>NC_063255.1:27570819-28195819 GCF_020740725.1 Corvus hawaiiensis
GACCTGGGGGTCCTGGTCAGCGGCAAGTTGAACGTGAGGCAGCAGTGCCCTGGCGGCCAGGAGGGCCACCCATGTCCTGGGGTGCATCAGGCACAGCATCACCAGCTGGGCAAGGGAGGGGATTGTCCTGCTCTGCTCTGCACTGGGGTGGCCTCACCTCGAGTTCTGGGGGCAGTTTTGGGTGCCACAACACAGAAAAGACATTGAGCTGTTAGAGAGTGTCCAAGGGAGGGCACGAGGATAGTGAAGGACCTTGTGGGGAAGCCGTGTGAGGAGTGGCTGAGGTCACTTGGTCAGTTCAGCCTGGAGAAGAGGGGACTGAGGGAAGACCTCACTGCAGTTACAACTTCCTTGTGAGAGGAAGAAGAGGGGCAGGTACTGATCTCTTCTCTGTGGTGACAGTGACAGGACCTGAGGGAATGGCCTGAAGTTGTGTCAGGGAGGTTTAGGTTGGATGTCAGGAAAAGGTTTTTCACTCAGAGGGTGGTTGGGCACTGGAACAGGCTCCCCAGGGAAGTGGTCACACCACCATGTCTGACAGAGTTCAAGAAGTGTTTGGACAATGCTCTCAGGCACATGGTGTAATTCTTGGAGATGGTGCTGTGCAGGGCCAGGAGTTGGCCTTTGATGATCTTTGTGGGTCTCTTCTGTGATTCTTTGATTTATGTTGGAAAAAAAAAAATCATTGAGTCCAACCTTTGACTGATCTAGACCATACCACTAAGTTCCTTGTCCAGTCATTTCTCGAATATCTGCAGGGATAGTGGCTCCACTACTGCCCTGGGCAGTCAGTTCCAATGCCTACCAACCCTTTCCATGATGTCCAAAATGAACCTTACCTCGTTCAGTATGGACAGGCTATGTCCTCTTGTCCTGTTACTGGTTTCCTGGGATAAGAGGCCAAGCCCTATCTTTCCATGAATCTCCTTTCATGTACTTGAAGAGAATTGTAAGGTCTCCCCTGAGCTTTCATTTCTCTAGGGTAAACAACTCCTACTCCCTCAGTCACTCCTAACATGACTTACAGTTCAAGTGGATACTTCTGTTACATTCTAGATGTTTTTTTTCAGAATTTAAACTACAGTGCACCTACCTCTTTCACTAAAAGGAAGAATAATGTAGATGAGATGAGTTTACTTAATAAAGCTATTTTACCTTTTTTTCTCTGTCACTGAAATGCTTAGACCAATGCACAGATATCACAGAGAATACCAAAAGGCACCCAGATAATGGTCAGTTCATCCAGTAGATACACTAATCTGTGCTTTCCTTAAAAGACCCAATTTGTTGTTTCAGTTGAAATGTAAAGAGCACTACTCCTAAACATCTCAAAAATTCTGCATGTTCCCATTCCACAAATGTTGCATATGGTTTTAACAGAGAGCAGGAAAATACATGCACAGAGGTGTTAGATCCATACATATGTATGCAAGGTAAAAAGAAAATATTCTATCCCCATTAAGAAATATCTGAAAGAAAATGACAGTAAATTTAGTTTTACAAGGTATTTCAGAAGTTGACATATAGTATGGCTTCCCAACAAATCAAAGTTTTTAGCCTGCAACAACTGAACTGAGTGGATCAAAAGAGAAACTGTTCAGCCTTCATCAGTCATTAGCAGATGTTCTAAAAGTTGCACAACCAGAAAATATTTCTGAAAGACGGACAAGATTGCACTTAGCCCAGTTTGGAAGTGAGAGTTCAGTGCATCTGAAGCATGCTGAAACACCATGAAAAACAAAGTTTCCAAGCGTTAAAAATTTATCATTCATGACTTCAAATGGAAGAGCAACCATATCTATTGTTTTAGGAATCTGCTGGACTAAATGACCAGGAATTACAGCATTATCTTTCATCATACACAGGTGAGATGAATGCAGGAAAAGTTAAAGATTGATGGAACATACTTTGAAAATCAACTGAATATGTTGCATTGAGATGCTGATGGATTTTTTTTAATCTAATACAGTCACTAATCAGTCACTGATTGATGTGTGGGTCTCCATGCTTAAACACGGAACTGAATTTTACAGAAATTGAGGAAGGAACACACTAATATGTATCAGAATAAATCTATTATGGAAATCAAAATATATAGGAAAGGATGCTTTTACTTTATTTGGGATTTCCACTGTGACACCTCTGATGGAGCAGCAAGAGAGTTTTCTCCAGAAGCATAATATCATAGACACATAAAGGTGTATAAACAAAGAGTAAAGCTTTTAGGAGTATCTTCCAGAAATGCACTGGAAAATTTCATTAAATTGTTGTTATAAAATTCTCAGAATATGTCAGACTGTGTATGGTCAAAGTTAAATACTCCAAATATTTATCTAAAATTATGTGATACTTTTGCATCTTACAGTGAAAGAAATTAACTAAGATTTCAGTTTTGGAGGCATCAGGATTGTATGACCAACTTTGATCTTTAATGTAAGTGACAAAGACAGAAGACAATATAATCGAGGGGTAAATCTGCTGGATAAAGGTTGAGATCTCCAGAAATTAGTATTTGATAATAGCATAGACAGAGAGCACTCCTGAGTCAGAAAAAGGGAAACTGGGCTAAAATGGTCAAGTTGAGAACTGATGCCTGACCTTGACCACTTCTCTAAAGTGACAGACAGCATAGAGAACAGAAATTCTCAGTTCCCTTGAGGTTGAAAATAAAGCTTAAAACTAACAATCAAATTAGATGAAAGAACATAAAAGTAGACCTACAGGACGCTAAATTCAGCTGGAATCAGTGGATAAACAGATAATGAGGGACCTAAGATGTTTTTGGGGCGAAGTTATGTAACAAGAAGCAACAGTGCATCCCCTAAGAAAAGTTCAAGGCAGGGCCACTTACAGTTTTGGGTGCCTCAGTGAATACAACCACCAGAAACTCTTTTAGATGACCTGCTAAGACCACAGAAGGAATTTCGGTAAGGGGTTGAGGCATGTAAATCAGTGCTAGGAAAAGTGATGTTCATCTATTAGCTGGGAAGTATGTCATAATGAATGTGTATGATCCAAGTGGAATAAATAGCCTCTTGTAAAGTTTCATGACACACATTTGATAGAGGAAAATCCTCCAAATGTGTCCAGCACTGTAATAAAGAATTCCTCCTTTCTAATACTTCAACTTTTGTTAGAAAGCATATTCTCTGGCCGATTTTGGTGTCAGAAGAAAAAGAAAACTGCTTAAAATTAGAACAGTCAAGAGCAGAAAAAGTAGACAGGAATGGTACCTAACACAGTGAGGGTAGGTACCCTGTCTCTAAATACCAATAGATGGAGCAAAAGGCAAAATTCCCACTAATATGATAACTCAAATCCACACATTTGTGCTAACAAATGGAGATCACCTGTTAGTTCAGGATACCACAGAGGAAGATTCCTCCTTCAAGAATGCTCCAAAGCCACCTTTCACTGGAGTGGAGGGTGAAACACAGGAAGACAAAGACAAAGAATAGGGAGTAGACTGTGTACAAGCAAACACTAGGTGAGAGGCATCAACAAATTTTAAGGATGAAGAGTTGAATATGTGGCAACAGGTGGCTTTGCGCAACCCCCTATAAAAATATAGCACTGAAGACAGAGCACGAAAAAAAGTGGGAGAAAAGATATGTTTGATCGTGTTTTTTGCTGGTTTTGGCTATGATGGGGTTAGTTTTCTCCCTAGTAACTAGTATGGGGCTTTGTTTGCATTTGTTCTGGAAACAGTATTTCTAACACAGGGATAGTTTTGCTACTGCTGAGCAATGCTATGACAGACACAAGGCCTTTGTTGCTCCTCACCTATGCCACTGGTGAGGAGGTTGAGTAGTGCACAGGAAGTTGGCAGGTGACACAGCTGAGAAAGCTGACCCCAACTGACCCAAGGGATATTCCATACCACATGGCATCAGGCTCAGCATATAAAGCTGGAGGGAAAAAAGTAAGAGGAGATGTTTGGAGTGATGGTATTTGTCTGCTCAATTCTACGTTAGGCATGATGGAGCCCTGCTTTCCTGGAAATGGCTGAACAGCTGCCTGTGGATGGGAAGTAGTAAAGGATTTCCTTGTTTTGCTTTCCTTTACCTATTGAACTGTCTTTTTCTTAACCCACAAAAGTTTATTCACTTTTACCCTTCAGGAGGGAGTGAACAAGTGGCTGTCTGGGGCTTAGTTGCCAGCCAGGGTTAAACCATGATATCTGACAATTCTGTTTCATAAGTCAGACCCACCATAAAAATCAATGGAGCACAAGGATACCTACACAAAATCCAACAAGAATAAATGAGGAGGTGAGGTCTGTAGAGAAGTCCCAAGAAAGAAATATTGAGCAACAAAGAGAAACAATGTGATGAGAATTCAAATGGATTTATATTAATTAATTAAGAATCAACACAAAGTGGAGAAGAGGGGAAACAAAAGAGCAAACCATCTGTGATTGCACTTGTGCATATACTTTCTGGTAATTCTAGAAAAACCAACTCACCTAGCATAGGATTCAAATTTTGTGCTCATCCCAGGTGCTGAAAATAGGTTATACCTTGATTACTCACGAAGTTATAATTTTTCAGAAAATGAAAGGCTCAACGCTGATAATAGCCACTGCCTGTCAGTAATTTTTGACTCAGAATCCATGTTAGAGCTTTAGATCTGGAGAGCTCATAAATGAAATTTAGATCACTTTCAACAGTAAAAGCAAATAATTTATTATTTAGGAATTACTTTTCTTGTCTTCTTCTGAAGAGTTCTTTTACCAGACCCACTTGTATTCAATGTCACTTTTTTCCTTACATTTTTTTGGGAAAAGGTGATTGATTTTCAAGGATGACCTCCTCCAGACTTAGGGGTGGTCCACCACTGCATACAGAACTTAAGAAGAGTCCACCTTCAGTAATCTGAGGATGATAAAAAGCAGGAAGGAGTGATTGATACATCAGATGGATCTACTGCCATTTAGAGGGCATCAACAGGCTGGAATAATGCGTCAACAGGAACTTCATGAAACTCAGTAAAGGGACATACAAACCCCTGTATCTGGGGAGGAATGACACGGCCAGCACAAGTGCGTGGTGCAGGTTGACTGGCTGGAAACCAGATCTGCAGAGAAGAACCTGGAGTTCCTGGGAGACAAGCTGACCATATTCCAGCATGTTGCAGCAAAGAGGGTCTGCATTAGGAGACAGTGCAGGTCGAGGCATCTGGTCCTTCCCCTCTGCTCAGACCCTGCGGGACATACTGAGAGGGCTGTGCACAGCTCTGCCCTCTCCAAAACAAGTGACATGAACACACTAAAGCAGCTTCAGCACAGGGCCACAAAGATAATGGGCTGGAGCTTGTCTTATGTGTGGAGTGACTGACAGTGGCTGGGACTCTCCACCATGAAGAAAAAAGCCTTGGGAGAATTTTATCAATGTGTATAAATACATATCAGGAGCAATTGAACAAGATGAAGTTAAACTCTTTGCAGTAGTGCCAAGTGGCAAGACAAGAGACAACCGCAAACTGAAATAAATGAAATCCTGTCTGAACCTAAGAAAATAATTTTTAGTGTGATGTTGTTTGAACACTGGAGTAGGTTCACCAGGAGATTTGGAGTTTTCATCCTTGGAGATACTCAAAATCTGACTGTACACAGTCCTAAGTTACCTCCTCTAGCTGATTCTTCTTTGAGCAAGGGCACTGAACTTGACTATCTCCAGAGATGCTTGCCACACTCATCCATTCTGTGATTCCATGAAGTCCTATAGAATGGTTCAAAGAATGCAAAAATCTTCAGCTTCTGTTTACTTCACAATACTTTGAGATGTATCAGTGTAAACTCTGTTATAATAGCATATTGTTTTACAACAATAAAAAGAAAGTTTATTTTGTCTTTACTCTGCTAAGACACTGGGTTTAGTGCAAGAATACTAGCTGTGACTTTTGAAGTAATACACATTCATCAAAACTGGCACTTAAATAAAGAATCTGCACAAGAAGGACATGTCACTATATCTAACCCCCCAGAACCCTATTTAAGGAGACAGCTTTAATATTTAACATCAATTTCATTCTCTACTTGTTCATTTTTACCATTACTGCAGTACAATTTTTGAAAGTGAACTGAGGTAACACTGGAGAGAAAGTAAGGCTAAAGTCTGGAATACTTTTAAAAGCATAATGCCACAGAACAAACACCTAAGTGTGCTCCTTCTGTGCTAGCAGAATCACACAAGCAAGGCATGAAAAATAAGCCTACACATTCTGTTGCTTTTCCACGACTGAAAACAAAATAAACAAAGTGGCTACATTTTGCACTTTCTTCGTTCAGGGATGTTTTATTGAAGCAGAATCCAATTTCCATATATGAGAGGCTTTATGATATCACTAGTGACAATACTCTGCCATTTCTTTACACCTTGGGAGCTTACAGTCTGTGATGGCCTGAAATTCCACTCAGGTTTGAGAATTACACTGCTAATTGCAGTATTAGCATTTTGCTTAGCAGTTTCATGACTATGCCTAGGTCTCAAAGAAGAAAGAAATGAAAGATGTGGAGACCTTCTCTTTGGCTCATTCTGTGTAAACTCTGGGGATATATTCATCTCTCACTCTATTTTTTATCATTTTTTTTAGTAGTCCTAATGGAAAAAGAGGGCACCATAACAGGAGTTTCATACTGTATCATACCGTATAAATGGTATGGACCATTAACTGACCCAAGGGTTTAACATTTAAATCAAGAGTTCAGACAAAGGGTGGGGAAAAAGAGCTGGCTGAGAGAAAAGAACACAGATCCAATATAATATAATTTCTGCTGACTTGTTTTAAATGTTGGTTCTGAATTTTCAGACCTTTCAGTGGGTTTGTGACAGAGTGATTGCAGAGGTAGCAGAGTGGCAAAACAAAGAAGAAAGTTGAAAGGTGCTTGGGACAAAGAGTGGGAACTTTCAGAAGAGAAAGTATTGTGATGGTGCCATCACTATCTCTTTTTATAGGTTTGGGGGTCTTTTTGGAGCTACAGTGTAGGGTGAAACAAAAGTTAATGTTGTAAATAAGACCTCAACCATAATTCAGCAACAGACTGGATCTCAGCAAATGGACCAGTTTGTTTTCAAGGATTCAAAGGATATTAAAAATCTTCACTATTCTCTAACTCTACTGCAATCTGCCTAAAGAAGAAGAAAAATGTGAGAAGGAAGGAAGGAAGGAAGGAAGGCAGGAATGTGGGAAGGCAGGAAGGGTGGAAGGGCACCAAACCACTGTTGCATGCAACTAAACATCACATAGACTCATTTTCAATTCTTAGCTAATTTTTGAGAGTGTAATTTCTTTTTTCCCTTTCCCTTTCCTTTCCCTTTCCTTTTCCTTTTCCCTTTTCCTTTCCTTTTCCTTTTCCCTTTCTCTTTCTCTTTCCCTTTCCCTTTCCCTTTCCTTTCCCTTTCCTTTTCCTTTTCCCTTTTCCTTTCCTTTTCCTTTTCCCTTTCTCTTTCCCTTTCCCTTTCCCTTTCCTTTTCCCTTCCCTTTTCCCTTCCCTTTTCCCTTCCCTTTTCCCTTCTCTCTTCCCTTCCCTTCTCTCTTCCCTTCCCTCTCCCTTCCCTTCCCTTCCCCTTCCCTTCCCTTCCCTTCCCTTCCCTTCCCTTCCCTTCCCTTCCCTTCCCTTCCCTTCCCTTCCCTTCCCTTCCCTTCCCTTCCCTTCCCTTCCCTTCCCTTCCCTTCCCTTCCCTTCCCTTCCCTTCCCTTCCCTTCCCTTCCCTTCCCTTCCCTTCCCTTCCCTTCCCTTCCCTTCCCTTCCCTTCCCTTCCCTTCCCTTCCCTTCCCTTCCCTTCCCTTCCCTTCCCTTCCCTTCCCTTCCCTTCCCTTCCCTTCCTTTCCCCTCTTTAATTTTTATTTTCCTATCCTCAGTGTTGCATCTAGCACCTTATTTTATAAAAAATGAGGTTCTCAAACAATGAGTTACAGGAACATGACCTTTGATACACAATCAATCAAAATGAAGGCTCAGTAAAGAAAAATTTAATATAATCATGCAGACATTGCATTTTTCTTCCTTTTTCAGATTTCATTATTTAAGAATGCAAGTCACGAAACAGAACATAACTTATCAGTTCATAAATTTGTTAAAGCTATTTCATTTATTTAAGAATGACAACATATATGACCTGTGATCCACTTGCCAACCAAAAGGACAAAATACACATACATCCCACCTTTTCCATATAGAAAAAAGAAAATTCTTAACATTTGCAAACATAAGATTAAACAATTTAATTTTTAACTGTCTTGCAACATAAACACAAATAGTAATAGAAGACATACTCAGATCAAGTAGTTTTACTAAGGGAATTGCAAATAACATACCTTAAGACTTAGTGGGTTCAAGTCCTGGAGACAATCACTGCACCTTTGAAAACAAAATTTATCTGTTAAAATTATTGCAGCTAATTTAGTTTAGGATAAAAATTCCTGTCCCCTGAAATCTTTTATTTAGCACACTTTTCAAGCTTCCTCGGTACCTAGTAGCATGCTCCTGTCTGATTTCCAGCTACCTTCAAGGGATGAGTGCAATTTGTTCAGTCCTTCAGTTCCCTTTTTGAGTTTTCCAAAAAGAAGGTTCACTGTACTATACAGTCCTCCCCAGCCCAGTTTTCCTTCCTGGATTTCTGTTCATTTTGTGTTATGAAGCCTACCAAGAAACCTTTCTAAAGCAACTATTTTATGAAGTGGGTATGAACTGTGTTTTGTAGTCCCTCTGCAGCACTGTTAACTGCAGCAGCAGTTAACCAACAAACTGTTCAAGAATAAATACTAATCTCATAGATGACAGAAAGAAAATACCTGGCACCAACCTCTTACTCAGCTTTTTTAGAATGAAGGAGAATGTAATGACTTTTAGTTTACCAATACTAGTGTCAGCACACTGGACAAAGCAGATAGGCAGAGCACTGGGAACAGTTTATTTTACCAAGGAACACCTTGATAAGCCTTTTCTCATCCTAACTTTTGTTTTGCACATGTTATGTGAATGACATCATACTCTCTCATACTCTGTTGTGGAAGAATCATTGGAACATATCCTTTGCTCCTCTATTTGTGCAGTGATTTCAGAAAAGTAATAAAAATTTATAGTATTTAAGTATCTTACCCCTTGAGTTCAAGATATCAAAGCCCCATTGACAAACAGACAATGAAAGGATATTATTTTCTGAGAGAAGAATACTCCTATGGTAGCATGTCCTTACCATCCCTTGTTCTACCCTAGATATATATTTATAAATGTATACTTATACTATTATAAATCTATACAGACATGTATATGTATGTATATAGCATTGACATATATTCTTTTAAATACTGCCTGAAAATATTTTATTCCTCATCCCTTTGAAAATGTCTTAATTCATAAAACATTGGACTTGCCACATCCAATTTTCTGTAAGTGTGAATTTACCTGCCACCTTTGAAATACGATAAAGCTATGGCCCAAGTACTCTACTGTTACTCTACTGCAGAGTTTGCCTTATTATAATATAGGTAGTAGAACCATTCTATTCACCTTAATTTCACAGGTTTATATGTTTTATAGCAAAATACAGTTTATGGGGATGATCCAAGATATTTCCTTTATGTTCGTGTCATTAAATGATCTCTGTAAAAGCCATCACAGTGGTGTAAGAATCAGAGTAACCCTGTTGCTAAAGCTGCTGTTTTATTGGTTAGAACAAGGAAAAGTGTATTTCCCCACCTTTAACAACTTGGCTTTTGTCTTATTGGAGATAAGTTCTGATTTTTTGGTGTACCAAAATTTTTCTCATTAAGCGTATCTTTGTGTGTACAGATCAACATGCCACCATTTATTTCATTTTAAAGACACTGAAACGTCTGACAAACATTTTCAATTTCATTAATCTGCATATAAAAAAGTAAATTTAGATAAGTATTGTTGCAGAAAAATAAAATTTAAAAAACCCAAACCTAAACTGAAAAACCCCACCCAAAGCTAAAATTTGGTTATTTGAATTAATCATCTTCAAAATAAACCTGAAACAAATGCATTAATTTCAAGGAAGCAGATCTTCCTTCTAAGTGGAATGCTTCAGGTAAACACACTGATGGCTTTTGCAACAGTATGAAAAAATGCCCTCCAGCTATGAAAAATAGAAAGCATTTGAAGAATATAATTTTTTAGCTTAATTCCTACTTAATAGAATACATAAGTCTCTACCACCTCATAAACACAGAACTTACTGTGTTACCAAGCTTTCTTTCTGCTGTACATATTACAGGCTTTCTGATTTTAAGTCCATATTCCCAAACAGATCTTTTGCTAATGTTCTCTTCAAAAATTCTACAACTCTTATTTCATGATACTATGCACAAAATGCTTTTCAATCATTCAGACTGACATGGTGGTTTAGACTTCAGCTGATGTAACAGCTAATGTTAAAAAAATCACCAACTTGATTTGTACTTAGCTGAAGTCAATAGAGATAAAGGTTACCAGTGACCTCACAAGTCCTGATCCTCCAATTACTGTATTTTTGACAATAATGTATTTCCTGGATTGTTGACACAGCCACATTGGAGTCAAGACTATCAGCTCCATTGATCACTGATGCAAAAGTAGATGACTTCCTTCGGTGATGACTACACTACATTTCACTAAGGAACATCATTTGTTAAAATTTACATATATTCTGAAACATTTATTTGATTAAAAAAACCCCCACAACTTTCATATGCTTAGAACAAGAGACCAACATACTTCACGCACCTAGTCAATTTATTTTATCTCAAGAACAAATTAATTAAGTTTCTGGCACAGTTTGTTCAAATGCAAAAATAGAAATCCTGATTTGTAAAACAAATAGATACATATATCAACACATCAGGTGCTGGGATTAGTTTACTCCAAGAAGCAATAGACTATGAATTGGATTTTCTTTTTTCTGTTAATTATGACCAAATACCTCTTTGAAACAAAATGATGCCAGTGATGTAGTTGAGACAGCTTAGTGTCAATGACAGAACAAGATGCACCATGACGAATCATAAAATATTCAAAGTATGACTATTCAGTTGCTGAAAAATTTCCAGCCTATGTTAGGCAGAAATTTCTGTCAAGGATTGTCAGGTTATCGTTCTAGCATCCTCATGCTTTAAAGGAGCCCTCATTCTCTGCTGAAAGAGCAGCCTTTTGCCACAAAGTTGCCATTTTGCTGATTCTCTGAAAATCTGGCAAAAGTGGTCCAGTTACAAGGGTTGTGTGCATACACAGTAGAGTGAAGGGGAAAATCAAACTGTAGCTGCTCAGAATTGGTAATTTGTGACCAAGGAATGACCTGGCATGGAGGACAAGAAGGTCCAACTGCGAAAGAGCTTGAACTGGTTGGACATAGGAATGACAGGACGGAACTCCCTGTAGGGGAGTGGAGTTTCCCTTGGGAATGAGGCATGTTGCAGAGCTGTCTTGCAACAATCCATCACTCATGGACATGAGTGCTCAAATGCCAGAGGCCACCTTTGGGCAGCAGAACTGGGATGGGGAATGGATCCCATGCTGGGCTGATGTTTGTGCGACTGGTACCACTGCGTGTGTATGTAACGAATTGACTCCTGCTGCACCTCTGCAGACTCCACGGAGAACAGCCTATGGTGATAAGACTGTCCAATGCATTGTACATTAAGTCTTTTATATTTAAGCACAAACCTGTGTTTAACTCAGCTCAAGGCATGCAGTAAATTTTCCACAAGAGTCTTGTGAGTTAATGGTTAAAAACATACAGATTCCACCTGCACAATTGACCAGATTGTAAACATGATATTTCCACAAAAAGGATGGGTTTATCTCACCCACATTTATAACATAAAACTAGTTTTAATTTGATTATGAAGCTCTTGGAAGTTTCAAACACACTACAGGTCTCTATTAGGGTGTTCTGTGAATATTTATAAAACATTTTGGATTGAGTTGTCCCATATAAAATGAAAATACATACAGGTAAGTACACTGTATGCATATTATTGTATGTACCAGAAGGACAATTTCTCTTAACATAACCAATAGACCTTGCTTTCTACACTGTAAACAATGGAGAATCACCCAGCCTGAAACAGTCAGGGAATGATCTATAAAAATAAATTCCTTAACTGAAAACGATTAGGAATGTAATACTGAGGGCACAGTTCTCACAATAACTAAGAGGTAATTACTTAGCTTGTTCTGTATCTGATAGACAAAGACTTTGAAAGGAAATTAAATCACTGATTTCTTGTCCTAGAGTTGGATGCCAAATGAGATCATATAATTACAGATGAATGAATTTTTCTATATAAGATCATGTCTAGCATGCTCTCTTGGTTTGAGATAAATTTGGAGGAAAACATCTGAAATGAACATCCCCCTGTTAGAAGGCAGATTTCAGCACCCCCTCCCCCACCAGGTTTGGAAAGAAATTCCTCAGAGGAAAGTGAAAAAAACTATTTATTTAACAAGCAGTGTGCATGCAGGCACAGAAAAAAGAATGCATAATGTTAAATAATAAAACCTATCGCTGTGGAGAAGACCTTGGAAGATTCAGAGCTCTTTGTAGGTGTGGCTCTGCACTCTCTGGAGGTGGGGTTCAGCGTGGGCCCCTCTGGGCTGCAGTGTGGGCTCTCCTGGTGATGTTCTGGTGTTGCTGAACAGTCCAGAAGAGAAGAAGAAGAAGCCAAAGTCACAGGGAAAAAAAAAACTTTCTTGCCTCAGCTAGCAGGCTAGCTAAAAAGCAAAGAAGTTTAACTCTCTCTTTCCTGAGAAACAGAGCTGAAAGCTGGGAACAAACAGCAGGAAGGTGCTTTCCTTGGCTCTGTAGCAGCAGGAATGCAGGGGAGCGTGTGTCCTTGAGCACAAACAACTCTGAAAAATTTGCCTGGCTTCTCTCCCCCCTCTCCTGAGAAACAGCCTAAAGACACAGGAAAGCGCAGGATTCATGTCTGGCATAGGGCAGATGATAAGGAATACAGTATCATACAGTGACCTCAGAACACATGCAGATTGCAAAAGCAAGGAAAAACAGAATCTTGTATGTTTACTTCATGGAATAACAGTGGAGATTCACTTTGAGCACGCAAAGGCTGACACAGTCTTGCAGCTATAGGAAGATGAAAATTATTCAGCCTCAATGACCTCATCT
The DNA here is from genome assembly GCF_020740725.1 of Corvus hawaiiensis. Taxonomy (NCBI): domain Eukaryota; kingdom Metazoa; phylum Chordata; class Aves; order Passeriformes; family Corvidae; genus Corvus; species Corvus hawaiiensis. The sequence goes on from NC_063255.1 coordinate 27,583,953, forward strand.
ACATCCACAGGAAAATTTCGCATGAAGTTAAGCATGCATCACCAGGACCCTTTTTCAGGAATTTACATCACAACCACAGAAGGAATGCACTGATGGCAGAATGTGCTTCAGGAAGGTACATAACAAGTAGATTCCCATGCTGGTCACATCACATCCCTTTTCATACTGTCCTGCCTTAAATAGCATTAATTCCTTAAATGTCTTCACCCATACAGAAGCCTCCATCACTTCTACATTCTTAGTGGCATAATCACATTTTTCACTGACAGCTGCTTCTTGTATTTTAAAAGACCTTTAGAGTGACAGCCTGGTTGTTATATGAACATGCACATTTCTTGACATGAGGTTGAGAACAATGCAACTAACCTGTCGCTACTAAATGGAACAAAATGTTCAGCTACCTCCACTACACCTAAAAATTTCCATCTTTCACCAAGAAAATTGAGTCTTCTTAGTCCTTGATGTGCTATATATGGATTTTTCCTAAGCTAATAATAGCATTAATACTGAAAAGCCAAGACTTACCTTAGCGCTGGCAACTTTGCATTTAAGTCAAACTTATGGAAAATGAGAGCAATGAACCTCATGGAACTCAAAAAGCATCCGTAATAGTAGCAGAAAATGAAGCAAAGTCAAATGCATGAGAAAAACGGTAAAACTTTTGAAATTCACAATTTTGTTAGAACGTGGTATACCACTACGAACAATTATAGTTCTATGGAAATTTTTTGAGAGGACAGTGACTGAAATTTTGCTTAATTTCTCCTAAATTTTGTCTGGGTCGTAGCCACAAAACAACACCTGGGGACCAAATGAGGGGCAGGCCAATTTCTCTTGTGCTGTCTATATTGTGCACAGTGTTACTATGACTGTTTAATAAAATCAGCTACCTCCCCTGCTCACCAGTGCATGCATAGCAGTGCATTTCAGCAGCTAGATATCAATACATTCAGGGAGGATAAAAGCCTTTTGTGCATACAGGTGTCCCTTACAGACAATAAGCTTTAGCTCTTCATAAAGTGACAGCAGGATCTTGCAGCAAAGTGTGAGAGGTAAGGGCTGTATTTGTGTGAAGGAGCTGCACTAGGTAGAAGATGCTCACAGTGCCACACACAAGATCTCATTGCTACAGTCAGATTGCACAATGCTCTGTAGTGGAAACTGTTTCTTATGGCATCTGGTCTTTTCTTAAATTTTCTCTTTTAAATAAAATAAAATCCAATTTCTTTTCCTCATGCAGTATTATGGACAATACAAGGCCATCATAAATGGCATCCATTATAAAGATTTTACATAATACTCTTCAGCTAACCTATTTTTGAGAATGTTTTTACCAGAATAATTTAACTGTAACTGAAAATACCTCATTGAACGAGGAATTTGGAGGAGGGCAACAAATAAATTTCCATGAACTGTAGTATCCTACACATCTTAAACCAGTGCAAGTAAAGATAAGAAACTAGAAAATAAGTGTGCCAAAAATGCAGTTAAAAAAGGTTTATTTGAGGTGGCAAGTTGTAACAGTTCCCTACTGACCTTTAATTTACATATTCTGCTAACACCTCAAACCAGGTCAGTTTAAACTATTCAAAAGGAATCCACTGTACATTTCTTGCCCCTTTAATCATCCCAGAATTCAAGTAATCCATTTGGATTACTTGCTGGCCACTGTGATAGGAAGTAAAATATGCTATTTATGTTGCAAACTAAAAGACTGCCATAGCCATAGCAATGGTCTCAAACGGAGATATTCCTGTTACTTACCAATTTACATCATTTAAGAGATCAGTAAAGCCTTGAAACACAGCTGTTTCTAGGATATCTTTGTAATTCTGTTTCTACAAGTTCTGTCAGAAACACATCCTGCTCAGTTGAACCAGAGCTTGACAGGCAGCAACACATACTTTGAGACTGCAAGATATACTAAAATTTAGAACTACCAAATACTTGCTTTCTTGTTGGTATGAATCTTCTCACACTATGTGAAAAACCACCACAAGCAACTTGATGGATTAAGGTGCAGCTGGCTTGAGAGTAAAACAGGTTAAAGACAATGCCCTCCAGCAGCTGGTTATGAGAACAACTGTTTCAGCAGCATGTATCAGCAGGGCTAATATTTCAACTGTCCCTCCCAAAGTACACATACAGCAATTATGCTAACAATAACTCTGCCACTCAGGTTTTCTGGTAACCTTAGTCTCTAAAGACAGTTTAGAAAGAGCTGTGTTTCAAATTCTTTTCAGCACACAAAGAGTTCAACTAATGGATAAAAGGATTATCAACATCCTACCTGTGTGTTCCTTTAGAATGATTTTGAGCAAATATTATTAGGAATGCCATTAGCAACAACTACCAGGGAATAATGATCCCATTCAACAGTCATTTCTGAGTTTCCAAAGTTTGCTTTTTATTTTAATTTAGAATGAAAACTAAAGCTGCATAAATGTTTTCTTTTTTCAACACAGACCTCAGAGCTGAGGTCTATATTGAGTGCAAGCTGAAATTTTGCTTAGCTGTAATTGCTTATAAGTGTCAATCAACAGACTGATGGCTGGCCGACAGCCTCGGTGTAAGTAGTTTAAAGCAGTCTGACTATAAATAGTTTTGCTAACTCAGATCAATCTCTCCACCTTTTATCTCTCCAAATAAACAGAAGAGTTTGGGTTACTCACACCTCAGCAATTTTAATTCTGTTCCTTTTTGGACCAACTCAGTACAGTTGGAATCATCCTAATATAGCTGCTGAAGGAACATGAATAACAGCCCTAATAGAATTTTGCTTCAGAAGATATAAATAAGAATACCTCTACTGCAGGCTGTTTAGACTAGCTGAAAATGCAGCAAATGCGGAACTATACTAGAGTGCAGAAGAGTGCAGAAGAAAAAGAAATAAATATTTCCTGACATCTTGTCAATGTCATACACAATTATAAATGCACACCTATTTCCTTTTTTAAAAATATTTCAAATATATGGAGTAGGAAGGGACCATCAAGGATTGAGTCCAGCTCCTGGCCCTGAACAGGACAGACCCAAGAGTCACTCCTTGTGCCTGAGAGCATTGTACAAATGCTTCTTGAACTCTGTCAGGCTTCGTGCTGTGACCACTTCCCTGGGGAGCCTGTTCCAGCACCCAGCCACCCTCTGGCTGAAGAAGCTTTCCGTGATATCCAACCTAAACCTTCCATGACACAACTTCAGACCATTCCCTTGGGTCCTGTCACTGTCACCACTGAGAAGAGATCAGTGCCTGCCTCTCCTCTTCCCCTCACAAGGAAGTTGTAACTGCAGTGAGGTCTCCCCTCAGTCTCCTCTTCTCCAGGCTGAACTGACCAAGTGACCTCTGCTGCTCCTCATATGGCTTCCCCTCAAGGCCCTTCACTATCTTCATTGCCCTCCTTTGGACATGCTCTAATGGCTTTATATCTTTTTTATATTGCAGGGACCAAAGCTCCACACAATATTCAATAAACATAAGATTTTCTTCCTGGGAGGAAAAACACAATATGAAATTACGATGGTAGAAGAGGCTGAAACAGGCAAACTGAGCTGAAATCAGGCACCAAATTAACAAGTAGTTTATTTTTACTTACTGTCCTTATTTAATGCCTACTGTTACAATATCCTTTCAGGAAACAAACTATTTTATAGTCAAGGTGTTTTATCGAGCACAGATTAAAGAATGGAGAATTGCTGCATATGAATCTTAGCTCTGTTTCTTCTCACATAGCTTCAACTAAAACATAATTTTTCCTCCTCCAACACTGTACTAACAACACAGGTTGCCCTACCAAGCCTTGAGAGTCTCTTCTGTGATAGAGCATTAGGTGCTAGTGCCCACGGGGAGAGGAAATCCCACTTAATTCCCAGATGTTCCTCTCTTGAGGGTGACTTGGGGCAGAGCCATTTAAAAATTATTGAGGTAGGCAGAGAAGATGTAAATAGACATACTTTGTCTAGTTTAGAAAAAGGACCAGGTCATATAAACCCCTAACTCATTGATTCTTAGAAGAGATCATCATAAGATGCAGCCATGTCCTTAATTTGAGTCCACAGCAATTTTAATCTAGATATATGTACCCTCACTACCCAATGCCAAATGAAGTAAAATACATGCATCTCTCAGAATGAGAATCATAATGCTTCAAATTCATATGATATTATCCAAATGAAACGTGCTATTTGAAAGCAATTTGCTGTTTTGAATAATAAGCTATCCCTTCTTTCAGAAGAACTTACTTATAAACTCAACATCCCCTGTGTTTCTAGAAAAAGTCCCTAGAATGAAAAACGAAACAGAACAACAACAAAAAAACCAACCAACCAACCAACCAAATAAAACTCTCTAAAAAAAGCCAAATCCACCCAATGCCTGTAACACATAGACAATATGCTTCACTAATCAAACTGAAGTTGTCTGGCTTCTGACAGCATGGAGCTTGAGAAGAATGACAGTTTAGAACAACCAGGACAACTACAAAACTTACCCACACAGATACATACCACCTTTATAAGATTTGAAATTAAAAATTAAAGATTTAAAATTAAAAGCTGAACATACAAAAACACTCAATCCTCCTGAATAGACTTTTATTTGGATTTGCAAAATTAATTGCTTTTTTATAAAAAATGAATTCTCAACAAATCAACACAAGAGTGAGATTGACTGCAAATGGCATCAAAACTACAGCTGTATCTGGAAGCAGCCCAGCTAAGTATGTTTTCCTTTAACTAAGAGAGCAAATAATGGACAAAACCCCACGAACATGAAGAAGGAAGACAAGGAAAAATGGTGAATAAAGGAAAATCAGTCTCAAAAGAGAAACAACCACATTGTAAAAAACTCAAGATTTCAATTTTAAACAAATGAGCTCTCAGAGAAGAATGACAATGGTAATGTGTTAAAAGCAATAATTAATCAAAGTTCATTGCTATCTGCACCTGAAGAACCATTGTGAATAACTTCAAAGCATTCACAAAAGGAGTTGAAGAAGACCATATCACTGAATTTCTATTATTAACTGGCATTATTTGAAAACAATAATAACTAATTAACAGGTAGCTTCCTAATTAAAATTGGTGAACAGGATTATACTAGCTATTCTTGAGCATTGTCTCCCTGGAAAGCTCATTTCCCTTTTTAAGTGTGATGTTCCTGTACAAATATTTAAGTTATTTAGAAAGTATCTGAATGTCATGGGGTTTCCAGGGAAGGTATATATAAGGTATATATTTTCAGGAGACAAAGATCAGAAGTATACAAGTGCAATTAAGTTCCTTGCCCTCTTAAAGGAAGATATATATATATATATACACATTCTCCCACCACACTACATTGTTCCATCTTGCATGTGGTAACCCTCCAACTATAAAGCCAAAGAAAAGTTACTAACTCCGTATTTATGCCTCAAATCCAAGAACATGTGGCTGTCCCAATACAGTGTAAGGCTGTGTAAGAAGAATAACCCTGAGCAGTTCAGTCTTGCTGTGGAGCACATGCACGCTACTGTGAGCCATTTCAATCAAAGGACACAGAAGAGGGACCCCGCTCCCAGGTGGTGCGTGGGTCAGGGGGCTGCAGGGGAGCACAGGTGCAGGCAGGGCTGCAGAGCCTGTTCTGCAGCAGGAGGGTGGAGGGTTGAGTGTGTGCAGGGCCCCGACAGCCAGGGAGGAGGTTTGAGATGCTCAGAGCCCCTAAGGCGAGGCAGCGTGTGTGCAGCTATGGGCACATGCAACTGTACAGTCTTCCACGTGTATTTGTGTGGGTGGGAATTGTGTTGTCTTAGGATTTGCTACAGAAGGGTGCCTGGAAATTCACAGGTGTTTACTAAGCTTTTGTAAGTGTTTAGTATTGTGGGGTATATCGTTTTTTTTGTTGCTATTGTTACCAAATATGTAATTCACTGACTTCAACTTAATTCTGTGCTGTTAACACAAACAATTTTGATACTGATTTGATTTAAACCATTTCAGCGGATAATTTTTTTCTCAGACACTATAATGTGTTTCTTTTATATGATCAGAATGACTTAACTTGAAACAAAAAGCCCACACCACGAATATACACACTGTCTTAATATAACACCTTCAATACAACAAGTGAACATACAGTTTGCTCCGCAACCAGACACAATTGCTATGTGATTTCAGAGACAGACACTTTGTCCTTTGGAAACTGAGTGCAATGGTAATGTTTCACATATTGAAGATCAAGTACATATTCCATCAGTGACTGAATGGTGTGCAGCTGTTACACTGATAAAAGCCTTTAAAAGAATAATGCAGTTAAGTAAGCTTTTTGTCATTCTGTTCAGATCCTGTGTACATTATAGATGGTGTCTATACATATTCACTAAAATATTGACTTTCTCATAATAATACCTAAAATGTAGTAAGCCTGTAGATGAATAATTAAAATTACTAATAGAAAATTAATTTCTTTAATGGCTTTAAAAAAATATTCTATGAAGTTACAGAGAGTGTTTTTGTTTCTTTTCTACTGTCCTTTTCTTAATGGTACCTGGCATACATTTAAAACCAAACTAGCAATTCTACTTAGCAAGAAAGAAATTTAGAGTTGTTTTATACTGTGTTTAGTATTCTTTTAAATGGATTGATACTGGCTACCATTTGCCTATGATATTACTAACTACTGAGAAGCAATAAAGTAGAAATGAGGAATGACTACATTCTGATAACCAGGAGCAACAACAGGAAGTGGAAAGAAAATTATTTTGGAGCCCTGGCTATGAGAAAAGACCTTAACAAGAAGGTGGCATCAGCAAAGGTGGAAGCAATCCAGTTACAGGTCAGTCTTTTAAAGGACACAGGAAAAAGGTTTATGTCATACATACAGCAGGATGCAGTTGCCTGGAAAACAGATGAAGGTAAGGTGATTTTAGGAACTCATTTTAGTGGAAAACAGAAAAGTAGAAGATATGTTAGAGAATAATGTTAAGTAGAATAATGCTGTAGGAATAATACAGATGAACATAAAAAAGAAAATAGAAGTGCACAATATGTCAATTTCCATTCCTCAGATGTTACAAAAGAGGTTGACATTGTTTAATATAGCAAATGGACTATGCTTTGAGGGTTTTGGATCTTTTTAAAGATAAAAACTCTTTGGTTTATACTGAAGACAAATCTCAGTTTTATAGCCAACTGTCTTCTCTTCTTAGTGAAAAGAAAATTGAACTTATTTTTTAAAACCAAAAAAAGGTTACAGAATGCTCTTATAACAGATAAAACGGTAAATGATGTTGAATTATCTAATTTCTTTTTAACTCATATTGTTAAATTTTTATTTTAAATGAAAATGCAAGGATGTGTCACTCTGAAGTTTACAAATATACAGTCTACCTCCTTTGTTAGACACCCTGAAAAGCCACTTATAGTTTGTAATGTAGTGTGATTACATAGGATTTCTCAACACAGACATACTACACTAAATATCAAAGCACAGTTAAATCACTGCCATCTGTGGAACAGAAGGCTTTTCTGATTATTTACTTTGATAGAATTAGCTCATATAAACTATAACAGCATAAGCACTAGTGTAGACTAATAAATAACTCCACACTAGACTAGTAAATGTGTCTATGCTAGGTGGTTCAGGGCTTAACTAGACTGATGTGCACTCCAAGAGCTCTGAAGGCACAATTTATTATACAGGGAGGAAACTGAGTGATCATATTGCAAAATAATATTTGGTTTATTTGCTATCATGGATCATGCTGAGGAAAATGATATTAAGGCTATAGTATTTAATGCCTATTTAAAGGAAAAAAATTTATAATAGACAGATACTGTTTAATATACATTTGCTTCAAATATTCAACACAAATACTGCAGTAAAATAACTTTACAGGTCACTATTTATTTTAGTAATAATTTATAAAGCACATAAAAAGAATTCAAGGTGATGATGTATCCTAAAATTACTTCACTGGAATATCTCAAGGACATTAATTCTGATGAATTAAGAAGTAGAAGGATACTAACAAGTACTCTTCTAAATGTCAGCTTTTACATCTTGATACTTGTATGTGATCTCAATGGAAATTGAGAAAAAATGTATAAATATTTATTAAAGAAAAGAGAGTGGGCAGGAAACAGACTTGTTTTTTCCCTATTTACCCTACTTAAACTAAGTTCCCTGCTAATCACTCTTGCTTTTTCACTCCTAGAGTCCTCAGATTTTTTCTTCAAATCCTTCAATTTTTCACCCTTATATCTCTTTCTTACATCACCATGCTTGTTTTAGAATTAGTGCAACACTGACTTCTGTCTAACTCATGGAAGACTTACATACACCACAAGGTGAAATGAAACAGAAGCAAAGAAAGTTGCACGTTAATAAGGCTCCTAAGACACTAGGCAAGAAGAGAATTATTATTTAAATGAAATGTAGTGGTTCAAAGAAAACATTTTCTTTCTCTTTTAATTTTCTAGTTGAATTCCACTCTCGAATTTGCAACCAAATTCTATCTTTGAAATACCTTGGCCGAATGTTCTCAAAGCTGATGCTGGTTAACTGGCTTTGTAGACACCGATAGTCACAGAGGCTGAAACTGAGGCACTGTAATCCTTTTCTTAAACTCAACGGGAAGATTACATCAATTGTAAGGATAAATTAAAGTCTTATTTTTGAATAAGCAGTTAATTACTTGCTTGGTTCCAATTGATTTTAGTTGCTATTATGTACATTCATAAATGTCCTTAAGCAGGAGTGATTCAGTGAACTGAAGCCCAGAAGAAGCACAGTGTTGACACTGCTAATGAATGTAAAAGCAAAAAAACCTTGTTATTAGGTAATTTATGACAAACTATTTATAGATCATCAAAGATGGCAAAGAAAGCCAAACTTTCTTGAATATCCAGTTCCTATTTTAGATGCAATTATTTTCATTCTCCAAAATAATTGGGGAGAATTTTTATGCTACTGAATAACTAATATGAACATTTTATTTATACCGTTTTTCTTTTGCAGGAAGCATGTTATGAAATACCACATATTCATCTCCTCAAGGAGAGTGCAGGGGTGAAGAAGAAATGTCTTTTATTCAGACTGGGTTGTTAGCAGAGTGGTTTATTTTCCAAGAAGGAACAGGCCAGTGACTTCCCTTGACACCCCCAGAGTGTGATAGTAAACTTTGGTCGCCTATCTATGTATAACATATGAAGTTTATAATGCACAGTGAAAAATGTGTGAGCATAAGTTTCAGTTCGCACTCCAACATCAACCCTATCTGCAACCTTATAGAGGTAAGTTAGTGTCTCGTCTCAGTTAGTACAGGTAATAGCATGACATGACTGCAATGAGGAGAAATACAGTAAAGATAGGGAAAACCTCAGATACTGTAGTTAACAGAGGTCAGACAGCTATCTAAGATGAGAAAATGATACAGAAATACTGAATGCAAGAAATAAAACCAGCAATAAGACATAATCTAGTATGCTTAAAAAAATAGAGTCCAAGGTGGTCTAGTATCAAACCCACTTCAAGGGGAGGCACTACCTAGGTAATTTCTTTAATATCAGCCTTTTGATCTATATCTATCTCAAAAACTCACTCTTGCCAACCACTCTTACTCTACTGGTCTTACTCATTATTTTTTCCAGAGGGACACAAAACCCAAGACAATATTGTGTCAAGGTACAGAATTTGGAATAGGCACAGTAGACGACCGAAGGGACCAAGGAAAAGGAGGGGAAAGGCATTCAGCTTATGGCCAGCAGCACAGTTGGGGAATAAGTGTCGGGTCTGTGGTTTCTCCGTCAGAAACACTACAGCTATATTTTGCCTGTTTCATTTGCTCATGCAAGAATTAAAAGCTGTAAGGAAGAGATTATTTCAAGAAGATTTGCTAGCAAACCTGGTACCAATTCCGGCCAAATGCCAGGCACCCACAGAAGCCGCTCATTCACCCTCCCCTTCTACAGCTGGGCAGAGGAGAGAAATTTATGGAAGGGTTCATGAGTTGAGATAAGGACCAGGAAAAAACACTCCAAGGGCAAAACAGGCTCATCTTAGAGATACAAAATTAGTTTAGTACTAACAAAATCAGAGGAGGATAATGAGAAGTAAAAATAAGCCCTTAAAAACACCTTTTTTTCCCAACCCCTCCCTCCTTCCCACCGACAGTGCCGGGAGACAAGGCATGGAAGTGTGGTCAGTTCATCACCCAAGATTTTCTTCTGCTTGGCTCAGGGGGAGGAAGTCCTTCTCCTGCTGCACCATAGGAGGTGTCTCCCCAAGGGAGACAGTTCTCTGTAAAATTCTCCAGTATAGCTCCAATCTCATGAGCAGCACTCCTCCCAAAACTGCAGCGCCAGGGCTCTCTCTTCCCACGGGGTGCAGCCCTCCAAGGACAGGCTGCTCCCCCCTGGAAGCAGGGCCCTCTCTCTGCACCGGGTCTCCCGCTGGATCACAGCCTCCTCCAGGCACCCACCTGCTCCAGCGTGGGCACCTCCCCCACGGGCTGTGGGTGGATCTCTACATCCTCCATGGACCCATGGGCTGCAGGGGCACAGCTGCTTCACCATGGTCTGCACCACGGCCTGCAGAGGAATCTCGGCTCTGGCTCCTGGAGCACCTCCTGCCCCTCCTTCTCCACTGACCTTGGTGTTGCCATGTTGTTTCCCTCATGTGTTCTCACCTCCTCCTCTTCTCTGGCTGGAATTGAAACTGTGCATCCCACTTAGTTTTGATTTTCTTCTTAAATATGTTTTCATAAAGGCATTACCATCATCTCTAATTGGCCCAGTTTTGGCCAGTGGCGTGTCCACCTTCAGAGCCATCAGGGATTGGCTCTGCCAGGCATGGTGGAAGCTTCTTGCAGCTTCTCACAGAAGCCACCTCCATGGCCACCCTGCTATTAAAAACCAGGCTGTGCAAAACCAACACTATATATTAGTCTTATTCCAGAAGCACCACACTTGTGTTTCTTGAAAAGATTGAAATCTTTTCCCACTCTCTGGGTGGGGGAATAGTATTCAATACTATTCAATGTTTACCCCACCCAGTATTTTTCCAATGTGCTTCCATTCAAAATACAATAACTCTATTTTGCTCTAGAAAAAAAATCACCATGGCCTGACAAAATTACAGAAGGCCCACAGAAATTATGCAGATCAGCACAGAAAAAGAAACTGGTTGACTATTAGCATGTCACACACATGGTAATGAAATAGTGTTTGACTTTAAAAACCCTCTTATATAATTCTTTAACAAAGAAAAGAAAAAGAAAGATCCAATAAATTACTTGGATCCTGAATCCCTTCTTGGACTATGTTGCTCATATTTGCTTTTGAAGACATATTAAACTGCAAAGTGGTATTTATAGCTAAATGCAGGGTTTCAGAAGAACATCAAAACACCTCAGGTAAGTGCCTTCTGGTGGCTTAAACTGCCAGGAGGATTCAGTTGTGCATATTTTCTCATTTGTTTTAAATCCTCTAATATTATGGGAAAGTAGTCTACTAGCCTCATTCTACAGATGAGAAGTTTTATTAACTTGGATTAAAGTTATGATATCTGTACATGGGGAATGGAGTGGTGATTGCAATAATAATTCTCACTTGGATAGAAGTGGTGGATTATGGTTATAAATCTTGGCTTTGATTATATCTGCATAATAAAGTGCAAGGGAGCTTACAGACTTCTGAACATTTGAAAAGGGGATACTTTCATGAGGAAAGAAAAAGTAATAAAAAAGTCCAAACTCATAAACTAGTGGCATTTACAAGCTAATGACATTTACATACCTGTGTGGCACTTAAAACCCAGGTATATTAGATGATTTTGAAGGTCCATGCCAACCCAAGCCATTTGGTGATTCGATGATACTATGGTACTAAAGCTTTTGGAAACCTAGAGGTTCAGAGAGACACTTACATAGATTTAAAAAACCCAAACCAAATCAAAACAAAAAACCTTAAGTACCTGCCTTCACTTTCTTTCAAAAGAGGCAAATAATTGGTTATGAAAATAAATACCTTCTCTTTTTACCCTGTATTTTGAGGCTTTCCCTTCTCTCTCTGTCTGTTACAAAGGCAGCCTTTAGAAATATGGTCCACAGAGCTTCCATTGCCACTGGAGAAAGGGGCTGGAAAACTTGGCTTACAGAACTGTGTTGTGCCTTGTGATTAGTAGTGTAAACAGAAAAAATCAGTGAATTCCTTACATCTCCAATCCCTCACAGCAGAGGATTTAACTTGCTACATTTGTTGAAAAGGAATGTAACACATCATTATGTCTGTCTGGCAGGGAAGAAGGATCTTTGCATACATTTTGACCTAGCATGTGTCTTACATAAAAAAGAAGGTAAAAGTGAGACTATTTTTAGTCAGGGACCCTAATTCCTCTTGCCAAGCAGTAAAGTAGAGGATTATTTTCCGAACTACTTCCATAGTTGTGTGAGGAATGTAGAAGCAGTCCCTGGAGAACTGACCTATGATACCACTGCAATTACAGTGATATGCCTGTCTTCATGCTCTGCACATCTGTGTTAATTGCCATCAGACCGAAGCTGGAGGGACAATCTAGAGTTACCTTCCCAGTATTGCGCACAAGGATTACGGAATGACAGGTATTTTAAGTTAATAGTTCTCAGTGATACAAAGACATCATGGCACTGCAGTTCAGGGAAAGCCAGCTCTATCTCCATTAACTCTAGCATGGTTGAGAGATGCTTCACTGGAAGATAAAAGGAATACAAAAGAGATGCAACAATCTGTAAATTTGTCAAAGTGCCCTTCCATTTCAGGGATTTTCAGTTCAAGAGTAAAGGAGGTATTTCCTAGGTCAGTCAAGGCCCTAATGAAGGGCTTCTCTAGAAGTTTTGTTTTATTTTGTTTCTAATACTTTTGTATAAAATATAGCTGAATGGATAAGCAAACATTTTGGTCACTTTTCAGAACATGTTAGGTAAGGTAACTGCAAACAGATATTTCAGTTTACAATACAAAAAGTGTGTTCTCAGGAAGCATTCTTCTTATAGAATCATAAAATGGTTTGTGTTGGAGGGGACACTTGAAGGTCATCCAGCCCAACACCCTCATCATGGGAGGAATATGTATCACTAGGTCATGTTGCCCAATGTTCCATCTAACCTGACCATACTACTTACCATGATGTGGCATTCACAATGTCTCTGATAAGTCACAATGTCTGATTTTTTTTTTTTATGTCCAATCTACATTTGCCCTCTTTCAGTTTAAAACTGTTGCCCCTTTCCCTGTCACTAGAGGCCTTGGGAAAAAGATTTTCTTTTTTTGGTTGTTCGATTGGTTGAGGTTTTGTTGTTGGGGTTGTTTTTTTGTTTGTTTGTTTTGTTTGTTTTTCCCATGTCTCCTCTATATATTGTAAAACTGCAGTAAAGTCTCCCTGAAGCCTTCTCTTCTCCAGGCTGAATAAGCTCAATCATCTCAGACTTTGTTCATAGGAGTGGCGTTCCAGAACTCTGACCATTGTTGCATCCCTCTTCTGGACCTAATCTAACACCTTTGTGTCTTTCTTGCACTGATGCCCCGGAACTGGATTCAGGTGAGGTCTCTCCAAAGCAGGGTAGAAGGGGACAATCAACTTCCTTGACTGGCTGGTCACATTTCTTTTTGTGCATCCCAGGATATGGCTGTCTTTCTGTGCTGTAAGCACATATTGCTGGCTCAGTTGTAGCTTCAGGAAGCCCAACTATTTTCATTATGTCAATAACACATTTTAAACATTGGATTTTACCATTTATTTCACCGGCACTCTTTAGCAGTAATTCATGTCAACAGTAATTGCTATATGCCAGCTTCAGTTAAACATATTATCTGAAGCTACTTGCCTAAGGATATAGGAAAGAGTTCTTCATATTTATTTTCAGAAACTAATGAAGAACTGAGTAATAGAATGTTGATCAGAATCACAGGAAAATGTTACTAAGAATGGGGTAATATCACCACATAAGAGAAGGCTATAACTCTTTGTATATTATTACAGAGTCATAGAATGGTTTGAGTTGGAAGGGACCTTGAAGATCATCCAGTTCCATACCCCTGCCACACATCTTCCACTAGGTCAAGTTGCTCAGAGCCCTTAACCCCCTTTATCATCTAAAGAGATAAAAGGGGATCAGCAAAACTATGGAGAAAGCTGCATGATTTATTAGTTTGCTTTAAAGTAGGAAACTAGTCATAATGAAGACACTTCTCCTTCACCACATCAAATATTTTCAGCAATCTCCTTGTATCAGAGGTAACTTCAGTAAGATACACAGAAATAGAGAGGGCTGCCAATGGTAGACAAATTTTCTTCCCATTAGTTACGCTTTCAAAACAAAGTAGGGAATGCTTGAAATTGTTGATGAAAGAAAGACTATCAAATATTGAAATCATCAGTAGTCAAACTATTAAAATGAATATGGATGAAACAAAATGGATGAAATACTTAATTTGAACCAGTATCAAACATCTGGATGCTTATCTTTAGTTTACTTATCTTCATCTAAATTTTCTGCATCTGCAAGTTTCCTGACGTTTCCAGGCATAATACATCACAAGGCACATTACAAGGAGGATGCATCTAGAAGCTCCTGAAGGTGTCTTCAACACCAGTTGTGAATTGCAGAAAAATGTGACCTTTATTGAAAAAAAATGCAGCAAGGTACATATGATGTTATCTACACTATAAGGCTGTAAGCTCAGTTGATTCAAACTGGATTCAAAGGAATGAACACATACTGTTTATTCACACCAACACTTTGTTTAAAATATATTTTCCTTATTTGCATTAAGTTTTCAATGTTTTCCTTCCTGATGGATGTTTCCCACTTAGGTTCAGGATAGATGCTTAATTCCAAACTTAGGTATAAATCACAAAGTTCCTCCTGACAGAAATTTAAATTGAATCGAGTACACATATATAAAGTAAGGATTTGCAAGCCTGAGCTGATTTACTACACATTAAAAAAACCCAAACAAACAAACAAACAAAACTGAACCAAAAAATTTGAAACACCAAAGTTTTCAATCAAAACCAATTCAAAATGCTATATGAAATCTTTTACTCTATGCTACACTACAGGGAAGAAAAGAAAAAATTCACATTAAAGTAACTGGAAAAAGTGTTTCCTAGAACAGGAAATTCAAAGAGTTCCCTATACAGAACCAAAAAGGAAATAGCAGGTAACAGTGCATATGTTACAAGAATGAACCTAAACCAGGAAATGGAAATGAGAACAGACTTCACATAAATGGAATTTGTACTAATGCTTTCTTCAGGAGATGAGTTTCCAACTGACATTACAGTGCTTTGGCTATACTGACTTCCTTGAAAAGTCCTTTTTGAACATAAATCAAAACATTTTGAACAACTGTATGGTAATACATATGTTCCTATTTAGCAGGGCTGCAAAGAGGATGCAGCACTTTTGCGTACAAAATACTGAAGATTATCAATTTTTTTCAGAACAAAAGTGAAGAAAGTGAGGAAGTAGAAATCAAGTATGAAGCTTTCTAGGATGGCCTGGGAGGATCCCAGTACTTTCAATGACTTTTCTTGAGCTAGTTCATCAGTCCTGTCCATCACCCTGATCAACACTAATCATGGGTGCACACTGATTTCCAATTTCCAACTTCCACAATGAACTTCTCAATGATCTGAGAAAAGCCTTTGCAGAAGACCAATTTTTGAAAGAAGCTGCTTAATAATGGATTCCGTTATTTGCTCCAAGTTCTATAGCAGTAAAGCCTGAAAGAAGACTATTGCAAAGTTACAGTTTAGACTGGAGAAACACAATAGGTGATGTGCCCCCTGTTTCATTGCATGTAGCTACAGACAGAAGAATGTCAGGAACATTGGTTTTGGAAAGGGGTAAGTTGAAGATGGTACTATTTAAAGGATATGCACCCATGGAGATTTCATTCCCATTAACTAAGTATGGCATTGAGTGAGAAATCCATTATCCACTTTTTCATTAAGGAGCATACAAGGACTTGGAAGTTGTACATACTAGTGAAAAAAATAAATCTATGCAGCCTTGGAGATTCAGGTTGGCAGAAAGTGATAAAAAGCAAATGGATGATTACCATGTGAATAGTGATCAAGGTCCAAGGAAACTACCATGCCATTTATAACCTTTAGTTATGCACTTAGTCACGTTCAGAACTTGGGAAAATATATCGGTTTTGCAAGAGACTAGGGAATTACTCATAACATTAGCAGGATCTACAGAAACTCTAACAGTCCAACCACTCTAAAATTCTTATTGGCACAAGTCCTTCTCTGTAAATCCACCTAGAACATGATCTACTAGAAAATTTTACTCATGATGGGATATTTTACACTCAGAATCAGAACAGACTGTGAGATTTGAGAAATAAACTCAGCAAAAGGACACTTCTACGGCTACAGATACACATTTCCAAGCACACTTCACTTAAAGTCATCTTGTAGGGGCCAGAATAGTGTCTGATGTAGATCACCATTAATCCACTAATTTATAGTACTTAACTTTGTAATGTACTGGAACTGCAGTTATTTACAGTTAAAGCTGTGGAGTGCTTGCTGTCTCTTGTTTAAAACTGAAATTAAATCTCCAGACAGTGATAATGAAATGCTGCAGGAACTTGGAATCAATTTTGTGAAAGGTGCACAGAAAGATGGTGACTTTCTAGAAAAAAGTCTTTATAGAGGCCTAGGAAAATTTGAGCACATAAAAAAAACCAGTGAAGGGAGCCATCTGAGCTGTCTTCTCCAGCACAATGAATTAATAATGAGTGAATTAGGGAGCCAGAAACAAGTGATTGCAGAAAGCAAAACATAGTCCCTGCTGTCAGTCAATCAAATGAGGCACAAACTAGCAGCTTGTTGCAAAATGGACAAACAGGAATATATATTAGGAAGAGGGAGATACAAGTGAAAGAGAAACACAAATGAACCGAAGAAATAAGGGAGAGAAGATGATGGATAAGCAATGTCTTTAGAGAAAGGGGCATCAAGCAAGGCTGAGGTATGTGCAAGATACAAGCATCTGGACATTGGTGATGGCTTAGATTAGAAGGGATGCTGAGAACAGACAAACATAACAGATGGTAGCAAAAAAAAACCCCCAGCATCCTGAGTATCATTTCCTTCCCTAGAGAGTGAAAACCAATTGCAGAAGCTAACTGAAAATTTATAACCTGCTTATATCTAACATAATACTTTTTTCCATGCACAACTATAATTATGCCAAGCAAAAGATGAACAGGGTCGTAATAAGGGAGCTTGGAGTATGAGTAATCTGTCTTAAAGTACACCCTGCAGAGTGAGACAAGTACTCTTAGACAGGTATTTAAATCTGCACAATGACTGGAGATAATTGTCCAGCTAGCTACACAGACCATATATGAACAGCAAAGCAAGTATTAAATAGTAGTCTGTGAACCCTTTTCAAAACATGACAACAAGACAAATATTAGTCCATAAAGATTCACCCTGCAGTGTTCTCTGCTAACATAGACTAAAGCCATCACTAAACTACTATTGCTCTGAAAATTGAAAAAAAAAAAAGATAGTGTAAATCACCTTTGTGGGCCTTTTAACCTCTGGAGAGAATTTATAGTGTATTGCTTTCTCAAACTATATTAAAATAAGTACCAATGAACTACAAGGACAGTCTCAAAAATGAATGATGTCACCTACCTGCTTCAAACACTTGAAACAGATTAAATAAAATAAAGCATTGTATCCATATATATCAGTATGTTAGAGTGTGAGTAGTAATATTACCAGGCAAAACTTTCATATTACTGTCCTGAGGCTGTTGTCCCTGTCGCTGCCTTCACACCTTATAATACCATGAGTGCAAAAATAAATGCTAACATTGCCTCTACCATTTCTGTTCCATGCTCTCATGACCTTCTTTATCAAGACTGAATACTTAGATAACTCTTTCTACTTATGCTAAAACTTTCTTCTGTAAGTTTCTTTCACTGTACCTGAACTGCCATTTGGTTACAGCAAAACCCATGCATTCCCCACTCAAATGACCACATGACTTTTTGTGATACAGCGCTCACCCCTCATTTCTAATCTGAGTAACTTCTAAGCTGTATATCCATGACAAACAAAAATGCAATACACGCAGCAGTAGCATATTTATGACATAAATATACATATAAGCAAATACACACACCCACTGACACACACAAAATACATATATAGAATAGACTTTAGACATACATATATATATATATATATATATATATATATATGTTTATTTCAGTCCAGTTTAAAATGGTATAAAAGAGTTCCACTATATGTCACAGGAGAGATATGTGCTATGAATGACTTGAGACAACCAAGCATCTTTTCCACTTTTTTTTTTCTTTCACAAATCCCATGTAAATTATTACACCCTCCTCCACTGGAAAATCTTTCTGACAGTGATTCAGTTTTTACCACTGGAAACTGGAATTTTGTTTTCAGTTCTGCCATTGCCACTCACACCTGACCTTTGGTACATTATCTCATATTTTTTTTGTGGCTCAGTTCACTGATCTGCAAAATGGTATAACAATACCTGTGTTGCAGCAAATTGATACTCTCACGTAATGAGACAGCCACAGATGAAAAGCAATATCTAGGAACATCCTGATTAGCCAGTTGCAAGAGCAGGTGCAATGACAGGATTAAGGCTGGCTAATTACATAAGTATTAACTCTGTTAAAGACAAAGTAAGAAAATTATATGATAATGGATTACAGAAATGCACTTTTGATAGGACATGCATCACACCACATACTTAATTTCTCCTAAAAGTGGAAAAAGAAACAAAACAGATTTTTCAGCTACTGTGTTATGGCTAATGAACATATAAACAATAACACCAAGACAGAAGGGTTTTTAATTAATATAATACAGTCCCTACATTTAAAGGCATTAATTAGATATTAATGAGATACTTTCACTCATAAATACCCACATAAAAAATACACATTACTTAATGTAAAATAGTTTCAGAATTAAAATCTTGTTTTGGCATTTCAATATTTCTGGTTTTTTGCTCTTTTTTTTTTTTTTTTTCTGAGAGATTTCACAAGATGCTTTTATCTCAAGATTAATTCCTTGTAATGGAAGCAAAAAAAATTCCACATTTTTTCTGAAAGTCTTTATTCATAAGCTTGTAAGTGCTAGAAATTAATTTTTAATTTTTAGAAATCCATCTGACGTAAATATTTAATGTATAGAAAATCTGCATATAGTAATAGTACTTATTTTAGGGAATTTTTCTACTACACTCAAAATTCAGAGTTCAAAAAGTTAGTATAATTTGTTAATTAATACTCTGTTGCTGGACAGATGTAATTCTGTATAAACATGTGTTCCTAAAAGGATAGATTCATCACACTGCAATTTTATCATTTTTACTTTCATGTCTCTTTAAATAAATGCTACACTTTGGATTTATCAAAATTATCTATAAAAATTTAACTCCACAGCAAACATCACAGCAAGATATTGTTTCAAAGCCTTGAAATAATCAGATTAATCATTAATTTATGGGGTTTTTTTGCTGGATTATCCAATTAATTTTTTTTTTAATATTTTCATGATCAGATATCCAGTCTGAACTTTTATTACTCTTTTCACCAGATTTCTACCTACACTTTTAAACCTAGTCCCAAGAGTAATGGTTGCTCAAGCAATTAAAACTGTCAGATGACCTTTATTTTTGTAACTGATATGAAATTTAAATTAACTAATTTGCATTTGGTTACTTGGAGTCTTATTGTCCACTTGAGTTTTCACTAGACAGGAAAACTGTTTCTCATCCGGTCTGTCATTGCAAATATATTTTTATTCAGAAAGATTGATATTAGAGAATAGTAGTAGAATGTCCATTGCATATTGCCTCCACCAACTTTTTTCAAATTACTACTCTCAGACATCAGCTCTCTCCCGTATACTTTGAAATGAGCCTGAACATAACACAGTAGTATACCCCTGGCCATGCTGCCTTGCCATGTAGTGATACTCCCATCCACAATTTCTTCAGACTTTGTAGCTTTGGATTTGACTGACTACTGTGATTCTCAAGTCATATTCACTATTGACTGACTTTACATCTTTATGTGGATACAATGCTCCTTCTGTAGATTTGTTGTAAAACAAATTTCCTACCAGTATTTTTCTGCGGTGAAAGGAAATAAAGTGATATAATTTTCCGAATGAGGTATATTGTAAGCACACAAAATGCTACCTTTACACAGCCTTTATAGGTGGGTTCAGTATTCTGGTCTACCTGCAGAAACACTTCTAGTTCCTGGAGAAGAACATGTTTGCTCAAATGCATATTTCCAATTTATTTCAGAAGCCAGTATAGATTGAAAGTAAACTTGATTAGAAGATAAAAAAAAAATGGTACAGAAAAATCGTATTTATTTCAACGCTTTTATGGCAAAAGATACTTTACTTTGCCACATGTATGCATAAGTTAAATAAGTACATGCGGTTATCCTTCAATATCCAAGAAAGGAAAATACTCACACTAACCAAGAAACCTGGACTAGCATATTCTTTGCTCAGGTAAACTTCCTAATTGCAAGATTTTGTGATTATCAGACTATACTTTCCTGCAAGTTACATTTTTCTTTGACATTGCTTATATCTTTAGCCTTCCTTCCCCCATAAGAAAATATTTTAATGTTTTCTTACTCTATTATAAAAAAGTGGAATATTATACCATTACATCTTTTACAAAGAATACAGATGTCTGCAAGATGAAGTTATTCATAAAGCCACAAATAAAATAATCTTACTAGATTTTCAATTATTATTCAGGAAAATTAACAGAAGTAGCTCATGCCACAGGCAAATCATAATAATACTCACAGGAATTACCACAATCAGAAAATTTTAAAGAACAAGAAATAGTTTTTTTACTGCCTAGTAGTCCATGGAGATTCAGAACAGTTTCTCACCTCAATGGCTACAGCTGATGTTATCCAGTACAAATCCAAAAGGTCAGACCACATAAACCATGAGGTATGTCTTTGTACTCCAGACAGTACTGGAAGCACTAGGAGTTAACTTCAGAGTTCCCTGCATGTCTTTGATGAAGGGAAGAACAATGAATTTGTGATTAAAGGATGACCAATTGAAATGAAATGAAATGAAATGAAATGAAATAATGAAATGAGATGAAATGAGATGAAATGAAACAAAATGAAACAAACAAAAAAACCCAATAATAATTTTCTTAGGTGACATATTGTAAGGGGTTTTGTCTTTTTTATTAACAAGGGATTTACCATCAGTGTGGTAGCTAGGTGTCGATAATACACTGCAGATATATCTGTGTCCTCAAGGGCATACTCTACAACTGACCATAAAGTCAACACTATGTTACCAAGGTTGTAATCATGATGATCAGTAACGAAATATAAACTCATTTTTCTACTGGGAAAGCCTCATTATCAAAGTGTTTCCCTTGACAGTCCTAAGTAGATTCTGTCATAAAATTATGGAGCCATGCTTAAGCCAAAATCATCTCAGGAATAATTCAACATGACAAGCTAGAGATTACAACTGACACGGACAAATTTATCACATGATGTTCTACATATCATATTATTGAAATATGATGGCATCCTGTCTTTTCCAGTCTTTAAAGAAACAAGAAGAGGTTTGAAAAAAATGATACAATTACAACAGTTGATAGAAAAGCAGTAGTTTCCCAGTAACACAGGAGATACCGTCCTGTATAATATGGTAAACCATTCTGACCTGAACAGTTATCAGTTTCTAGGACTCTACTCATAAATCTCTCATATTAGAAGAAAGAAAAATAAATATTTATATATGGAAAGGGACAAAGAGTGATTGAAAGTGAGAGAGAGAGGAAAGAAAGAACGAAAGACAGAATGAAAGGAAGGAAGGGAAGGGAAGGGAAGGGAAGGGAAGGAAGGAAGGAAGGAAAGAAGGAAGGAAGGAAGGAAGGAAGGAAGGAAAGGAAGGAAGGAAGGAAAGGAAGGAAGGAAGGGAAGGAAGGAAGGAAGGAAGGAAGGAAGGGAAGGGAAGGAAGGGAAGGAAGGAAGGAAGGGAAGGAAGGAAGGAAGGTAAGGAAGGAAGGTAGTGAAACCCCAAACAAAAACTAGCAAGAAAATTCGACCTGGAATTTGCAAATGACCTAAGCAGTTTTCAAGGGAGCTTTCCTTCTCCAGTTGTACTGCTGACGTAATGTCCCTCCTGTAAACAGAACTTGCTGAGCATACAGTTGCCATTGCAAACATTTTCAATTTGAAAATTAGACCTTTCCCAGATGTGCTGCATCCTCAGTACATTTTTTATATTGTTCCTGTGTTTTCTTTCTGGAGACTTTAATAAAGTGCATTCCATTACCTCTCTGCACTAAGGTTCCTTATAAACTATACTGTAACATCTATTGTTTCTAAGACATTCAGAAGATTGCTGATTATAAAACACAGATGGATATGTAGCTTTTGGTTGTATGTAATAATGAAGAAAAAAAGAAGACCAAGGTTTTAAAAATTACAAAGAAACTTCAGCGATGTTTATCATTTACACTAATCCCACTGCACACACAGGACGATATTTGAAACTGTTCCAATAGAGAACACTGGTGAAATAAGTTTTATAAAGCTAGAGTTGCAGTCTGTGCTTGACAGTACATAACCATTCCAATTTGGCAATGATATACTGATTGAAAAGATCTGCAAATATCTGACCATTTGTAATACAGTTGGGAAATATCAGCTAGATGACACCACAAGTTTACAGAGTATGGCATTCATCTTCACTGACTGCTGACTACACCCAGTATTTGCTGCAAAACACTTTGTAGTTTATGCTTGGAAGCCATGCAACAAAAATGACAGACTTGATCCTATAGTGTTAAAACTGTCTCATTCTGATACAACAAAGTTGTTAAGAAAAAAGAGGTCCACTTCATAAACCCAGATATATATTCATAAACTCAGTGGGACTACTAAATTGCTTTCTTGGAAGAAAAAGCAATTAAAATTTTATATAAATAAAAAACCCTAAAAAACAAACCAAAAAAAACCACAAACCAAAACAAAAAGGAGTTTCCACTGTTTTTTGCCAAAAAATATCATTAAAAGCTGCTTAAATCATAGGTATATGATTATCATCGGGAGAATTTTTCTATACAACATGAAGGTGTGGAGATCTCTCCAGTTTTCAGGGGAAAATAATTAGAAGCCATAGCTATTCAGACAGGAGAAAAACCAACAAATTGATGACAAAAACCTCTTTCATATTGCTAAATTAGAATTTATGCCCTATAAAGTCATGCTGCTACTGTGATCTTCCAGTGTAATTAGAGTAGTCTATAAGAGACATACACTGGACTTCATCAGAACTCACTGTATTGGATTGGCACGGCCTGGTTTTAGGCAGCAGGGGGGACACACAGATGGCTCCTGTGAGGAAGCTGCTGGAAGCTTCCCACCATGTCCAGCAGAGCCAATGCTGATGGCTCTGAAGGTGGACATGCTGCTGGCCAAAACTGGGCCAGTGAGAGAGGTTGGTGACACCTCTGTGATGACATATTTAAGAAGAAAATCAAAACAAAGACTCAAGATTTTGGATTCCATCCAGAGAAGAGGAGGAAGTGAGAACACGTGAGGGAAACAACATGGCAACACCAAGGTCAGTGAAGAAGGAGGGGCAGGAGGTGCTCCAGGAGCCAGAGCCGAGATTCCTCTGCAGGCCGTGGTGCAGACCATGGTGAAGCAGCTGTGCCCCTGCAGCCCACGGGTCCATGGAGGATGTAGAGATCCACCCACAGCCCGTGGGGGAGGTGCCCACGCTGGAGCAGGTGGGTGCCTGGAGGAGGCTGTGATCCAGCGGGAGACCCGGTGCAGAGAGAGGGCCCTGCTTCCAGGCGGGAGCAGCCTGGCCTTGGAGGGCTGCACCCCGTGGAAAAAGAGAGCCCCGGCGCTGCAGTTTGGGAGGGCTGTGGGCCCGTGGGAGGGGCTCACGCTGCAGCAGGGGCGGTGCGGCTGCTGCTCGTGAGAGCGGGCCCACGCAGGGAAGTTCACAGAGAACTGCCTCCCGTGGGAGGGACCCACGGCCTCACAGGGGAAGACTCCTCTCCCGGAGCAGCGGAAGGGAATCTCGGTGATGGACTGACCAAGCCCCCATGCCCTGTCTGCCTGCGCTGTCGGTGGGAAGGAGGGAGGGGCTGAGGGGCGGAAGAAGGTGTTCTAAGGGCTTATTTTATTTCTCATTATCCTCCTCTGATTCTGTTAGTCATAAATTCACTGTACAGCTTAAGTTGAGCCTGTTTCGCCCTTGAAGTGTTTCTCCCGGTCCTTATCTCGCTCATGAAGCGTTTGTTAATTTTTTTTTCCTTTTCCCTCCTCTGCCCGGCAGTGGCAGGGGAAGGTGAGCGAGTGGCTTCTGTGGGTGCCTGGCGTTGGGCCAGTGTCAAACCACAACACTCACCTACTGAGTTTTAGAGATGGATGAAAAAAAGGGTGAGTCTGAGGCTGTCTACATCTGCCTGTGTTAATGCTCTTGTCTATATATCTCAAATGCTTGACTTCTGTTTCCTCCTACTTCCAATCCACCTACTCAGCACTTGGAGCCAAGTCACAGAATCGTAAAGACAAAGACCAGAGCCAGTTGGAAGGGATTTTGGAGGATTATCTGGTCCAGTCCTCATGTGAAAAGCAACCTGGATGACATTGTCTAGGAACCTTTCAGATTGCATCTTGAAAAAGACCAGTGCAACTAAGCAAATTGGTACATTCAGAGGTTTAAGCACCACTGTTTAACCAGATCTTGTCTTCTCTAGTTCAGAACAGTGGCACTTCAACAGTTTCACAGCACCTAGAGTCAGCAGCACAGGAAGTTATTGTTCAGTGACTAGATGATATAAAGCTTTCTGATGCAGAAATGCTTTACATTCTTGTCACAAACAAGGTATAGATATCATGCCCGAGGTTTGCCCCAAAACTGGAGGGTGATTCCTTTACATGCATATATAAATATGGTGTATTTAACCTAATGTCAAGGAATATTATTAATTGGGTGCTGAAACAGAAAACAGGAACTTGGTGGTTAGCCTTAGCCTTCAGATTTCTCAATGGAGTAAGAATCACTCTTTCTTCTTCATTTTGTAGTTTCTACTGGATCCAAGTAATGGAGAGAAGTAAAATCTAACACTTGTTTCTGGAATAAAGAGGCTTGATATGGTGAGGTTTCCAGTAGCAAGGAAGAAGAGGTCCAGGAATGTGAATTCTCTTTAAGAGAGTAGTATTAAGCAACTGAAAAGAAGACCAACTTAACATGAAAATCACACTCTACACATACATTTACACAAAGTTTAGTGCCAGAGACCTCCTGATTGTGCTATATGTAAGATGAATGACTGAATTTTTTTACTAATCCAATATCTACAAGCAATTAAAAAAATGTTAGGTTGACATTTATAAATAAATAAATAAATAAATACATATTCACATCAGTTACACAGGGAAGTATCTACCCTCAGTATGAGCTTACTACAGAAATATGCATCCTTAGCAACCAAGAGGATTTTCTGTGTAATGAAACAGCACAATTCATTACATATTTTACTGCAGAGTATCATTAATAAAATACCACTGCACCAGCCCTTCTGGGAACTCAAATCTGACAGCAGTAGTTAATTGCCTTCAGGAGGAGCACAAGTAGTTTAGAGAGCCTGCAGAATCTTTTTTTCCAAATACATTAGGTTGCAGCAGAGTAAGAGCAGAACAAAACACAGGCATTGTTTCCCTATTTTTCACTGGCAACCTTGCCACTTATTCTTCACCAAAGATATTATCATGTATTTCTTATCCTTTCATTGTCTATATACTTATGGCAGAAACAGAATTCAGAGATAAAAATCATGACCACCAATGCTTATCATGCTGAACCTCTGTGCAATGATATTCATATAGATGAGGAAGGATAAAATCCTAATAACCAAATCCAAAGTGAGGGGAAGCTTAATGCTCTTTATTGGATAAACAAAGTAATAAAAAAGAAAGATGTGCTTTAACAGAGAACACAATACACAATGAACACATTTCTTTCACATCATTTATAACCTATTTACAGAAAGGAAAAAATCCCACATTTAAGGTGACTTAAAACTGACATTATTTCTAAAATCAGCAGAGGCATGACACAGTTTAATGGGCTTTGGGACAAATCAATTGAGACCTGTCAGTGTCAACTGACCTAACAGCACCTTGTAATATGAACTTTTCTAATGTAGACTCATTTCCAGAAACTTTAGGGACCAGAATTTGTTCCAGTTTATCATTCAATAATTAACTTTCATAACACTGTACCTAAGAAAAGTGTCTGTGGTTTATAAAAATAATTTTTCACTTACACAAAGCAAAATAAAATATAAAACAGGTGTCCCATTTAAGTACAAAACTGGTCATGAGAAAAATTCTTGCTCTGATTGCTTCCATGCGCTACTGCCTAAGAAATAGCTAGTCACCTCTTTACCAAGATTAACCTGGTATTGCTTTGCTCTCACATGGTGCAATCAGACCTTCATTCTGGAAGCCACAGTGGCCTTGTGCTCATGGAAATCTACCAATGGCAACCTTGACCACGTTCTGTAATGGGTGGCTGATGAAGTGTTTAGGGAACTGCAGTGGATGTTGCATACCTTGACTTTAGCAATGCCCTTGGCATGATCACATGAAGACTCCTTGTAGCCAAGGGGATGTCTGCCCTCATCACCTGTTTGATGGATATCTAGGCAGTGTCAGCAAGAAACTGGGTGGGGGGGGAGGAGGGTGGGGGGGGGAGGGGGGGGACAGAATATTGAGGGGAGTGGACAGTGTTCTGGAGAGTAGAACTGTTCTTTAGAGTAATTCAGTCAGGCTGAAGAAATGAGCTGCAGTTCATAGGGATGAACTACTTATGGAGTTTCCCAAAGTCCTGGAAAGGACTCACCCCTGCAGTAGGACAAGCTAGGGCTCACTGAGAAGAAATAGCTCTGCAGAAAAGGCACTGAGAGGCAGCAAGTTCCCGGAAGGCAGCAATTCCTTCCCAGGAGGAAGCAGTGCACCTGGGAAGCAAAGCAATCCCTGAATCTTGGGATGCACTTGCATAGTCACAGCAGCAGGGTCAGGCACTGATCCTACTCCAATGTTCAGCACTGGTGAGGTCACCCAAAAGTGCAGGGTCCTGGAGTTCTGGCACAAGATATACACTGACATACAGGGGTGATTTCAGTGGAGTTCACCATGATGGCAGGGCTCGAGCATGTGGATGAGAGATTTGGGTTTCTTCAACCTTCAAAAAGATGTTAAAGTGAGATTCTTCTTTTGCTGAGGAATGAGGAAGCATCAGGAAGATAAAGTCAGTTTCTTGTCATTATGTGAGGCAACAAGCACAGCTTGGATGGGAAATTCAGATTCAATATAAAGAAAATGTCTTTGATGCTTATAGGGTTGTCAAACAGTGAACAAGATGTGCGTGGAGGCTGTGGCATCCCCATGCTTGGAAATGCTCAGACCTAAATGAAACGAAGCCCTGAGCAACACAGTCAAACCAAAGTAGATGTAATACTCTTACAATCCTACTCACCTTTCAGTTTTGTGTGATGTTCTTTAGTATATTTGATTACTGTTGTAATTGCCCTTTGCATGGCTCATGCCAGTAAATGTGTTGTCCTTGTCAGAGTATTATGGCTTTAAACTGTGGTGCATCAAAGGTAGGACAGACATTAAAAAATGGGTTGAAAATTATCAGCTGTCTACATTTTTCTTTATTTGATACTTCAAAAGCAATTAATATAACACTTGTTTTAATTCTAACTCCTAAGTTACTTTTCTGAAACAACAAATGACTCAGATACTGCATGCTTGTATAGCAGGAATAGTACACAATATACATCATCAAACCAATTCTGTAGAATCACTGTATTCTATTGAGTCTCTTATCAAAGGAAAAAAAGACAAAACAAAACCTAAAGACAAGGAGCTGTTACAAGGTCCTTGCAAAGATGACTTTGACCTATAACTATTTCAGCAGTATATACTCTAGTTTCTGCTTCAGCAAGTGTCATTGGAAGATACCATTACCAGAGAAGTCCAGGTGTATCTCCTATCAGCTCACAGCTAACAGTGCTCAATGCTGCAGAAATTCTCTTTCATGCCTCAGCAGAATGTGCCATTTGATGGGAAGGAAGGGACGAAAGGAGTCAGTCATGAGAAAGGTTCTGGTCAAATGAAACTTCTCATTCTAGTAGTTATGAAGCAGCAAACCCCTTGACATTAGTGAAATGAAAAGTCAAATAATGCAAATTGATATAATCAACACTACAGCAATCTCTCAAATCCTTCATTTCATGGTTTTCTTATAATGCCATATAGCATCTTTAATAGTTCTTGGTTACATTTTTTTTCTAAAGGTTTCAGCAAGATAGGTTATACTTTCATTAAGGACCCCACTGTTTCATTACTCAAATACATATTTCTTAAAAAAAAAAAAAAAAGAGATGGGAAAATGACTAGCAGAATGCTTTAGGAAGAGAAATTCTACCATTTACTTGTGTTGCAACTGTTCCATCTTGAAGCTCTGTAGACCAAGAAAGATACTCCCTTACTGATTAGCACAAATCTATACGCAGAGTCCTTTGTTCTTCTGTTAGTATTCCACACAAGTCAAATGCCAGATTGTGCATTATATCTGTTGAGCAAAA
Source organism: Corvus hawaiiensis (assembly GCF_020740725.1). NCBI lineage: Eukaryota > Metazoa > Chordata > Aves > Passeriformes > Corvidae > Corvus > Corvus hawaiiensis. The sequence continues at coordinate 27,612,674 of NC_063255.1, forward strand.
GCATACTGCTCACAACTTGGCATTTCACAAATAAGTTTAACCTTTCCCTCCTCTCTCTCACCACTGTATCACCCTCCCACTTTTCCTGACTTAGTCTCTTAGACATCTGAAAAGGTTTACATTAACATTTTTAATGGTCTCATGAGAGGGAATGAAATTCAACCATCTATCAACACTCTTCCTGCAATCTTCTTGAGAAAAAACAGCAGTGGTACACAAAGAGATCTTTGTGAGTTAAGCTCTTTTTCAGAATTAACACTCTAAGATCCAAGAGAAAGCCCTGCTACTGGAATTACTTCACTGCAGTGAAGACACATTAAGGAATGAGATAAAGAATGCACACTCACAGAACCACACTGGCCTGATTTCTAACAGTAACCATTGCTACAGAATTCAGCACAGGACATCTGCTTTTTGGCCAGAGTTTTGCAATTTGATCTGGTCTCTGTGCACTATATTCACACCCCAAATGTTTTTAAGTCTTCGTGAATTTGTAATTGCAGTGGTAAATTTCAGTTTTTGTCCACAGCCCAAGATTAGACTTCTTTACATGCTAGGCAGTGCCAACTTTCCCTTACTTAAAAGAACTATCTAGTGGGAAAAAGCCTATTCCTCCTGGGAAAAATTCAAATAGACAAAGTATTACTTTGTTTTGTAAAATTATTTAAGGAAGACTCCAACAAAATTCTCAGCCTTTTTCTCTTTTCTTTCCTTTCAGAACCAAATGCCTTCATGCCTCCTGTGGTCTGATAATGCAAAGGAGTCTACAAAAAATGTCTCTGAGCTGGATGTTAAAATGAAGAATGTATGTTAAAACTTTATTATAAAATAAAAACAAGAGAAAAAAACCCAGAAGTCACAAAGTTTACTCTGGAAAGTCATAAAAGCCAAACTTTCTTCTCAAAATTATAAAATATTCTCTTAGAAAATCCTGTAAATATAACCTACAGGGTATTTTTTTTTTTGTTCATCCTAATTGGGAAAGAAAGAAAAAAACCCAAAGTAAAACAACAAAAAACTCCACAAAAACCATCAGCCAGAGCTTCTTTGGGTACAGTCATTGTGTTTCTATGACTTAATGCCAATTTGTAACACCGATAGATCATTGAAGTTTCTATCATTTCACCAACTTTGATGGTATTCCTAAGCACTAACTCACTTCTAAGCATTGTTTAGAGAATAAACAACCCTTTCATAAGGTACTGAACTTATGATGTGATGAACACAGACTAAATGACAGATTTTAAATTACAGGGTTTCCACTTTATAAATTCTCACTATTTTGTATATGCAGTATTTCCCACATCTAAAAGATGGTTCTAAAAGACTTCACAGCAGAGTATACCCAAACACTACATTTTTAGAAGTCATGCATTCACAAAATTAAACATATTCATTCTTCAAGTGAAGGAGATGACACCATATAGTCATACAAAGGGACAGGAAATTATTTATAGAGATGAAATTATAAGTTCAGACAAGGAAAACAAGTCCAATAGAAAGAAATGAAAAGTACTGCACCTAGGGAGAAATAACCTTATGCACCAGTACAGAAGACACCCTGCTGGTGGCCAAGTTGGCCTTGAGCCACACTTGCAGCAAAGAAGTGCGAAGGAGCTACATGGATGCATTGGAAAGAGGTTTACCAGAAGGTTGAGGGAGGTGAGCCTTTCTCTCTGCTAAATCCTGAGTCCAGCTCTGGACTTCCCAGTGAAAGAAAAATGTGGATTAACTGGAGTGAGCCCAGTGGAAGGCCACAAAGACAATGAAGGTGCTGGAGCATTTCTCAAATGAGAAGAGACTGAGACCCCCAACTGTTCATTCTGTAGAAGAGAAGTATCAGGGACATCTTATCTGGGTATAAATACCTGATGGGAGGCTTGAAGGGCAAACTAGGGTTGTGTTGTCTCCATCTCTGGAGATATGCAAAACTTGACAGGATACCCTATTAAGAAAATTCCTCCATCTGAATCTGCTTTGAGCAGAGGGTTTGGACCAGATAATATCAAGAGGTGTCACCAAACTCACTGTTTATGTGATTTTGTGAAAGCGTACTCTCATCCCTGTGTGCCAGGTATCAACAGGGTAGATAATATTATTTTTCTTCCATTATATTTTTGAAGGAGATGTTAGTACATTCAGACACATGAAACATCTCTTTCCTTTTTTGCTTTATAAATATGGCCATCATCTTAAATCCATACCATTTCAATATTTCACTTCAAAAATACTGGTTTACATCCAACTGGAATTTCAAAAACACGTAAATTTTGGCCTTCATGTAGATTTGGAGACTGATTCTGGATTATTTTTTATACCTTCTCTCAGCTATACTCTATTATTTTCTGAATCACGTTATCCAATAAACCATATTTTCTACATATTATAGTAGGAAAAAGCCAGATTTGCTTACTGATTTAAGTGTGGCAGAATTTACCAGTGCTGTGTAGATGTCTATCAGGGATAGGCAAGGGAAGAGGAGAAAAGACAATGATATTGTCACAGAGAAATTTATGCTGAGGGGATCTCTGGATGTAATTATTTCAATATCCTTCTTAAAAACTTCAAATTAGATCAGCTTGCTCAAAACCTTCTCCAAATATGTTCTGAAGACCTCCAGGTGTACAGGTTTCACAGCCTTGCCAGGCAAGGAAAAAAGACACATCAAATTTATCTCTATCACCAAGTTCTAAACTCAATAAGGAATTTTATTTGGACAAAAAATTAGGCAATAATTTGCCTTTTTAACCACAGACTATAATTTTGTCCTGCAGGATCTGCAAATTAGTCTTTTATTGGATTGCAGAAACACTGAGGTATCACAAATATATTCGTCTAGGACGGGCTATGTTCCTTAAACACCAAACCATCATACAGAAAATAAATGTAAAATATTCAATTAGATAATTTCACAGCATGGAGAAATATTACTGAATAGCTTTTTACATTACCTTATGAACAAAATGACACATACATATATTATTCTACATACTTTGTTGTCTATATCACAAAAGCACTTTAGAAGTTTGTTGATGTAACATATATAGAAAGATGACATAATACTGCCTTGAAAAAGAACTAGAGATGCCATATATTTTTCATTTAGCTAATTCCGAATTTCAGATTTGTGGCTGTAGTATAGGTGAAAGATCAAAGCTGAGAACTTTACAACTACCCCAATTTTTTTTAAATAGTTAGAAATGTGGATGCATCTTTTACCAGTTAAAGTAATTTGACCTACATTATTTCTAGAAAATGCATTTTTTGTGTTTTAATAATGAGCTATATTTGAGGACTAAACCACAAATCAGTTAATATTTTTTTAAGCCTGCTAGTTAAAGGCAGGCTTGAAAAGCTTGAAAAGCTATACAATACATTTCTATTTTCTCAAATCAATAAAAGAAGTCAGTTCTTGTTATCAGAATGCAGCAAATAATTTGTATACACTGTGTTTGCCAGAAAGTTTTAAGACAGATTGCTTCTTAAATAGTGTAAGAATTAATTTTAAGATTTTTAGCTTGGTTAGAAAGGGCTCAGAAATGATGCAATTTTCCCTTCTAATTTCCAGAAATTATATTTATTGAGGCACCTATGAATTATGCTAAAAAATGTCTTATTTCATTTTTTATGCTATGTTGCTTTTTAAGATGCTTTTCTCCTTTCCTTTTTGTTTTCACTTTCCTGTTCCACCTTCACCATTTTTATTGTAAAGATGCTACTTTTGAATATTGCATATCGTTGCACAAGTACATACAGTTACGCAAGTCCAACCCCAAATTTGTACTGTCTCTATTAGCAATTTTTATGCAAAATAATAACGGTTATTTCAATTCCTTTGTACAATATATATGCATTTTCAGTACTAGCACAGAAGCAGTCTAACTTCCAAGTCAATTTGCCAATCTCGGGTTTCTTAAGCCTGTTTCAGAGCAGGCTAAATGGAAGCTAGGATAAAGGAAATTTATGTACATTTGCTCACAGAACCTATATATGTAGAGGCTGCATTTGAAGAAGTATGTGTCATGACTCTTATTTTGGTAAAGATGATAGAAGCAAAATTTGACATTTCAAGTATTTTTATGACTCGTTCTTTTCCCCTCTCTTTGTCTTACTTTGAAATGCTAAAATATTGGTAATCACTTTTTATTAAATCACTTTTTATATTGCAGTTTTTAACAGGCTATCAAATTCAGTGTACAGAGAGGAGGAAAGTGTGTCATAGCTACAAATTTATGGAATATTTTAGAGATACATCAACTTTCAACTTTATCTTTCCAGGCTATACCTGGGGGGTAACAAGAATACACTGAAATAATAGCTACTACTAATTGCAAAGTTTGAGACATAAATAATGTCTATTGGTCTCTGATGCATGAAAGTCCTCATATTTGTTTAAATGTAAACCTGCAATCAAGCCTGCAGATGTTAATGAGAACACTTGCATGCATAAAGCTAATCTGCTGCTAAATTAGCTACTTGAGTCAGCATTTAGTGCTGAAATTCCACTAGAATTCACAGCTTGAAAAAAATGTAAGGCTTATTTCATATATTCAGGATAGCTAAAGTATGTGTTTTTCATGCAGGTCTCTCAGAAAGTGATCAGAAATACTCCTGGATCGAGTATCTGCTGGTAGATATCGTAAATGACACTTAAAGAAACACCAGCATTCAAGGTGACTGAAATATGTCAACACAGCTGGTGTGTGAAAAAACATCTGTTTTCTAAGCATCTATAAGCATCTTGGAATTATCTGCCTACCCCAAACCTGCAAGGAAAACCTGCATAATATATTATAATCCAGCTTCAGAACATAATGTGTATGCTCTGGAAGGAGTACAGGAATTCCATTTGACAGTGATAACACCACATTTAAAATTTGTTTTCCTCTGTCATTTAGACAAAAGACAGGAAGGTCTTTGTTCATGACAAGCAGTGTCCCTTAAGATTTAAAGCACCAAACCAGCTTGCACTGGCTGCTGTGAGCTTTCTTCGTGGAATCAGGCTTCTTTTCAGGCCTCAACCTGCTTGAATGATAAAGTCATGAAGACAGAATGTTTTAGCAGAAAATTCTCTGAATCTATGTATTCTTCCAATTTATGTGCAGGTGACAATAGAAGAATGAATATTAAAGTAGTCAAATCATTGAATTTAAGGAGAAATTAGGAAAAACTATAGGCACTCTGCACATAAAATTTTAAATTTAAATATAATCAGGGTTATCTCATGTGATGCCATATTTTGCAGGTATTTTAATGCCAGGGAGCTTGCCAGGTTTCCACTGCTATTCTCCCATAGCTGTAAACATAACTAGGAGGAAGAAAACCTGCATCCCTACAACTTTCCAGCTTGTCTTCCACCATAGGCAGCAGAAAATACCGAGTGATGCTGACTACTGTTTCTTTAGCTTGTAAGCTTTATGGGTGAGGTAACAAGTGTCCTACCAATGTTGCTGACTTTGATTTACTCCCCTCAGAGATAAAATCTGGATTACTGAAGTTTCTATGTCTTATTACTATTACCTCTAAGTCATCTGGATATTCTTTTATTAGATTACATTGCATTGCCAACCAAATCGTAGAATCACAGAATTGCCAAGGGTGGAGAAGACCTTTAAGGTTACCCAGTCCAACCATCCACCTGGCACTGCCATGGTAAACCCTAAATCACTCAACCAATATCATCCAGCACCAGATCCAGACACCTCAAACACCTCCAGAGATGGTGACTCCACCACCTCCCTGGGCAACCTATTCCAGTTCCTACCACCCTGGTGCTGAGAAATCTTTTTTCTAATATATAATCTGAATATCTTCTGTAAATCTGTCTTAGAAAGCCAAAAAGAACATAGCACTCTTTCTACCAATGAGAAAAAAAGAAAGCCAAAATTAGTAGCATTAATTTTAAATAAATTCTAAAATTCAAAGAAAGGTATCATTTTTGCTTGAAAATAAAAATACTCTGTTTCTCTTGCCCCACTAGAAATGAATAGTACACTGGAGGTAAGATCTACTATTCATTAATGAGAAGAAACATATTATATTAGGAATCTTTTTGCCTGTTGCACATGATCACAATTTTAGAATAAAAAAGTATTTTTGATTCTGATGGATTAAAAAAAGTTAAGAGATACATCTGTATTTCACAGTGGTTTATAAAGGAACTGTTTTGACAAATGGAAACATTGATTAAATCCTGATAGTGACACTGAGTCAAATACAAACACAAAAATAGTAAATATTTTTATGACAGAACTACATGTCCTATCTTTGGCTAAATCTGACCACTAATGCAGTTTCCTAGAATTTCTTAGAAAGTTTGAATGACTTATCAAAAAACCTTTTTGCCAAGGTTCAGCCTTAATATATAAATGTACTTTAATATTATAAATCAATTTTTGTGAACAAAAAAATGTACCAGTAAAGTGGAAAGCTGAAATGTATTTTATTAAAGTGATGATTTTACAACACTTCAAAAGCAGGCCTAAACTTATATGTCTTCAGAATAGTGTATTACATGGATATAATCCTTCTACAATATTATATTGAACATGAGGAAACTTAAGCATGAGAAAGAATATTTATAGGTGTGACGTTTGTTATGGGTGATGGTTTCATGGTATCATTAATAATCTAATAAACATAGAATAAAAATATATATTTATTAAAATTTAATAGACTTCTGATACTACAAACCTTTCTAGTAGCTAGCGTCAAAAGCTCTTAAGGGATACCTCAGCCCACCGCAAATTGAAAATTACAGACCAAGTAAAATTAAATAGGAAAGCATGAATAATGACCAAAACATGCAGAGCAAATCTGCATATGGACAAAGTTTGTGGTTAAAATTCTAGTCTCATGTTACTTGACAGTTTAGCCTTTGGCTTCCACTGGGGATCTTCAGGGAAGTGGTCACGGCACCAAACCTGACAGAGCTCAAGAAGCTCTTGGACAAAGCTCGCAGGCACATGATGTGACTCTTGGAGCTGGTGTGTGCAGGGCTGAGTTGGACTCTGATGATCCTCATGGGTCTCTTCCAACTCAGGATAGTCCATAATTCTGTGATTTGTGGTTAATATTAAAATCATGGGGCATGGTAAAATTTGGAACGAAAGACTATCCTTTTGAAAGTTAGGAGGAATAGCCTTTGTGGCAAAATGGCCTCCCTATAATTCTTACTTCAGCTAAAGTTCAGAAGTTTCTTCTATGCTAGTATCTTCCTATGTCAGGCCTATTTCTAACTTTTTATTTTCCCCCTGTAATTTTTACACGTTACTTCTGGAAATTTCTAAGTTAATTGTAATGTTTTCTTCATTCAGTTCATATTCAGGATTGCGTAACCTTCCTCAATCTAACTGATAAAATCATCTTTCCTTTTCCAAGGAATACTTCCCCAGATTGTTCTGACACTCTGAAATTAGTCTTGCCTATACAAAAACCTGTGAGGCAGCAAGTGCTTTGAAAAGAAGCAAAACAAGAGAAATGTCAAATACTAAAATACAGGTTTTGTGCCCTATAGACAGACTTTTCAAGATCATATTTTCATTACTCACTGGTCCTAATTTTTCACTGTGTTAAATATCACAGGATATGAAGTAGAAAACAAAAGAAATAAAAACACAAGTCAAGTTTCAGTTATGTTCCATCTGTTTGCAAAAGAATCCTTCTACCTATCAAGGTGATCACTAGTTCAGAGAAAATTTCAAAAAGCCACACCAGTTGTTCAAGTTTCCAAGTTACTATTACATTCAAAGCTTTGAATTAGTAGCATATTAAAAAATCCAGCGAGAAAATAACTCAATTAACTTAAATTTACCTAATATAACATAATATTGTCCTAAAATTTCCTGATATTTCCTTTATTCCTCTTGAAAAGTACATCAGTCTGTTATATCACCATTTAAAATGCATGAGGTCAAGTCTTAACTACTTTTTACTGGGTTTTTTTTTTGTTTTATTTTGTTCTTTGTTTTATTTTGGTTTTGTTTTGTTTTTCAGCAAAAAAAGAAATTCTATTTCTACTGAAAGGAATAATATGTACATGTAAAGGAAAATATAATTCTACTGTGGAATCTAAAAGTTTGTCTCTCTTTGTAATTGTGATCTGTCTGTAACGTTTGAAAGCTGTTGTCACTCAATACCTGTGGTTAGCTGGATTACTGATATAGTGTTAAAGTTCCATGGAATATAGGTAATTCACACACAGTGTATCTATCTATCTATCTATCTATCTATGAATAAATAAAATACATATATAAAAACATATATACTTTACATATATGTATATATGTATTATATGTATATGTTACATATATATAGAATATATATGTAGATATATTATTTATGTTATAGTATATGTTATTATGTGTTATTATATTAAATGATATGATATGATATGATATGATATTATTACATACCCTGGAAAGATACATTAATCAAGGACATAACAGAAAGATGAAAGAATATTTCTTCATTGTAAATAAATGATGAAAAAATTATTACATCAACTTATTCTCTAGACCTTGGAAGTCTAATTAATCTTCTTTCAGACCTTGGAAGTCTAACTTCCACACCCTCTTTTTCTCTCTTCCCACCCCCCAAAGAAACCCAAACCAACAAACCAACAAAAAACAAACAAAAAAACCCAACCAAACAAAAAAACCCCACCCTGAACTTTTAGAGTTAGCAAGCTGATATTTTTCACAGACATGAAAAACAACACTGACCTGTCACAATGCACACTTTCCATAAGGTAGTATGCATCACTTGAAAATACTTGCCAGTGTTGACAGACAGCACTTTTCTTCTTAATGTAACAACTCCAAAGTCATGAACAAAACTATGCCTTTTTTTTTTAACTATTCTTTTTGTTTAAGTCATTCCATGATTCAGGAGAAAAGAATATAACAGAGTTGTCAAACATGTCACAGGCAGTTTTGCATTTGTGTGTCTGATACAGTGGGAGAGCTCTGAAATGCAGGAGAACTATATTCAAATCCAAACAAGACCCTATAGAATTGCCATATAACCAGTGTGAAGTTCACAGATTTAGAGAGAAGAAAATCAGGAAAACTTGCACTATATTTTCTTCAGCAAGAATGCCTTAAAATTCTTGCAACATTCTAGCATAGATTTTACTCACTTTGGTAAGACCCTGATACAGTTTACCTCTGAAATTCTGGCCTGCTTTGAAGGACCACAAATTCCTGGATTACAGTAATTCTTGAAAATCTACTAATATTATAGTATTTGAAAGAAGAGCCAAAGATTAATACCAAGCTTAGTGAAACAAAATAAAACGTTTCATGTAGAAAAACGTGGAATCATAGTGTCATTTAGGTTGGAAAAGGCCTTAGGGTTGAAAAAGATGATCAAGTCCACCCATTAAACTACTGTTGCTAGATCCACCACTAATCTATCTAAGTGCCACATGTATGAGTCTTTTAAATATGTCCAGATATGGTGACTCAGCCACTTCCTGGGTCACTGCTTGGCAACTTTCAGTGCTGAGCAACTTTAGTGAGGAAATATTTCCTAATCTAAACCTGCCCTGGTGCAACTTGAAACCATTGCCTCGTGTCCTACCTCTTGTTACTTGGGAGAAGAGACCGACCCCCACCTGGCTACAACCCCCTTTCAGGCCATTCTAGAGAGTGATAAGGTCTCCCCTGAGCCTCCTCTTCCCCAGGCTAAACAACCCCAGCTCCCTCAAATACTCCTCACAGCACTTGTGCTCAGTCAGTGTTCAGTGTTCTGGAATTCAAGAAAACTTGACAAAAAACATTTTTATCACTAGTTTTCACTCAATTTAAAATAATTAAAACAAATTGGAACAGTATAAATATTTTTTATTTCAGTCTTATTTTCTTTGGGTCTTGAGTTCCTTAGGAATAATCACCAAAATGAAGACCCCGTGCAGGCATCAGTGCTGTGAATGTTTTGGTTAACTCTAACAAAAAACCTTTACTACAGCAGCCTATTGAAAAAAGATAATTGAACCAACTATGTCCTGCTCGCTACACACGTAAGGTCACATAAAGCAAAGCCACCTACCAATAACTGTAAGAAAAAAACCAGACAGTTCCATTAGGTTGAAGTGCAAAGTAAGTTATGTGCAAAAAAAACCTAGGCTGCATGAAGGAATGGAACAAATAGTGATTAAAGGGAGACTACTCATCCTAGTTTCAATGTCAGTAGTTTGCTGACACAAATAAGGAATCCTCAAATATTTATATGTTGAATGGGAGATATTTGACTGTCATAACCCTTCATATCACATGCTTATATGAAATGTTTTTATAAATATATATATGTTCATAAACCATGCATCTTATGTGTTGTATTAGTTATGGAGTTCTCTATCAAAATTTAAATTATAAACTAAAGATATGAAGAGACAACAAGCTGAAAATAAATATGTGCACACACACGTTTGAATCTCAAGAGGTATATATTACTCTGTTTGCATTTATCTCCTTGAAGCTATGTTAATGTAATATAATTAAAACAGCTAATGACAGTGAAGAACACTACTAAACATTTCTAAAAATGTGTGTTGCTAGGCACCACAGTTTTTTATTTTCTATATGAAAATATATGTATAATCAATAAACTAACTGAATACTAACTTGTTTCACATTTGGAATTCAGTGACAAGGTCACATGAAAATAAAACACCTGAACAGAGGACCCTTCCAGTTAAAGACGCCTTTTCTAAAAAGACATTGCAGTCATGGCCCATAGCCATTCAAGGACTACACTGAGAAAGCTTGATGCTTCCCCTCCACTTGTGTCTCACTGTGTTTCATAATAGAAGATAAAGAAGTGGATTGTCCCACTAGGTAGGTTTAATTGGTCCATCATTTAAATTACCGGCCAAAGAAATTAGTGTTACCATTGTCTCATCAAGAAGAGAACAAAAGTGAGACCAATTCTTTTATTCCACCTGATTTACCCTTATTTCACTGGGACCTTTTTCTCTGTGCCTTGGTGCAGTGATGCCCTTATCACTGTTTTGTTAATGTATTTTTAAATTATTGATAGGTGAGGTTTCTCAATTGGCTTCTGCTTCCTCTTTAAGTTCAATGAAACAGACACCTGCACTCATTAGTTAAAAACCAATCTGCCTTCATCTTCATGTTTTATCTTGACTCCCACAAACCAGTGGTCAGATTGGACATACCTATCATTTTACTGTCTTCTAATGGACCCCGCTTTGGTCCCTGGATTGTTTACAAGGCTGAGCACTGAATTTGGCTGACTACCCTTAATAAGGTTTGGGGTTGCCTGAAGCATCAGAAATGGAAGTGGCCATTTAAGAAGCAGTTATAACTTTTTCAGACTGACTGGCAATAGTTAGAAAGCAATAAGTAAGGGAAGATAGGGTGAAAAAGACGCAACAGTGGCAGAAAGACAATTAGCACCTGGTCATTTCATAACAATATGGGTTTGCATTGTCCTTTTTGTTACCATTTCTGCTGATACTTCTTGTCTTGATTAGTGTTTGCTCACTGTCTTAGTTCTCTGCCAGTCTTACCATGTCATCCAAATCCAGCTATCTGCTGGCAGAAAAACACTGATCTCTTCAATTATTTTTCCTCAAAATTAATTAGAATTAATTTTTGTAATTTTTGCTTAGTTTGCAAGTGTCTTTTTCTACCATGGTCTCATTTCTTTCTTCTCTATGTTATTTGAAATTTCATCTCTGACAGGTAAATTCAGTTGAATTAAATTAAAGTTTTGCTTGATGGTTCCTAAGACCATTCATCCATTTCCAACAATAATTAAATGGAACCATGTACAAAAAATTATGCATGAAATAGGAAAGCTGAAAGGAAAAGCAGTACAACAGAATAATCTACTTATTGTATTTGCTCATAAACCACAACCATGTCCAGCATAAATGTGCGACAACAGCAAGCCCAAACCTTGACAAAAACAGCTTCCATAAAGGCACATCCTTTTACACGCAGTGAATAAGGTTACCTGGCACTGACCTAGAATAATGGTGTAAGCTGAAAGTCTTTGTTCATATATCTTTGGAATTGAAAAGCAATCTGTTTGCACTATTCCTTCAAGAAGAAAAGTTGCCTAGATCTGAAAAATGCTGGATTTACACTTTTCAGAAAAACTTGAATTTCTTCTGTCCATAAAACTGTACTCATGTGATCATGTGCCATCTTTAGGCCCCAGACTCAAGAAATCAATAACAAAGCTCATGAAATTTAAAGGTACTAGACACTCAGCATGCAAACTCCACAGGGAAAATAATGTTTTATTATTCAGGCTTTCACAGAGTAGAAGGGCAGAAGTTATCCTGAAATATACTATATCAGAAATTCATTTGACTGTGAGAATCTGACAATGACCTGATTTTCATGTAATTTATTTATATTTGTCTATAAAACCAAAATAATTATACTGTATTACAAATCTTTTTTTGTGGCCCACCAACCATGCTGCAGTAGCAGAAACAGCTGAACAGTTCTATATATTAACCACAAATTCAATTTTTATGAACCAACACAAAAATATGACAATGCTCAGACTAAAGCTTGCTTCAAAATACGAAATATCATGGCAGCTTAGAAAGATGGAGAAATTACATGCTGCTATGTAGTTACCATTAGAAATAACTCAAATTTATGAGATGTCCATGAAAGAAATTTTTTTATGAATCATAAGTGGAAATTTTATTCATATTTAAGAAAACCCAGCAAAAAAAGAAAAAAAAGGCAAATAATTCATCCCAAGATTTAAACCCATATTTTTGCAGTAATATTTTCTTCAGTAAGAAAGAACATTAACATATGTAGTATTCTAAGTAACAGTCAAAATTACTATGTTCTCTTTTGTTAAGAAAACAGAGATTTTCACCACTATACATGTTTTAATGCAGTCTTTGAAAATTAGTACATATAATAAAATAGTAATAAGTTACCTGTATGGGAAGGGTTGAAATTTGTATAGATTTTCACTGACAAAAATGATACCTCAGAGTGTTCATATCTAGAGACAAAGACAGGGAGTCCTTCATAATACTAAGGTTCAGATATATAGACCATCCATCTGAGCTCAGTGATCACTTGGGCAAATGGACTTTAATGCCTCAGGATTAGGGTACTTGATATCTATGAGAATTTAATACTAAATAAACAATGATTTCAAACTTTTGGCAAAGAAGCACAAGTAAAAGCCCTTCTTTCTTAAGAGCAGAACATAACCCAATCAAGGTAATTTTCAAGGATTTATTTTTTTCCTTTGGATACTTTTGACACTTTAGAAGAAGAAAAATTCACTATAGGGAAAACTATCAGGGTACTATAAACAGAACCATCCGAAAGAGATGCTGTGCAGGAGTATGCAACCAGACTGTGAGGGGGTGTCTTGCAATCCACCTTACCTCTGCAGTGTACCCAGCTAAACATATCTAATTCAAGCTCGGAAAAAAAAAAAAAGAAAGAGAGGAGACTTTAAAAACCAACTTCAGCAGCTTTTCAATTAAAAAAAGCCTTAACAGAATTAAACCCCTGATTTTTCTCAAAATAAAGCCTGTTCACCCACATTCTCAGTGATGATGTTGTCTAAACACTGAAGAACCAAGTTAAAGAGCTTTGCTTGGTGAAAAATACATAGTCCCTGAATATTCTCTTAAGACTAAGAGAAAAATATATTTAAAAATAATTCAAATTCACTTGGTGCCAATCCTAATGATTATGCTAGTTTCTATTTTTTTTTCCCTTTTTTAATTATGACAAAAAAAACAGGTAAGTAAAAAATTTTTACTCTTAGAAAAATTCAGCATTTTTCAAGGCATTCCATACTTGTCATATGCCATAATTGTACCTTAATCCAAGGCTTTTCTTGCATTTAGAAAAGGGAACTTGTCAAGTTAGAAACCTATCTATTGCAGCTTATGCTATCATTGCTCAAGAGCGGCACCTATACACTATTCCAGCTTAGGTTAACTATGATTGATTTCATGGTTGCTCAAGTCCATACACAATAAATGAACTCATATACACTACTGGAATTATAGTTTTAGAAGTAATGAAGAAGAGTTCAAGGCCTTTCAGAATTTGAGTCTATTTTTATTTTCACTACATTTACAGTTATATGCTTCACAGACGCAGAACAGAAAAATTCGGTTATGAGATACATTTTAAGCATAATATTTGCATTTTTAAGAAAAGGAGATTCCAGTGTTTCAATTTATTTCAGATTATTTTCACTTCCCCAACTGAATACTGTATAGAACAGTAATACTGGATGTAAGTAGTTAACTTTAATTTGACTATTTCTGCTATTTATAAGAAGAATTCCCTTTAGAGTAATCACATTTTCATAGATAAAAACACCTGCAGTACTAAGCTAAAATTTCTCTTCTGTTTAAAATACAGAAAACCTAATTAGCTCAGGGGTAGAAAGGCCATTCATATGACCATAGTTTAACTATAAATCCTCCACATTTAAGAGAAGGTTTTTTTTAAATTTTTACTTTAAAACAATAGTTCCTGAGGGGCAAATGACATCTCAGACTAAGAGCTGATTGATTGAGATAGGCATACAAAAAAGACTCCTCATCTGAAAACAAAAAAACCACCAAACAAAGGAATACTTGAAAATAGACTTTTTACTTCTGACACAACTCAAATACTCATTTCCTACAGAAATGTTTCCTACAGAAATTAGGCAGCGTATGATAACAGTATTAGTCAAATGGTAAAAAGCACCACAAGAAAAAAATCCAAACCAAAAAAATGTTAAGAAGCAACTTCACTAATGAATATGTCCCTAATTCTAAAACAACTGCAGCCATAAAGTTGTAACAAGACAACAGGTAGAACATTGTCAGGTGGCTTTGCTTCCACACATAGCATAGTTGCCTATCTCTGTCTAGCAATTACTGAAGTTCCACTGCAGTCTGTTATAATAAAGGAATGCAGTGGATATAGCCGTGATAACACAAGAGGATTCATCCAGAACAAACTATCCACAGAGGAGAAGAGAAAGTGTAAAGGAGAAGAGATCTGAAGGCCCTGAGGTTTATTAATAATATTAGTAGCAGCAAAGGGAAGTCAGGTTTTTAGGCAAGATTTTTTAACTTAGAGGTCTAATTTTAGATGTTGGGATCCTCATGAGTGGCCCTATTTGAAAAGTTAATTGTTATCCTCCATAAAGTCTGAAAAATAATCTGTTGAGAATGCCAAAGGAGACCTAGACCTGTAATTAATAACAAATGCCATACTCTGTAGTCCCTCACTTCAAATCCTACATGGCAATGACAAAATATTTCTGTGACAAAATCCTGTGAAGCACACTGAGAATGTGAAATTAGCACTTACAGGCAGTAAAGAGCTTTGTCAAAATATTTTTGCTGTTTTGCAATAAATTTCCACAGATGTGGCAGACACTCTGCCTGGGCTTCACTATTGATTTTGTGTAATTTGGGATGTTAAAGGCCAGAATACTTCCTGCATTTTCACAAGAACACATAGACTCAATAGTTTATGGATATTACCTATATAAAAATAAAAGACAAGAAGGTCTAAATACAGCTAATCAGAAAATGACTCCTGAAATAGCTTTGTGATTAAAAAGAATACTTTAAAATATTTTTGTAAAAAATATTCCATTTTTCTTTGGGGAGGAGGAAGAAAAAAGCTGTCATGTCTTCTACCTGACTTAAAATTTCCTGTGTCAATCTGTTACCTTCTGCCAATCTCTAAAAATTTTTAATCAGTTCTAGAATACTGACTAAGCCAAACATCATGATGGTTCATCCTAGACGCACAACAGAACCTCTATACTTCCAGTAGAAAGAACAGAAGCAGGTAGTTTCCAAATAAATGTTTCTTAAAGATACATTGTTCCAAAAAACTGGTGGTTTGGATTTTTGTTTTCTTCCCTTTTTTTGCCTTTTCCTGGTGTGCTCTGATTAACGATAGGACAGTTTACATCTTCTACAGCTTATACCAAAAAACATATAGATCATGGATAGCCCAATATTGGCAAAATGATAAACCAAAATTTATGTCTGTCCCCTGGATGTCCCATTGCAGAAACTTGCACAATTTCATTTTTTAAGTCCATAAATGAAGCAATACTCTCTGGACCTCTTACACTCCACAATAAAACAGCCTGACTTCGATTTAAGGAAGGGGCATGCTGAGGTGTACGAGAATTGAGC
The DNA here is from genome assembly GCF_020740725.1 of Corvus hawaiiensis. Classification (NCBI taxonomy): domain Eukaryota; kingdom Metazoa; phylum Chordata; class Aves; order Passeriformes; family Corvidae; genus Corvus; species Corvus hawaiiensis. Next base: position 27,628,860 of record NC_063255.1, read on the forward strand.
TAAGTATTTGCCAAACTCAAATATCTTCTTAAACCAAACAAACAATCAAATGCCCTCTTTTTCCTCAGTAACTTTTTCAAATCTGTCAGATAACTTGATATGTTTTCTTAAGAAATTTATGGAAGTTAAACAAAAATACAGAGAGATTAGTACAATGCCAGTCTTGTGAAATCAAGTCTCTTTCCTTTTAACATCCTGAATTTCAATTAGCACACCATTCAAAGAATTCATGTACAGTAGGACATGAAAAATTCCCTTAAGTTGGAAGCCAAAAAGGACTTTGTAAAAAGACTCACTGTCTACTTATTTCCAAACTTTTCTCTTTCTACAAGATGGAGTATTACAGAAGGTTTAAGACACTTACACATCACACAGTCTGAGTATTAATCACTATTAGTATTGTGACTTGGTCAGCAGTCTAGGCTTCCAGGGTAATTAAAATTCAATACACAAGTGAAAAATAGAACACAGAAAAAATATTAATGGTGAGATAACACAGAGCTTCTTCAAATTTCAGCATTGTATGAACATAACAGCAGTGCAATAAGAAGAAAAAAAACCACCCAACAAACTCTGAACTAGTTAAGCTACTGAACTCTTGCAGCTAAATGTTAATGCTTTAGCATGCCAAAATCTAGAGAAGGATTTAATTTTGATACTGCAGCAAAATTTAGTATGTGAAACTCCTTCAGTGTTTTTCAGCTATATAAATACATAATTTTTAGCAGAAATAAAATACATTCAGTAGAGTGTAGAGATAAGATAAAAGCTACACTTATACTCCTCAGAACTTGAGAATATATTGATTGTAATTTTAGACCCAACCATACTGCTTTACTGGCAGTACTTCGGAGATGGCAACGCAAACCAAAAACAACACAGAAGACCTTCAAAAAATCTTGCTAGTATGTAATTCAAAGGAGGAAAAAGAAAGCTGAAAGAAACAACCCTCCCTGGGATTGCTCTTTTACTTTTCCTATTCTTTTTCTCTACAGTGACTTAATGAATTCTAATGAAATTACATGCTGGTGAAAAAGTCTCGAAGGATTTCACCCATTTACTTCAGATACAATTCTAACTTTGGATTTGAAATTCATAATAATGCATAACAAGAAGAAACCCCACTTGTTTTGTTTGATACTTTTCTCACAATCAATGGGGAGAGAAGAAATGGACTCTGATCAGCTTCCTAAAGACACATCACCACCCTAGAGAGCAGCTGGTCCTTTACCAAAGCAGAAATGCATGCATCCATGAATGTAGGTATGCTTGTATATCCTTTAGACATCTGCATTTTCATGAGGATTGATGTATTATTTTCAATGAATATTCTGATTTTATTAATTTTATTTGTTTCCTCTCTGCAAGGTTTACTGCTGGAAAATTCTGCTGTATCTTGTTAGGCTGCAGATAAATTTTTAATTTGACAACAGCTGCATAGTCTTAAAAGGATATATTTACATACTGAAACAAACTAGAAGAGATAGAAGGAACATATTCTGTGGCTTTCACATTGCTGATAATGGCTGTTGTACATCTTCATATCCATATTTATTGCCTCTTGTGACACATTAGCCATAATTATTACACATTACCAGCCCAGTCCTGTATTAATCAAATTTATTCTTTTACTTTTAGGTAAGGCAGATTTGTAATTTTGATTATGATATGCTCCATTAGAAAGGAAAGAGCTTCTGGCAAGACAGTACACTAGATTCATTAAAAAGGAAAAAAAAAAGTGAATACAAAAATGCAACTTGGAGTGTTCTGGGATGTCCCTTAAGCATGAAAAGAAGCAGCAGGAATAATGCTCACTTTTTTCAATACAGACCCACAGAGGTAGAGAGGGAAGATTAGGGGATAAGAAAAAGCGAAACAAGATTAAAAAGAAGAACTAACAATCTGAAGCCTGAATAGTTAATTGGGAATGTTTAAAAATGGCGGAGAGATGGAACACCTCTCCTGTAAAAGAAAGGCTGAGAGAGTTGAACTTGTTTAGACAGGAGAAGACTCCATGAAGATTTAGCTATGGCCTTTCAGTACTTGTAAGAAAGATAATACATACCTTTTAGCATGACCTCTTGTGACAGGATAAAGGGTAATGGTTCTAAATGAACTATTGTATGATTCTTTAAGAGACACCAGAAAGCTGAAATTGGCTGAAAACAGTTCTCACATGTACCTGCATCTTCTCAGACTGCCCTTGTAGAGGACAGGGTTTATTTAATCAAGCAGAATTGTCCTGTGATCTAAGTCCTTTGGCCTAACAGGTGAGGGGATACCTGAGTGTGTATTCCCCTTTCCTTTCTGCAGGACTGTTCTGGGCACACAGATATAAAGTCACGAATTCTCTGTCCTCATTGTTCACTCTTGTTTCCATTTATGCAGCAAGTCTCTAACTTCAAAGATTTTCATGGCTATTTCATATGGATTGCCAACATGTCTCTTGCACTTCCTTTAAGGTTATTTTTTCCTTAACCTTTGCAGTAATATGCCATGGGGCCAATTCAGTATAAACAAAGCACTCTGGATCTTTTTCAGAAGAGTGGACAAGGGTCAGGAGAAAAATATTAGTGCTAGTGCAAGCACTAATTTCCAGAGATGTCAGAACATTTTTTTATCATAACAGAAAAGCTACCTGGTACTTCTTGCAGCTTATAAAACAAATAAATTAAAAGAAGCTCACAGAAATTCCTCATTAAGCCAATACTGAATTTAGCATTTAAGAGTGGTTCATCCAGGGCACCTCTCTTCTCTGTCTGGCTGCATGCCTTGCCATTTTTTTCCATTTTCTTCTTTGATTACATTTAGCTTGGGCAAAACACATCTTACCTGCTTTTTTCACGCAATATCATTGGAAGACATTGGTTTGTGAAGTAATTTTGGCCATTAATAGTGAGATTAGTTTATCATAAAGATTGTAAAATATTCTTTTTCTCCCTACAAATATATTATAAGGTGAGAAGTGCCTTCATGTCTACTCCACAAAGAATAAATCAGCTCTAGCACAGAGTCATAAAGAAGCAAATTAAAAAGTTACTTTAATTAAAACGTTTTAATGTGTAGGAATACTGAATAAGCTTAACTTACTGATAAATTAAGCACAATTAATTATGAAGTGAAAATTCACTTTTGTCACCAACTGCCTTCAATATCACCATCTTGCCATCTCAAGAGCTAATTTATTCATCAGTGCTGAAAATAAAACCTTTTCTGACAGTTACAAAAAAAAAGTTCAACATTGTGTACAGTTTTGATATTATAGATTCATTTTCTTTTTATCCTTTCTACATTATGTTTTATTTAGCTGTAGGATTGGTTGCTAGAGGCATAAATTTTGATCAATAATGTAACACAGCTAAGCATTTTCTTTAAAAAGAATTAACTATCTAGTAAGGTACAACAAAGCAAATTTCAGCAAGAATATTTTATAAGGAAAATTACAAGGAGGACCATAATTACCAATTTTGAGCAGAGTCTTTCAGGATTTCTTCTAGATAGGGAGAAGTTTGCTGGGAAAGTTGTTGTAGCATGTATTTATGAACTGATAAGCCTGGTCTCTAGAAGAACATTAAGTCATCTTAAAACTCAGTTCATTGACCATGTGGCAAAAATCTGAGGTCTCAAATGTAAAAATGCTTTGCATTATAAAGGTCTCTCAGGACTTTTTTCTGACAAATTATTTCTTTTAGCGTGAGTGAGGCACTGTCCCACAATTAAATAAAATCTATAAGGGCTGGCATATTTTAAAATTTTTATTTGCTATTACTCTTTGAAAGTCATTAAAGCATAAGGAAAGTATGGAGGTGTGTTTCCAGCACCAGTAATTGTAAAGAAAAAAATTAAACAATTATAAGCCAGGACTCACAGAAGAAGTACACTTATGCATGTGTAAAGTCCAAACACAAGATTGTGGACCCTAACTAACTGCTGCATAGGTCAGGATATGCTTTCTTTACCAGCATTGGAGAGTTAGCTTTCAAAGTGATTCTTATACCATTCCGTTCTTATATTATTTCAAAGTCCACTTTGTAATATAAATATCAGAAAAGATAGCAAAAATGTTTTGCAGTTTCACATACTAGAATGTTTTCTGCTTTTTTTAAAAGTAAAGAGCACTTTTAAAAATGGGATACTATGTTCCCTTAATGAGCCTTTCTTTTCTCCTTTCATCACAGGAAAATGCTCATCAGAACTTAATTAAAGGGTTATAAATTCTTCTCCAAAGCAGATGAAGACTGGATGTAGTTCAAGATGAAACATATGGCTGATCTAAGGTTTAAAACCAACCCTGAAAAATACATAAAAATTCTTAAAAGTAAAACAAGAGTTTCCTTGAATCCTACCTGATTTCACAGAGCTTTAATTAGGGCTTTATTAGGGGAGAGAGTTCAACAAGAAGGGTTCAGAGAATTTACTAACCTCTTGTGCCTACAGATGGAACCGAAATGAATGGTGAAATTGTGTAAGAATGTATGAAATAAGGTAAGGGAGGTTTTAAAATAAATATCATGACCTCTCTATTTCTGAGCTGTTAGTGCTTGACATTACCTCCTCCACTGTTCCGTGGTCTGATGAAAGTCCAGCAGAACTAGTTTATTGTCCTGTCTCATGAAAACTACAAAATCTCCCTCCAGAAATCACAGAATATTCTGAGTTGGAAGGGACCCAGAAGGATCATCAAATCCAACTCAAAAAAGGGGCATCAGCTGAACAAAGAGGTCAAGAAGTAACTTGGGTAATATTTACTAATAAAGTAGCTGCACGATATCCCAAAACTAAAGAAAATATTATGAAGGTAAGAGAATCATACATTTGTTATGACATCAGGGAAGGGACTGCTGACATTCCTTGTTTTGGTAAGTTACAGCTTCAGCACAAATTGGACAGTGGTCATGGTTCTGGATGTATTTTTAAGGAGAGAGGAATGGAAAAATGCTGCTAAATAAGCACAAATTTTCATGTGCTTGCTTCCAAGATGTTCCAATTTATAATGTTTATGATAAGACATAATACACAGAAAAATGTCTGTGACTTTGCAGACATAACCACATACTGAAAATACACTACACGTTATTTAACTTCAGTTTTCTCTCTCCCTTTCTCACCATCTTTGTAATATTTTGATCAGTCTAGTCTTCATTCTCTTTCCGGCTGTATTGTTTTATTTCCTCTTGCTACAGCTTCTGACCTACTTTCTGAGATGCTCATCTCTCCGTGTCATTTATGACCCTTCCACCCACCCACACCTACTGTTTGCAAAGCATGTAAAAAACATCTTTTCATACCTCTACTAAATTAGCAGATCAAAGAGCAGCCTTTCCCCAATGATTTTATAACACTTTCACTGCCACAGATGTCTCACAGACAGCAAGAGAAAACTAATATGAAGAAACAAACCCGAAATAATAAAGATGAGAAATTCAGGGATTCCTCAGCTCTATTCTTAATGCACCTGAAAACACAAGAAGTGCCCTAGAAATTTTCATTTGAAAAAAGAACAGAGAACTGCTAACCTAAAGTGGCTTAGCTTATTTGATCAAATTGATTCTGATAACCTACACTAACTGAGAAACTGGACATGTCCAGAAGTACCTTGTGGAAGTTAATATGAAGAAGCATAATAGCCTAACAGAAGCATCTTGTAGCTGCTCTATTGAAATGACACGGTGACATGAACATGACATGCATCTTTTTTCCAGAGTTAGATCAAACACCACTCAGTTTACCAATACGGGAATAGAAGAAGATCTTGAACATGAAGGTAGGTGTTTGATTCTAACCCTGTGAAACTGATTTTGAAGAAATACATTTATATAGTTAGTGAAGTTATAGTCAAGTAGACTCACCCACTGTTCTCAGCTAAGGGAAGCAGACACGATAGCTCTTGTAACATTTACTCTTCTTGAGGCATATTTATACTTCATCTCAACTGATGGCAGGGTACAATTCTGGATTTCTCAAAAGAATCACAGTAGCATTTGGTCCTGGGAAAATTCTCTGTGCTAAATGGATTCTTTTCCCAGCCAGAACAACACAAGGGAGCCAAGGTATAAATAACAAATTGTCTCAGGACAGTACTCCTTTCCTGTATAAAAGCTATTTATGAAACTGTTCCCATACCTGTGGAAAGACACCTAACTTCACTACTTCTATTTTCTCAGATTACGAGTGTGGAATTAACAAGCAAGATTTCATCTTGATGACACTGCTTGCTACAGTAATGACATATGACTTTTTTTATATGTCAAAGACCATAGTTATATTAAGATGAAATCTTCTACTTTCTCTTAGGAGTGTTCAATATTACAGTATGTTTAAAATATTGCTCACAAAACTGATAGTAATTTTTTTACACCAAAAAAAGAGAAAAAAACAAAAAAGAAAAAAGTATGCTATACTTAATTATAGTGTTTACTGATGCAGTTCCCCAAATCATCTTTTCTTTCTCATTCATGTTAATATGCTTAAAATTACATGGACAGCAAAAAAACTTAGGACTATAAATCATTGTTAAAGCTGCAAGTGAATTCCTTATTAAATGAAGGTGTTTTAGAAATGCCAGAAGAAGATCAAGGTAGGGAAAAGGCTAACTGTTATTAATATAGTCAGGAACTGAATAGTGACAGGAATTAGATGGCATTTTGAAGTAGCTAAAAATAAGGGCTTAAAGAGTCAACAGTAATACTTTTTACCTGTCCCATGATTTATTGGCAGCACTGCTTTTAAGATGAGTACTTTTTCAGTAATGAATCACTTTTGGGGTGTGACATAACTTTTTAGTCAAATTACTCTCTGTTTCCTTTAAACATTAATTGTCCAGATTTATCTCTGATGCAATTCCTTTGACTTCTAGCAAACTGTGCCAGGGATGAATTGTTGCCTTGATCATTGTACCTATGAAATTAAGACAGCACTCTACTCTTCTGCTCTTAAAAAATGAAGAAATTACATCCATAAAGCCTTTCTTGGTTTTCTTTAGGTAAAATGACAAACAAGTACAGCTGTAAACTAAAATAACCACACTAGTAACTTTTAAAGTTATGCATCTGTTACTATAAGCTGCTTTTGGAAAAGATGACAGCAAGAACTAGACTACAACAAAAATAAGGGGGAATCTCAAAAGTTTGTAGCCAAGTTTTTATCTCAACTTCATATTTCCCAAAGAAAAGTGCATTAACATGTTTTCAATATATATATAGAAAATTTGGTTACAGTTTCCAGTAGCTGACCAATTGCTCCCATTTTAACAGCAAGAGTGTGCAAAATCTTTGTACCTAAGAGCATGTGGTCTTCTCAAAGCTGATCTACTTTTCCTCACAGTTTAAGTCCCTTGATAATTTCCCCAAGCTGAACATGCTGACATTTCATGTCAGTTAAATTTCACAACTAATTCCTTGAAGTGGTTAGTGAACTTATGAAAAAAGATGGTGATAAGACTTTCCCCCTCCTTCTTGGGAATAACATTAACCACAGAATCACAAATCTACACATCTTCAGAATGATTTTGAAAGGAAGCACACTTTGGAGGTCGTCTAGTCCCACCCAGTTCTTAAAACAGGACTACTTAGATCATGATGCCCAGGATCATGCCCCGTTTATATTTGCACACCTCCGAGGATGGATATCTCATAATTGCTTTAAGAAATCTGCATCAGTATCTAATCCTCCTCATGGATAAAAAAACAGCAAGTAGCCAACTGACAAACAAAACAACCAAATAACCAACGAACCAAAAATCTTCTTATACCTAATGGGAATCAAAGCAAGCTACTATTTTCAAAATAATTCTGAAAGGTACATTCCTGACATACTCTAAAGTGAGGCATGCAGGTAAGTTTACACAAAATTATCTGTTCTGCATAACAGAATTACAAGTTTTTTCTCCTCCAAAGATATCTTCTAGATGTATTTTCATTTTCTGGAGGGCAAGAATTTTCAAGAAGAACTGAACACCTTCCAATTTAAACACATTTTAAACACATTGACGAAACAAGGTATTTTTGTGCAACCTGAAACATGAGTAAGAGGTGGCGATGTTAAAGCAAGAAAGTGGCAAGTGTCCTGGGGCAAGTTTAACCTCTGGAAAGCACTCCTGTTCTTCAATACCACCTCATACCATGTGCAAGGTATAAGGAGGGGGCTGAATCCCTTTCCAGTTTGGCTGGGGTGTGCAGTTTGTGCAGCCAGGTGGTGTTGGGTTCCATGTGGTGAACAATATTGTGTGAATCATGCACCTACCTTACATACTCTTGATGCCATGAAGATTTTTTGCCTTTTATACCCCTGTTATACCTTTTTTACAACTTCTGTATTCTTAGTGCTGTTTGCCTACATTCTTGGACTTGTTTGTCAAACTGAGAGACTAAGCATTTTAGAAGCTTCGTAGTTAGGGATCAGTGTGCCCCAGACCCCAAGGTCCTCTCCAGAACACATTCTGTAAACCAAGATAGAACCATCCAGGGGAAGGTTCCTTAGAGAAGGGGGCTCACTTGAGCCTCTCATTGGGGAATCTTTGATAGATATGCTAATTAGTAAAACCTATAATGTTATACCTGATCTTTTGGGAGGGGGCATTTTGGCGGGGTGCATTTCAATGCATATGACCTAAGGATCCTTAAAATAAATATCAAGGTAAAATCCCTTTTCCCCTTCTAACTGTGTATGACTCTTGATTTTAAGACCAGGAAAAGGCATCACTCTCCTGTAAGTATTGTTGTTCTTACTGTTCATTTTCTTATTCATAAACCAATATGAGACTTGAAGGATTGAGATAACAACAGATCTTCCCAGAGTGGGTTGGAAACAAATTTGATACACACATTTTTTTTATTGCATACAGAGGCACTGCTCACAATGTTGCTTTGTCTGTTCATGTGGTTGGGGTGCTTGACACTGTATTATTCTCCCATATATGCACTATGTGCTCCCCCTGATTCTCTTTTTCAGAGCAGCAAGATGCATAAGGATTGTTTTATTGCTGTACTGTGTAGAATCAACATGGTAACATCAAGGTCAGTGAGAGTCATTTGGAATGTGTACTCAGTGCTATGCTCCTGCCCTTACCTCACGTATTACCTCTGAGAATTCAATAATTATAGTACACAGTCTGTGGAGAGAACAGCAGAGGATAATTTTCCTCACCTTTCACCCCTTTTTTCTTCTTCAGGCTTGTTACAAGAACTTTTGAGAATTTTGAATTTCCTTTGGATGTTAAGGAAAGCATATTTTTATTACTATGTCTGCCATGTCTCCTCAAGGCAGTCTACACCATGTTTGGAGTTAAGAGAGAGATTTTTCAGAAGATAAAGGGACCTGCCCAGGAAATTCATTTTTTTAGGAGTAAAATGACAAGATGGACATTGTCAGGTTCTGATAGATTTATTCAACAAAATAGCAGTTACATCCTCATCAACCAGCAAAAACAAATACAAGCTTTCTTAGACACTGTTTTTGAAGGATCTGTATTCCAGAGTAGAGCCAGATTGTAAAGCCTCTCTATCAAGTGACCCAAAAGAAGAATGATTTGAAGTGGGGTCCTGAGTAACAACAAGATTTTGAAGAAATTAAACAGGAGACTGTTCATGCAGTAGCCCTTGGGACAGCCAGGAAAGAACAAGATGTGAAAAATGCATTTTACACTGCAGCTGGAGAGAGTGGTCCTTTCCAAAGCCCCTGCAAAAATTACCCAGGTAGACTTGAAGACAACCCCTGGGATTCTGAGGTTGGGGATACAAAGGATTCAAGGCCTGGTACATCCTGATGATACTGCTACATCCAGACATACCAGTAGCTTATGAAGTGTTTGAGCTGCTTCAGGAGTGACTGGTACCAAATCTCCTCCTGGCACCCCAACTGCCAGTGCTGGGCTGGATGTTCAAAGGGATATTCCCTGCAACACAACATGCCACTGATGTTACTTGGAGTAGATGGATCGCACATATCCCACAATGAGCTTGAATAGAAAACCCCAGTTGCCCTGGGATCCTGGAATTCATCACAAACTGTCCTGAAGACAAATATTTCAGACTATCATCATCAGAGGAAGGGAAGGTGATGTGTACTGAGAGAGGCCCTGCCATATAATCAGCTACCAGAAAATGAAAAGCAACACTCTCTTTTCTGATGGTTCCTGTCATATCGTAGTGATACATCTAAAATGAAAAGCTGTTGTATGGACTCCTATAAGTCAAGTCACAGAAGCTACTGAGGAGCAAGGCAGATAAAGTCAGGTAACAGAGCTTAAAGCCATCCAGCAGGCTTTGATATCACTGAATGAGAGAAATGGCCAGCAGTCTACCTCTGCACTGACTTGTGGATGGTGGCAAATACTCTTTGTGGGTGGCTGGAATGATGGAAAAAGACCAACTGGCAGCACAGAGGGAAACCTACCTGGGCTGATGAATTGTGGGAAGACATTGCTGCGTGGGTAGAGAAACTGACTGTGAAAGCACGTCATGTAGATTCACATGTACTCAAAAGCTGGGCTAGTGAAGAACTTCCCAACAAAAGACACGTGGATTGGACTCCCAAGGTTAAAGTGTCTCAGGTGGATCTGGATTGGCAACATAATGGGGAATTGTTTGCGGCTCAGTGGGCCCATTACACCTCAGGTCATCAGGGAAGGGATGCAATACACAGATGGGCTTGTGATCGAAGGTGGGCTTAACCATGGTCACTATATCCCAGGCTATCCATGACTGTGAAAGGTGCTGCTGTCAAGCAGGCCAAGCAGGTAAAGCCTCTGTGGTATGGGGGCTGATGGTTGAAATATAAATGTAAAGAGTCCTAGAAGATGGATTACAGCACACTGCTGCAAACCCAACAAGGCAAGCACTGACAGTGGTGGAAACAACCACCTCTGGATGGCTGGAGACACACCCTGTGCCTCACACCACTGCCCAGAACATCATCCTGGGCACTGAAGAGCAAGTCCAGCAGTGACATGGCTCCCCTGAAAGAATTGAGTCAGACACTGGGACTCATTTCAAAAATATCCTCATAGACACCTGGCCCAGAGAGCACAGAATTGAGTGGGTGTATCATGTTCCCTATTGTGTACCAGCCTCTGGGAAAACTGAAGAGTGCAATGGACTGTTAAAAACAGCAATGGGTGATGGAACCTTCAAATATTGGGATCTACATTTAGTGTAGGCCATCTGGTTAGTTACACTAGAGGCTCTACCAACTGAGCGGGCCCTGTCCAATCAAAACCTTCACATACCATAGAAGAACATAAAGTCCCCAGGATACATATTAGGAATGGCTTAGGGAAGACAGCTTGGATTAGAGCTGCCTCAAATTAGAGCTGCTTTTGCTCAAGGACCTGGGTGCACTGGTTAGGTAATGCAGAAGGATAGTGAAACACCATGTGTACCTCAAGGCAATTTGACTTTTGGGAAAGAAGAGTCTGTGATATTGAATTTTATATATAATATTAGTTGCTGAATGACACTGGCACTGTATGGCATAACAACTATGGACAATGAGTATGGAGTGCTCCAGAGACACCAGTCATGTGCTCCTTATGCAGCTTGCAACAACCCCATACCACACCAGTCCTCCTGCTCTGAAAGAGAGTTAGGATGGATAGAACCCACAGCCATGGACTAAATTAACTTAAAAGACATTTTGGAGGGAGAGCCATTGACTATGGGAATCATACCTGTGCTTATGTGTATGTACATATATATATTTATATATATATATATGTATATAGTTGGAAGATGTAGGACGTGGGCATGATGTCCATGGTGTAGAATAAGGGGTGGAAATGCTCTGGTTCTGGCCAGGACAGGGTTAATTTTTGCTGCATCCAGGAGGGGCACGGTCAGGACTGTGGGGTTATTGGATACCATCTCACACCATGAGCAGCAGAGATGGAGGGATTTGCCAGAGCATGCCATTGAGTGTCACTGGGTTCCGGGTGGTGAGCAATGGCATGGGAACCGTTTGCCTGTCTTGTGCACTCTGGTATTAGTAGTAGTATTGTCATTTTGCTCTTCATTTTCTTATTTCATTGCTCTTTCTAGCTAATTGTTCTTATTCCAATACTGCATCTTTACCTCTTAGTGCCTTCCCTTCTTGTCTCCATCCTGCCATAGCTGGGAGGGAAGGAAGAGTGAGCAAGCAGGGTGTGGTCTGGGTTGTTTCAGTGGGAACACTGAAATTGGGGAAAAACATTCCTAAACCGAGACAGAGGGGTTTTTCACTTTGTGATTACTATATGATATGCTTTCAAAGTCAGTGCAGTGGTGAAGCACTGATTAATTGTCGGTACTGACAAACTCAGAAATTATTGTAATTCCTTTAAATAAAGGATATAGATCACCCACTTATCATCATCAGATAGATAAATAGATAGAGAGATACATACATACATACATGAGTACACATATACGTGAAATTAGACGTCATATAAGACCAGTCTTGACAGAAGTCTGCAATTCCTTATTATTCCTTATTAGGTAATTTTTGCTGATAAACGTAATGCATTTCTAAATCCATTCTTAGGCTATAAGGCCTTATATTGTGTCAGATATGTGACGTCACAGTTTTTTTTAGTATTTTCAGGTTATAAACTTGAACATGTCATTCTCTTAAGTGCTGCAATTTTTTCTGAATTTTTAAATCTTTCCACTTCCCAGCACTTCCCAGCACACCATTAGGCAAATGTGTGTGTGTGTAAAGACAATAAAAGGGTTTGTTCCACTCACACTGGGGACTTAGACACTATTATCACTAAATATTTCAAATTACTTGTCCTCCAGAAAGAGAAAGCACTGCTTTAATTGCACTGACTTTCTTCTAGGGAAGAAAAAAATTCACGGAGAGGTTTTTCATAAAAGGAAAACTCACCTGAAGCAAAATTTTGTATGAATAAGGCTGGAATGAGTAATTGTTTTTAAATTACAATTTGAACCTCTAGAAAAGTTGCGTTTGTTTTGCTTTTTTTTTAATCAGTCGTCCTGTTTTTTGGCCAGAATGCAGTTAGTTTTTTTCCCAGTAGCCATGAGGGAGAAGAGCCTGTAGCTGTGTGGGCTTGTCTAGGTTGTTCTAAACCACCTCAGGTCACCCTTGGTGGCAGGAGTAAGGGATTCTTGCTTCTGAGAAGAAGGTGGGCATGGCTTGCAGTCAGGGAAAAAAGCATGGAAGCATGGAGGGTCTGTCTGCCTTTGTTTCTCATTGCCCTGGGCTTTGTGAGCATTTTTCCATGTAAATCACCCTCTTCTGTACACTTTTGTTTTTCATATTTTCGCAGTTGCTGTTCATTTTTCTTACCTCATTGCTGTTTCCAGTAAATTGGTTTTATCTTAACCCATAATCTTTGCCTTTTGTCTCCCATGGGAGGGAGGTGTGGGAGAGGAGTGACTAGCGATTTGGAGCACCATTCCTAAACCATGACATTAATAAAATAAATTATCCAGAAAAATAACATTTCAAACCCAGACTCTTCAGTTCACTGAAACATAGATTTAGAAGAAGCATAAAGATTTTAGTTATAGGCTAGCTGTGTTGAAATTGGTTAGAATAGGAAGGAATTCGGGCCAGCTAATTAAAGTAGTTAAGAGAGCTGGACCTGAAATGGGTTTTAAGATGTTAGTAACTGATTACTAAATAACTGATGATCTGTCATTTGTATGTTTGCTTAGCTGTGATTAGAACGAGGAATAGAAACATTGATAAATTGGTCTAAGGAAAAAGGACAATTACCAATTTCCTCCCTTGGTGGGAACCCGTTCAAAAGTCACAAAAGAGGAAACTTAGAGGTCACTAAAGTAATTAGGATTGTTAAAGTTCAGAGAGGCGAAAAGGTCAAAATGAGGAAGATGAGTTACTTCATCTTTTTAAGACCACTGACCCAATTCAAGACCACCGACTCAATTCAGAACACACACTACGCATGCTTAATGACATTAACCTCATTTCCATACGAAGCGGAGAATGGGAGGTGTTAATGTTATGAATATGCGTTTGTATTTTGGATATTCATAATTTTTGTAAATAAAAAGCTTTGTGTTTGCTTGGATGAGGGCCCTGAGTCTTAGGGGGCTATCCCACACAGAGCCTGGCACCAAATAAAACATGCACTTTCTGACTCTAAACTGTTAGAGAGTTTTTGTCATTCTCAGTTCGATATCAATATTAGATCAATATTCATATTTTGGTAAATCATCATACTTTTCCTCAAATTGCAAAATACAGTCCTGACAAGGCTGGGAAAAATATGGAGTATTGTATACACACTGAAAGGATGACAAAATAATTTTATGTTCTAACTACTCTAACTGGAACCGAAAGTACTAGGACCCATGACAAAATGGCATCTCAAAGAGTTAATGAGATCCTGAGCACTTGTCTTTTAACACATAAGGAAAAGTTTAAGACATTTACACAGAAATACTACATCAAGAATAAAACCAACAGTAACCAAGATCTTGGTACAAACACAAATGAGAACACCAATGGAAAAGCCATCACCAGTACAACAACAACAAAAAGATAAACTTACCAGGTTGACACTGCTCATTTTTCACAATTATGGTGAAAGTCTTTTACTACTTCCCTCCTTCAGACTGTCTATCTTCATATCAACCTGATAAGAAAATCGATAATAAAAAACTCAACTCCCAACAAATAAAATATTAAAAAAAAAATTTAGAAAAACCCTGAAATCCTTGACTAGATCAGTGTGATAGATCATTTTCTTCCTTTCACTGTTTTTATATTTCAGCACTGAATACACAGCACATCTTTGACATTAAACACTCATAAAAAAGAAAAACACCTCAGTGTAAACAGTTAAAGTTGCATAATATGTTTCCACAGTTTCTGTCTATTTTTGAAATTTAGTAAATAATAAGGTAATCTTTAGAAATGTAATTTATGAAGCTGTACCTGGTAGGAGATAAAACTTGTAGCACACTGACATGGATTCTAAGACTAGAAGTAGTCTTTTATATCAGTTTTTTCAAAGTCTACTTGCTGCTATTGCAGGTTTCTATTACCTAGGGAAGAGCTTATAAAGCATTATAGCACTCAGTCATGGATTCAAAAAAATTAAATCATAGCTTTTTTGGGGGATGGAGGAGGGCAAGGGTAGGGCAGAAGTAAAAGGAAACAAACAACACTGGGGAGCTGAAATCTACAGCACGGAGGTTCTCCACTAAAAATCCTCCTCCTTCTGGTTATATAACAGTTGTAGTATCATTATTAAAGTTAAAAGTAATAAACTGATAATCCAAATACTTCATTAGGAAATTAAAATAATCTTCCATATTTCTTCCCAGCACTGGGTTTGACCTGAAAGTAATGACTTATTTTCAAGATATTTCTTTAAAAATATAGGGTGGCATTTTGTATTCAGGACTTTAAACAACTTCTACCATTTTGGTTTTGAAAAGCACTAGGCTGTACAAAACTGAAAGATGTCAACAAAAACTAATACCAAACTGACAAGCCATTTAAGAAGATCTTAATTTGCAGTTACTTTTATCGTGAAATAATCAGCCATTGGCTTATTACATTGATTGGACAGGCTTAGATTAGTTAAGATTATTTTAATTTGAGATGCCAGAGAAGTCAGGGAGGAAACTTTCTTTGCTTTGCAAATGTCTTTTTGCATAAATGAAGGAAAACTGTACAAACTGAGATCTAGACATGAAATAAAGCAAACAAACATGGGATAGGTAATGCTAAATTTTCTTCAGGTGCATTCTTAGGTGTGCTCTTCTAAATCACGGATTTGTAGAAAAAAGAGAGAGGTTTGACTTACGTATCACAAAACTCACAGGTATGCTTCCACAGTTTATTTCTACAACTAACACTAAATCGATCTCTCAACTTTCTGTTTTTAAGATCTGAGTCAAGACAACTGTTTGTATTAGAGTAGTGTCTGCTTCTTAAATTCTGTTGTCTTGCAGCTTTTTCAGCCACAGGATTGTGATTCATCTTGAGAACTACACCCAAGGTATCAAGCTTTTTGAATTTTTCTATGAAGAATCATAAAGTCACAGAATAACTGTCAGGAAAGGACCTCTGGAGGTCTCTTGATCAACATCCCAATTCATATGCTGCATCAGGATTGAATTCAGAACAAAGACTGGTTAAGCAAAGTATTGAAAAACACATTTCTGTGATGCATTTAATCTAAAAAGTAAATAAAGAGCTATAATTTTAGGAATTCTACGTAGTTTTTACAAATTTATAAGGGCTACTTAACATCATTTAGTTGTTTTTGTTTACTATTTAAAAATTATTTTATATAATTTTCTTTTACCTTGCTGCTATCCCTAATTTGACTACATGAAATGTTTTTTCTAACCATCCTTTTTTAGATATTCCTGCTTCTATATGTGGATCAATGATTCCATTAAAATTTGCCCCAGTCCAAATTTATGTGACAGAAAAGCTTTTCCTTCAAACTACTTTTAAAGTTAGCAAAAATAGCTACTTCATCCTCATTATAATGAATGACATACTTTCTAAGAGTAGCTATTTTTTAATAACTTAGAAGGGATGAAGGCTACCAGAATGATTTCTGTGTTGTTTCATGACTAGTTCTGGAGCATGCTTTTTTACCGCTGTAAATCAGGAACTCTAGAAAATTTCCTCACTGTTCAATTAACTACTTTACTTTCAGAATGCACTGTTTAAATAATTTTCTGCTAATGTATTATGAGGAATTATGTTGTGTGATGTGCACTGCTAAGTGGTACTCTAATATTGACCTGTATTATATACAGGAGTTGAGGAAGCCTATAAGGATACCCACTTGACTTGTGAGGCATTTTGTAGAATTTTCGACCAAAAAACTAAGAAGCATAAGCTAAATTCAGATGTTAATGAAGATGAACAGGCAGTCAAGGTAACCTTAAGAGGCAAACGTAGAGAATAGAAATGAGCACAAATTCTTACTTTTAAGGACTTGGAATTGAGGCAGAAAAGACCTTTGATATTTCTTCTTAAAATATTTATGCCATTCAAAAGATTCAACAACTGAACTTCTGGACTATGCATGAAGGGTGACTTATGATAAAAGATTTAAACTTGATATGCTGAACATAAATGTCTACTTAGCTTCCTGCACTTTTTTCTTACTGAGAAAATGAAATGTGCAGTGAAGCCACATGAATGAGGCAGTAGAATTATAGGAGAAACAATGGAAAAAAAAATAAAAAGCAGAAACACTGATTGCCAATATTCAGAGCAATCGTGTGAGAGTTCTATGCTTTGAGTAAAGTCTACTATCCTTTTGTATAAGGATGTTTCTTCAAATACATTTTACTCAACAATTATACTTTATTTCACATATCTTATACAGTTTCATAGAATCATAGGGCAATTTGGTTGGGAAGGGATGTTTAAAGGTCATCTAGTCCAAATTGCCAATTGGCATTTGAGATATTTTCTCCAAATTTGTTTCTTCTAAAGAAGAGCTTCAGCATAGAAAGCTCTCGCAGCTTTTTCACTACAATCACCTACACAAAGATACAACTTACCTAGCATGATTCTTTCCTAGCGGACTAACCAGAAGGAATTTCCTTCAGTCCTCACGTCAGGGCAACGATATTACATGGTCTACATAAATATTAATGTCTTGAGACTAACAGAACTAATGGAAATATTGTTTCAGATCCATGTTTTTATCATATTAGACGTCTAATTTTCAGTATACCTGTGTCTGAGGCCAATTAATACACATTTGGTCTTGGATACACTTACTACAAGTCTTGCAAATAGAAAGAGATCCAAATGTTTTCCTAATATGTGACTGGAATTTACCAGACTGAAAGAAGAGCTACAGTATGATCAGGAAGTAATGAAATAAAAGCAAAAAAACTCTCAAAATTTCAGAGCCCAGAAAAGCAGCAGCTTCAAGAGATGGCAGCAGTATAGACAGCAAGTACTTAGAAGAAACTGTAATCAAGCTATCCACAAATAATAGTACAGTTCAGATTTCATCCATGACATAAATGAGAGTTTTTAGTATCTTAGGTGAATGAGAGTATATACTGGCGCTACAATAACTTCTTTCTTTTCTTTTTTTTAATCTATCTTTCTTTTTCTTTTTCTTTTTCTTTTTCTTTTTCTTTTTCTTTTTCTTTTTCTTTTTCTTTTTCTTTTTCTTTTTCTTTTTCTTTTTCTTTTTCTTTTTCTTTTTCTTTCTCTTTTCTTTTTCTTTTTCTTTTTCTTTTTCTTTTTCTTTTTCTTTTTCTTTTTCTTTTTTTTTCTTTTTCTTTTTCTTTTTCTTTTTCTTTTTCTTTTTCTTTTTCTTTTTCTTTTTCTTTTTCTTTTTCTTTTTCTTTTTCTTTTTCTTTTTCTCTCTCTCTATTTCGTCTCTCTTTCTCTCTTGTCTTTTTGGAGAAAAAAAAAGTAAAACAGCAGCAGATATCCTCAATAGCAAATCACATTCAGATTTTTCCATAAAGATATAAAGACATGACTATTTAAGTAATAAGATAACTGCTTATGAATGAGGACCAAACATAGACATCTTACTATTTTGACTATGCCTATGGCTTTTAGAAGTTTATTAATCATACAGGTGACATTCAGCTCTGATCTTTAAAATACCAGCACTAGAATCCAAGAGCATTTACCAAGAGGTTGCTCATCTTATACAAGAACCCTCACTTTCCCTTAGCAGTGCTGGAAACAGACTATTGCTGAGCTTAACATCTGGTCTGAGTAAATAAAGAAATTCTCAGGGCGAAGAAATCACATTTTCCTAAGTTGTTTAAGTGTCTTCCCAGCTGAGAAATCAGAAATATCTTACCAAAGAGCAATGTGAAAAAATGACTGAGGACACTATAAGCATCTGAATTAGGAGCCATTATTTGAATTTTTGAGGGGTATATTTGTTGTGCTGTGATTTTTTTTTTTACCTATCACAACTAGGAATATTGAAAGGCAATCTGTCTCTTACCCGCTAAACAGGACCTATTCATTTCAAAGGGACTACTTATACCCAAACATACTTTCTAAGTGTAATCAATGTAATCAAAGAATGTTGAGGCTTGATTTTAATTGTGTGCCACAGAGAAAATGAGATGGCACCTGCAGAAACAGCAGCTTTCACCAGTAAATCTACTATTAAGCTATTAACCAGTTAACAGACTAGCATATATCTACAGTCTGACATCCCCAGATTTACCAACAGATTAAAATAAATCTTGTAATTGATTTGTCAAATGACTGCATTAAATAGAGTGCTCTTCCACCTAACAGAAAAGATGCCACTCATTACATTAAAATTAATTGGAACACTTTCTAAAAGGATGCTATGCACATACATATATTTCAGCTGCAAGGCATCTGAAAGATCCTGTCTCTACCCACAACCAATATGCAGCCTTAATTTATAACCTGAACAAGATGCCATAAAGAGCCTAAGAGCAGTGGGCTTGAAAACTGAATATTTTATTAAATTGATCACAGGTAGGAACCCACTACTTTTTTAATAGAAAAATCAGATTAGTTGCATGATTTGTTTGAGCACAAATAAAGTATTAAATCTATCAGTAGAAAATATTGAAAACAAGATTTCCTATAAGCACTAGGTTTTAATCATTGCCAAGAAAATGTTTCTCAGTTCAGAAATACAGTGACTCTCTAACTGGGATTTCTTATTCTAAAAAGTCAGTTGCTGTTTTACATGACCATGATCTTATTAGAAATAAGAAAGTTTTAATAAATTTGTCTATAGAATTAATGCATGAGTTACTGGGATTTCTGGTTCTGGAGAGTGGAAAACAAGAGCAGTAAAGTAATTCTGAAAAAATAGATAATTTATTGATAGTGTTTGAAAGGGACACATGCTAGTGGATCCTTAAACAGTAGACATACTTAATAAAAATATTTTTCTTTGGATTGTTTTCCATTGAAATCTTTATTACTCTAACAGATTACATTCTTACACCATAAGGATTTATTTGCAAGTCAATAGATTACCCATTTATAAAGTGCTTTTTTGTGCTATACAAGCATTTTGGAAACAGTTTTGGATAAAAATAAATGAGTTTCAATATAAATAAAGAAATTAAGAACCTGTAAAAATTCAGGGGGCACTCAACACGATATTGTTGTGGCAGATACAGATACAGGCAGATACAGCATGAATCAGTGCAATGGAATTATTGTTTTAAGGAAAAGACCTAAGAAAATTTGTTTTATTATGGAGCTTACTCTGAAATAAAGTGATATAGACTTCAACTATAAACTTTTTCTGCTTCTGGCACTGGGCTAGAGAGACAGAGGGAAGAAAAAAATTACACCAAGGATTATTCTAACTGATGCAAAGCTATAAGCAACCATGTTAAATCTGCCCTTTCTAGCTTGTTCAGCGTTAGATAAAAAAATGTGCTTTTATTTTACTTATGTTCTATCTTTGTATGATTTCACAAAATGTTAAATCAAGTTTTATCGTCAGTTCTTTTAAAATTTCAAACCCTCTTCTTCCTACTCATTATTATCTCCCAGCTACACTCCTCATTTACTAAAATGCATTATTTTTATCCCAAGAGATATAATTTTTACTTAGAAATACACTAAGGGAAAGAGCAAATGCTGTAAAATTCTCTGACATGGTGAAGTGTGGAGTGCTCACTGGAGGCAGTCATGAGTAGTGACTGTTCTGTCCCTCGGGAAATGGTAGATGGGACAGACGCAGAGACTTCTACTCATTCGCAGCTCATACTGCCAAATAGTTCACTGCACAAAAACGCTTCCCTCACATCTACAGTTTGCATTTTTCATGTTTGCTTCTCTGATATTTCCCACAATGACAACTCTGAAAGATACCAGAGCATTTCTGAAAAAGCCCTCCCTCAGGGATTTCTTAGACTTCAACCAGTTTAAGCTGTGCCACAATGTTTTTCTGAGCAGACCTCTTAGTTTATATTAGTTCCTACAGTCAGGCTAGTGGTTGTGCCTACATTTCACATACAGAGAAATACAAAAAGTTGCATTAAACTAGAAGAGTTAATGTTATTTCAGATTGAGTTTTCATCTTATATTTCTAATTATTTTAAATATAGTAATACCATATACTACAGTATTGAGAATACTACATTGAGAATATTAGAGAATACTATATTGAGAATACTACCTTGATTTGTTACATCATACATTCTCCAGCAACTAAAAATTGTCTTTCAAGCACAGATTACTTTAGCCTCCTCCACTAGTACTCTGAATGGTGCTCAAATCCACCTCAATGTCCAATGAAATACTCGTATTTATATGTTCCTTTCTTGACTCTAACACATTTTACTCTCCTATGATGTTAGTCAAGTTCAAAATCCAGCCTTCATCTACTTGGAGTGCTCAGGATTTTATGTTCCTTTATCCTTCTGAATCTCCTTTATCTTCTTAACATGCCAGATTTTGTCTTTAGGACTCTGTCAATGATAGTAGCTGAACATAATATTTTTTCTTCCTTCCACCCACCCTTTACACCCCTATCTTCTTTCCAACTCTTCGTCTAATGTTGGCTTTCTCTCATGTTATCATGTCAGCAACAGCATATCTGGAAGGAAAACCAGAATTTTAACCTCGAGAAAAATATGACAGTATTTATGCTGTAATAATTTGCTGCTGGCAAATTATTAGTAGGGAAGGTAAAATTTCAAGATTTTTGGCTCTCCACTATTAAAATATCACTAGAAGTGTAACTGCTTAGTAGAAAGGGATCTTAATAATTTTTGAGATTATTATTTCCTATTAATGACATTAGATTAAATGCAAGCATTAGAAAGGGAGAATTTCACCACCAAATACACAACAGTACTTGTACTCTCCCAAATAAAAGTTCATTCTTCTGGCAATTTCAACCCCTCATGTCTTTGTAGGGTGTGTTTTGCTAGTTTCTAACCTATTGACAACTTGCTGATGGCACATCAACACCGTTATCCAATAATCAATAAAACCTCCTGCCAATTCTTTGAATAAAGGAAATAACTTACGGGAGCTTCCAGGTTCATCTGGGCTAGTGCTTCGGATCAACTTGACCTCTGTGACTTAGGAGCACTCAGCCACTAAACGCAGTTGCATCACTGTGACACTGCGTGCACAGCTGCGTGAGGATATAAATTTTGCATATGTAGTGATAGTGTGGGTTAATGCATAGAATAAATCATTAGTACTAAGCATATACTACACTGCCAATGCATGAATTTATGAACAACTTTGAAATTTAACTAATCAGATTGAGCAATATAGATTCATGGCATTACACAACGGTTAGCATTGGAAGGGACCCTAAAGACCATCTAGTTCTAATCCCACTGCCATGGGCAGAGATACCTTCCACTAGAGCAGGAAACTCAAAGCCCCAGCCACCCTGCCTTGAACACTTCTAGGGACTGGGCATCCACAGCTTCTCCAGATAATCTGTTCCAGTGCCTCACCACCCTCAGAGGGAGGAATTTCTTCCTTAGAAGAGATTGATGGATACACAGCGTAGCTGACATTTTTTCGGCATCAGACACTCCCATCAAAGCAGTCTTGGATATAGATACCCATATATAACCCATGCACACAAATGCACTATCAGTTGCAACACAGACCCTATGCAACGCCAAATTTCAGACAGCACAGACATATCACATGTAGAAGTAAGTACAATATGCATAGTCTAGGAGATCCGATCATTCTCACCATCACATAGAGAATAAATCTTTGATTATTACATGCAAGCCTGCTCCCAGGATGCCTGTGTAAACATACAGGTTTTCTTTCTTTTTCTCCATACATAGATATTTTTTATAAAGAGTAAACATAATCAGACTCCTCATTGTTCTTACATTTTAGTGTGCTGGGAATCTGTGTTTCCAAGTTATATATTCTTTATTTTTAAGTTAATCATCTTAAGAAAAAAGTCAGTAATTTCAACACTGTTTAAAGCAGTCTTATCACTAGAATTTTAAAGGTAATTTAATAATATCAACAAAAATTTACATCTTTGATATTTTTCTTACCAAAAGTAAATTTTTGTCCAGGCATCTTAACCAGTAGCCTAATATTTATTCTTTCGTCTTTTGAAAACAGGGAACCCTTGTTTTCAATTATGCAATAATCTTACTAGTAAATATCAACATACCATTTTAGAGCTCTAGCTATTTGTTTTGCAACTTTACAGGTGTTGCTTCAACTTGCTATGTACTACATACTCATTCAGTCAAGCTATATTTTACATCTTATATAATACAAGTGTCCATCTCTATTTCCGTGCTGGTCCAATTAGCTCCAGCCACTTTGTCTCCTGAGGAGAACTCAGACCACCAGCCGTGGTGGTCAGCAACCCAAGTTTAGTACATGACTTTGTCATAGTGAGAAGCCATAATTCCTTTGTTCTGCTATTTGCATGTTTTCCCCTGATTGGTTAATGTTTCCTCCCCTTCTGGTTTTATGTATGGTATTATGTGTTGCAGTGGGGATACTGCAACACGCATATATCAAACCAGGAGTCCCGTGGAAAGGAAATATATATGGACAGACAGATTCTTGATAGCTGTTTCAGAGATGTTTATTTCTCCAGCCGCATGGCCGGAGCTCTGCCCAGGAACTGTTCCAGTCACGGGCCCAAGGGTCCTTCTGCCCGCGCAGGGAACACAAACCAACCAATGGGAACGAGGCTGAGCAGGGACAGGGAAGCTCCGTGTCTGTGCCCTCAGGGCCCCTCTCCCAGGGCTACATGGCAGGGGAGGGACCCCAACACCTCACCCGTTTTATTTTAATAAAAGGAGAATGAAAACAACTGGATAAACATAACAAGAACAGATTCAAAACAAAACAAGCCACCCTCCTGAGTCTTTAAATGTCCAAACAGATTCTCTGGAACATCTTAGGGCTGACAGAAGGGAGACAGAACTCTGAGCATGCTTTGTGGGGAAACTGAGGCAGGAGAGGGTTTCTTCCCTCCCCCTTTTCATCCCCCACTCGGCATTGGAAAGGGATTTTTGGGGAAACAATTGGCAAAAGCATGGTTTTGTGAGGGAAACCATGGATGAAAAAACGGATTGGGAATACACTGGGGGTAACAGGACATAGGGTAAAAGGGAAAGGTGGGATTAGGAAAGGGAAACTGTAGGGGGGGCTTACAATGGAGATACTGTCTAACATGACTACGATTTTTTGCATATATACTGCCTTTTACAGGAACACCATCAGGCCCAGTGACCTGCGATGCTTGTAACCCTTTTCTCCCTAGTACAATATTAAATTCCACCACCTCTCCATCTCCCAAGCTTGGGATGCATTTTTCAGGGTTATTCTTTTTAATAGCAGTTCTATGCACGAATATGTCTTGCTGGTTGTCACACCTTGTTATAAAACCATAATTTTGCTTAACATTATACCATTTTACTATCCCTAAGATCTTAGTTACTATGATTTTTTTCTTTTTCCGAGTGGCTGCTGTTTTCTGTCTCGCTGCGTCTTTGCTGTCTCTTTTGGTCGCTCCCGTGTTGGAATTGTAGGGGCTGCTGGTGCCTGCGCGCTCTTCCCGGGGTCGCGTTCGGGGCTGCGCGGGCCGGGCCGGGCCGCGCCGCTCAGTTCTCCGTGCGTCGCCTCCTCTGGTCGCAGCTTCGCTGCCGCTGCCGGGCGCTGCACCCACGTCTCGGCCGGGCCCCCGAGCGACGACTCCCCCGCGCCCTGCTCCAGCGCGCATCTCGGCTGGGTGCGGCTCCGCTCCACCGCCACCGCCGCCAGCCGCCGCCTGCGCGCCGCCCCTCTCAGTCGGGCGTTCCCGGGGCTCGCTCCACCACGCGCTGCACGGGGCCATTCGGGCACCGCCGGGTCCCACCGCTCCCCGCTCCGCCACCGACACTGCGGCTCGCGTGGCTCCGCCCGCGCGCGGGAACTGCCTCGCTGCTGCTCTCAGAGCGCTCGGTGCACGTGGCCTGGGCCGCACGGTCCCTGCGCCAGGCTTCCCTTCGCCAGGACACAGCTGACATTGCTCAACAGTCTCGGTAACTAAATAATATTCACGAAAATATTCTTCCATCGGCATATATTTTGACTCCAGTATTAACTGTGTCCAAACGGTTTTCCAAAAGCCCTTGGTAAGAATTAAATCCCAAGAAACATAGAAAAAGTTCTTAAACAACCATGCCAGGAAGTGTTTCAGTTCTTTTTGAGCTTGAATCAAGCTAAAATTCACAAATCGTTGTTCAAGAATCATTTTAAGTTTAAGATAAATGTCCATATGCGGCTCTGAGAGCCAAGAGTCTTCCCATGGTTCCTCCATAGTTCAGATATGGAATAGCAAAGCAAAACCAAGAAGAGGAATCCAAAGTTTCCAGGGTTTACTCACACAAATCAGTCGCTTAGGGATCGGGGATCGTTCTGCTCACAAATCTCCACCATTTGTTGCAGTGGGGATACTGCAACACGCATATATCAAACCAGGAGTCCCGTGGAAAGGAAATATATATGGACAGACAGATTCTTGCTAGCTGTTTCAGAGATGTTTATTTCTCCAGCCGCATGGCCGGAGCTCTGCCCAGGAACTGTTCCAGTCACGGGACCAAGGGTCCTTCTGCCCGCGCAGGGAACACAAACCAACCAATGGGAACGAGGCTGAGCAGGGGCAGGGAAGCCCCGTGTCTGTGCCCTCAGGGCCCCTCTCCCAGGGCTACACGGCAGGGGAGGGACCCCAACAATTATGTATATTCATTTCCCTTGATTAATATGTATCAGTTCTAGAAAATTCTTTGTTCCTTGATGCCCCATTGGATCCTTCCCTAAGTGCCACCTATGTAATGTTCCCATTGGTTCCCTTGCTCTCAACCCCGCCTACTTGTCCCTATCCCATTGTAATCCGTTTCCCCGCCTACTCAATACTCAGTATAAAATCCCTGGACCCTATTAAGAATTTGGCTCTCTGTCCCTGTCCTTTGCTGGAATGAGCTTGCGTGGAACACATATGGAGAGTCCCCTTTCTTCTTTGCCTTCGCCTGTGTGCCTGCTTAACAGGGACTGGAAGATACAGCCCCATTTGGGTGAGGAGCTCAACCACTTTTCATTGTGTGATGGGCACTGAGTGCCGCCTTCCAGAGCGGTTTCAGCGTTTACCTCCAGGCTTCTTTGTGTTGGCACGTGAGGAGTAAACCCCCTTCTGCCAGCTTCCTTTCAGCTGCTAAAACCCGTCACAGTTCCATTCTGTTCTTTATCTGCCTAAATTTCTTTAATAAAAAGAGCTAGACGGATTTCTGCATATTACATTTTTATGTTTATTTTTAGCATATTATAAATATAATTGGTCATATGTAATTAATTGTATTTTTATTTGCAATATTTTCCAAATGTTTTTAGACACTGCTGATAGTAATTAAGAAATAATAAATTCTCAAGAAAATTTACACAAGAATGGAACCAAGAATCATGAAGGACCTAGAAAATACCATTTACAGATGAGACGTGTGCTAAGTAAATCAGTTTGTTCAACACGAGATGACTGAGGTAGTACATCACTTGACATGAAGAGGCTAATGATTAACTGTTTTCAAGTTCTACTGCAAGCCAGACAGGAAATGTTGATACAACTTGCAAAAACAAACTCTTAGGGCAGTTAAATAACATTGAGGATTTCTGTCTTGAATAAATTTAGCAACTTGGACATGAATCTGTCAGGAATGACCTGGCTATAATGAAGTCTACCTCGAGATCTTGGACACTTGCATCTACCCATTGAATGTTTCTTAGAAATAAAATTCTGCCTGAGACACAATCCATGAGACTAAGTTTATTATTATGTCATACCTGAGCATGCATAAAGCTTGATTTCTACAGACACAGAGTTTTGAAATTCTGTTGTAGCAACAAAAACTTTGAATTTATTCTCAAAAAACGTAGCTGTAATGTATATTAGGTAGATCTGGAAAAATTCAACAGTGACCTTGCAAGTAAAATATACAAATATTGGAAAGAAAAATCTGTCAAAAAAAAAAGTATGTTGACCCCACATTAGTTTAACCAGAAAGCTTATATACCGCAACATTTTTTTGTATAATTGAATTAGCAACTCATTCCCTTTTTCAGTATGTAACCTTAAAGGCACTTGAGACTTCCTCTGTCCAGGTCCTGGATAACTAACTCACTTGAATTTCTGAAACTCTGATTCACGCTCTGACTTCAACAGACTAAAATCCTCATGCTTTATCCAAGTTAAATCACTTTGCTCCTGGTAAGGTTGAGAAATACCAAAGATTTACTCATCATCCTCTTCGGAAGGTTCTCACACAGGGATGTTATAACACAGGGGGTGTGCCCACAGGAGGTAACTACCAGAAAATCCCCCAGCTCAGGGTCTGAATTCAAGCTTTGCTGGGCTGCCTAGAGTCTCTCCTTTGTAAATAAACAGTGCAGGCTTTGGGTTTTTTAACTTAGATAGAAGACCTACTGATATATTACTTGTGCTCTGAGGAGAGGAAAAACAAAGCAAATAGAGGAAAGTTACTTCATTTATAGATTCAAACGCCTCTCACTTTTCTTTTTTTGGATCTGTTCATAGGATTTTCATCAAGATGAAGTTCGCTCTAAAATCTTGACTCCTTTTCAGATTACATTCTGAAAAGCCTAGTGATAACCTAAAGGTGACCAGTAACACATTTTAGAATCCAGCACTGAAGGGCAGTTCAGATAAGTGCTTAGAGTATACAACAAACTACAGAAACTACAGAGAGAGTTTAGTTTGTAGATAACTTCAAAGTAGTCCACAAAGATTAATTCTATCACCTCCTGCAGTTACAATGTTACAACATGTAAGTTTTCACCAAATATTTCACTGCATGCACATAGCTGCTAACCAGCCTAAAACTAAATATCAGTTGTTTTTTCTTTCATTAACTTATTGTCTTTTTTTTTTCCTTGCCACAAGACTGGTGCCATGAAATCAATTTTCATTCACCAGAATACTTGAATTTCAACAAAGTAGTACAGAAATCTAGTTTCCTCAGTGTGGGATAAACACTGTAATTTGTAGTCCAAAAACCCATGTTTTGAAACTTTAGCAACTAACAAGGGAAAAAAATGTGGCTGTTCCACAGTTCTAAATTATTGATAAGTAGTCTAACAGCATGACAATCTGAAATCCAGGGGTATCTGCTTTTTTGAAATCAGGATTTTAGGTTGTTTTTAAAGTGGTCAAAATATAATTTAAAAGTAAAAATTAATTAAACAATTCCCACACTACAAAATTTTATTATTCTATACAATGCAACACATCAATAAAAACAGCAGTAAAAAGCCTTTAATGCATAACAATAGCTTTTTAGTATCATAGAAATGTACTTTCAAGCCAGTAGAATAAGTGGAGCTCTTCATTAGACAGTATAAGAAAACAAGGCATGAAAAGAAGATAAAAAAGCCTTCTTAATAGCTCTTGTGTGGATAACGTAGGGCAAAGACAATCAACATCCATGCTTCATTTATTTTATGGTTTTGAACATTTAAAGACAAAATGTTAGTATTTTCTGTCCTGTCGGGCTTCACAGACTTGCAGCAGTAGTGACAAAACAGATTTGCATATTGAGATGTGATTTATATGAATTTGTATTCCAGTGACATGTGGTTATTGTTCCCCAATATGAAAGGTAACACCTACTCCATTAGTCTGGATTTGCTGAAAAACTCACTGGCCTACTAATTTGGTTAATCATCAAAATGACCCAAACAACCAATCCAAAGGATCATAAACACAGTATAAAATCACGTAAAACATATGCCAATAATTTAAATATCACATTAAATACCTTAATAAATAAGAATAACCTTTACAATCTGTGCATTTACTCCTGACTGAAAAATGAGACTAAAATATATATGCTTTCCAATGTCTTTTCTTGATATTTGAACAATTATTTTTGATGTGTTTAAATATAATTTTGTGTGACAGTCATACTACCATGTTTCAAATCCTTACTATCTCAATCAGATGCAATTCTTAGAAAGAAATATGCTGTATTAGAAACAGAACAGGGAAAGCACATTAGTGAAAAATAATTTAAGAAAAGGATGTGCTGGAAAAATAGAGCATTTCATCATGTTCTTTTAAAAACACAGAGTGGAGCAATTTTATCCTATGCAAAATACACAGCACGGTCAAGATAGAAACTGGTAAGTCCTTCCATGCAACAGTTTCAGCTAATAATAATAGCCTAAATGAAACATTAAGCCTTTTTTTAATAATAAAGAGAAATAAGAAACTGCTTGGACTTCCACAAAGTTCTTCCTGCAGTTTTCCTGTATATTTAAAAGTCTGGGAAACAGGAAACAAGTCACATCCTATAAACCTCTACATTAATATTTTTTAACTGACTGGCTTCACTCCTTCAACCTGCTTGGCAGTGCCCCTATTTTATCACTCCCCAAGGAAAGCAGTTGCTGCATATACACACTCCAGTAATCATGCATACAGATAAGATTTGACCTCTTGTTTACAATAGGTTTCGCTAATGTTTAAAAGTCAGACCACGCTACTGATACATTTGCTAACCTATACAATAGTATATACTAGTGATTTTTTTAAGCTTCTGAAGGAAATTAGTATCCCATATAATTAAAACTAAATTGTGTTTCACTTGTGCTCTATCTTTTTTATGAGCAGAGATAAATCAACTAAGGAAAGCTGCAACTTCACAGCAAGGCAAATTATGTTTACAGAATACAGAGTTTGTACAGCAATACGAGTACAGCACAGACAGAAGTGACTAAGAGGCTCTAACTGATAAACACCTCCAAGCATGTGCACAGGGCAACACTGACCACCACAACTAGTGCATGCAGTTCTAGGACTTAAAATTCTGCTGAGCAGACTTTATAGCTGAATTTATTGTCATTTATCTCCCAGAGAAGAGGTGCAAATCTTGAAGAAAATAACTACTTTTTTAGACGTACTTTCTAAAGCTACTTTCTACCCAAAGTAAATGTATTAACTTCTAGAATTCTCCCTGATTTATTTTTATACAGAAGGTGAATTGGGCTCTTCCCCTTTGGCACACTAGACACAAAAACCTCAAGTACTTTTTGGATATGCTCTCACTGAATCCAGTCTCACCAAAAGGTGGTGGTAATGAATGAAAAGGATAAGTCATTGATGGAGCTGTTGCCACAGATATTTTAATTTAAAGCTTAGGGATGCACAAAATTTTGAGAGGAAGAAAAATAACACTTCAATGCTAATCTATTAAAAACTTTGTAATTATAATAAACTGAAATATTTTATCTGCCACCAATGGAATGCCTCATTGTATTTGATATCAACAGGGTGCTGTCTCTCACAGGATTAAAAAGAAAAGAACTATTTCTTAAATACAGTATCTTAGTATTGCAACTTTTTCTACAGCAATACAGAAGTTTAGTTTATCTTTCTCTTGAGATTTCTTGACTTTTGGGGCCTCAACACAGAGAAATGAGTGTTGTAAAATATATTTTTCTGTGTCATATAAATTGCTGGGGAATTTTTATGCTTAGGTTGAAAGAAAGTACATAAGCCAAGACTGAGAGTGCAGGCTGAAACAGAATTTGAGACTCACATCCAATGACGATTGTAATCTAAAGCTGAAATGAAAGGATAGTGTCTTACAAACTACCAGATGCATAAATTATCTGATACATTTTCCATTAAAAATCTGCTATATACAAAATCCACCTCCTTCCCAGCCTTCTACATATTGCTGCTTGTGCATTCCTAAATTGTGAATCTGAAAGAAATGCCATGGGAAACAATATCCTTCTTATGACAAGACATGACTGTTATGAAAAGAGAGAAGAGGAAAAGAGTGAGAAAGAATCTATCAGCAGTGCCACATACTTGTATGATAGTGCTGCGACCAAAAGATGTAATTCATTTCCCTGGAAATCCCCTCTGTAATGCCAGATAATTTTTAGTAGCATAACTGCCCTGCAGAGTACCATGGGATAAAAGTAGCATAAACAAAACTAAAAAAAATTACCATTACCTTTAAATCTAGTATGTTTTTATGTGTGAGCAAAGAATTCAGAGTTACCACACTGTTGTGGTTTTTAAGAATGGTATTCCCCAATTTAGTGTTCCTACTAAACAGCACAACTCTGGCTCATTCTGCCTCCCCCCACCCCCTGCCTCTGCAGCAGGATGGGGATGAGAATTAGAGGCACAACAGGTAAAGATCAAGGGTTGAGATAAGAACAATTTACTGGAAACAGCAACGAGGTAAGGAAGGAACAGTGTCAATATTAATAACGGTGTGCAAGAAAGACAATCAGTCCACATGCAAATGCCCACCCGGTGAAACCCGGCGTGACCCTGATGGGGAAGGACCCCCTTCCACCCACTCCCTGTGTATGGTGCGAGGCGGTACAGGACAAACTGCGGGCCTGGGTTATGCCCCTCCTGGCTACTGCAAAAAGTAACTGTCCTGGCCAGAACTAGGACATATACTAAACTACTTTAATCATAAAACTTTTATTACTGGCAAGGGAAATATTTGGAAAGAAAAGAGAATCTTGAAAGCAAGGTAGAAATTCAAGTAAAATATTCAGTTTCCACTATTCAGATAATCCTATTTTATTAATTCTCACTGAAGAGAGTTTCACAAAATGAAAGGGGAGGGTTTTATGGGTTTGTGACCTTGATGAGATGAGGAGAGGAGAAAAAAGATGCAGGAGAAAATGTTACCGGGAAATCTATAAAAATAAATAATATTGATAATCAGAATAAAAATTGTGTGGGTTTTTTTTGCATCTCTGACAATTGTACCAATAAAATCTGTTCTAACATTTTTAACAAAATAATGTTTCCTAGGCTTGATGTTTCAAACTTAAGTTTGAAAGACACTGGAAAATATTTCATTTATAATGCTAAGATCTGCATGGCGTTTGGGTTCCTGTCTAGAGCTCTGGGCTATTCACTTGGCTCTAACCCAGTCTTTTGTAATATCTTTGCACTAAGTGGTGAAACAGGATCTCTGATGTTATCCAAACATTTCACTCTATCCATTATGCAGATAACTTCTTCCCTCAGACTGGCCTGTTAGTATTAAATATGCACAAATCCCAGAACAGATTCATACGGGGGAATGAGATGATGGAAAGCAGTGCCATAGAAAGGGACCTGGGGTCCTGGTTGATGACAAGCTGAGCATGAGTCAGCAGTGCCCTGGCAGCCAGGAGGGCCAACCGTGTCCTGGGGTGCATCAGGCACAGCATCACCAGCCAGGCAAGGGAGGGGATTGTCCCTCTCTGCTCTGCACTGGGGCAGCCTCACCTCGAGTGCTGGGGGCAGGTCTGGGTGCCACAGTATACGAAGGATATTAAACCATTAGAGAGGATCCAGAGGTGGGTAACAAAGATGGTGAAGGGCCCAGAGGTGAAGCCATATGAGGAACAGCTGAGGTCACTTGGTCTGTTCAGCCTGGAGGAGACTGAGGGAAGACCTCATTGCAGTTACAACTTCCTTGTGGGGGCAAAGTAAAGGGAGACACTGATCGGTCTGGTGACAGTGAGAGGACTCGACGGAATGGCCTTAAGCTGAGTTGGGGGAGGTTTAGGTTGGATATCATGAAAAGGTTCTTCACCCAGAGGCTGGCTGGACACTGGAACAGGCTCCCCAGAAAAGTGGTCACAGCACCAAACCTGACAGAGCTCCAGGGGCATTTGGGCAATAGTCTAAGGCACATGGTGTGACTCTTGGGGGTGTCCTGTTCAGGTCCAGGAGATGGGCTCAATGACCCTTGTGGTTCCCTTACAACTCAGCATATTCTGTTAATCTGTGATTCTTAGTATAGGCCTTTGCAAACAGAACTGGAAAGAAATTTTTTACCAATTGTTAAATGTCTTGTGTTCCTTTTTCAATTCTTTTAAAATTTTCAAATCTTAAGTTTTCATGTTGATTAATTCACAAAGGTATAATTCAGCCTAAAGTGTAGGTATGGTGGAATGACAAAATAATTATTCATCTGGCCATCACAAAATCTCCTAATATGCATTTATATAATTGCTTTGATCTACTGGGAATTATTTTCAAGAGCTGCAGATAGAGATATAATGTGCTATGAATATCGATATAAAAATATTTAATAACTAGTAAATAGCTGTGACATGTGCTTAAATAGGTTATTTTTACACTTGTTCATCCAGGTCAGCGGAGAAACCAAGATATAGATCAATTCCATGTGGTTTTCAAGGCTTGAAAGAGTATTTCCTGAAGTTAATTAATGTTAATTACTGCCATTAATTTCTGCTATCATACCAAGGTATAAAGAACAAGAATAAGAACAAAATGAATTCAAAATACTCTTATCATTGGATCAAAATTCTGGTGTTGCACAGTGTGGTTTTACCAAGAGGGGTGGCAGGGTCAGATATGAGAGATTGTCATTCCGTTATGGAATGATCAACAATCTCTGCAACTCCATTAACACAGAATAACTCTTTGCCATAAGCCATTATCTCTGGTGGAAACAATGCCTTGAGGTAAAATCACCCATCAAATTTACTACAAAAGAAATTACGGAAGGGTATGTGGTCTCTTTGTATGACTTAGTGTCCTTAACATCTTAGTTATTTTAACTATTATTTAAACTATTTCCAATCACATTATACAGTCCTTCAAAACACATGCTTAGCAGAGCCTGAAATTTCATGGAACTCACGGGATTTAATGAACTGCATGAATAAATAGCAAATAGGGAACTCAGGTGAGAATTTTAAAGGTCTCATGATTAGTTTAATTCTCTTCATAAAGAAAAGGATGTGAATTTGCAATGTGTTGATGGGAATGGAACAAAGCAACTTTTCTTTGGAGTTTTGGGGGGGATTTTTTGTCTCCTTTTTCAAAATAAACCTACTCTAGGTGTCAATACAGATAAAAGGACTTTGATTTAGGCAAAAGGGATTGGTCCATGAGGTGAAAGACTTATTCAAGGTGGAAATCACCACTGTTTTATTTCAAGTGAGTTAGTTCACCAAGGCCTATGCATTACTAGACCTTCAGATCAACAACTGGAGAGCAGGACCCCCACCTACACAAAACATGAACAAGGGCATGTTGCTTCTTTTCATAAAAGACATTAAGACTGTGCTTTGTTTGGACAGGTTAACTGAAAGAAGTACTGTAATCTTCTTCCCAAAGAAATTACTGATTGAAATCCTCAGCAATCACCATAGCCAATAACATAACAATAACACCATTCAGAAAAAAAAATTGAAAAAAAAGTGTTGCACCACCACACAAAAGCTGAGTTTTTGCAAGACTTCTCATACTTAGGACTAGCTTCACTGTTTGTTGGTATCTTTCAAAAAGGACCAAACACCATTAGTCTTCAGTTTTTTCTACTACCTTTGATCATACAGGTTACAAAATTCAACTTGCACAGACTAAGAATCAGCAAGAAATAAATTAGTTATTTTCATTTTCTGCTGACCCAGACTGTGGTACTGCTGAATTGCTCAGCTGTGACCTGTGCTTTCTTAAACCATATACTACAATGTTCTGGCTTAGTCACACCTGTTTAGCATACATTTTCTTTGCCTAAACTTTTTTTGATGTCTGTCTCTCTCTTCCTATTTCAAACTCCCCTTGTTCCTTCTCAGGTGATACCTTATATATGTTGGCTGTGCTGCAGTCCCCCAGGAAACAGAAATTCAAGTTTCAAGCTGCGTTCCTCATCTGTATAGCTGAGAATTGAGAATCTTTTTCCTAAACATGGTATGCCCTACTCACTGAACTACTACTGATTCCCATTATTGAAAGCAACTTCTCCTAATCATTTACGGGGAAAAAAACCCGCAAACAACAGAAAACAACCAAAGAACCCACCATTTCTGTATCATCTTGTTTAGCAGGATAAATGTGTCTCTGTGGTCAAGGAGGATGGTGGTATTACAACACTGTCAGCACTGGTACTGGAATTCCAGCACATCACATGTTTGAACTACTTGAGATCATACTGGTAATTCACAAACCAGTAGCGGAGGTTGGTCCACCCAGCTAAAGCTGCCATCAAGTATTTAGCTTGGAGTGCCTGATTGTCATATACATTGTAGAGAAACATGTGCTGTTTAAGCCTATGCTTAAATACACTGTATAAATACATTCTCTCACCATAATCTTGGATCTTATCAACTCTGCTACTGATAAATTATCCAGCTATATTAGCTCTTTGAAAAAAAGATGAGCTTGTTCCCTTTGTCTGCCTTAAATGGCTTACTGCCCTACATTAGGCTGTACACTGTCATTTCAATTCAGCAATTAGCATTTTCTTGTAGTACCATTGAGTGCCATACTATAGCGAAGCAAACTTTAACTTAAGTAATATTTTATTATCTGTTTTTAAGTGCTTCTATTAAATATTTTACTGTTCTGAAGCGATACAATACATGCATGTATCGTAATTTAAAAAAAAGACTATATGGCCGTTTTAATTCTTTGAGTTCTTCTCTAGATTCCTTTAAAAGCTAGCATTTAAGGAAACAACTAAAATAAAAAGGTGCTAGTGGAAAAACATCCTCCTTCCCCTCTCCTCCTCCAAAACTGCCACAAAAGCTTCAATATGATTAGAATAGTTCAATGTTCCTTTATGCCAAACTGATTATCTATAATCTATTATTATATGAGTTGTTCAAAAAAATAAACTTAAGACCTTTACCTACTCCTCAAAGTAGATTGAAACAAAACTTTCAATCACACTTTCAGTGAACAATGAGTAAAACTGAAGGGATGAGTCTAAACTATTCATTGATATTACCTGATTTTAAAAGGAAGCAATACTGGCTTTAAATGTCTATGCATCTTTGTTACTTTTGATTGTTACTTGAACCCTTTAATCTAAGACTAGAAAGAACCTTGAAGAATACCATGTCTTTGATGCACTATATGTCATCTAAAAATATGCATATCTTCTGAAACAGATCTGGAGAATTGCTGCAGTGATTCTGAAGGGTGATGCATAAGTTCTCAACTTACTATTAACAGCTTGAAAAAAGAGAAGCATGTAAGTGCCTAGCATCACAATAAATGTTCTTGAAAAATTTTAGGACAGATGCTTCAACTTTTTGAGTGTAGTTCTGCAGTGCTTAAGAAGACTGTAAAAAATACATTAATATTCAAGCACAAATAAATTTGATTAAAAATATTATCCATTTTTCAAAACAACAAAATTGTTTGCTCCAAAAACTAATGGAAAGTGGCTTCACAATTTGCTGAGGAACTTATTATAGCAGGTTTTGTGGAAAGAGGGAGATGGAACCAAAAAAAAAAAAAAAAAAAAAAAAAAAGATAAAATGCTTATTCAGTAACACAGTGAATTTTGGGAGGTATTTTTGTTTTATTATTATTATTATTATTATTATTACTATTATTATTTCACCAGTACATTAACCAAGGCTGAGACACTTGGCAGTGGAACAGCATACTCCACATTCACCTGGTTGAAGCTGTACATCCTAAATGGAGTGGAAAAAATTTGTCACAGTAGACATAAAATTAATTGCACCAAAATGGTGGTAAATTACAGAAATTATTTCAGTCAAGTAATACAATATATAATGAAATTTTACATATTTTTTCTTAATTTGTAATTTTTTTCAATATTTTCCTAAGTCTTCTCTTCCTTTAAAACTTGGATCTAAGCTGTTAACATCTGTATTGCTTAAAATATAAATCTTCTATTTAAGCACAAGAATTAGCATCTCTAATAGGATCTATAAATAGGTTTTGGAGGTTTGCATTTAATTTTAAGTAAATCCTCTTTATTATGGATAATAAGTTCTCTCTTATTGTTGGAGGGAAAATTATATGTGGAAACCAATAAAATATATTTAAGTCACCAAATAGTAAATGCTGCATTAAATACAGTGATACACAATTCTCTTGAAATAAACTGTGTATACATAGTTTCCTAAAATATTTACTTCATCTAGCATCTAAAACACCGTTCATCAAATGTTGGGATAGCTTTTTAGAGAATAAGACAAAAGTAAGCAGAAAAAAGGATGCTGAGAGCTACCTACAGCATGGGCTTTGGATGGTTTAGGAAATATTGGTAGGCTTTTATTCCTCGACTGCTCCTTCTTTTTTTCTTCTGATGGACAAAAATATACACCAAAAACAAGGATAAGTCATTGGAATTTTCAAATAGGAAATATTACTTTAATACTTTAAACACTATATAAGCAACAGCATCAAGAATATGACCTTGGAACTTCATGTCCAGATTGAGTTTACTGAGCTACAGCTCACAAAATGCCATTACTGTGTATACTACCATGTGTTGTCTAAATATCTTAGCATATAGAATTAGGTTGCTGCATGACTTTCTGCATATTTCCCCTAAATGCAATTTCTTCCTAAGCAAACAGAATACATATGCTGTGATTTAGCATGCACTAGGAGGTCTCAGTAGGAAACTTGAATTCGGAGCGAATTACACAGCCTTACTATTCAACACCAAATTGATTTTAAAATTGCTATATGACAACCTACAGTATAAAGCTCTGCACAACTTGGAATCTCTGTTTTTATCTGGCCTATTATTTTTAAGAGTTTAGAGGGTATTGAGGTCATCTGAAGTTGGCCATTTCAAAGAAATGCACATAACGTTCAGCTGTTATGCTTGTCAATTTCAAATCCATTTCCAGCTGAGGTCTAGAACACAGATTTAGGTTTATTTAAACATAAACTTTTATGTTTTCCATCTGATATGTTCAGCAACTGAGCACTTGTTCTTTGTATTTTATGTAGCTGAATGTACAAAAATAAACAAACCAAAAGAAAATTACTTAACAAAGAAACATTTTTGCATCAAAAGAGATTCTGCTTGTTTGTCCTTGTGCTGTAAATAAACGTTAGGGTGTTGAATTAATGAGATTGCTTTTAGTAAATACCAAGGTTTGATCATATATAGCAAAAAGTGTACACTCGTTCTTTCATCACATTATTCTGGGGATCAGATTTGCGATATTCTTTTGTAATAAGAATGGAGATAATAATCAACTGCTTTTCTGCCAATGGATATGAGAGTGGCTGAACCAGATCAGAGCAAAAATCTATCTTACTGGGGCCAAAGACAGGTGCTTAGGGAAGAGTGTAAAGACGTTGCAAACATATTTTTTGTGATTATAGTAGACTTATCTTCTAGCCAAGTTTCTAGTAATGCACTGTTCATAGACATCCTAAACAAAGTTATTCTCTCCAGGCTTAAGTGTTGTAGGGATTTTTCTTCTAAGTGCTTCCTGACTATATCTAGGTCCAATAGTCTTGCTCTCCTACAGAAACTTACACATACTTAAAATATAAGTTTTATGAAAGGGACATATTCTTTCACTGCTTCCAAAGTGACTTCTGGAAATATTTGTAAAAACAGATATGCTCTGGTATTAGTTTGCTATAATAAACATGATTATGGTTCCGCCTGGAAAACCTGATTGTATGCCAACATGTTCAAAATGTAATACCAAAGACACTCCTTCATTAGTTATTTATGCAAGCCTCCCAGGGGTATCTATATCTCCAAAAGTATATTTTTTCAGCCATTACCAATTAACTACCATCTTCGTTCTTGGGATGAAGAGATTTAGCACTATGTTTTCAAAAAATAATCCAGCTATTTTGGTGAAATTCTAGAAAACTATTACTAACTTACCACAGTTAAAGTCTTATTACGAATTAAATTTATTTGACTTCATCCAAGGTTACTGATAGGAAAGATATTGCCTATTTTTCTGAAGATTTTTCCTGTACAGTATATTATTATATCAAGACTCAACATATGTAGCCCATGCCACAATAAGCAGCATGTAACATATTTTGCTAAATTTGTAGGTAATAGGTATCTAATTTCTGTGTACTTAATTTCATATTGTCATAATTAACACAAATGTGC
Source organism: Corvus hawaiiensis (assembly GCF_020740725.1). NCBI lineage: Eukaryota > Metazoa > Chordata > Aves > Passeriformes > Corvidae > Corvus > Corvus hawaiiensis. Next base: position 27,667,724 of record NC_063255.1, read on the forward strand.
CTTTAAAGAGATCATTAAAAACATATTTCAAATTATCCCAACAAAAAGGGATTTTTATACTAAAAAATCTTCTGTGCATATTTTTATCAATCTAAACTTTTAGTAAAAGCTAGGTTTTCACAAATAGTACAAGGTTAGTAAAAATGGAAGTTCTAGGGTTGACATAATCATACATATGATTATATTTTTTGGCCGAAGACTTAGCAACTAATATTTGTTGAAGTAATCTTGAAAATAACATATTGTTCATAGCCATGTTAGTAGTTGATTGTCAATAAACGTAAAAGAATACCAATACCAATAAACCTTGCATGTTTTTCCAAAAAGAGTAGTTATACAAAATTGCTCTCAAAGCACTGTAATTTGAATAAAAACAAAACACTGTTTAACTACAAAATAAGCTTCTAGTTTTCAATGACCAGAGGTTGCAAAAACAAGCAGAATGAATCAAACAAAAAAAGGAATCAGATTTGATAGGTTAACATCAAGGTTTTAATCAAGGTTTTAACATTAAAGATAATATGGTCAGCTTATAAAACGATTGACAGAATTTATATTAACATAAAACATTCTTGTTCAGACTGCATTTGGAAAGCTACAAAAATATGTCATACTGCAAATTGTGTCAGAAATGTATATTCCACTTACATGAAAGAGGAAGAGCAGAGATATTGCTTGGGTCTTGGGATAATCTATTTCTGAGGTACTCCTTGCTTTGGGGAAGAAGCAAAGGACTTTTAAATAGTCATAATGAAAAAGTAAGAGTGGTTCACAATAAGAGTGGTTCAGAGGTAGTAGGTACAGAAAGACTGCTATATTACCATCCTTTGGAATTTCCAAAACTACTGAAGAAAAGCCATTAGTGATCTGGCCTAACTTTGAAGTTAGCCCTGCTTTGAGAAGAAGGTTGGACTACATACCTGCAGCAATGTTTTAGAACACAATTTTCTATGCTTTCTATAGAAGCTCTGTATGTCAGTGCTGTGCTTGGCAAAGGTGATTGGAAGGATATAAGAAAATCTTAGTTGCATATGATTCTATAATGTAGTTTGTGAGGAAGAAAACTGATCTCCCTACTGGCCAAAAGGATGGAGTGTTAACCAGCACTTACAGTCATAATGTTGCCTCATTTAGCATCTGGGGAACACTCAGAGGCCACTGTCTGAACTAAAGTAGGTCAACTAAACCAGCATATTTGACTAGCTTCTTTAGTTCTCAACTCGCTATTGTTTGTGTGTACCCTTAGCATCTTGTGCTCTTGCGTTTGTACACTATGTAAATGAAACTCACAGGTTCTCCTACTCTTTCTTGCTCTTCCTTCCCCAGAGTCATAACCCAGGTATTTTACCCTGTTCTGAAAAAACTGAACAGTCACAATCACTGCCTGAATTTCTGTTCTGGTTCACTTGATTTCAAGCAGGAACCTTGTCACACACCATGTCACTTCTACAGGAAACACTACACAGGCAGCCTTCCTTCCCCTTCCCCTTCTCCTTCCCCTTCCCCTTCCCCTTCCCCTTCCCCTTCCCCTTTCCTTTTCTCCCTTGCTCAGTAGAGGGCAGAGTAGAGTGAAGGGCAGTACAAGTGTGAGTTGTCACATCACACATCATGCTTTCATATAAATGTGAGGACCAATTATTCAACACAATTCTCATGTTGAATCCAAAACACAGCACTATATGATCTACTAAGAGAAAATTAACTCCATCACAGCCAAGAAGAGGGCACCCCCATATAACCTTTTCACAAAGTTCCTACCATGTTTAACCCCAGACCTAGTCTAATTTTTATAAGGTAATGGCTCCTACAGCCCCCCTGCTCTGCAGATCCTGTAAAATCCCTATGGGATTATCTAGAAGCTCTTGCTCAGTGCTATCCTACATTTGAGACTGCTCAGTCCAACAGTATTAAAACACAGCCTTAGACTATTAAAACAAAGCAGAGAGATATTAAATCAAGAATTTCTCATTACTTATTTTCATGTTCATTTTTCTATCAGTTTCTGGGTTTTTTACATTTGTCTGGAGGATTTTACACTTCCCAAAGTGTTAGCTTTTCACACATACCCAGATCTAATCTCTGTCTGTAAGCACAGTTTGTCCAGAATCCAGAAAGTTTATGAATCAGTTTCTGAGGGGAAAAGTGTGTTTGTTGGCAGGCTCACTTATGTAAAGCAGGGCCTTTTTAAGGCAGGTCACTGTGGACATCTGGGCTGCCTCAAAGCAGTGTGAGGCTGAAGAGGCAGGCTGATTTGATATGTGGTTGTAATGTACACCAGCATGTTTTGCAGGGAGAAAGGCCCAGTTTGGATTCTCTGAGCTGGCTGGTGCTCCTTGACATAAAACTTCTCTGAATCTCTGGAGTAACTAGACAGAACTCTGCAGAGTTTCAGCAGATTAGGACACAAAAATTAAACTTCTGGAACTTTCATGTTGGAACCCTTGCAGGAAAGAAACAATGTCATAAAATGGCCTTGGAGATTGCACAAGCCTTCTGCATCACAGCCTCGAGGCATGTGTCTGCCTAGAGCAAATTTTCACAGCTCAGTAAAAATCCTTGAAAAGGAATGTTTTTAATATGAGTACTAGCACAGCTCATACCATGAGATAGCTTAGTATTGGGGAGATGCAGAAGACTCAAAATTAAGAGGAAAAATCAGATAAAAAATACATGCTGGAGCTCAAAAGAAAATGAAGGGTTAGAGCAATGTAACTTGACAGAACTGCTGAAAATCCTTTTTCATTTCCCTCCTTTCAACATCTTTAATTTCCAAACAAAACACATCATGGTACTACTATAACCAGGTTGAGGACATAACTAAGAGGGAAAATTAGATTTAATGGAACCTCCTGATCCCAGATTCATGTTTTTGACAGGATCAAACCTACATGCAGAATATCTACCTGAATGTGGGGAAAAAAAAAGGAAAGAGAAAAAAATGAGGTTCTATTGTTGAATAATGGGGGTGAAGTTCCAAGCAAAAAGCTAAAGAACAAAGCAGTTAAGCAGTGGAAGAAATAACCACAGGAATGTAGAAAATAGAAAATTTATGATATAAGTCCTTGAAGTGGTGGGAACTTAAAAAATAATATCCTTTTTAACAAGAATGTTGCATGATAAGCCAACTACACCTCCAGTTTTGACCAGTTTTGTGGTGAGAATTTGCTCAAACTCCTTTTATTGTGTCCTTTGCACACTAAAATAGTGAAAAATACACCCCAGCTCAGATGCCCCCTGCCCACAAAAAGACCACTACACATGGAGCTTGTCTTATTACTTCTTGGGACACATCTGCCTTTAAAACAAAGCCAGGAAAGGATGAGCTAATAGCAACTTAGCCAAGTAATAACTTAAGTGAGACCTGCTAATAGCCTAAGATCATAATCACATATGTCCTTCTGTGTCCCACCGTGGACTTGCCACCTAGCTCCCTACCTGGGCAGAAGGAATAAATAAGTACCTCAGCTCTGTGTGTGGATAGGTTTCTTGCATACTGGGTGAAAGAATGAAAGAATGAAATTTTGAGATGAAAGTATCACTCTTCAGAGGCAGACTAGCCAGTAGAAGGCAAAGTTATGACTCAATGATCTGAAATTTGATTTTTCAAATTGTGCTGTCCCCTAAAACACCTCCCCCCCCACTTTGTTTCAGTGTTTTGTTCTTTGTTTTGTTTTGGGTTTATTTTCTTTTTCTTTCTTTTTAAAGATGTTAAGTATGCTAGTATTCATATTTTGTAAAATAGATAGATTTTTATTTCTTCTGTGGATACTGCTCTTCCTGCTTAGTAAGAGTAAGAAATGTTAAAATGACGAGACTCTGTTTTTCACTTCAGAATTTTGTCTCCTCCCAAAGGGGTACAATCATTTTGTGCTCTGGTTATGGATTATCTCTGAATTATCAATCTTCAGTGAAGTGCCTCAATAACTGACCTTATTTTCAGGTGCTGAGCCCTTGGCAGCTCCCTTTAATGTAAATGGAAGTTGCCAGAGGCTCAGCATTTCAGAATCAGGGCACTTAAATTTGTTGCCTATCTTTGGATTTAAAAACCTGGCTTGAGGTTCACTTTTCTTTTTAACTTTGCTCTATAATCCAACATCAAGGGAAAAGTGATGAAAGCTTACTTGACTACAAGAAAAAGGCATCCAGCTATTCTGTCCATTGAAGTTCATTATCAAAGAGACAGCGTGCATTAAAATAACGCCTTTTAATTCAGGCATTTTTTTTCGAATATGTTACAGCTATAAATAACAATTAAGATTATGAAGCTCAGAAGAGTTTTTTTCCCTTCTTCTCCATCTTGTTAACTTTATGTTTTTGACAAAAGTGCTTGTAAATCTGAAATTTGCTCAGACTTGGCCAGGTTTACCTGAAATATTTCTAATGTGATACACCTTTTAGTTTGAAGCAGCCTGCCAACCCTGTCAGAACGTAAGTGGGCACTGAACTACTTTTTTAATAAGCAAAAATCAAAAGAGAAACCTGTACCTACAGCTGTAATACTGTACCTTGTTCCAGACCACAGATATTAATGAAGTAAGGTAATCTCAAGAAATAGGTGCTTGCTCTAAAGCAGCTAATACTGCTGGAAAATAAACACATCAAGAATTACTCTTCTTGCGCACAGCTCACTCTGATGACATTAATGTTTTCTCACAGCTATTATTCTCCATATTTTGGACCATGGTTTTGCTACTGAGTAGTTCATGACAGGTTTTTAGCTTTGATCCACAGCAGAATAGCGCACTTGGACTGAATAGAGGTATACACACTTTTGGGGACAGATTTTTGGGAAACTGAGTCAGTTACTGCCAGTGTTTTCCTTTTTGAAAGGAGGCATATATATAGTACTAAAGATGCCACACATTTTATTTCTTCATGAAAATATTTCTAGTAGTGTCATATTTTACCTTGCATTACAAACTAGATAATTTCCATTCCCTTCATTAAAGAAAAGGATGTATGCAGTATGAACTGATGAAGAAGCTACCAAATGTGCAAGTCATCATAGCAGAAGAAAATATGAAGGGCTTTCTTTATCAGAAATTTTATACACTAATGGATAGTAAATAACCAGGCAAATAGGAAGCAAAGCCACCATACAACTAATTTTAAAGTTATCAGGACTTCAGTGATGTATGAAAAAAAAAAAGAGACTGAAAAAAAAAAAGAAAAAAGGAATGTCAGGGAAAGTTATAATCTACCTCTTCAGCATCTCTGGAGTACATCCACTAATGCACAAATATCTTGTGTATTTCTGATGGTGGTTAACAATTGTATAACACTTACAAACTGTGAGTACCTCAAACATTACCCTCATCTCATGGGAAATTCCTGCCTGCAGAACTTTTACTAAACCTAAGTGCATCCTATGTAGGGTGTTGAAAGTACCACTGGGTCACAGGTAACACTATCTCTTCCCTCTCCCAATCAGTACTTTTATTCAGAGGTTATTTTATACACATCCTTTTGAGAATGGACCCCTGTAACTCTACAGAGATAACACCATCTATCCCAAGCATCCCATGACATAAATCATGCTGCAGTGAAAGTCATGTAACTAAAATGTTTTAATACTGTCCTGTTAAGATTTTTTTTACTATTGTTATTTATTCCTCTGTATTAAATAATTAAACCATTTTACTTATTTCTGAATCATCTAGTTTTTTTAATGAAAGTTTTGATTTTGAAATATATGTTTAGCAGAAAGGTAGAAAAATAAAAAAAACAAAAAAGAGAAAACCAGAAATATAAAATAAGAAAATTACATAAGAGCTAGAGAAAATATAAGTGGCTGAAGTAACACCCTTTAACAAATAAAAATGTATGTTACTGTTTATGTTAAAAAAAGATAACCCGTTTTTCTTTCAGTTCAAGACTATATCCATATTTAGATACCTATATGTAGGTGTCTAAACTCCCATTATAGACGATTGAGATATGTCAAAACAGAAAGCAAAGCTTAGAAACTAGACTGTCAACTAATCTTTCTCTTTTCACAGAATTGGTGAATGGTTGAGGTTGGAAGGCAACTCTGGAAGAAAACTTGCCCAAGTCTTCTGCTCAAACAGGGCTACCCAGAGGCAGTTCCAATACCACATGCAGATGGCCTTTGAAATCTTCAAGGATGGATCCCAGCAGCTCGCAGGAAACCTGCTCGCCCACACAAACACACCCAGAACTACTTTAGGTCTACAAGAAAAGTCTTGTGTTTCACTTTTAGGCCATTGCCTCTTACTCTGTCACTGGGCAGCACTGAAAGCAACCTGGCTCCATTTAGTACATTTTATGTATTGGTAAAATCCTCCTGAGCCTGCTCTTCTCCAGGCTAAACAATCACAGCTCACTCAGGTTTCCCTCTTATGAGAAATGCTCCAGTCCCTTTATCATCTTTGTAGCCCTTTGCTGGACTTTATATGTCCGTGTGCTCCTTGTACTGAGGAGGTCTGAAGTGGACACAATACTCTGGTTGTGGCCTCACCAGGGCTGAGGAGGGGGCCAGGATCAGCTCCCTTGAACTGTCTGGCAGCACTTCTCCTGCTGCAGCCCAGGATACCATTGGCCCTTGATGTCCACTAGGGTACCTTGGCCCTTCTCCACAGAGCTGCTTTCCATCTGGGCGGCCCCCAGCATGCACTAGTGCTTGAGGTGTTCCTCCCTGCATTTGGGATGTTGCACCTTCCCTTGTTGAACTTCATGAGGTTCCTGTCAGACCATTTCTCCAGCCTGATGAAGTCCCACTGGATGGCAGCATGGTTCTCTGATCAGCTATTTCACCCAGTTTTGTGTCATCAGGAAACTTGCTGAGGGTATGCTCTGGTCCATCATCCAGATCACTAGTGAAGATGTTCAAAAGGATTAGACCCAGTACTTACCACTGGAATACACCATCAGTTACTAGCTACCAATCAGATTTTGTGTAGCTGATCATCACCATCTGAGCCTGGCCATTCAGTCAGTGTTCAATCTGATCATCCAGCCTGCGCAACGACATCTTCTCTTTGAGGATCTTATGGGAACAGTGTCAAAGGCCTCACTGAAGTCCAAGTAGCCAATATCCACTGCACTCCCCTTGTCAGCCACAGCAGTCATGTCATTGTGGAAGCTTAACAAGTTGGTCAGACACACCACGAGATGGTCAAGTATGACAAAGTGAGAAAAGACTTTATCCAGACATCAATAACAGCATCATCTAGAACTCACCAACGAGAGTAAATACTTGGTTCATTTGTAGAACTGCATACAGATCCTTACCATGCAGGCAGCCGAGACTTGCCTTTGACTCTGTGGAAATTAGATCCTGCTTTTCCAGGCCTTTATCCCTTTTTGTAGAGATGTTAAACTCAGGCCTATCCTTGCTCTTCCCATAGCCAAGGAACAGTGGCTTTCCCAAAAGACTGTTATATTTCCTCTGATGACAGCATTGGATGATTCCATGCAAATAGCCTTATATCCTTCCCACTGACCTCCCTATCTCAACCCTTTGAGGTGCACTTTTTTTGCAAAGGTGAATTCTGAAGAGTTGGGCAAGGAAGCAGGTAGGATGAGGAGGGCTGACTGTCTCATCCTGAGCACTAGGTTCACGGTGCAGCCAATGTAAAGGCCGCAAAAGCATGGGGACCTTTATTTTTCCCATTTACAAGCAGTGTTTCTATGCATCTCCAACCACTTTATGGTGGAGGACAAATCCTTTAGCTTTTTCCAGTCTGAGTAATGGTATAACTATTTTCTTTCACCTGAAAAATTGGCAAGTCAAGTAGAAACATCCTGTGAAATTAATTTAGCTCATGGGCTGTTAACCACCACTCAATATACATAAAGGTGGCATGAGTTCACAAAAAAAAATTAATTTTACTGCACAAATTAATGTAAACAACTTTTCATTACAATTGGTTGTCCATTGTCACATTCTAGAAGAATGCTTCTTAAATGCTTCTAGATACTGCTTCTTAAAAGTAAACACAAGTAGTGAATTACGTCTGTTATATTTATATCCACTTGCACTGCAATATAAGCTCAGGAACAGCTAGACTCAATAAATCTAATAATTCAATAAATCTTAAAAATTGCAATGTAAGAAATATCATGACATGCAATGCAAAACTCAGATCTATCTTTTGTGGTCTGAAATCTGGATAAAGTGAGCTACTTGAATGGGAAGATACATAGGAAATAATCTAGAGATTGGCATGAATGTCAGTGTATGATGTCATCCTGGCTTCATAGCACCAATGATAGCAGAGACTGAGTAGTTTGGGCTTAGAAATTCTGTGCAAAGTAGCAGTACAATTAATTCATGTTACAAATATTACTGAACTGCTTGGCTGCTGAGAAAGATGTAACATGGAGTTGTGCCAGCCTCAGCATTTAAATTAATATCCACACTAGCTCAGGAATTGGTTATCTCATATTCATGAAGTCTCACATTTTTGATCTGCACAATGTAAATACATCAACTAAAGATACAGAATTGGAAATATTCATTTGGCTTTTATTTTGCCAATCAATTTATTACAGTTTGAAAGCAGATGACTGAAACTTCAAGTAATGCGTTAATTAGTCAAATTTCTTTCTTCATTGAATCTATCAAGTTTCATGAAGTGAAAGAGAGCTTAGAGATCATCTATTCCTGCCAATGATTTGCCACCAATAGGAATACTTTCAACTAGACCAGGTTGCTTGAAGCTTCATCCAAAGTGGCTTGAAAACTTCAGGAATGAGGCATCATTGGAAACACAAAGTAGGGCCATTAACTGAAGGTAAAAGGGCTTGGCTTCTACTACAAAAACCTTTAGAAAATTTCACTATTTCCTTCTACAACAATTCTCAAAGAAATAATATCACTTCTAAAACTCAGGGTGTTTCATCCAGTAGAAATGTGGTTTTACCCATACTGTCTTGCAGTTGAAATATCATTATTCATTGCACACAGCTATTTCCCCCTATTCTTTTTTCACTGCTCAGTCCTATATCTCAGAAGTTTTGCTGTGAATATAAACACATTCTGATAACTAAAAAAAAAAATCATCCTAAGATTCTGAATTTGAAACGTGCTGCTGACATGTAGCAATCTATTTTCTATTCACCTTTCTATGTGAAAACTCAATTGGTTTCACTGGGAATTGTAACTGACAGATTTATAAAGTTATCAGAACACCGATCACTCTTTTATTTTCATAGCAATATAATATCATATAGACACACATCCGATAAAAGAATTAAGATAGCTGAAGATATTCCCATCTCAGTTTTCAGAGATTGAATAATTTGAGCTAAACATCATTTGAAATGGCAGCACAAGGAGTCCATATGCTTGTAGTTAAGTTGCTGGTTTTACAACCTTACCTCAGAAAGAATGGAGCCTGTCTAACTTGAGGGAATTTCAAAGCTTACATTTCAGTTGGACAATTTATTCAGTCTCTATATTCTAGTGATCTATGCCACTGTATTTCAATGTTCAAGTCTCTCGACACTTTAGGTTAAACACCTCCAAAAACTGAACCCCTAAGATTCCTAGTAAGTAAATATCTCTTAAGAAGAAAACCCTAGCAAAATGTTTACAGTGGATATGAATAGGTCTTGGTGAAGCTATAGGCTGTGTCTTAATTTAAATGCTTTTTTTACCTTATCCTATGTTGCGCTGACCTAATTTTTCATGGAAGAAAAAGACAAAACACAAAATCAATTAGATGATAAGTCTTTGATGTCTCTTCCCAATGGAGAAGCAAAAGCTCTCAGGCAAATATTTTAGGAAGAGTCATGATCTAATGCCAGGGGAAATCATCCACTATAAAAATACACCACAGGGGGAAAGTTTTGCAGGATAGAAAGAATCAGAAAACAATGATGGAAGTTGAATCAAAATAACAGTTAAAATTATTACAGTACTTGAAATCTCAGTAGTATCTGTAAACAAATTTTCCATTAAATTTATAGAAGATTTTTTCAGTTTTTTTATTTGACTAGATTCTGGGTGACTGGATTCTATCCCTGTCTTCTCTACTTATGACAACAGTTCCTGTGGCTGCTCTAGCAGCAAAAGAGAAGCATTAAACCCAACTAATATAAATTTCATACTATATGTATCTGCTAAATCACGGTTCAGTTTTCATTGCTAGTCAGTCTTACATATGTAACCACAGATCCTGCGTGATAAACAAATGTTTTATTTGAGAAAAAAAAAATGCTTGCTATAGCAGCTATCTACTTAATAACTTTTCCATAGGGATTCTACAAAAAAAAAAATCAAAACAAACCAAAAAACCAAAACCACAACAACAACAAAACAATAAAACAAAAAGTCTTATCTCTTTATCCAAATGGGATCAACATCTTTGTTTTAAATTCCCTTTCTCCACACTCTGAAAAGAGTGTCCTAATGGTAAAACAGAATGAGAGTCTGAGAATCAAAAATTTGGGTAACTGGTCCTCTTAACCTGCCTTTGGTGGTCAGTTGACTTAAAAATACTACACAGGGTATCTCTGGCAGAAGGAAAATAAAAAAGCCCAAAACTGAACATGACTGTATTCAGATCTGTGCTTTATTTATAGGGGGTGGACCCTTTGTAAAATCCATTTTTGCCCTCTGCATCATTCCCTGTGTTACACTGACCAGGCATGAAAAAACCAGTATGGAATGCCTGGGACAGCAGCTTAAATTAAAACAGATTTGCTGGCTTGCAGAACGGCATACATAATTTTTCTACGAAAAATTTATCTTCATCTTCTGTAGAACAGTCAACTGATGGACTCACAAAATGCATGAAAATAAGATGTATCATTTGCAAATAACCAAGTCCAGCATTGGGAAACTTTAGCTATGAGCAACCAGATAGAGTCATGTGCCACACAAAACACAATTTGTTTGCTAAATTATGGTGACTGTGATTCATATTAACAAAACACTTCTATGGTACTATATCTATTCCTTCAGTTTGGTTAATTTGGCATTTGGTGAATGACTCTATGCTATTGTTTATCTTAGACTTTAAAATTTCAGGCACAAGGTCACCTTCAAAAATTGTTTTCAGCCTGACTGTGTTGCTGTTTTATTCACATGTCAACAGCATCTGGTAAGCATGCACTATAAATTGCTAATTCAACTCCAATATCTAAAATTAGTCAAAGTTGTAGAAGGAGCATGAGAGCAGGTGGTAAAACAGTGAATTTGACTAGTCTGATCAGCTGAATATACCTGGGAGCTATTCCTGGCTCAAACCCACCCTGTTCTGATTAGTACTATTAGGCATAGTCACAATGAATTGATCTATCCTCTTTTACAGACATCATCCATCCTCCCTCCCCTGGAGTCCACACATCCTCAAGAGAATGACTTCCATAACTTAGCAATACACTATACCATGAAAAAATCCAACCAATAACAGCAGTAAAACTTACTTTCAATTTTGTTTTCTAAACTTGTCTGAGACTACAGAGAATTCTTTGAGTTACACATAACTTGGATAAATTTAGCTTAACATCTAAGAAAGATTTTAAAAATCTAATTTTTGAATGTTATTCTTTCATTTTATTTGGCTTAGAAAATTAAAACATTCAGTCTGCTTTACTGAGCCAAAAGTGTTCTGCACACTTTTATCTCATCACATTTTAAACACAGTTTCCTAATGTCAGGGTTATTAGGAAGAGCTTACCTTTATGTAAAATACTAGCAAATATAGTACTTTCAAATAATTAAGGATCTCAGTTAAACACTGGTATTTACTTCAGCAGGCTACACCCAGTGACATCCGCTTCTATGGTTGTACACTGAGAAAAGCAAAGAAGAAAAGATTCAGCCTTCAGGAAATCCTGATCATCAGACACTTGCTGTGTGGCAAGGCAAAATCAAAAAGGCTATGAAGAATTCCTCCCATATCTGAAAGGCATTTGGCTATAATTTTCTACACGGCTCCCAAGGACAGCATATTTCAGGTCTCTTTTCTACCCCCATAAATAATAGGAAAAACCATCCATGACAATTTTTGGCACTTCATGGTTAAATATTTAGCCTGAACTCCTTTAATCATACCAGTTTTAATCAGTTTATCTACCTGCATCTTGATATAAGAAGGATAAGCTACAAAGAACAAGAAAAATTGGCCTCTGACAGATATCACATATGAAAGGTAATGAAATGGTTGCTCCTGAGGCACTTCAGGCTACAGAGAGACTGCATGGGAATTCAGTCCAAGCAAAAATATACCAACAGGGATATCATGATTAGCACAATTTATGTTCTTAACAAAGATTGAAACTTCTTTCAAATTATCTAACAGCAATTTTCTATTTTGCAGAACCTGTCTGAAATTATCCAAAACTTTTCAGGAAGCAGTATGCTATTTCCAGCTTGTGTCTGGTGGCACTTATGAAAATAGAACTTCTAGGTTTGTGGTGAGTTGTGAATGAGTTATTTAAATTCAGGTAGAATGGAACCATTAATGCAGAAGGTGCTTGCCACTATTCACCATTTTTAGTGACAGCCCTTTCACCATTGCTAAGAAACAATATTACAGTATTCAAAGGCAAAGTTACATGAAAAACATTATATTAAAAACTAATACACTACTAATTAAATATGACACAACAGTTTTGTATCTAGATTTATCAGAAGGGTGCTTTACTATCTTACTCTGGAAGCAGCTCGGGGAAGGGATCGCAATCTGAGGGGCAGAGTTCACGCTATATCTCTCATGCTATATCTCAAGGTCAGACATCTCAAACATACTCAAAGCTTCTATTTTTTCCTATTGTCTCTTCTCTTCAGAGAACCTGGAGGGTTCAAAGCACCATCACTGATCCTCTCCATTTATTTTTACAGTAGAGAAATCAAGGCTCACCATTGAGGTTATTCACATTCACCTGCAATTCATGCTCAGTGGGAATCCCTATCTTCCTCATATAGCAGAGTTATAAGGACTAGGAATTTTAATTTTAAGGGGATTCATTTTAGGAAAAGAGTTCTTAATCATATTTAAAGGGAAAATATGTCTCTGGCAACTTTGTGATAGGAAAAGAAAATCTTTTTTTGAGGAGATCACACAAACATGTTCTGAAATAGAATTTCTTTAAAATCTGCAGTCAGGTTTTATCAAGAGAAGGAATCTTTCCTCAAGGCATTAAGAAAGCTATTTTTCTAAATTTGTGTTCAATTCATTTACAGGTAGACAGAAAAATAAACAAATACTGCTTTTTGTTGCTTCAGATTCACCTGTTTCTCTGTTTCTTTTTAAGTTATTCTTGTAATTATTTTTGTCTCTTTCTGACCAAAGTGACTATGGCTGTGTAAAAGGCTGACCCTGTCTCCTGGAGCTGCTTCCTCTGAGGCTGTGAAACTGGAGTCCCACTTGATTAGCCAACCTGGGCATGATCTTGCCCACCACCCACAATCAAATGTCCTGTCCATGTCTTGCCTGCCCCTATTCCCAGGGATATGGGGCTAGGGCTACTAGTCTTTTGGAAAGATGTCACTTGGAAGAGTGTTGAGGCTGTGTAAACCAGCAATCCTCCTAAAACCACTTTAACAGCCAAGCAGCATGGTGCCCTGAAAGAGGGTTTTATAGAGGAGGGAAGGCATTTGTTTCCAGGCCACCTTACTAACCAACGTCACCCAGCTGAGCTGAGATGGGGGAGACCATTCAAGCTGACCCCATGGAAAAGCTTCTGTGTCCAGACCAGCTGACTGGCCATGTGGAGATCCCCAAGCAGTGGAAATAGGAGTTACACATGGGTTCCTAGAGCCAAATGTCTTCAGTCCTAAGCATGGGTCTCAGAGTGCTATGGATCCCCCAAAAGAACACATGTAGCTCGGAAGTTGAACTTGGAGGTCTCTTTTCTCCTTGCACGTGACCAACCCGCGACCCATCTGTGTTGGGCAGATTCAGGCAGCTCCAGAGCCACCACTGTCCAAAGCTGAGCCCAGCAGCCATGCTAGTGTCACCTCCGGAAAAATATACTTAAGACAGAAAACACTGCACAGGGAGAGGAGGCGGGAACAAAAAGTGAGAGAAACAGCAGTGAAAACACTGAGGTCGGGGAGGAAGGAGGGGAGGAGGTTGCTCCAGGCACTGGAACAGACATTCCCTGTGGAGAGCCTGCAGAGGAGGATGTTGCTCTTGAAAGATTGCATGTTGTGGGAAGGAGCCCCACCGGAGCAGCGTAAAGAATGAGCAAGAAGAAACAGTAGATGCAAACTGCTATGGAGACTGACCACAAGCACACAGTCAGCAGCTCAGGGAGAAGGGGAAGCTGAAAATGAAAATGGGCAGAGGGAAAAAGGCTGGAGGAAGATGAGTGAGGGAGCAGCTCCTTGGAAATTTGGGGATAGCCAAGACTAAACAGCTACAACAAGCAGTAAGTTACTGCCCCAGCAGTATAAGGTTTGGGAGAAGATAAGGGGGTTCACTGCATTATTGTGTGTTATTCTGCTATGAAATATTTTGATATACCATTACCTGAAAACATTTGAGGTTAAATAAATACACAATGAAACCAGGTGGGTTTTTTCTACTATATTTAGTAAGAACAAATGGCCTTTGTTTTGAGTTTATTCCTTCCTTCTCTCTCCCTCTCTCTATGAAACTAAGCTGAATATCTTAGCAGCTCTTGCCAAAATTTATTACATTAACTAGATTTTTGAGGCTGGGATAAGCTTACTGCAATTCTTGGAGGCTCTACTAAGCCATTTCACTTTTTAAGCCGAAAACTTAGAAAGGATTTTCCTTTCCACAAAGTAACTCTTAAATCTAAAGGCTAGAGACCTCTATTAGTGATTGTGACCCTTGTAACTTTAAAATACAGTTTTACTTTAGAGGATCTAAACTGCAAGGTGTTCCTGACTAGAGAATAATTCATTTCATAGGTTCAGTGACTGGACAGCAGGTAGAAATTAACACTGTTATGGTTTGTTGGCATATAGAGCTTAAAATGGGAACACAGAAACATCAGTATTTCAAAGATTCCAAAATTTGTTAAAAGATCAAAGCAACTAACATTTTAGAAAAAAACCCCACCAAACCCAAACACAAAACTAACCAACCCAGACCAAACCCCAATAATGTTTATAAGGGAATTTAAAAGAAACATTTTCATACAGAAGATGTTTATAAAATATCCTTTTCAAAAAATGGCTATTGATCCATACCAAAGTGTTTGTTTGCTAGAGTGGTAGCAATCCCTTGCTTAATGGCAGGTTATTTGTAAAGAGAAGATAAACTAGTTTCAAGTCCTGTTGCTGTGCTTGAATGACAACCCACCTCTATGTGAGGAGAGCTGAAGAGGATGGTTATATTTGTGCATGGTCCGAAACCCTTCCAAAATGGTAAACTACTTAAAGAGAGAAGATGAGATTTTCCTCAAAGTCAGGGGTCGCACCTTCCTACCATGGGGAGACATTGGCTGTGTTTTGTGCTCTTCTGAAAATCCCAAACACAGCACAAAAACCTGTGAAAACTGCTTTCTTGTGTTCTTCACCGTTGTAATTAATGAGCTAGAGGTACAGGAAATAAACTTTGAAGACATACTAGTTCCTTTTCTGTTTTGCAACACTTCATATCAGAGTGCAAATCAATCTCTGCAAATCCTAGTAGGTTCCCAGTGACTGCGGCTACTGTCCCACCAAAGATCAAGGACTAGATATCTGGTTAACACGGCCATTTGACAATTCTGGTACAAAACATATATTTATACTAAACTGGCTGACCTGACTTCCTTAGTAAAGAAGGAGGAAGGAAAGGATTTCTTTGGATAAAATAGTTTACAGCCACAGAGCATGATCAGATGCTTCCACTTCCTTCTTCAGGGTGAAATTTTTTAAGTTAATTTTTTGTTGGGAAATATTTGGACTAGTCAGTTTGTCCGGTAAGGTGTTTGTGGTACAAAACTCTAGTTCGGGCTTTCTCCATGAGCCCTCTGTGATGAGCATGTAATATATTTTTCCATAGACCACACCAGCATGTGCTAGCAGAAAGCCATGTGAGTTCCTCACTTTGTGCTCCTTGTCCACCCCAGGACACCAGACAGATTGCAAGTGTATACAACAGCAGCAATTCTACTCATGAAATGGGTAAGAAGCATAAAGGGGCAGTTGAAAGCACCTTGAAGCATGTAGAAGTTCTGCCTCTGTCTGCTGCAAAACTAACTAGCAGATGTCATCGGGTGACTGTAACTGGGTCCCTCCATCCCTGTCAAAGTTCCTAGAATTGCTGAAAATAAGCTCTTCTTAGGGAGTCAGTTGTTGCTAACACAGGAAGAAGTAATTTCCACCTTTCTGCATCATCTTTATTGACTTTCTTTTTTCCCTGTACTCAGATGGATTAACATTATACAGTCTTGCATATATCTTAAAAAAACCAACTCGGCAGGCTGCCAGAATGATTTGAAATTGCAATTTATATTCATAGCACAATGATATGTGAAAAGTGTTTATGTGTGTTTTTCATAAAGTTCTTTTCAGTTAATGAGCCAAATGTGTGGGAAAGAAAACTATGAGATGTCCTTGTGTCTATTTGGGCATAGTCAACATCAGTCTTTTCTTAAAAAGACACAACCCTAGAATTTGCAATGGTGTCCCACCTCATCTGAGTAAGATATTTTCTAACATAATACGATTTCAGGTTCTGAATATTGGAGTTAGGAATAGTGTAAGGCCTGTTAATAAAGCTTACCTATTTAACCTTTGGGTAGACTAAGCCATTTCCAATGGTTTTTTTGGGGTATATTAATCCTTCAAGGTTTCTAATGACTGTAATTTGCATTTATGTCATAACTCCCCTACAATAAGTACCAAACAAACTTTAAAAATTAGTTTACAATCTCAGTAAATGAATTATCCATACATCACTCTGCAAAGCTCCATAGATTTCTAAAGGTTTGTCATATTCAGGTCAGTCAGACCAGAAGATAGGATTAAGACTCAAAAATACATGCCCCATATGAGGTGCATCTTTGACTTAAGGACTATACAGTTGCCCTCACTTACACATCCATACAGAGCTCAAGAAGCATTTGGACAATGCTCTCAGGCACATGGTATGAGTCTTGGGGATGTTCCTGTATAGGAACAGGAGTTGGACTGTATATGTTCAGTAGGTCTCAAAGGAACAATTTCTGATATTATCAGATTTTTCTATAAACGATTAGATTTTATTTAACTAAATTTTCATTTGCTGAAAAAAAATTCAGGAGAAAGAATTTGTGCTATGGAAGATAATATGTGGTGACTGCAGGGAAGAAGTGCAGGAGGTTTTTTTCACAATACTGGTTCACTGGTTTATATTAAAACTGCAAAGTAAAATATATTTTTCCATTTGAAAAGAATGTTAATAAGAATGTAATTCAGAAGCTGTGATAGTATCTAAAAGACTAGGTGACCCTTAGTCTTGTTAAGAAGTCAGACATCAGAGAACATGGCTAAGCAGGATTTTCATAGTTTGCCTCTCTCAGAAGAAGCACAATAAGAAGCACAATAATTATTTTCAGGTATCATAAATGTACATTTATTCTTATATTCCCCATGGAAATGGTAAAATAATAAAAAAGATTAATTGAAAATAATATGCAGTTATCACAATTTTACACTAAATAATTTTTCATGCTGTCCTGTCTTCAGACCTTTGTAGAAATATTGCCCTTTATAGCTTACAATAAAAAAGCTTTATAGTTGCTGATCAATTTGTTCTTATTGTTTTCTTATTGTTCAAAGATATGTATTTCACTATGTTTTTAATTGGAAAGATTTTTAACTTTTATGTTATGCTAGTATCATAATTAAAACTGTTTATATCACTGTAATTGCGTGCTAACATGTATGAAACATTTATATATTCTTTAGGCAATGAATGCTTATAGCTATCATGAATTAGAAATTACATCCCACATACATGTTTAGATGCAAACACATTCAAGCTGTCTTTAGTGTTAATATAAGCATTGTTGAGTATCAGGTGGTTGGTTTTAACAAACATTGTACTGCAATATCCCTAGGTCTAGCGAGACAGTGGTGTGAGAAGGAATCAGATACTCGGCTCCCAGTGAGATTTGCAGCTTCAGTAGTCCAGTTCAGAGAAGTGCCAAAACATCTGAAAATACTTCTGCGATTCTACAAATCTGATTGCATTTCTGAGCTAATTCTTCTCACTGTGCTGAAGTGGTAAGCAAAAAGATAACATGAAGGAGAAATCCTACGTGGAACATCTAGAATACCCGTATTTCAGGAAAAAGTTTCTCTCTGTAGGGCATACTTCACATGCATATACTTGTACGAATGCACACACATGTACATGTATAATCTCTTTATATATTTGTAGATATGTCAGGTTTTTAAGACATTACTGGACATGCTGTCGTCACCCCACAGAGCATGATACAGAGTTCCTGAGGCTTTGCCAAGCAGAAACACTAAGCAGTTCCTGGCAAGGCACTGCCCAGTGTAACCTATGACACTTGCTCCAGAATTCTAAGCTAGCTTAGTTGTGCCTGGTTAAGAGAGCTTCATATCTATCTGCTCTACTTCATAGCATGAATGTACCAACTGATTAAATTAGCACAGAAATCTTAACACAGTTTTGTTTAAATACAGATACGACTTCTTCCTTAATCTTCTAAGAAGACCATTCAAGGGCGTCCTAATTTTATACTGAATTTTTACCCTCTTTCTCCTTTCTGCATTAGTAATGTCCCCAGAAATTATCCTAGGTGATTAGTCATATGGTGTGCAACTGCATAAAGAAGTACAATAGCTTTGTTTTTCTTAAGAAAAGTGCAATGATAAAAATCTTCTAGGAAAAGTCAATATTTTATTTCTGAATGTCTTACTTATTCCTCTGCTACAGAAACTTAAGGTGTCAACTATCATTTAAGATGTCTGCTTCTAAAAAAAATCCTTGTTTTAAAAGGTTCCATGTATCGATCCTCAAATTTCTCTTCAGTCTCCATGGGTTTAAACATTCTTAAATAAAACTTTGGTGAAGCATTGGAAGGGCTTTTTCTCTAAAAAATGTTGTTAAAAAGACATAACACTGTAGGAGTTCCGATTCACCAATTCAAGGGAACACAACTGATTTACACTGTTTTTTGGTGTTGCTTTTTTATTTGTATTATAAAGAAAGGATTAATATTGTCAGAGTTTTTGGCATTTTCACACAAAATTATTTTTTTAACTATTACTCAGTCTGTACATTTCTGTGATTTTTGACAAAATGCTTGCCTTGTGGCTGTGCCTCTTAAGAAAACCTAGCAGAAAGTAATTGTGAGAGGACATCTTAGCTAGAAGTTATGGGGATGAAAATTTCTTGTTAATGAAGTGGAATAAGCTACCCAGGCTCTGTGTCCTCCTCTTTTTCATGCAATTTTGGGTATTTCAAAAAAATTCAAACGAATTTGTTTGCAAGATCCTTCTCACTGATGCATAATTGACCATACAGACCCAAGAAATAAAGTTAGGATAGGAGAAATCATCCAGAGCAAGGATGAGATAAAAGGCAGTAGACATAGCCAGAGAGTTACTTCACTCTCACGAACTTAATAATTAGGATAAGTAACACAGAGTGAGAAAATAGGGAAAGTAACTTCTTTACAGTGATTCGATCACTGAGTATACAGGACAGCTGGGTCCAGGGAGTGTCAGTTTAAGAGGGACGATTCTGTTTTCAGGCAGAGATTCTTCCAGGTCTATGAACAACACAGATATTTTCCTTTTTCTACTCCTTGTTATTGCACAAATATTTGTTCTATTCAGACTGTAAGTTCTAGACCAGCCTCTTCTTCAAAAACACGTGCTGTTTTAATTATTTTTTTTCCTATTTTTGTCTTCAATTGATGGATCAAAACCAGGAATCTTCATTTCTTAGGATTAATTTTTTTTTCACATTGTATTATCTATTTATTTAAAAAAGTCAACTTCAGAAAGCATGTCACATTCTGCTTATAAAAGTAAATGGGCAGAGAACATTATATTAGTACCTGCAGAGCTCTAATATAAATAGAGAACATGGTCAGGTTTATTCCAAAGCAAGCTTCTTGTAATTCTTGTAGTATCCCACCTCTCCACCTTCCTCATTCAGGTGGCATTCATTACAGACATAGCATTATTAGCAATAAGAGTCTAACAAGACCTTATTTAATAAATATGTAAATTGAAAAATGTCCAGGACATTTGATTAATGTCTTTAACAGTCATAATCATACTTATATTTAAAAATCTAGCTACCTGTTTTATGTATGTTTCAATTTTAGTATCTGCTGTAATTAAGTTAAATAATATTCAGTTTGCTAAATCCTGCAGTTGCTTCCTATTCCTTCTTCTTCAAGAACACCTGGAGGTTAGCCTGAAGTAAGCATAATATACATAGTTGTTATAATCAATATTGACTACATTTCTGTGGTATTCAGTGGTCATTTACAAGCAAATGTGTAGCGCTTTTTTCCAATGACTTCTCCTCTTTACAAATACTACGCATTTTTATGTTCTGCTATTTCACTTTAATACAGCCATTGTCAAGTCTATCATACCCAAGACTCTTTTTTATGAATAATATTTTTATTTCCATATATAAAATTGTTGAAAGGATGCGATGACCAGTATCTTATGAAGTAGCAATAAATGTGAAAACTGTAACTGGAAAAAGAACTGGTGTTCAGAGTAACAAAGTATGAAACTGTACTTTAAAACCTTCACTTATTGCTCTCTGCTGTCAGAACAGATTTATCCCAATATTTTTCTGATCTTCTATAATCATGGCAAAAGCTTTAGATCCGAAGGTGGAAATAAAAGTTGTTAAATTAAAGGTAACCATCATGAGATAGGTAAATACAGACTCTGTTTCCAACATGCAGCACCAGTGTTAGAAAGAGCCAAAAAAGATTCTCCTTCAAGTGCTCTCATCCTTGAATACTGGTGCCCCACTGAAACTGCCAGCACAAGCAGGTCATTGCTTTCTCAGTCAGGCCTCAAATCAGCCCAGTCTCAAAAGGATAAGTGACTACTGTCTTTTCCTGAGAATGACAGCAACAAAGGAAAGCTTAAAAGGCTATTCACAAGCATTTTTTTAGGCACAGAGGATTGAGAGGCCTGTTGGCTAGACAGGGTACAAAAGATAGCCACTGGGCCATTGATTAACTCTGAATTGTTTGAGAAATAATTACCCTTTACCGAGAACTACGCCTGCCCCTTCCCACATGTCCAATTGAAATGCATCTGAAGGAATGGCAAAAAGGATTATGAACTTTCTCCTAAACTCAGGTTTTTGGGGCATCACCCTAGTTTCCCTAACTATGAGTCACTTAGGTCTATGACATGAACATTTTGTAACATACTTGGTGGGATCAGGGAAAAAAGCTTTTAATGCATCTGCAAATTCATCCTAAACCATTCATTAAACCTGGCCACATGCAAGGTTAGAAAAAACTTGGCAATCACGACAGCAGATAACTTGATAATCTTTATCATGTATTTCAATCAGCTGTGTGGGAAAAACAGTATGTCTCAAGCTATATGCAGGAGTTAGACCCTTGGATACCCTTCTATAAAATAACTTAATATGAAAACTGAACTTTGACTTGATGCCAGAAAACATAAAACAAGTTATCACTAGTCACAAAGGGCATCTTCTGGTATCATAGAAGTGATCACCATAAGAAAGTCAGCAACAACCAAATTACCAGACCAGTATCTGAGATGATAATTTTCCCTCCACGTTTCAAACAGGAAGTAAACATAATGATTATGCAGGTCAAAACAAAAAATTAAAACCTGGTGTTTTATGCAAACAAAAAATCTTCTCTGCATACGTAATTCAAGTGCAGTGCCTTGCTTAAAGAAATGTGAGTCTGCCAGAGCTCAGGGCTGACAGGACTCAGTCTGGGACATAACATGGGATCAGCACATTTGGCATATTTGCTGACTGCCATGCCACTGCCTGGTGTTTGTGTCCCCTGAGCAAAGGGTGTTGATTGAGATACTCATTTCTGGTGTTTCCTGCTGCTTGCCCTGGGTAATGAAGGTAATGCAGCAGTTTGAAGACAGTTGCACAGGAATGGTCAGGCTGGAATATTTGTCTCCATCAAGGCAGCCTATTTCTATCTGCTATCATGTCATACAGGAAATTAAAGGGAACAAGAGTGGAAAGGAGATAGTATGGAGTCTCTGCTTTTGGCTATTTATTTACATTTTGCCAAGGGGTATTGCTATAATGTTGCCCAAACATTACTCTAAAACTCCCTCTGAATCATTGCAGAGATACTCTTTTTTTAGGAAACCTGTGGTTACACCTTCACATCCTGTAACTCACCCCTATGTGTCTTATGCTTTGAAGTTTTCTCATGGAATAATGAAATGATCTGCTGTTCCACCAGAAAACCTGGGTAGTTATGATGGCTGTCCATTTTAGTTGTTCCTGTGTTCAGCCCCAGTGCTCCCTCATTAAGCATTCAAATCACAACCATATGTTATGGCTGGCTGCTCCTGGCAATATGACAAGAGCGGGAACCAGCTCAGAAAGCAAACTCTTATCCGCTTCACTGGGTTTGCCCAGGCCAGCACTGGATTAAGGAGAGGAGAACCTTCATTATGCCAAGGTACCAGGATGCTGCCACTTATATCACATATTAACAACACTTCGACATTTCCTGTTGGGCATTTATTTGCCTGTGTCTCTCCCAAACAGTACTTCGTAGACAATGTCGAAAATAATGTACATCCTCTAAAAACTGCCTTGCACAATTTATATACACAGGTGTCCATTTGCCTATGAAAAATCAGCTATTTCACACATGTGAAGGGGAATACTGGGTGTGGTGGGCAGCTAACATGAAGTTCTTACAGCAGCTAGACTTTTAGGTTGGCTATACTATCACTAACAAGGGGTCTGTGAATAGGAGTATGGACACCTATGAAATAGCTAAAGAAGTAATTCGTACATGAAACAATTGTAATATGGTAGCAGAGACTGGGGTACTGCTGCAATTGCACTCCATGCTTTAGAAATGCAATGAAGAACATAACACAGTCTGGAACTCCTACGACCAGCAATGCTCCCATTTAATCTAAAACAGCATGCAGAGCATCTCTTTTACCCCTCTCCCTGGAAGGAGCTTATACAAAAGGCTTTGTGAAAGGATGTCTGTACAGCATTTTTCAGGTGTAATGCTACAGTCCTTTCAAACACTGGATCATGTTTTCCTACTGTAAAATAGCTGCAGTATTGTCAGCTCTCACAACTTATAGGTTGGTGTATTTTAAAAGTCTCAACTGTGGTAATTTTGTCTTGCTTGAGATTTTTAGTGTCTATGTAAAAAAGGAACTGAGATTTTTGTTCGTATGGCAGCAGAGTATGTGTGTGTGTATGCGACCCTAATACAGCCTAAGTACACCAGTAAATAAGATTGATGAAATTTTATCTACTAGAGGGTATCACAGGTTTTGAGTGTTCAGGTTTGAAAAGCCCCATAGTCATCCTTGTTTACCCAATCAGTCCAAGTTTTTCAGCGCTCAAATGTAATAAATAGGGCTGAAAAACTCTTTTGTACAGCTTCCTCACATCAAGAAAGCAAGAAATGTTATGGTGATACCTTTTAAAGCTGAGTTACTACAATGCTTAACAAGTCACACACAGGGAAACACCTCAGAGGTAACACCAAATGCAAAGTAAACCTGAATGGATGAATGAATGAATGAATGAATGAGCACAGCTTTCTGCAGCCCTTGGATAGTTTTTACTACTTGTGAAAACCCATGTGGATTTAATAGCTGGACTTGCTGTTAAACTAGATTATATTACATTCAGCATGTAGCAAAAGAAGAGTATTGAACAGAAAAATTAGTAATTTATGTTTGGCAAAACTATCAAATGTGTATCAAAATAACTGCTCTTCAGCTGTGAAAATTGCCTCATTTTCATCAAACAATGCAAAATAAGGAACATTAACACATAAAAAAAATGCCACTATGTTTAGATTTTTCTTAGAGGATTAAAACCAAGGATTATTATTACTGTTATTATTATTATTATAATAATAACATTTCTTTTAAATAGTTGATATTTTTCTATATGTGAATGCATTTGCTAACATCATATGAACTCCATTATAGGAAATGCCTTATTTTGCCGGTTATATCTTCATCTCTTGAATACAGAGGTTCACACGCCCAAAGGACCTGGCTGTCTGTAGCCCAGCTGCTTCTCAGACTCCCTCAAATCATCCATGAAGCTTGCAGGCACAAGTGCAGGTTCAGCCTCAAGTCTTTTTGACAGAAGTCAAGGCATTACAATACCTGAGCCACAACCATGGCCACAAGGCAGCTTTCAAAAGAGAACATCCCCTGACCTGTGCTCTTTGCAAAAAGAAACAAGGAGGTCAGTTTTTCTATCAGCAGAATACTCAGCCTGGAAATTTTAGGTGAAAGGACTCTTTTATTGTGATAAACAATGTCATTAAACATGCACAGGCAAGGTTATCATGCCAGTACACATCAGTTGTACTGCGATGAAGACAGTCTGCTCTATACTACTTCCAAATTTCAGAGAATGGCATCTCTCCTTTTTTTTTTAGTAATTAATCTTTCTTGGTTTCATATTCTGTGCAACTGTGTTAACCAATAGCACATCAGAATTTTATTCTCCTGCTATTTTTAATTCCACAGTATTTCAGAACAATACAAACCTTGTTTAACTTCAACCTAACTTTAAGTTGTCTAAGAGGCAGGCACCACTTGGTCTTTCATGAGGAAATGCATATTAGAAAATTGTATGATGCATTTTGGCTCCAGACAATATATTCTAAATGAGCTTGCGTGGAAGGAAGCCAAGGAAGGAGAATGTATAAACTGACAGTTTGTGATGCTGGTGCTATTTCACTGAAGGGTATTTTTTGGACACTACATGAAGCCTGAAATCCTTCTCCTTGCCAAAAGACATGATAGCTGTAGACAATTGACTGCAAACAGTCACCCTTCTCCTTCCATTTTTATGTAAGTATTAACAGTGGTATAAAAATAAAGCACAAGAAGGTGTCATTCAAATGTGTGTTTGCCCATTTTTTTCTCAGAGTTGATATTCTCTGAAAGAGAACTCATGGTTGAACCCTTAATTATAACCACATGATTTCTGAGACATAAAAATTTTATTTGAAAAGAATCATTGCATTGCAAGCATAGAATGTAAAGTGATAAGCATTAGAGATCATGTACATAGATTCTTATTTGTATAGTCATATTCCTGTTGGTACCTCAGGTGTTCCACAACATTAAAAAACAAAGTTAGCATCAAATATATTAATTACAAGTTGAAATGAAAAAAAGAGAAAAGCCCAGAGTTTTGTTGTAGCCCTTAGGAAAAGCTAATAAATTCCTAAAATACGTTTAAAAATGCACTCAACTGGTGAATTTTTGAGTCCTGTAAGCTCAAAAAAATGGGTGCATTTGAAAAACTAAGAAACAATGCTATGTATTAATCACATCCACTCTCTTTTGCTCTCTTTCCCTTTTCATTGTATCAATATCTGTAGGATTGCACAGAAAAGGATTCAAAGGCATCACAGTCTCTCAGATGTAAAACAGAGTCTGACCCTTATTTTGGGATCCTGTCCAAGCACAGCTGTGAGCTTCATGAAGTTTAATATATCCACAGTCAGGCAAAAGGTTATACACATAATCTACCAAAAATTGAGGTGTTTTAAATAACAATTTGTTACACTTAGGTTTACTTCTCATCACCAAATGAAGAGATTAAATGGGCAGATGACCTGTGAGATCAAATTACCCTTGTCTTGATGAATTCTCAAAGCATGAATTATCTACATTGGCACTCTTTCACTGTCCATAATCCTTTATTTCAGATTATTGTTATACTGTCTGGAAAATTATGATCAAACTTGTCTACAAGTGCAAAGTTCAAAGCAGCAAACAGAACCTTCTCTTTGGACTATTATTATACAAGAAAATATTTCACAGTCATTCTTGAGGAATGGAGTTTACTTTCTTTTTAACAAGATAACTGATTACTACAGTCAGAAATTTGTATCAGCTACTCTAAATTTTTAGTAAAAAAGAAACTAGCAGAATCTACACATATCATGTTACCCTCCTTTAAGTACCAAAATCAAGCTTATTATTGTTTCTTTGCAGAGGAAACAGAACTGGAACATCATATTATTGCCCTCAATGTCAAGAATCCCACTGATACAGTCTGCTAGGAAGGAGGATCAAGCCTGAACAACAATTGCCAGCACTGTCCAATAATTACACTGTCATTTAGTGTAACTGAGAAGATCCAGGCCTTAATTTGCAGTTGCCCATATTTCTCCAAACCTTTGTTATGCAGTCAGCTTTGTGTTGAGTCACAGATGTCAATCTCTTATGTTATGATGCTAAAAGAAATCCCCTTCACCAGTTTGTGTCAAATGGCACAAGAATGCAGCTAAGCATATGGAGGTTTTTAAGACAAGAAAAAAAAGAAATTCAATTTTTTCATAATTTTAATTATACATAGAACAGGCTGTAGTTTAATTTTTACCTGGAGACACAGAAACACAGAATAAGTTGAATTGGGAAGGACCCACAAGGATCATCACCTGGCCCTGCACAGCACATCCTCAGAATCACACCATGTGCCTTAGAGTATTGTCCAAGCGCTTCTTGAACTCTCTCAGGCTGGTGCTATGACAGGTTCCCTGCTGTGGTGCCCAGTCACCCTCTGGATGAAAAAAATTTACTAATATCCAACCTAAACCTCCTTCAGGCCATTCCCTTGGCTGCTGTCACTGTCACCAGAGAGAAGAGATCAGTGCCTTCCCTTCCTCTTCCCCTCACAAGGAAGTTGTAACTGCAATGAGGTCTCCCCTCTGTCTCCTCCAGGCTGAACAGACCAAATGACCTCAGCCACTTCTCACACGGCTTCCCCTCAAGGCCATTCCCAATCTTCATTGCCCTCATTTGGACACTCTGTAATGGCTTTATGTCTTTCTTTTATTGCAGCACCCAGACCTGCCCCCAGCACTCGAGGTGAGGCTGCCCCAGTGCAGAGCAGAGCAGGACAATCCCCTCCCTTGCCTGGCTGGTGATGCTGTGCCTGATGCACCCCAGGACACGGGCGGCCCTCCTGGCTGCCAGGGCACTGCTGGATCCATGTTCAGCTTGGATCCCCAGTGGCACTTGGATCTTTCCATGGCACTGCTTTCCAGCATCTCATTCCCTACTCTGTCTGTACATTCAGGATTCCCCCATTCCAGATGCAGAATCCAGCACTTTCCCTTTGTTGAACTTCATGTGGTTGTTGATTGCCCAACTCTCTAATTTGTCAAGGTCTCTCTGCAGGGCCTCCCTTCCCTCAAGGGGCTTGAAAACTCCTCCCAACATAGTGTCCTTGGCAAACTTGCTTAGTATCCCTTCTAGTCCTGCATCCATGGAACAGGAATATGTTGAAGAGCACAGGGCCAAGGATAGCAGAACTAGTGACAGGTCTCCAGCTTGATGTCAGCCCATTCACTGTAACCCTTTATGCCCATGTTCTCACCCATCACATGATGTGTTTATCCAGCTGTGGGCTGGACAATTTGCCCAGTGGGGTCCTGGAAGAGACAGTATCACAAGCTTTGCAGAAATCCAAAAACATTATACAACTAAGTGTGAACAAGAACTTGAGATTTGAAGCACTCAACAAGAGTGCTTTTGTAAGATGATTGTGTACCTACATGGACAGCTTGAAAGCCCATTCTTTTGTCAAGTGTTCAAAAATGTGTTTGTACTACATCACTTGTGCTTAACTTCCCTCTGCTTTTCTTGCTTCATTGGGATTTCAGTATGAAGCCAATCAAATTTCAAAAGAGCAAGTCAGGTGTAAATAGCAAAATAAAAAAAAGAGGTTAAACTTTAATCTGGGGCTAGCAGAATCATAACTGTGTTTTTTACAGCAGGAATGCTGGACCCAGATTCTAATTAAATTTCTAGTCTGTGCAAAAAAACAAGCTTATAGCTACGTGGATTTCCTAATCATTCTCACCTACATTATTATTAAAGATTTCTTGATCTAATTTTATTATATTTGTTTCCCTTTTCATCCTCTTTTGTTCTAGTGACACAAAAAAAAGACAGGGTAGGAGGTTGTATGGTCTTACTTTATTTGAGATTTGAATTAGATAGCCACTCTTCTGACATGTACTGGTAGCCTAGTACATTTAGGACTGTCCTGCTTTCACCTTTGTGGTACTGCCTAACTCCCATCTCCTGAAAATATTCAAAACAGAATTGCAAAAATTACATAGAACTGGGAGATACCACCTTTCATGTTATTTGGCACTTTCATGCAAGACAACCCAGATATAATTTTCTGTATTTTGAGAATCACCACACAAAGGATGGTCTCAGTCTGAGAGGGTGATAACTAGGTGTTCTGGTGTCTTTAATTTACACAAAATTTAGATGGAAGCATCAGAGAGAGACACATGAGTTACAACTCTCATGGTAACATCAATTTTTATGCCTAAAGAACTATAGACATTATAAAAAATCAATACAGTTCAGGAATAAGCCTCAGAACCAAAGATAACCTTAATAGTTATCTAATGGGAACTGATATATTCCCTGAAGTAATTTAGTGCATCTTTTCAGACAGATATTAATACTCTTTCATACATCATCCACTTTCCTTGACACTTTATTTGCCATCTCTGCGGTATTTATAAAAGTTTAAAGCTAATAGCACAACAAATACAACTAATGGTAGTGCAGATGCAAGTAAATCTTGGGAAGAATAAATTATAGAGTGTCATAGTAAACTGAAATTAATGGAACTGAAGCTGAGTGGCTGCGAGTAAATAGGTTTAGTTGTATTAGAAGAATATCCTCTCAAATATTGAAGCAAATAACCCTCTTACTGAAGGCTAATAGCTTCTCTGGCATGATACTGTACCATGTTAGTATAAATGCAAAAGCTAATCTAAAAATCAGTGGGTGAGCTGATGCTGGGCCAGCTTCAGGAGAGCAGGTAGGGACCTGAAGAAAGGTGAAAGACTTACCTTTCAGGACAGCAGAAAAGATTAAGGCTTTTATCTACATATGGCTTGTTAAGAAAAGATCTTTTAAATCCTGTATGTCCTCAGAGACACACAAAATATTCCTTTTCACATTCTTCCCGTTCGTTCAATCAAATTCTATGTTACCTGCTATTTGAGTTTAAACTCTATTCTGAAAGGGAGTATCCAGACTTATCCTGTTTCTTACCAAGCAAGCCTTGCCTTTTGGCTTTACTGGAGCTGAAGGTCAGGGTGCTGCTGTTACAATGGTTGTCCTCTGTCAAGGAGGCAGCACGTTACTCATTCCAGGTGAAGTGAGCCAGCCTTCAGAAGAGGTGATTCTGGTCAGTGCCCAAATGCAAGCGAGAGAATGACTGAAAGGTCTGGTTTGAAAGGGAATTTAAAGGTCACCCAGTCCAACCCCTCATCACGGGCAGGCATATCTTCAACTAGATCAGGTTGCTTAGAACAACCTGAATTCTGCTGTCTATCTGAAGTAGAAGGGGTGGCTATATACAGCTGTTTGTTGTATTAGCAGCCTTGTCCTTACCTGGAGAGGTCTTAGTATGGAGTAAGGGAATAACTCCAAAGAAACCAGACATTCAGACCACAGCAACTTCCTTATTGAATGAGACTGTCGAGGAGACTGATACAGTAAAAAGTCTGTAGTATTATCTTTGCAGTTATCCTGAAATTCCTATAGAGTGTAGAATTCTTTTTCTTGTTCATTCTTGTTTGAAAAATGTCAGTGTGCTTATGAGACCACAGTTAAACATGGAGTATCAATGAGCAAGCAAAAAACAAAACAATAAAACAAAACAGCAAACCCATTAACCTGAAACAATATCACTCTGACCTGTGGTCTAAACTTACCCTGTAGGAAAACAGAAAGCCAGAGGTTTTCCTCTAGCATAATGACCTCACCCAGCCTCTTAAATCTTTGTAAAACAATAAGGAAAGAAAATATATAAAACACCCTCCAGGTTTGTCCAGCAAAGCTGGATGAAACTGTCAGACTCCAACCTGTTCTCTAGATCCACTTTTCTGTATTAATTTTTTTCAGTTTCACCCTCACTGCAGCTGTGGATCATATTGCCAGGACCTTTATAAGCTGGTGACCTCCCAAACCTTGAACATAAAAGACAAATGCAAGGCATAAGGAGTGCATCAATGCCTTGTCAGCTTTACCAAGCTCATCCATATCTGACAAGATATTGTGTGTAGAAAATTCTCCTGACACCAGGGTAAAATACAGCAAATAACCCACATCTGTTTACAGTTGTGAGAGCAGATGATATTTCATATCCTCCAGAATAACTACCTTCAGATAATTTGTTCATCTTTTAGCTCTGTTACATCCTTCTGTCATGCACACAGGCTTAAAATACATGGGTGGAGGAAATATAGCCATTTGAATGTCAAACTATGTAACAAGTGTACCTTTAAAGCTTTCCTATAGATTACTTCAGCAGAGGTATATTTACATTTTCATTAAAAAAGGATTACGAGTAGAAGAATATTTTGCTTATTTAGAGTTGGAATTATGAAAACATGGCTAAGAAAGCATCTTCCCCCTTATTTCTGACTTTTCTCCCTGATTCTTTACTCTTACAAATTCTTTCATGTATTTCAAACGTTGTATATATGAAACTCATTTCACACAATATTTGCCCTGTTCTTTTTTGCTGACATCTCAGTCACTTGTTCAGAAAATGCTGTTATTCCTCTTACCAGCTGCAGCATCTCCTGACACTTTGTAAGCAACAGTACCTTTCTATCTAAATTTTTAAAGTAGCCTGTCTGTAGATGGCAAGGGAGCCTATCAGCAGGAAGAGATGAGACCTTTCTTGTGAAGTTGTGTTGCCTGAGCAGTTCTGGTGGTTAAGCTTAAAGGAACATAATCCATCCCTGGTGCTCTCCTTAGTAGCTGTCTGCCTTTTGTGGATGACACAATTCCTCCCTCATTTGTTTCACCAGACCCTGCTTAGTGATATTTTACGCAACAATTATTATTGACATGGAAGCAATAATAACTCCTGCAGAGAAGATAGAAAAATATCATTGCCACAAGTGGGCTTGTAATTTGCAGTTAATAACCCAGAGCTGGTTGAGAAAGGGCTAACACAGTGGATGCGCTGGAATCCAGTAGAAATAGTCACTCTTCATTTTGTACAATTTGTTCCTCAGTTTTTATACTAACAGAAGGAATAACTGGAGTATTTGGAAATTTTCAGTTCTACTCACATAATTTTTGCATTAGAATATTTCTCAAGGACTTAGTTTGTCCTTATTTCTGACCTTTATATTTGGAAATGCTGGAACTCTGAGGAGAACAGAAAGTCAATTTCTCAACTAATATAATGAATACGTTATTTAGATTTCCACTCATTTTTGGCAAAAAAAAGGCAAGATCTATCCTTGGTGGCTGTGACAAAGGTTGCTATATGCAATGCAGTTCTCCTGATAGTCTGACAGTTTCTTAAATGAACAACAAAATCCCACTCTTTGTGTCTGAAAAATCACACCAGCCATTGCTTATGAAATAGAATAGAAAACTGATTTATGTTTTAAAATTATCTGTTATAAAGGGACAGAACTCCTTTTACTATGTGGCCGTCAAAAAAGAAATCAAAAAGCAGCAACTTCAGATGGGTTTGCCTGAACAATGGATTTCCAAATGTATTTCAAACTAATCAAAAGCAAATAAACAAACATATAATTTAAATCAATACCATGCTGGGTGACTTTTTGCAATGAAAAATATAAAAAATAATTTCAGAACCAGCAAATATTCCAACCCTAGAAACTCCACAGAGTTGCTTAATTTTTTCGTTGTGCTTTCATTTTCAAAAAAGGAAATTTATTATGAAATGGAAAATACGAAAGTTTAGATTTACTGAATTTTGTCTGCCTTATCATGGGAAAAGCCATGTGACAACTTTCAGGAAGAGTTTAATGAAAGATGTTAATTCCAAATGACTTTAGTTTGATCTAGAAGCAATCAGTAGGACCAGCTCTATGCAAACCATGGCAACAAGAGACCAAAGACCATATTACAACCCTATTAAAAATTCCAGGAACCAAAATGTACCTAAAATGCCTATATTAGAATAGTTACATAAATTCACATTCCCCCTCTGATTTCAATTCCAAAATTATGTTAGCAACAGGGAAAAATATTCAATCTTCACAATAAACTAAACAGGATTGAAACAGGTTCTGGCTTAATTAAAAACGTAATATATAATTGAAATCCCCCCTCCCCCCCAATACAACAGTTAAATTTAAGAAGGGGCAATAATTTAAAATCTCTGCATGTAGAAAAAACTTCTAACAAATCAAATGACTTCTTGAGCATTATTCTTTTTCCAGCTCTCTCAGTGGCAAAATTTCAACAAGTTTAAGTGAGAAAAGCATCTGACTGTTCAGATGGAACATTGTGTGTCTGAAACTTTGTCTTTTAGGTTCATCTTGCAATGCACATTCAGTGATAACGGTTAACTCCACTAGTCATTTCTTGTTTTACTAAGCCCATGCTGATTTCTCAAAGAGAAGACATATAGAAAATGAAAACCCTCCTTAGTGACATGACAAATAATGCATATTTGGGAAGAAGGACTGAAATGAACTGCAGAATTTAACAAAAACATGAAGTTACACAGTATTATACAGAAAAAGTGTATGCTGTGTATGACTATACTGCAGCAAGTAAGGCTGAAATACTCTTCAGTGAAGTAAAAGAGGCTGGCAGAGGGTGACACAAAGAGATTTCAAAGAGCAAATTCAGTAAAATCCATTTTTTTAATAAATAAATATATATATAATAAATAAAATAAAACCTTCTCAAAATTGATGAAAAACTGCAAAGAATGTTTCTGTGATAATGGTGATCTTGAACTTCACTGGTTTCAATAAATGTAGTTATCTTATTAGTGACTTTGCTGGTGTAAAGCAAGATTTAGATACATTCACTTCTGTGTGAAAATTTGACATATACAGGACACAACAGCTTTGACCCAGGCAAATAGGCTGCTTTCAAAAGGGAAAATTAGGAATTTTTGCACACTTAAGAAACTGCCGGACATGTATGAAGACTGAGCCGAGGGTTCACACTGTTTTATTCCTCCTAAGCTAGAATTACTCTGGAAATGCTGTTTTTCAATTCACTATGAAGTCATCAGACACACGTGTGTACAAACATCTGTATTTAATTTTTCATTCATGCTTATCCAATAACTAGTGACAAGTAGAGTGCCATAGAATTAGAATTAGTCTTATTCATTCTCATTTATTCTTCCTAAACCATCTGTTCTGGTAGAACAACATAGTATCTTCATAACCTAAATAAAAATCTGTCCTTTCAGGAAAATGAACTAACACCACTCTTAGACTTTATGTATCTGGCCATTACCTACCTTCACCTTTACTTTGCCTTTCTCTGAATTTTCAACACTACTATTTCAAATAAGATTTTTTACAGTGGTGTGCTGACTCACAGTGCTTATTATTGTAGCCAGTTCAGAAAGATGCTGACTTACATTGGTTCTGAAAAGTTTATCTTTTTGTTGTTTCCTTATATGGCAATCTATCCCTAAGTAATTGAAAAATTATTAGGATTAGGATTTGAGAAATAATAAAAATTCAGAGTATTAAGAAATCCATTATTAAATCATGTATCTACTTGTTTGCAGTGAAAGGAAAAAAAGGCATTGTTTTAAAAAATTAAAACATTTAGATTCCCAGTTAATGCAATAAAGAAAACTTTATAACTAAGTTTGTTCCCATTTTTCATCTGTTAAAGCTCTGAGGTTTTAATCTAACCATGTAGTTAAATTAACAGTTTCATTTAACACTTAAAAGGGTTTTTGGTTTTCATTGCAAGTTTTATATTTTATTGCTATTATTTGCATTTGAACACATCCTGAATATCTTTTTCATCTGTACCTGTTTATATTTTCTCCTTTATATCTTAGTTTATGATTAAACAAAGCACAAAAACTTATGAATATACTGCTCTTACAGTTTCACTGTGTTATTCTTTCTAGTTCTCTATCCAAATAGTCAGAACTACAGTAAAATAATTTGCATGTTGTCTCTTATTACCTGTTTTTTGAAGCATACAATAGGTGTCAATAATTCTTGGTCTATTCCTAATACACATTTAGATGTATAATAACATTTTAGTATAAATAATTTTCTATATAGTCAATAAAAGCCCTTGAGCATGTGCATGTCTGAGTCTTCATAAACAGCTCTGATAAGCTCAATTAGAGAAGTTATTTTTAGTATTTCTAATGATTGCAAAAAATGCCAGTAAGAGCAATCCATTCCATAAAATAACACAGAATATTCATATCCATGCTGTTCCTGAGAGCCATTTGGTTAAAATGTTATAAGCTGATATAGAAACTAGAATTTTAAAACATTTACTGCTCTCAGCATGACATCTCCAAGTTGCCTTTCAATAGAAAAGTTTTAGTGTAGCTGTATCAGCTCACTCTCCAGAGCAAAATTTTCCAGCTGAATGTCACTGTGCACAAAACCTTCTGTTATCAAATGGCCTGAATGTTCCTGCAAGGTGAAGCACTGGGAAATTCTCTGTCCACAGTGGTTCAACTTGTCCCTCCTTTTCTGCAGAGCAACTTTCAGAGACTGATTACAGATTTTTCACTGCTAGGGAGTTTGACATGCTCATGAATTTTCAGGTGATTTCTGCATAGTTGCCTTCCTAAAGAGACCTTTTAGAACTGTGAAAAAAAGGCAGAACCTACTTTTTCTAAATCTTGTTGCACTTACGCACCTTTACAACGCTTTAGGTAAGAAAGGTACAACCTGGGTCAGTGTCCCATTTCCAGCAGGGTCTATAGAAATAATACCAGAAAAAACGTCTTTCTACCAAACTCAAAAAGGGAGGTGGATTGTCTACAGTAATTGTTGGGGTCCCTCCCCTGCCGTGTAGCCCTGGGAGAGGGCCCCTGAGGGCACAGACACGGGGCTTCCCTGCCCCTGCTCAGCCTCGTTCCCATTGGTTGGTTTGTGTTCCCTGCGCGGGCAGAAGGACCCTTGGTCCCGTGACTGGAACAGTTCCTGGGCAGAGCCCCGGCCATGCGGCTGGAGAAATAAACATCTCTGAAACAGCTAGCAAGAATCTGTCTGTCCGTATATATTTCCTTTCCACGGGACTCCTGGTTTGATATATGCGTGTTGCAGTATCCCCACTGCAACATAATGGTGGAGATTTGTGAGCAGAACGATCCCCGATCCCTAAGCGACTGATTTGTGTGAGTAAACCCTGGAAACTTTGGATTCCTCTTCTTGGTTTTGCTTTGCTATTCCGTATCTAAACTATGGAGGAACCGTGGGAAGACTCTTGGCTCTCAGAGCCGCATATGGACATTTATCTTAAACTTAAAATGATTCTTGAACAACGATTTGTGAATTTTAGCTTGATTCAAGCTCAAAAAGAACTGAAACACTTCCTGGCATGGTTGTTTAAGAACTTTTTCTATGTTTCTTGGGATTTAATTCTTACCAAGGGCTTTTGGAAAACCGTTTGGACACAGTTAATACTGGAGTCAAAATATATGCCGATGGAAGAATATTTTCGTGAATATTATTTAGTTACCGAGACTGTTGAGCAATGTCAGCTGTGTCCTGGCGAAGGGAAGCGTGGCGCAGGGACCGTGCGGCCCAGGCCACGTGCGCCGAGCGCTCTGCGAGCAGCAGCGAGGCAGTTCCCGCGCGCGGGCGGAGCCACGCGAGCCGCAGTGTCGGTGGCGGAGCGAGGCGCGGCGGGAGCGGCGGGACCCGGCGGTGCCCGCCCGGCCCCGCGCAGCGCGTGGTGGAGCGAGCCCCGGGAACGCCCGACCGAGAGGGGCGGCGCGCGGGCGGCGGCTGGCGGCGATGGCGATGGAACGGAGCCGCGCCCAGCCGAGACGTGCGCTGGAGCGGGGCGCGGGGGAGTCATCGCTCGGGGGCCCGGCCGAGACGTGGGTGCAGCGCCCGGCAGCGGCAGCGAAGCTGTGACCAGAGGAGGCGACGCACGGAGAACTGAGCGGCGGGGCCCGGCCCGGCCCGCGCAGCCCCGAACGCGACCCCGGGAAGAGCGCGCAGGCACCAGCAGCCCCGACAATTCCAACACGGGAGCGACCGAAGGAGAGAGCAAAGACGCAGCGAGACAGAAAACAGCAGACACTCGGAAAAAGGAAAAAATCATAGTAACTAAGATCTTAGGGATAGTAAAATGGTATAATGTTAAGCAAAATTATGGTTTTATAACAAGGTGTGACAACCAGCAAGACATATTCGTGCATAGAACTGCTATTAAAAAGAATAACCCTGAAAAATGCATCCCAAGCTTGGGAGATGGAGAGGTGGTGGAATTTAATATTGTACTAGGGAGAAAAGGGTTACAAGCATCGCAGGTCACTGGGCCTGATGGTGTTCCTGTAAAAGGCAGTATATATGCAAAAAATCGTAGTCATGTTAGACAGTATGTCCATTGTAAGTCCCCCCTACAGTTTCCCTTTCCTAATCCCACCTTTCCCTTTTACTCTATGTCCTATTACCCCCAGTGTATTCCCAATCCGTTTTTTCATCCATGGTTTCCCTCACAAAACCATGCTTTTGCCAATTGTTTCCCCAAAAATCCCTTTCCAATGCCGAGTGGGGGATGAAAAGGGGGAGGGAAGAAGTTAAACCCTCTCCTGCCTCAGTTTCCCCACAAAGCATGCTCAGAGTTCTGTCTCCCTTCTGTCAGCCCTAAGATGTTCCAGAGAATCTGTTTGGACATTTAAAGACTCAGGAGGGTGGCTTGTTTTGTTTTGAAACTGTTCTTGTTATGTTTATCCAGTTGTTTTCATTCTCCTTTTATTAAAATAAAACGGGTGAGGTGTTGGGGTCTCCTCCCCTGCCATGTAGCCCTGGGAGAGGGGCCCTGAGGGCACAGACACGGGGTTTCCCTGTCCCTGCTCAGCCTCGTTCCCACTGGTTGGTTTGTGTTCCCTGCGCGGGCAGAAGGACCCTTGGGCCCGTGACTGGAACAGTTCCTGGGCAGAGCCCCGGCCATGCGGCTGGAGAAATAAACATCTCTGAAACAGCTAGCAAGAATCTGTCTGTCCGTATATATTTCCTTTCCACGGGACTCCTGGTTTGATATATGCGTGTTGCAGGATCCCCACTGCAACAAGTAATCATACTAGCCATTTAAAGATGTTCCCATAAGTATGCAGTTTGCTACAGTGTTCCAGGGGATATAGCAGAGTCCTTATACGGAAACAAAGCAGCTGCCACCAGTCTCTGTGGAGACAGGTAACCACATTTTCAGGCTGTTAACACAAAGAGACACTGTGTGACTGTTCTGTGCCCTACACCAAGAGTTGCAGGGCCATGATTATTATTTCTCAGTCTTGCATGCACCCAGATGCCCGAACTACTCTACAGATGAAGTACAACAGTAAGACTCCTGTCTTCCTCTCCCTGACCTTTTCCACTCTTGCCTCCAGCTTCTCCTGACAGCACCTCCTCTGCTACCAGCTAGTTCTTTGCAAAGCTGCCCCACGCCTGGTGTTCCCTGATAGGAATGGTGGAGCTCAGTTGCTTCCAGGACTAAAAAGGAAAGAGTTTACTCTTCCTGTGGACATACGACCGGAGTCAATGCAAAGTGGTTTGTTTATTGTACAGCAAAATGACATGGAAGCAATGCTGAGTAGATAGAACACACATTGTTAATTAAGACCGCCTTTAGCTGCCTTGTGCCTGTGATGTTTCTGAACAAATTCTTTACCGTCTCCTTTTACATATAAGATCAGTTATTTATAAAAATGTTTAGTTATGGGAAGTAGTCCCTGGAAAGTCCCCAGCATACAATACAAGGAAGAGAGTACTTGACTCTTTCAACACAAATTCTTTATTTCTTAAAGCCCCAAATCATTTACTGGGACTTGTTTGATAACTTTCATATTACCCTATTCACCTTGTGATTAAAGTTGGAGAATTTGGTCTCCAAAAATATAATATTGTCAATCAGACATTACATTATGATGATTTACTGAAAAGTAAAATAACTCAAAAGTTTCAGTAGAGATAAAAAGCAGAACAGGGGAATACTTCAGCAAACTCCTTCTTGCACCCCATGTTGTACATTGAAATCCAAGTATGAAATACAGTGGAATGATTTTTGGAGGATAAATGCACAGGATTAGAATCATCAGTTTATTACACAGCTTCTACATGGTTGACAGTTGCTGTGTTTTGCATACCGCATACACAGAAATGAAGAGGTCTTTGTCCAGGTGCAACGTTCGGATCTACTAAGAGAAGCTCTTTACCATATTCTATGGTTTAAATAATTGGCTTCTGGATGCCATCTTCAAATTTCTGATAGACTGATGGATGTTTTATTTGCATGTTTTGTATTGCTATTCTGGTCTTTTGAAATTTATTTTCACACTCAGGAACATAAATGTTACTGTCTTTTTGGAGTTTGCAAGGTCTGGTCATCCTCCAATATGTGATTTTTAAAAAAGTTATATTTATTTATGTAGCTGCAATTGCTAAGAAATTTGAATTAATTTTGTTTATGTTATTGTCTTTTCAGTGCTATATTTTCTATACTGCTTTGTTTTCCTCCAGCTCTTTTAATGGAGACCAACAGATGATGAAGGTTCTCAGAGTGGCTAAAGCTGTCTGGCTACACCACCATATATTCACTTTTATGACTTTGTTTCAATATTCTTAATTCAGATGGTGGTAGAATGCATTCTATGTTTTAGTACACTTCAGATTTTTTGTGGCATCCTTATATGTTTTTCAGATGGCAAGCCAAACTTATTTGTTATCATGAGTTCAGAGTTTTTTCTCCTCTTTGGTACTGTGTTGCTACTTTGCTTTACTCTTCTTAAATTTATTATTTCCTTATTTTAGTATAATTTTATCTCTTCTTAGGTACACAAGACAGAACCTAACTTTTAATCTAACCATATAAAAGATTATTATTAACAGATAACCTATTCTGCCATCTAAGATACTGTCAGAGCATTAGAACTACAGAAATGCTTTGTGATATATAGGATACCTCCTCCATCTACACTGTCTTTATCTATAATCTCAGTGGTTTTTGGATTATGTACAATCTCCCATGAAAGCCTATTTCATGTTCTTGGAAGGGAGTGGCAATTCTGTAGTCAGCTGGAATGTGATCTTTGTCACTATATTGCGACTCTTCTGGTGATTTGAGGCATAAGGCCTCATTTTCACCTGACTGCTCTGATAGTTGAGTAACAGGCATTTTGGTCAGCTGGATGCTTTCAGCAGTGGCTTTTTCATGATGCTCTCTGAAACTCATGATCAAACCTACCTGATGTCATGATTTTATTCCAAAGAACAAAGAATATTCCTTTTAAGTATATTCACACTCTCTTACTGAGTCCTTAGTGGACCTTTTATCAAATGGAGCAGATTGCCAATTTTCTGTCACTACAGCTCCCTGGATAAATCAAGCAGTACGTCCTCAATTGTTAGTAATAGGTAGAAACATCTTTTGCAGGTGCTATTCTGCAGCTTTGAATCAATGCAAAGCCTCAGAAAGAATAGCTAGTTCCCAAGAATGTGATTCCATAAAGAGCTTTAGGCTGAAGCACTTTCTTCATCCTCCAAAACAAAACAAAGCTATTAGGATTTTCATTCATGAAAAAATTAAGGTAATATGCTAGCTTCAGAATAGCCAACATGACCAATATTAGGATACTAATTAGTTTGATACTAATGTTAGAACAACCACATTATAGACATAGTTTTTCAATTTTTCCTGTTAGTGTTCTTCCATTTTAAGAATGTAACTAAATATCCACTTCAACAGGAACGTGTTCATTTTACAACAAAATAATTTCAAGTCTAAAGAGTGTGGAATCTGGAGAATAAAACTCTAATACACTCTTAGAGATCAGTCTTTTGCCTGAAGAAGTTATTTTCGCTTTTGTTTTGTTTTACTTCCTAATAAAGCATATATTTATATAATAGGTGTATTTCCATAAAGAAGGTGTGACTCTAGTGTATGATTCCATTTCTGCCATTGCTTTCTCACCAAACACCACTATTGGAAATAGTGGTGGGTGAAAATACTGATCTGCCTTCACATTTTAGTTAAGACTTTTCTTTAGTAACAGCAGCAGGGCTGAACTGAATCCATTTTGGCAATCCCACATAGTATGTAGTGAGGTCTGCTTAGAATTTGCAACTGCTGTTTATGTGTCCACTTCACTAACATATTTCCTTTTATTGCTGATAAAGGTCCATAGCAACTATTCTTTCACTTAGTGATTATCTCCTCACATAGTACTGGGCTGTTTCAAAAGGGTCTGTTTTCTTGCAATGCTATATACACCTGTATTTCAAGTCTCATAAAGTCTAAGTAGTATCACCTTTTGTTGGTCAAGGTTTTTTTCCCTATGAACAGACTTTGACATGAGAAGCAGAATTAGATTGTGCCAGCCCATTTCTGCACCTGTGCGCTGCCACTACTGCATTACAGATGCATTCCCAATCCCCCTGTGATTCAACTGCTGTTGATTTAACAACACAGTGGCAAACTTGGCTGCTGTCTTCATGTGTTATGTGCACACTGAGAGTCTTAAAATCTGTTAAAGCCATACTCCAGGCAGTCTTCTTTGCATCAGAAGGCTTTAGTCCTCAGTCACCTTCATATTACTGCGCTACTTAGGAGAGCCCACTACCCTAGAATACAAAATCTGTATGCACCTTAGCCTCCTCTACTCTTTACAAGCTTGTTATTGTCTTTCTGCTTTCCCTGTTTCTTTTCCATGCTGAGCAATTTTAACCATTCATGGTAGAAACCATTAATTTTTAATTCACCTTTCTCCAATTCCCCCTCCATGTTTCTTGGTGTGGTGACTCCATAATTCTGTCCTAGACTGCAATGGTGAACACCATTATTTTGTTTCCTGTCTCAGATGAATGACGTTGTTCTCCTAGAAGCCTTTCTGCAGGGATTGGCTGTTTTACTCAGCTATGTTTCCAGTAATCTTGAGTCATGTATGCCAAAACTGTATCTTAAGTGTCTGGTTTTGTGCACTGAGAGATTGATATTGAGGCAGGAGGAACTGTATTCTAAACCATTATAACAAACTTCATATTCTTAAGCAGTCCTGCAGAAAGTGATCTGGGGTCCTGGTTGATGACAAGCTGAGCATGAGTCAGCAGTGCCCTGGCAGCCAGGAGGGCCACCCGTGTCCTGGGGTGCATCAGGCACAGCATCACCAGCCAGGCAAGGGAGGGGATTGTCCTGCTCTGCTCTGCACTGGGGCAGCCTCACCTCGAGTGCTGGGGGCAATTTTGGATGCCACAATATAAGAAAGACATAAAGCCATTACAGAGTGTCCAAATGAGGGCATTGAAGATTGGGAATGGCCTTGAGGTGAAGCCATATGAGGAACAGCTGAGGTCACTTGATCTGTTCAGCCTGAAGGAGACTGAGGGGAGACTTCATCACAGTTACAACTTCCTTATGATAGGAAGAGGAAAGGCAGGCACTGATCTCTTCACTCTGGTGACAGTGACAGGACTTGGCATGAAGCTGAGTCAGGGGAGGTTTACATTAGATATCAGGGAAAGGATCCTCACCCAGAGGGTGTTTGGGCACTGGAGCAGGCTCCCCAGGGCAGTGGTCACAATACCAAGCCTGCAAGAGCTCAGGAAGTGTTTGGACAATGCTCTGAGGCACATGGTGTGATTCTTGGGGATATCCTGTGCAGGATGAAGAGTTGTACTTCATGATCCTGATAGTTCTCTATCAACTCATATTCTGTGATTCTATGATAATATGGCTTTTGTAGCAGTGCAGGTGGCTGCAGCTACTCTTTCTCCTGAGGAGAACTCAGACAACCAGCTGTGGTGGTTAGCAACCCAAGTTTAGCACGGAACTCGCAATCATGGTGAGAACTCATGACTCCCTTGTTTTGTCTTTTGCATGTTTTCCCCTGATTGGTTAATATTTTGTCTCTTGTTTTATGTATGAAGTTATGTATATTCATTTTTTCTTCTTTAATATGTATTAGTTCTAGAAAGTTCTTTGTTCCTCAACGCCCCATTGGATCCTTCCCTGGGTCCCTCCTATGTGTTGTTCCCATTGGTTTCCTTCCTGTCAATCCCACCTGCTTGTCGCTATCCCATTGGCTGAGAGCCCTTTCCCCACCTATTCTGTACCCAGTATAAGCTCCCTGGACCCTCCCCCCAATTGGCCTCTTCTTGTCCCTGTCTTTTCCCCGGAATAAATCTGTGTGGAACACATAGGGAGAGTTCCCTCTCTTTACTTCTTTGCCTTCGCCTGCGTGCCTGCCTCGCAGGGACAGGAAGGTACAGCCCCTTTTGGGTGAGGAGCTCTAACCCTTTTTCACTGAGTGCTGCCTTCCAGAGGGGTTTCAGCGTTGACCTCTCCGGGCTTCTTTGTGTCGGCACGTGAGGGGTAAGACCCCCTCCTGCCAGCTCCCAGTGGCTGCAAACCCCTCCAGCCTTTGTCATCAGATAATTTTCCTTTTCTCTGTAAAACTGGAATTAGCTATTGAAAATTCCTGAAAAAGGGCTAACATCGAATAAAATCCAAGATCAGTAGAAGTGTGCAGATGAAAAGGTTATGTTACCAAAAAGAGGGCATGGGGTGGTAACCTTAGTTGTAACAATTTTTTCACCTATTACGTGATTAGGATTGGTGCTATCTCCCCCAGAGTACTGTGTGAAGCTCTGGACCCCACAATTTAATAAGCACATGGAGGTACTCAAATGTATCTAGGGGAGGTCAACAAAGCTGGAGAAAGGGCTGAATGGGATGTCCTGTGAGGAGCAGCTGAGGGGTGGTGTGCTGTGAGGGTGGTGAGGCACTGGCACAGGTTGCCCAGAGAAATTGTGGATGTCCCGTCCCCAGAAGTTTTCAAGACCAGGCTGAATGAGGCTTTGAGAAATCTGGTCTAGTGGAAGGTGTCCCTTCACAGGGCAGGGGAGGTTGGAACTAGATATGGTGTTTAAGGTCCCTTCCAATGATTCTACAATGCAATAATTCTCTTTCACAAAAAATAAGGAATCCCAATCTTTGTTTGGGAAGAGTAGTAATGAAAAAAGAGTAGTCTCAGGTAGCTGTGGTTTTTTTTCACAGATTCTTACCCATTTCACTTCACTCCTCTGTGTCTGAGACAGCAGAGCTGCTGAGCCTGACTGTACTCTTGGAGAACAGAATTGCATGGCTCCTTTGAGCAAGTGCAAAGAAGGATTATTTAATTCTTGCTTTTCTGAACATCTCTTTTGAGGATACGATACTTATGACTTTTTAAGATAGGCAGAGACATTTCCAATTCTCAGCTCTGGAATATGACTTTTTCTGAACGACTCGATAGAAAGGTATAGGT
Source organism: Corvus hawaiiensis (assembly GCF_020740725.1). Lineage (NCBI taxonomy): Eukaryota > Metazoa > Chordata > Aves > Passeriformes > Corvidae > Corvus > Corvus hawaiiensis. The sequence continues at coordinate 27,711,136 of NC_063255.1, forward strand.
AAGGAAATGAAGCTATTGCCAATGAGATGGAAAAGGGACCAGCCATTAGTAAGACATAATCAAAGTCAGTAATGCAAACCATCCAATACTGCCAGGCTTAGTAGCAACATCATTTGAGTGTCAGATAACAGCACTTTCCTTTGAATACTTTAAGCCATTTTTGCACATTTTAGAGCAGAACAATCCAATATATATTATCATCTTACTTCTACAGATTGTGCACTCAGATAACAGTTTCTTCCCTGACAGATGGATGGCAATTTGGTGAGGATAAAGTTTATTTCATGGGCTGGATGCTAGCAAGACTTGTTGACTCTGATACCCTTCATCTAAAAGGACAGAGCTCTACTGGCACATTTAAATCCAACTGCCACAGTGTTTATTTTTATTATCTCTCCTGTTACCCGTCCACATTCCTGGAGGCACAAGAAGAGATAGGAAAGATAATTCTTTGGTTTCACACTAAGTTGAGTGTAATGATCAGAAAACAGACAATGTGCAGCTCCTTCAAAAGTTACCAGGAAGATTCATTGGGAAAGAAAATGCAGTAACTGTGAGATATTTTTTCATTCTATTGAAAGCAGTTTTGGTAACCAGTTTGTATCCTGTTTGTTGTGTTATTAATTAGGGACAGACTTGGGTTCCTGGAGTCAGCCTTCAATGTAGGGATGTGTCATGCTGCCTAGAGCTTCATAGTAGTGGCAAAGTGATGTATTTCCTGTTAAGCTGGTCTTTCCATTTTTCCTCCTGATTCAGTTTCCTTTGATACTCTTCTACAAGTAGAGCCACAGAGAGAAAGAGGACTGCTCTGAAAGGCAGCTCTGGGGGTTTCTGGACCAACCACATGCACTGAGGAGTATTTTATCAGCAGCTCTTCCATGGCACTCCCATGCGAACAGGGAAACATGGCTCACACAAATCCCCTGGGGCTCATTCTTTCTGCATTTTCCCCAGAGACAAGGCTGTGCTGCAACACAGGTGACACTTCTAGCCCAGGGTGCTGGGAAAAACTGCACCAAGGTGACTGACTACTGTTCCTAGGAGACTGGAGGCTAAACGGTGTTTCACAACTTGAGGAAAGTTACACAGAAAGGAAAGAAGTCAGTGACTGATATTCAAAAGAAGAAAAAAAAAAAAAAGGAAAAAAAGAGGGAAAAGCAAAACCCAAGAAAAGTGTATATATCCTTGTATAAGTACATGCAGCTTTAATTGATCTTCTTCTGAGAAGTGCACTCCATGTATGTTTTCCACATGTCCTGTGTTGACCAGCCTATGAAGCAGGACACCTAACTTTATATGTAAACGGGAAACCACCAGTCTTGCCCTGATTTAACCTTACTGGTAAATTTCAGTTTTCCCAGAGCTGTATATGATGTTTTATGATATCACTGATATCAAGAATCCAGCAAGCAGATCTTTCCCGGTCATGCTCTTTGTGTGAACTGAGAGGAAACACCTTGGGAATTTCTTGTAAACCAAAACTCACAAATACTTGTGTTGTCCTCTAGATCAGTGTAAGGTAACACAGGAAGGGTGCAGGCCCTAAGATCATGAAGTGTATTTTTTTTCTTTTTCTTTTCAATGGTGTCCTATTTTGTAGTATTATTTACAATAAATTAAAATATTAAAACTTATGTGGGCAAATGATGTCATTATTAAAGTTTATTCTCATGTTAAACAATTTATGTAATGTCTATTTTTAGTGTAAATTTTAATTACAGCAATTTTCCATCAGTAACTATCTGAACTTGTTAGAGAAACAAGGATAAATACACTAGACACTTTTATTGTTAATATACTGTGTACTTGTTTTCGAGACAGAAGATAAATTGATGTTACTTTTGGTTTACTTTTTCTTTTTTTATGTTTTCTCTTTGCCTTTTCCTTTTAGATATATTTCAGGTCTATATTTATATCCACTTCATTTACAAGTGAACTCAAGAAGTAATAAAGCACTGTTTCTCTGCATGGTATGGTGACAACCTAAAAGCTAAACAAAGAAAAGCTTGTCGCCTAAAGAATATGAGGCTTTTTAACAAAATTGCTGAATATATTGGTACTGTTAACAGACTTTACATAACAAAGAGTTATGAAAAAATTCTCTGATACCTATTTCTTCCTTTTCAAGTTTCAAACCAAAGACAATTCAGCCATGAAAAGATTCATGGCTGCATAGATGTAACTGCTTGTGTTCTAGTGGTGTTGAGTGGCTGTCAGGAGGGAGCAGGTAACAGTGAACAGCAGTTGTTCAAATCTTAAGAACAAGATGTCAGTTTTAATACACTGGCCAAAGTTCTTTAAGGATATAGGTATATCTGTGTCAGGATGTTGGAAAAAATAACTTCCTTTTGTTGAGCAGCAACACTGATAACTCTCCTTGCCATTCTCACTTGTGTATAAACAGCATTAGGTGGTCCTTGACCCAAGTTCGCTGATCCTCAACTTGACTGAGTCAACTTGGAGCTGACCCTTAGCCAATCCTGAAGAAACTCATACAGGCCCTGATGGCCTCAGATCAAAGTTATGAACAAACAGAGCTCTTTCTGGTTTCACTGAAATCTAAAACATGAGATGGTGAAATTTACATGAAATGAAATAGATTGAATATTTTAATTAAACCCTTTGGGAACTTCAACAAAACTTCACAGAGCTTTGCAAGTAAAGACACAGAATATAAATAAGGGATGTTCGAGGTACTGTGCTCAGAAAAAAAACGTGAATTGCCCATTCCCATCAAGGATATTCAGGGTAGATAGATAGTTCAAGTCTATTTATATTGTGCAAGAGAACCTGCATGTATCTGCATATACAAACCTGATTTTAATAGCGGTAATCATGCAAGTGACCTTATGCCATGCATGTGATGTGATTGAGTCCAGTATGGCATCTGTGTGGTACAATTTGATGAATAGAGCGAACACTTATGAAACCATCTATTTAACTGCAAAGATATCTAACACACTGCGAAAATATCTTTCAAACTCGTAAATTAAACTTTTACCATTTTATGGGTATTGCCAAGGACTGCCTGCATAATCCAAAAGCACAGAAAAATGATAATCATCTGCCAGCATTAGATGAGGCGCTTCCTACATCTTCCATGTTGAGGTAAAAAAAGTACGCAAAGTTTTCATAGGACATTTTGTATCCTGGTATAGAGAATAGGCAATACAAATCAGTATTCTTTACTGATATTCACTGTGTGAGACAGTGGTGGTAGATGGTGCTTCATTTATGTCTGGGAAGAAGTAGTGGGAGATCGTTAAGTAGCCTACTCAATGGTGAAGCACACTGCTGCTTTTCAAACTTCCTGACTAATGTCCGCTCACAGGTTCCCAAAGAAGAGTGGATTGATGGGGAGGAATAGCACAGCAAACACATCCTTGCACTCCTAGATTTCAACTTAATGGTCATTTGCTTTAGCCATTACAACTTTTCCCACTGTAACAAAAGTGAATTAGCAATTTACTAAAATATTTTGATTCTTGCCTTGTCCTTTTTGTCTTTAACCTAGGGTGCTGCCAACTGAAACAAAATACTTGGAATTTTTGGTGTTTAATTTTCTTTCTTTCCCCCCAAAAGACACAAATTTAAGAAGGCATGTTTTTGATGTTACTGCATATTCTTGCATACTTCACACTGCAATTCCCAAAGGAATAGGTCTCCAGCCATTTCATTTGTATCTCTTGTCTTTCTGGGACTTTTGAATTGTTCTCTTAAGAGCTATATCAAGAAGGAAAATAAAAAGTTTTCACAATGCATTTCAAACAATGCCACTCAGAAGATTACTGACAGTAAGTTACAGTGTAATAGCAGTGCATCTTTTTGTTAAAACTAAGGATCTGGTCATGATAAAAAAGGAAGGAAGAAAGGGGAAAAAAAAAAAGCACATGGTGGTTACTTGGCCTCACAACAAATATATAGGCTGAGGTGTAAAAAATCCTGAGGTGTTTGCAAGGAAAAATATGCTGCAACTTTAACCTGACTTCATAACTTGAATAATTTTTTGTGTATTTATAATTTTAAAATATAAGGTGGTTTTACTGACTTTGCTTTGCATACCTCTGATTAAGATACATATTTTGCGTGGTAACAGAGAAAGAAATACAAGAAAACAAAGGTGCACCTCTTCTAACCCTGAAAATTTCAAATATTTGATAGGTAGAAAATGGACACTGAAGAGATTTTATGAAGTAAAAATGAGCAATTTATCTGTATTTCTCTTTAATGTTTTATTAAAACAGGAGAACCATAAGTGAAATAGGTTACAGAGGGTTACCTTAAATAGTGTCTGCTGCATGCTTGTTCTATGTCACACACAGCAGAAGTGAGGTGATGAGGTATTACTACAGTCTAAACAGAGCACAACAATGTCTGTCAGGCATAAGAAAGAGAGTACCATGTCACCAAAACCCACTGTACTTTACTTATACATATCATTTTTAATACAGCTAGGCCTTTACAAGTTACTGCTTTACCTCACCTATAGTGAGGAGTCAAATTTTCCTACTCACAACTTGATGATACTGACATATTTCAAGTAAGTTTTCTTAAGAACTTACTATCTAGAGCTTTCTAATGAATCTCAGACTTGGTCTGGTCAGCAAAGAGGAAGGATTATCCATTTCCAGCTTTTTGTGCTTTATGAAGTAATACCTATTTCCAGCATTTTGGTGTTCTGCTGTTAATAATGGCACTGCCCCGTAAATACTTGCCTCCTGTATGAGAATAGTAATCCAAAATCTGCGTATCATGAGGTTCAGGGAAGAAAACTTCATATGTTTTTCCAGTTATAACATTGCTGAGGCCTAAACTTGTGTTACAGGAAGGCTGGAAATAGACCTCAACACAACTGAGGTGAGTCAAAGGAATTTCCCTTTGGACTAGTGGTATGGGTGAAAGTTTAAGAAAGCTTATCCTAGTCCTAGATGCTCATTTGTGGAACTTCAGTGCTATTCAGACACTGAAATTAGGAGACAGCCACTGTCTTTCAATGTGTAAAGACTCACTCCTATTCGTAATGAATACATTGATATTACTATTGCCTACAATGGAAACAGGAGCTGGGTTTCAAAGAAGAAAACTTTTACATTAGTTTGCCTTAAGTACTCTGTAGAAAGGTCTATTTTGCTGACCTAAATTGAATGTCCAAAAAAAAGAAGGAGCAATACTAAAGAAAAACTTTGAATTATATATGAAAGAGAATAGAAAAAAGAATGAAAGACTACAAAAATAGAAACTAAAATTTAGTGAGAAAAGGAATTTTTAAGAATTAAAGATTGATGCAATCCAAATCAACCACACCTCATTTTGTCTGGTCCAAAGTCTATTTGAAAGAGAGACAACAAAACACTGGATACCTGAATAACATTAAAGTAAAAGTTGTAATTAAACTGTGTGACACAAATCCATCAAAATCTGACTATTGGAACATTTATAGAAAGTATGTGAGAACTATAATGGTATTAGATACCTGGTTTACCTTTGTTGAACTAGTCCTGTAATGAAAATCATGTTCAATATACTTAGTAACAGGCATTTACATATAAGATTTTTTTTTTTGATGATTGCATTATCTCAAATTAAGTGTCCAGAGGTTTCTTTACAATACTAGAGGTAAAAAGTACGATACTAGAGGTAAAATTTTATTTACATGGAAATGAAGATTTTTTTTTCTTCCTGAATTAAGCCAGTTGTGTGCTGGACTTAAAACCTGCAAAACAAAATAAGAAAAGGTAATCCCTGCCTCTCCAGTTTACTATTGCTGTCCTTAAGCATTGTTAAAACAATTTCATTTGGGAATTAATCCCAGAAACCATGTAAGTTTCCTACCAACCAAGAAATTGAAGTCCACTGAATTTGGTACCATGATGTCTGAACCATTTTGTAAAGCTGACATGCAAAATTTTGGTCTTGCTCAGCAGTGCACTTAGTTTTCTTTCTGTTTCATTTATTTTGAATTAACAAATTAACCATACTATATCATGAGGAAAATAAAAAAATAGAATGAGACAATTCCTTTAATAAGATCTTAACCATGTTCAATTAAAAACACACAAAACCAAGAAGGAATGTCACAGTGCTTTGGGAGTTAGCAGTAGTGTTGTATATAGTGCTTAAAGTGTAGTAGCTGAGAACTACTTATACTTTTTGACATGAACCTTGAATATAACCCAGTCTGTCAGTTAATCCATCCAATCTTTTTCCTTTTAATATGAATTGACTTCTCCTGCTACATAACTTCCGCATCTCAGCTCATCCCATCAAAAGGAAAGAGTGAGGTTTTAAGGAAGCAACAGCAAAATTATCTTTTGTTCTCAGATGATGAATAATTAGTATCAGGACACTAATTATATTAGATTGTGTTCTATTCTTTTGTACTAGCTTATCTCGTTCTAGTCCACTGTACAGAGCAAAAACCTGTTAATGTCAAGAGATTATTTTCTTTAACTGTAGCAAGGCTAAGGGAGTTATTTGGTTCATATTTAGTGACAGCTACTGAACACAGCTATAGAGGAGATGTTAAAGACTTATATCTTCTGCAGGTCTAATAGCCATTGTTGTTTTTCATTGTATTTAGTATTTTACGCATTTTTCATAACAGTAAACTCAGTAAGCAGTACAGCAGTCAGACCTGTGAGTCTATTTTAATGAAGGAACATCCTGTTCCATTCTGAACAATTAGAGTAAATTTGTGCTTTCCATTTGTGTCTCTATCATAGCATTTCACAGTCAGACTGTGAGATAGGGAGGAGCTGTCTTCTGTAGAGTGTGGAAACAGACTGGAAAAGAAAATGGAAAACAAATAAATAAAACAAGTCAATGTTCCTTCCATCCTGTTTCAGTTAAGATAGAATTAGTTTTCCTGCACAGCAGGTACAGTGCTGTGTTTTGGGTTTAGGATGAGAATAATGTTGATAACATACTGTTGGTTCAGTTGCTGAGCAGTGCCTACACTAAGTCAAGAACTTTAAGCTTCTCATGGTGCCCTGCTGGAAATGGGGTTGGCGGTGCACAAGAAGCTGGGAGGGAACACATCAGGAGAGCTGACTCCAACTGGCCATGTATCACCATGCTCAGCACATAAACTACACAGAAAGCTGGCCAGGAGCTGCTGCTCGGGAAGGGGCTGGTCATCAGCTGGTTGGTGGTGAACAGTTGGTTTTTAGTTGCATCACTTCTTTTTCTTGGGCTTTATTTTTCTCTCTTTTTGTTACTTTCCCTTTCACATTTTGGGTTATCATTTTTGTCATTATTATTTTTATTATTATTATTAATAATAAATTATTATTATTAAGCTGTTTATTTTCAATCCGGGAGTTTCTCACTTATACCCTTTGGATTCTCTCCCCCATCCAACTGGAGGGAAGTAAGAAACTGGCTGGTTAATTGTTGGCTGGAGTGAAATTATGATACGCCTTTCTAAGTTTCTTCTGATGTCTTGCTGCAACTGAAAATCTACTTCATTTATTTCTATGATCCTTTAGGAATCTTAATTTTCTGTTATGCATACAGAAATGTTATACCTACATAAAAAGGAATGGTGAAATGAAAAAATATACCAAGCCTTTGAAAACCTTTTACATGAGAAATACCAGTTTTTCAGCAAGGAATTTCTACAATTTCTCCTGAATGTGTTTGGGGGAGATGATTTTTGTTAAAAAACCAAATTATATTTTTCCAAGTAGCTTGATCTGGCATGAAACAGTCTTAAGAAATGCTCTAACAAGAATTAAAATGGGATGTCAATAGTCAATACAGTATCTTGTTCCCTGTTGCATTGCTGTTCACTTGGAAGTGCAAGGTCTAACACTGAGTTATTTTTGTGTTTTGTATCAATGATAGCCTTTATCTGCTGTTTCCCACCTATGAACTTTATCACATTTTTTTATTTAAGCTCAGTAGAGCATCAAATGGACTGATGGCTCCGGCTCACACTGTCAGCAAGTTCAGCTGAAAGCATTACATGGCCTTCCAAATGTTAGTCAGCTAAGTACCCTTTCTCAGGCTGTATATAGAGAGTGTGTTTTGTTCACAGCATTGCTACTAATAACGGATTATCTTATTCATATATCTGCTTCCCCTTAGGATGCTATAGAGAGACAGGAAAATTGACTTTGTTAATATGAAAATTTATTTTTAGTGTGCAAAATCCTATTAAATTTATTTATACAGCAGGAGTACTAACAAAAGAAGAGTCAGAGAACCAATTTTACGTCGTTTATATCTAAATATCAATGAGTTTTACTGCCTTGTGGGAAGCTGGTCATTAATTAAATAAAAATATTCCATAAAAAAATTCCTTAGGCTGAAGTGTATAATTGATTCTACTTTGCCTCTCTTAACCTCAAGAGACTTACAAGTAAGAGAACTAAAAGTCTTCAAATATGTTCTACGTTACTTTTACCTTTCTGTTTTTTTATAATTTGTAAGCTGTTTTTCCAAAAAAAGTGTCCACTAGCAGCTGCTTACAACCATTTGAACTGGGTGGGTCATTTGTGTTCAGTTATCACATGCATAATTTGCAAATAATTGCCAATAATTTAGAACAGTATGATTCATGTATGGGGAATTAAAAGAAAAAAAAACCCAAGCAAACTAAAATATTTGAGTTTACAATTGGTTTTTATATTTATGAATCTCTTATTAAGAAAGGCTTCTGTGTTGTACATGATCTATGTCTAATACTGTGTCACAAATCTGTGCAACCAAAACCAGCAAGACATTTCATAACCAAATGTTTTTACAAAAAAATAACCATTCATTAAAAATGCAGGTAGTTTCTGTTTACTCAAATGTCTTGACATTTGTTTCAGGGAAAGGGGGCTTCCTAGGAAATGAATAATGTAATTTTAAAAAAAAAAATTATTGGTATTTTAAAAAACCAAAATTGACCTGAGTTAATTTATAATTGCTTCTGTTAGAATAAGGAAGTCTCATAAAACATTGGTAAGAGCTCTGCTCCAAAATGCACATAAAACCGATTTGTTCTTTTTTCCTTTTTAAAGGTAGTATTCATCCTGTCTTCATTTGAAAGAAATTACGAAAGAGAATACAGAGGATGAAAAAGAATATGTCCTGTCTTACGTCTCCCACAATTTACATTAAGAGCAGCATAGAGTATAAAGGAAGAATGTAATTTTTTCTAGAAATTTGCTCTTAAAAAAACAGAATCACAAAAGCCAGCAATGCTTGTAAAGCAGAAATACTTTTGCCATTATTAATGATTCCAGCTGTAAACAAAAGCAGATATGAGTCTTTAATTAGAGGTCTTGCACCAACTCATTAAAAAAGCAGTAACTTGCAACCCTAAGGTTCCATACACCCACTGTGTTTGCAAGATGACAGAGCAGCTATCAACAACTAAAATTCTGTCCCTACAGGAATACATTTTCCAAGGAAATACTCACTGTCCTAAAGCAAGCGCTGTGGTATGTGACACTGGCAGCTTAGGTCAGCTGTGTCTGCACCTGTAAAGACATACTACACTTTGCTTTATTCAGGGGAGCTAATGCCTACAGGTGTTTTCTTCTGTAATTGAAGAACACAACAAGATAATCAAGATCCATGGAGCAGCTTCATAGGAGAGAACACCATCAATGAGATATTGTTTTAATCTTTGGTAACTCATATGTTATGCAGCTGTTAACTGTGTGTGTTATAGGAGTTTGCTAGATATGTATTTGGTAACTGCAATACTCTTGTCTCAAAATTCTGACCTCAGTCAAGGGTTTTTCTTAGCTTTTTTCATATTCAGTTGCACAAAATAATGGAAAACAAGCTAGTAGCTTAGACCTAAGTAATTTCAGAATAAGTTAAGACAAGCCATATAATTTTCTATTCCCTTATTATGCTAATTGCATTTAAATTTCTGAATAAAGAATGGGAAAAAAACCTCTGTCAAAAGAAGTAAACCTAAAATAAATTCTGACATAATAATAAGTAATTAATAAGAAGATAAAAAAAGAATCCTGGGAATGACTGACAAGTCAGCCTCCTCTCCATGCCTTGTAAGGTTCAGATTCTCCTGGAAGCCGTGTTGAAGCATGTGGGATACTGGGAGGTGACACAATCAATGTGACTTCGCAGTCAAATCATGCCTTCATAATCCATCCAGTGGCTTTCTGGGATGGAATGACTGAACAGTGGACAAGAAGAGAACTACAAGTGTCATTTACATATAAGGCCTTTGATATGGTCCTCCAAAACATTCTGGACACTAAATGGGACAGATATGGGATGGATGGATGGATGGATGGATGGATGGATGGATGGATGGATGGATGGTTGATTGCGTGAGGAATTGTGTGGATGGCCATACCCAAAAATTTTTATAGTTAGTGTCTCAATGTCCAAGTGGAAACAAGTGATGAGTAATGTTCCTCAAGGGTCTATACTGTCAACTACGCCATTAACATCTTTCTCAGTGACATAGTGGGATCAAGCACACCCTCAGCAAGTTTGCAGATTACATAAATGGGATTTGATGTTGCAAAGGGATGCCATCCACAGGCAGGTTTTATAGGTGCCTGTGCAAATCTCATGAAGTTCAACAAGGGCAAATGAAAAGTTCTACACCTGGGTCAGGGTAACCCCCAGTATCAGTATGGGCTGGAGGATGAAGGGACTGGGAGCAGCCCTGCCAAGAAGGAATTGGGGGTGCTGGTGGGTGAAAACCTGGACATGACCTGACCATGTGCACTCACAGCCTGGAAAGCCAAACGTGCCCTGGGCTGCATCCAAAGCAGCGTGGGCAGCAGGGGAGGGAGGGGATTCTGCCCCTCTGCTCTGCCCTGGTGAGACCCCACCTGGAACACTGCATCCAGCTCTGGGGTCCCAGCACAGGAAGGACAGGGACCTGTTGGAGCAAGCCCAGAAGGGGACCATGTAGATGATCCTTCGTGATCCATGAATCACCAGAAGGCTGGAACTTCTTCCCTATGAAGGAAGATTGAGAAAACTAAGTTTGTTTGGTCTAGAGAAAAGAGGACTCAAGGAGGCCTCATTGCAGCCTTCCAATATTTAAAAATGAGTTTGTATGAAAGACAGAGACATTTTTTCTAAGTTCCTTAGGGAGAGGAAAAGGGACAAGAGTTTTAAATTGAAAGAGATCTTAGTGTATTTGAGCAGATTTAGTATAAGGAAGATATTTTTTACATGAGAGTGGTAAACATTGGCACAGGTTGTGGGGCTTTGATCTAGTGAAAGATGTCCCTGATCATGGCAGATGGGTTGGACTATATGATCTTGCAAATTGGATCCCTTCCAAAACAAAACAGTCTTTGGTTCAGCTTTCTGTGTAGAAGATATCTTCCCAGAAGACAATTACCTTGTTCAGCTATATAAACAGAGAGCTGGATTAGAGTTTGTGAGTACTTTTTTCAGCAGTGTAAAAAATAATCTCAGAAAATTTGTTTCAATTCATTTCATTTAAAAAAGGTAAAAATTTAAAAATTCTTCCTGTCTTAACCATTATGGTCTAGTAAATTTCTTCTTATTAGGGAGGAAATAGAAAAAAAGTCCTGAATGTAAAAGTCAATTGTACCAACCTGTTAGTAACAACCAGAACTATTTCATGGGCAAACATCACTGAATACAGATAATCCCATTACAAACCTGAATATACAAGTAAAATCAGATCCCCAAAGTTTTCAGACTAAAATTGTATCTGAAAGATAAGTCTCTGTGCCCTAAGCTACACTTCATTTATTAGCAAGACAGTCTAAAATGATGCTTTGCAAAGTGACAGGAAATGGCTGAAATCCTCCCTCCTCTTGACCCCCTTAGGGAAGCAGCCACCTTGGCTGCCATACAGAGTTACTGAAATTGCACAACAGTGCTGCAAAGAAATCACTTGTGCTTGCATGCACAGACATGAGCTCCTCAGGCCAAAACACCCTTCTACACCTCTGCCCTGGCTCTCAGACGTGCTCCTGCTTATTGAGCTGCTCAGTTTTTGAACAGAGGTACTGTGCACCCTATAAGGCTGCTGAAACAGCTAAATATTTCAGTATTGCAAATCCACTTATTCAGACCTCCCTGCCTGAGAGATTGTACACTGGTTGTTGAAGCAAAGATCCTGCTCCATTTCACTTTCCTGATATGTTCTTCAGCCTAGTTACAAATTGTACTTAATAAATTCCAGGAATAATCAGTTCCATAAATTTTCCCTTCTGTGAAAATATTCCCTTTTGAGCTCCCAGGACATTTCTTCCAGGACATTTCTTTGCTTGTCTCTATTTTTCTGAGTGGAAGTGCTTATATATTCCTATTGACACTATTTTTACAAATCAAGGTCTCCCACATTCCCTCAAATGTCTTTTTGTCAAGTGAAAGAGATGCAATCTTCATATGGAAGCCCAGTATATCTGATCAGTTTATAGCAGATACTTTCTTTTTAAAATTAGTAACCAGAATTTGATGTATACCTCAATTTTGAAGTGTCATAATTACTATTTTTTTTACTATTTTTTCTTACTGCTTTTTTTAACACATATTGATAACAATAAAGAAAACCTGAGAAAGAGAACATAATTCTTCCTTTGCAAGACTGATAGGAGTTAAGAGGTGTTTTTATCCAAGCTAACTAATACATGTTAATTACCACAAGAAAAAGACAAACAGGAGAAAGTTGATTTTATCTGACTGTGAAAAAAATTTGCTCACACAAAGGAACAGTACTTGGGAATTTTGGTCCTATTTCTAATTAAAAAAAATTTTCAGTGATACAGATGTTTTATGAACTCATTTTTGGTTTGCCGGATGGTTCCATCAGGTACAAATTAAATAATGTGAAAAAAAATTGTAATATGAGTCTTCTTTTCAACTATGCATTTTGTTTTCTGTGTTTACAGGCTCTTGCTGGGTTTTTTTAGAACTAAATATGCTCAAAACAAAGCATTTTTTTATAGATTAATTTTTTAACTATGATCTATTTAGTTTGGCTTAAACCAAGTACTTGTTGAACAATTCTTTCTGTCAGAACACTTTAAAAGCTTTCACTTTGAGACTTTTATTGTTAACTTTTACTTTTGTGCTGTCATAAAAAGAATTAATGTGACACCTCCAGGATGGTTTTATGGTGGGGCAGTTATTGTATAATTAATTTAGCTAATACTAGTCAGGAAAGAATGAATTCATGTTGTCTAAAAAGAGACTTTTTCTCCAAAATTGGTATTTCAAAGTTCTTCGTCAATGTCTGCCTTACTTATGCTCTGTCTGCACAGCACTTAAGACAACAAGAGAAAAAAAAAGAAAAAGAAGAAAAGGAAAAACCAAAGAACAGTGTTTAAGGTCTGTCTACATAATTGGTCCTGTCTGCAGATTTTGTGAGACTTCTTGAACATAAAAAAAAGTATCACATAATCTACAGTGGTAACTATTTAAACTGCAGGTGTGGCAATGCTGTTATGGTATTCCTGAATATTTAAACAAAATAATGCATTAATGAAGGATGAAGACCAAAGAAGAAACACTTTCTATTATTACCTGAGAGAAGAAGGGAAGTAAAATCCCTTCAAAGAGAACAATTCATCCTTTGTACCACTTCCAGAACTGCCTTATGGAGTTCAACAGAGGCTCGTTAGTTAGCCAGAAATGTCTGTGAAGAAAACCTAACTAAAGACTTACCTCAAAATACTTTCCGATTTTCTTGTATTTTTGGAAAGTCTCTTTTAAATGCTTTTGTTTACCATTTAGATAAATAAATGCCAGAAAATTCTATTGCAGTAAATACGCTTTAAAAAGTGTGTCTCAGGGATAGAGGAATAGTTGGAAAATATACAAAACAAGGGGTGGGGTGTTTTCCCTCTGAGGATTGTCATTTCAAAACATAATAATATTTTTAATCATTTTTCATATATGCAGCAATTATAGTTTATACAGGAGTATAAGGACTAAAACTCTGAAGGATATATCCTGAGTGTCGTTTCCCATCACCAAATAAGGCACAGTTAGAAGACTCATGAAAGCCCTACACTTGCCGAGTCCTCTGTGTCCTTCAAAGGCTACAAAAATGTAAAGCCTTTACCTTTCAGAGTCTTGATTTCAACTGAAAATAAAGCTCATATTCATGGGATGCAATCATATAACCAGATGCATTTTACCAAACAAAACTACCCAGATAATTTTCTGTTGTCTTTTTTTTTTTACATTATTTTTTATGCACTTGAGATCTGAGAACCATCTCAAAAGGAAGGATAAATTATTTAAAAACATAAAATATATTCAAAAGTACAATGTGCTTACTTTGAAAGACCTCAGTAAGAGAGTGTTTTCAAAGGCAAAATTATCCAAGTACTTTCCAGCAGTATTAATTCAAAATTCATTGTTCTGCTAAATACGTATTTCAGAAACAACAAAATTTTCCTTCTTATTCCAGTAAATTTTTTTTTATTGGGTATACTGAAAATATCCCAATGCTAATTTGAGAGTGGAGATAAAAATTCCAGCATTTTAACTGGAAATATATCATTAGAAGATGTGGTAAGATAAGTATGGTACTTTATTGACGGAGGACAATAGGCAGGACACTAGGCACTGTAGTAAAGAGAGAACCTATACTAATGCCAGCTTAACTATGTATGTGGGTTTTCCTCTGAAGTATTTAGCTTTTTCCTTTATGCAGCAGCCTCCAGAAAAAGACAGCATTTTGGAAACAAAACCTTAATCTGGTATAAAAGGAAGAATTCTTCGTCTGATCAGTGAAATTGCACTTACGATTTTCCTTGCCAGTCTTTGGCCGTCGTTTTTTGGAACTGGTGCTCACATTTGGCTGTCACTCATTTGCTTACAGGTACAAATCCATCCTTCCACGTGTATCTCCAAGGGGAATTGGACAGGAGTACAAGTGCAAGGCAATGCCATCCCTCCAGACCCCAACAGGGCAGACACAGCTCTATGACAAAGTCCTTCAGGGGACTTCAACTTTGTTCACAGCTGCTTTGAAATTAAGCTGGCCCATTCATTGCTGAAGACAGAAAAAAACAATGCCTTAGAGCTTGCAGTACCCAATGCTGGTCTCAGTCACTCTCAAAGAAATCTGAGTTATGTTCATGGTTTCACATAATCCTGGAGTGACAGTGTTGAAATTCTTGTTATTTGCGTAACTGAAGGGAAAGAAATGAAAGACAGAATGTGACAGCCTTCACAGCATCCCTCTATCTGACAGACATACCGACTGCTATCTGAAATTGTCTGTTCACTGAGGGAAAAATGAATTTAAGGTAAAAACTGAAATTCAAACAGCAGGGGAACATCCCAGAACCTGGTCAGTTCATAAAGGAAGAAAAACCTTTTCTGACTACCAAAAACTGTGTTTTATTTAGTGATCTAAATTTGTTTAGAATCCCACTGCCACTGTAAATCTTCTACCCTTCAATTACTATTTTACTTAAACTGAGTGATCTGCCTATTTAGTGACCCAGAAAATGTGTCTTTCTCCATAGGACACAGTTCTGGTAACCATTATCCATCTACCTGCTGCTACACACAAAATATAAATTTTGCTAACAACAGCAACAGCAACAATTTTATTTTGTTTCTGCACATTGCATATCATCTTCATAAAATGAATTCCCATAAAAATGCTCAGCAGAGCTGAGCAGCTCTATAATATGGTTAAATGAAGCTAGAATATTACCACATTACGTAATTTACATCTTAAAAAGTATAAGCTCTTCACACTCAGAGTATGGAGTAGCCTTCACAGCTGTACAGTTTAAATAATGTGAAGGAATTTTGCATAGTTAGAATCAGAATCCTAATGCAAATGGATCAGGTGCATTAATCAGAATGGTTTCCACCCAAAGTTCAAAAGAATTTTTTTCCTGTGAGAGATTTACTTTTCTCTTCAGGTTCATCAACCTGTCATCTTGGTCAATTTTGCCAAAATTGGCTCACACTGGAACCCCACAGGCATTTCTTTTATACAACAACTTAATTCCACATTTCCTCTACATCCTTTCTATCTATTACCCCCACTTTGAAAATTCTGATTGCTTTCACCTTCACTGACATAGTTTTAGGATGCTATGAAGCTTTTATAGTCCCTGCATATAGATGTGTTAAAAGTATTTTTTTCTCCCCAGGATTATCCAAGCATAAAAGATATGATTTCACTACCTTCTGGGGTTTTAATTATTTGATTTTATTTCTTTTTTCCGTTCTGCATCATGTTACCATTGCATTGCACAAATGCATGATTTTTCACACGGGCACATAGTGACAGGACAAGGGGTCCTGAAAGAAGGAAGGTTTGATTTTAAGATGAAATCCTTTACTGTGAGGGTGGTAAAACAGTGGAAAAGGTTGCCTTGAGAAGTTGTGGATGCCTCATTAATGGAATTGTTCAAGGTCAGGTTGGATGTAGTTTTGAGTGACCTGATCTAGTAAATGGCATCCCTGCTCATAGCTGAGGGTTTAGAACTAGAGGGTCTTTAAAGTCCTTTCCAACCAAAACCATTCTATGATTCTACGATGATTTTCTGATTATAGTGTATGTTACAGGTCCAGTTCTATTTCAAACACCACGGATTCCGTGAAAATTTTTGATTAAAGTTATAAATGCCACAGTTCTGTTTTTATTAAAAGCAGCCCTGCTTAACAAGGAGTCAGTTGTCCAATTATGAAGAGCTACTTTCCATTAAGGGGTGGCTCAAGAAAAAGTGGGACACTGTAAATAGCACAAACCTGGATGCAATCAGCTGTGACATTTTAAGATGCAATGAGGAAAGTCCATCATTAAAAATAAATCCTTCCTGAAAATAAGAGGGGTTTTCAAAATAAAGGGGTCAAAGGAACCAAAAAAAAATTAGGCAGTGCATAAGATAAGCACAGTTTTAGAAGTGCCTGACCATACCAGTAACTTCATTGACTCAGTATGTCAGTACTACTCAGGAAGTCTGATGGTGACAAGATTGAGTCATCTGATTTGCCTTAACTTAGGATTCTGAAAGAAAACATTCAGTACAAACACCATAATTATTAGAAACAGAGCACCAAATATTTGGAAAGTATGCTGTGAACTGTAAGGAAACACATAGGCATAAAATGTTTACATAATTTTTAACTGTGTGTTCTCAATTTACTTCACTATATACTGTTGTAAGTCTACTAGGATTTTTGGATGAAAATGAATGGGTTTGGTGCATTTAATTTGTTTGATTTTGGTTTTGGTGGGATTTTATTTGGTTTGGGGTTTTTTTGGTTAGTTGGTTGGTTTTTTGTGGGTTTTGTTTTTTGTTTTGGTATGGGTTGGTTTTTTTTACTTTTTTAAGGTTTAAGTAGCTGTCAGCTTTCTATATTGTAAATACTGATATTTAAAGTAGGGATAATATAGCTGTCACTTTTTTTTCCTCCCTCTTCATAACATTTGTTAAATAATTACTGATTTGATAGCACAGTGTAGGCGATCCTAATATTTCGTGACTGAAATTAATAGATGTATTTTTGGTTCCTGGATACCATGTGAAGGATGCTACTACATGCAATAAGCTTCTCCTGAATTTTAATATCTGGTATTGATTTAAGTAGAACAAAATTAAAGAATATGTCATAGGAACAAAAAAATCATAAACATCTTCCCTTTGAAAACATTCAGATGAATAAATGGGACAACTTCTATAAACTTTTTCATGAAAAATATTTCAAAATATTTCTTCACTAAGCTTCAATATAGAGTGAGCAGAATTTCCAAAACAGGTTTAAGGATTATCACAATTTCTTGTAAATTAATATAATTTCAGCAATAACATGATTTGGATTGGCTTAGGATATGACCTTTAATTTTCATGACGAATTTGACCTTAATGAGAATGGCAAATTTTTACATACGCATGAATACTGCAGAAATAGCCTTCTTTGTCCCATAAGGATGAGTCTTTGGTTCTGAAAAGCATCACTGTTGTTGTAATGATAAAATCATAGAAAGACTTCAGTTGGAAGGGTCCTTAAAGATCATCCCATTCTAAACCCCCAGTGTCCAAAGGAAAACTAAAATAACACAGTTCTTGGTTTACTCCCCTTTCTCTATTCACTCCATCTTCTAAATGAACCTTTATGTCCAACTGAGGCACTGATCTTCTTGTTTCTAACAAAACATCAAGGAAATGAAATGGTGACTGCTTTCTACTTAATGTATATGACTATTTTTAGAGTGAATACATTTAAATAAATGGTATGAGATCTCTTCTTTTCTTGGAATCTTTAAGTTAAAACTGTTCTGATTTTGCGCAAATGTTTCCAAATTGTTTTTCCCCATTAGAGTGACAAATTTTGTAAAGAAATTATTACCCACAGATTTCAAATGTGTACTCACATTTGCACAGGCAGAAATAGCTTTACATGTGAAAAAAAAGAATTTTGCACAGATTTCTTCTGCATAGTGAGTAGACTGAGTTCAAATAATGGCCTTCAAGTAGTGTCAGTATGCTCCAGATACAGAACACCAGATTCAGCACAGGAACTCCTCCTAAGTAAATTAACAAATGCAAGAGTAATCTTGACAAAATCTTGATGATCCTCTCAGAAATTTGAAGATACTCTTTTTCTTAGTCTTGTATTTATATATAAAGAAAGGACGGTGATGCTTCTTAGCTCCATATTTTCATTAAAATTCTTATATTTTACTGAGCTGATACCTTTTTTACTCACCTTCATCCTTCATGCTTTAAAGCGTAAATTTAAGAATATGATGACATTAGAATTTTCTGTTCTAGTAATATTGACAACACTTCCAAAGGACTACTGCAGAAAATACCAATTTCTACATTATGAATACCTTTAACTTCTTTTCCATGTTCCAGAGAGGCCAAGAACTGTGCTATGTGGCCTGTTTCCTTGAATGCTTTCTCAAGACATGTCACTTTGCATTACTTGAAAGGGTTCTATTGACCTACAGTTGTTCTCATTCACACGACTGGGTCACCTGTTCTTCCTTGCACATTCAAGGACTTTTTAAGAGATTTGAGGCAAGGCTTTCCTAGGGACCTAGCAGAGCTCCTCACCATCTCTCACTTGACTGTAGCTTTTCAGCGTCCCGTAATTCTTGGACTTCCAGGCCTGAGGTCTCATCTTATTAAACATCTCCTGTCTGGCAAAACGTCCTCTGCACGTGAGTAAAATGAGGTAGAAGGCAGTGGCCTTCATGATTACACTTAAAGGTGTAGTGAGTCTCAGAACAATTTTCTAGTCTAAGGATGATTTAATTCATAGTGATGCAGTAAAAATGGATGAAATAAAGCTCTGAAATTTGTTTTACAATATTGAGACAATGTTAATGCCAAGAGCTTCTATACAATCCCTAGTGGTACTGAAAAAAATATACCAGAAGTCACAGCTACATTAAAAATAGAGATTATGTAAAAGAATATAAGGTGTCAAACTGTGATCAGCTGTATATCAGCAGGTTGCTGTTGCATAACAGATTTTTTTTTAATCACAGAATCATAGAATTGCCTAGGTTGGAAGGGACATTAAAGATTATTGAGGTTATGGTTTGGCTTTTGCCAGTCAGGGACTGAAGACCACCTTTTGGGCATGCAAATTCTTCTTCCAACATCAAAATAAACCAACACATTCAGTTCAGTTTTGGAGAGCTGCATATATTATCATGCAAAACTCTCCTTTTACCTTTTGCTTTAGCTCTTGCATTGACAGTAATAGTGTACAAAGTTATTGCTTTTTTTCCTGCTCATATACTTTCTGATTAATGAAATGCAACACAGTAGTTTACTATGATGAACTCTCATTTCAAAATTCCATACCAAATATTGGGCTTCAAGTATAAAAATGCAAACCAGAAAGATTTAAGCATGCACAGTAGGATTGTGAGTGAGGCATGAAGGAAAGTCAGGAAGGACTGAATTACACAATCTAAAGTGGTGCACTGCTTAAGGCAGAAAATGGAAGCATATTGACAATGTTACTAAAAGGTGACAGCAGATCTTCTAGCTATTCTTAAGGTGTCTTTATCTTCTGCAAAATGAAGTGTCTTCAGAGTAGTTGCAAAACAAAGCTTTGCTACATTTACAGGCATAAAAAAACCAGCTTTGTATTTGTGGATTGTAACTTTACTTTTTCCAGCAGATTGCTTCTCTAAGATTTTTGTTCAGTTCTGCTTGACATTCTTACTTTTCTAAAACAAAGGCTAGTGAGGTTAAGTTTTTATTTTCCAAAGAACAATTCTAGTACCCATCAAATGTAGGCACCGCTTGATATTTGGAGAGACTGGGATAGAAAATGGAATGTCTTCACTGGATGAACCAGTGTCTCTCCAAAGAAATGCCTTGCTTGCTGTATGTCAGTTTTAGACATTTGTTGATTATATGCGAATGTGGATGCCTAAAGTCCATACTCCAATGCGTACTTCTGAATTTCATCTGGAAAATTAAGGCTCATATTCAGTAAATTTAATGACTCCCAAATAAATCCTAACACTTATTTATAAGTCCAACTGTAACTTAGAGTATAACTCCATTTATGACTCAGAGAAAATATTCAGATGACTGCATACATAACGGCACAAGATAACACCACAAAAAACTGTAATGGATTGTTCTAATTTATTCTGACGATTTCAAGAATCAGCAGGTCTTGCAGCTCCAGAGTAAGCAAAGATGTCTCTAAGTGAATTTTTCGGTGTGCATTTTGAATATAGAAGAAGCCTGAATTCCATAAAAGAAATGGTCGGAATTTACTGAATATTAGACCCCTTCTGGCTGTATAATCTGACTGTCTGAAGTCACCTGTTACTTTTGAAAGTACTAGATTTAATCGTCAGAGATTATTCAAGAATGTGGATTAAAATGAGTGTTTTAAACCTGAGGGGATTAGTAATTTCAGCACAACTATTCAAATTTTTCTTTCCATTATGAAGAATAGCAGCTTTGGTCTCAAAAGCAAAGCTTTATGATAGCCTTTGCTTATTTTCAGACATGCGGATCTGGTAACAATGAGAACTATGAGAACTGAAACCTTAACTAATTTTATTATCCAATCTTTCAATAAGTACTTTTAATAATCTAGGTTTGTGGATTAAAGAGCAGGAGAAAAAATACAATCATCCAGATTTTTTTGTGTTCTCCTTTAGGAGTGTTGAAGAGACACATTTTTTCCTCAATATACAGTCCCTAATCCATCAAATTCAGGGCATTTACTCAAGAAATAGAGAAGTTTAAGTATTAGAAATACGAATCAATATAGAAGACTTTGGAAATGATAGTAAATTATTTCTAAACAAGTACTTCACTCATGCAAAATTTGGCTACATCTGGTAATATAAAAATTATCTGTCACCCTAGTAGGCTGAAATCGAGGGTTGGGAGGAAAAATCAGTTGTTACAGTAGTGTTGGCCACCTAGGGAAGGAAACTAAGTTAATCTGCCTGCAAAAACACACCATCAGCAACAGCCATGGTTAGATAACACCACCTCTCACCTAATTTGACTTTATTCGAAATGTCTCAGGCACAAAAATGTATAATATTTACTCACATGAAAAATTTCAGTTTATCCAATAGTGTGATCTTTCCTCTTTTGCAAAGAAAAACATGTGTATTGACACGCACAAATGAAATAATCTCTTATTTTTTTCCTTTTTTTTTCTGAAATAGAAAGAGCCATTACACCTATTGGGATATAATGCTTTACAGCAGCACTTAGTATAATCTAGATCAGTAAAGACAGAAACATTCTTGAGATGCCTAAAACCTACTCAGGGAGGATTTTAACATCAAATGAAAAGTATAGAGAAAACTTTCACATCCTCATCTTATGGAAATTCACAGATGTTATGCACTGCGCATCCCAAATTCACCACAAGAATTTTAGGAAAACAAGTTGAATAGGCAGTAATGAATCTTTTCAGAAGCATGAAAACAAAAGACAGAATGAAAGACAATTTACTTCCAATAATTCCTCAAACCTTTTTTAAAAATAGAATTTCAAATTACAACTCTGAACCTACCCTTTTGTTTGAATAAAAACATCTCATTACCCCATACAAGCTCATCATCATAAAGATACATTAGTCTGTTCTCACTGGCAGTGACTTATCGCTAACTCCAAATTGAATATTGGTGTTTTGCTATTGAAATGCCAATACCAAAAATTGCACATATGTCATTAGAAACAATGGCACCTTCAGATTTAATTACACGTACAGTCAAAGGAGGCCCAGTAAGTCAGAAGTGGTTATTGTGCATAAAAAGTCATAATAGTAATTTAGAAGAAAATTCAATGCTCTTTGTCAATTATTTTTTAAAACATTGTATTATTTTTTGTGATTTCTATTGTACATAAGACACAAAATTATCATAAGTGATGCAGAAAGAGCATCTTTAGCCTGCTGCTAGGTCACCTACAGATGCTTTGGAAATTTTACTCATCGTTTTCACTCTCAGTTCTTTAGCTGTCATTCAGCCAAATATATCCCAGTTCTGCAAGTTTTTAAGTACATTCTTAACTTTCCATTAAACACAGTGCAACATAATCATGAAAATTATGATAAACCCCTTGTAAATTACAGCTTTAGCTGTTGGACTTCTGACTGTTAGTGTTTTTCCAAGTTCTTCTGGCTTTGCAAACTCAAGATAGAAGAAACCTATGTAACACAACATGACATCTAGGGAGTTGCACCAGCACCACTTTGAAATGTAGCATCACCCACTCTTTTCTGACAAATCTGATTGTACAGTGCCTAACTATCTGCATGAAAAACCATTGCTTTTGGGCTCTTCCTCAAAACTGGAAGTTTTCTGCCATTTCTAGTAGCTAAAAAAAAGGTGATAAAACTGGCCAGATACTTTTTTTTCCTTTTTTTTTTCTTTTTTTTTTCTAATTTACAAATGTCTTCCATGCTCAGAAGGAGCCCTGAAAGAAATGATGCTACTTTTGTTTTTACAATCACCACCCACCATCTCATAGCAGGGTTTCACTCAAGCAAAGGCTGAGTCACTTTTTTTTCTCTCTCTTCTTAAAAAATACGATATATTAAAATGCACAGCCTTGGGGATGAGCTTGAAGAGTACAATATTCACTCCCCCGTTCCAGGTGCCAGGAAATCTACTGATTTTATTTTTCAAAAGGCCCAGTTTTCCACCTTGAACATACAGCTCTTAGTGGCACTTCTGTCAAGAGGGGGTAATTCTTTTTCCCGGCATAAATTTGGAGCAGCTTTTGCATAGCTTGATGTTCAATTCTTTACAACATATAAGAGGACATATTTTGAAAACTTTCTTTCACCATGTCTAAAAGGGGAAAAATGGTAGTGTCAATGGAAAAAGGACGGGAGAGGAATGTTCCTTCCTGCAGACAATTAAGACAACTTCAAAGATAAAATTCAGGGATGGGACAAGAAAATTGTCAAAGGAAATGTAATATTAAAGCTAGACCCTTAAAAAAGCTGAGGATGGTATTCAGGGTAATATTTTCTTGGTAACATAATTTTTCTGGTAGAATCAGCAACATTCTACAGTAATTAATTAAAATAAAATCATAGTAACACGATTAATTCTCAAAACAAGCCAGCTTCCCTGAGGTATTTCTGAACTCTAGAAAACTAGATTTTCCAAATATATAACATGACTATCTTTCAGATATCATTATTAAAAGCTATGTTTAAGAGCAGGAACAAGAATCTCTTACTTTAAAAACTTCACAGCAATAAAGATTGTAAAAATAAGATTCTTGAAGGTCTCAAGAATCACCTTCAGTCTTCCTTCTAATAAAATCACCAATAAACACAGCATTCCCAATAAACACAGAATACAGAGAATATAGATAGACATAATAAATACATTCACAGTCATCTGAATTGTTCTTTCACTCAGATTGATGGAAATAACCCAGAAATAACCCAGAAACTCACAAATAACCTAGATCTTACTGTATTTTCCTTTCTTCCTGAGAGTGAGGTTTATTTGTTAATAAATCCAAAGGAACTAATTACATTTATTTTAAGTTGTAAGAGTATTCTAATACAATTCACTGCTAAAAGTGTAGATTAAAACCTAGAGGTACTATTAGGTCATTTTAGACATTTGAAATTTTAATAGTATACAATTACAGTCAATTAAAATGGAATATTTACCTTGCAAACCAGGTTCCATAGATATTAGCAGGAAAGACAAAAGAGTTTTCTGCCAAGTTTTTCAGCTCCACTGCTCACTTACTAGAAAAAAAAAAAAGAAGAAAATATATTCAGCCGTGAATTGTACAGAGCTTTTTGAAATGGTGATGTTTTCAGTGAAAATGCCTTGAGATGTCTTGGAATGATATTTAGCTCCTGTCCAAAATGGAATAGAAAAGATTGTCAGAGGCCTAAATGGGTCTGCTAAGATAAATAGGGTTAGAGGCAATTGACACCTTCTAATAACACCAAAAAAAAGCGTGCACTCACTGGCACTCAAGGGGAGCAGGCAGCTGTGTTGCCTACGGTAGGACAGAGAGACATTTATTGGAGGATCTGAAGTTGAAACTGACGAAGCATTAAACCTGAATGGAGACGAAGAAAAAAATTGCTTCAACGGACTAACTGTTTGTCTCTGTTGGTGATGCAACTTGGCACCTCCAGAGATTTCTTCATCTATGTCTCCAACTCTATAGTAAAAAAAGAGGTTTTTAGAATGTCTTGCCATAATGAATCAAATCTGAACTTTCCATTTATGTTAACATGACAGATGAAGAAACATCTGTCTTACACAGTGAGGGTTGAGGAGTTAAGAAAAGTTCTAAATCACATATGTGTCAGGACCAGAATATGCCTGAAAGAACCACAGATTGTTTGATAAGCCAGAACTCCACTGATACCAAAGACTAGTAATGACTGTGCTATTTCAAAATTAATGTGAAAAATGCCATAAACTCTTTTGATCAACATGTCCCACATAAGGTTTTCAGAAAAAACCAACCAAAATAACAAAATTATTCTTCTTCCTGTCATGTAGAAATTACTTCTCCAAGACCTTTCCAAATTCCTGAAAAGGATGACCCTGCATGTCTACATAAAGCACATTGTGATCTGGGAGAGGTTATTCTGTAAACTGAAAAACATAATATAAAAAAGAAAGAAGAATATTATTTAAAATATTCTTAGGATATTATATAAATATACAGCAGTTACAGGAAAGATCAGATATCACAAGTAAAGGCAAACTTTGTGATAGAATAGAATGTTTTATCTAACTCTCATTCAACCAGTTTGTTATGTGGTATACAAATATGTGAGTTAGTTCAACCATTTTATATTATACTATATGGTTTATAATGGATAAAGTAAATGGACTAATAGCTGAACTGCAGAATGCATCTGTAACATAAGGAATTTATGCAACTTGCAGAAGCAGTCTTGGAAGGCATCAGTGATCTGTAAGCACTCCAGGGTCTGGTACTGTCTCCACTAAATGCAGCTGCTTTCCTAGAGAAGAAGTTGGGTTGCACGTTCACCAAAGCTGTAGTTTTGGCATGAGATTTGTATCAATTTTCTATTATCTCCCTAGCAGATAATTTCCAAACAAAATGGAAAACTTATTTAAACTCACAGCAGTATTTTTTTTTCAGGCTTTCTTTTCCTAGAGAATTGTAACGATTTGTCGATCTTGCCTTTTTTTCCTTTGAATCCTTCTCAGAGTTAATACACAATCAAATGAGAAGGAAGAAAAAAACCCAAACCAAAATAATTTAAAAACCCACGAACCCCACAAAAACTCCACAAAAAACCAAATTCACCATGTCTCTAACTTTTTTTTCATTCTGTTTGTGCTGAAGCAAAAGTGAAATATTTAATACTGTAGTTTTTTCCCTTCACCTTTGGTTGGACACATAACAAACTGAAAATAAGGGTGAGCACGAGCTTTTGGAGGCTGAGAGAATTAAACTCTGAACCCTGCTTTATATTCTAACTAACCATCAAAGGATATTTAAATATCAGATCTAAACAGGCAGCAGTAGATGCTCAGGAAGTTCCACCTGAATATGAGGAAGAACTTTAGTGTGTGTGTGACTGAGCACTGGAAGAGATGGTCCAGAGAGGGTGTGGAGTCTCTCTCATGGAGATATTCAAAAACTGTCTAGATGAAATCCTGTGCCATGCGCTCTGGGATGACCCTGCTTGAGCAGGAGGTTGGATCAGATGACCCACTGTGGGCCCTTCCACCCTGAACCACTCCGGGATTCTGTGATTTCTCTCTTCACCAAAATGTAGCAGCAAAATGGAGTACCAACATCAAAATCTCCTCCATTAGAGAAGGTCAAGGGTCAAACTTCCAAATGTTGATAACATCTCCGTCTCATTACTTCATTAGTTCTGAGGGTAAAATCCGAGTGGTAGGAGAGGACTAGAGGGTTGTTTTTATTAAGACCCCAGTGGGAATTCAACAAGGTCAACACAAGAGGCTGTTAGAGAAGTTAAATTTCTCTGTGGCAAGAAATAGTTCCTTCAGAGATAAGTGATTGCCTAATAGGTGAGGCACAGAGGAACTAATCAGTTTTCTCAGCTGCAGGATATCACTATTATCTCAGCTTAAAACAAGCTGCCCTTGGCCCCAAGCTGCTCTTTAGGTGGTACAAAGCTGATGCTGGGGAAAGAGACAAGCTTACTAACGAGGTGTGGAAATGGGAGAGGATAGTCAGTGCCAGTGATTGTACACATGCGGAAAAAAGGCAATCACATTAGATAAAAGAGTATTGTGTATCCCTCAGAGATAAGATTTGGAAGTCTTAGAGAGCTGATTTATGAGGATATCAGCTTAGTTGTCAGGAAAAATCTTAATGATAAGAATTGTTGTGAATGGAAGAGATAAAAATTAGAAAATACTAATAGACAAATAAAGGGAGGGGCTACCACAATTTTCTACAAAACCTTTAGTGGCACTAAAGTGCCAGATGGTGGTTTATGATATCTATCAAATAAAAGTTCAAAATAGAGTAAAATATGCATTTCATTCATGGACTGTACATGGAAAACATAGAATTTTTTCCCCAGATGCTGATTATCCTAGATTTTTGAAGGAAAATCTCTTTGCAGGAGTTCCTGTCTGGTAACTCTGGAATATTTTACCTGAATTTGTCTATTGCAGCAGTGCATGTGCAGTCTTAATTAAGATATTGCTTTAAGGAAGAGAAAAACTGTCCCTAAAATCATAGTGAGAATATAATAACAAAACAAACAGTTACCAAAACTAGAAACCATTAAAGCATATTACTCAGGGACAGCCTAGAAATATTGAAGATTTCATTGGATTTTTTTGAGCCAGATGCCGAACATGTGAAATGTACTAAGACAGTTTTGCCCTAATATCAAACAATAAACATGAGCATCATGAAAATAAGTCATGTGATCTACATTGACCTACATTGAGAAAATTAAAAGCCACAGAGCGAAATGTTGAAACACAACCAAAAAAGTAACTGCTTAAACTGCTGAACAAGAAATACTTCGGATTTACAGCAGGATGATCTACATCTGAAGAATGAAGATCCTTCAGATCTGTATCTTGAAAATATAATTAATTAATTTTATGTATAATTTAGTGTAGGGTTTCAAGCATAAAATCAATGAATTCTTTATACAATAGAATTTTTTAAGGATAGTGGCCATATTTTTCTCTAGATTAAATCACAGCTGAGAATTTTTTGCAGAATTCCAAAGAGATGTTACTCAAGATGCACTGAGGAGAGGAATAACTGTATTTTAAATCTGTTGTAGTTCAGAAAATAGCCTTGTAATGTATGTTTCTTGTCAAGCATTAATGATTTGAAGATATAAAAATTTTCATATCAGCTTAAGGCAGGGAATGTGTTTTGTTTGTTTTGGTTTGGTTTAGTTTGGCTTGTTTTTTTTAAATTCAACAGATGTGTTAAATTGCTTGCAAAACATATTAAGCTTAGAGACAGTTTTTTAAAAACCTAAATAAACTAGCTAATAAAAAAGTAAACCATGTTGGACACAGATACCACACTTTCTCTGAAAGCGTATCTGAGAGACTTGGTATTGAAAAAATTAATTACAAAATATCTGCTGCACACCGAGGTCTTCAAACAAGACCTTTGAGAGTAAGCTTTAGGAATAGGTAGCACAACTTTTCAAAACATTGCTGCTTTTAGTACAGTTGGTAAGTTGTGCCAGACCACTGTAACCCTCAGGCTCCTATTCATTCTCCTGACTTCATTCCACTCTCCCCAGCTGCGAGGAGTTTCAGAGTGACACAGAGGAAGTGTAGCTTTGTGAGGGTAGACATTACACTGAAATATCCACTGCTTTGCTATTTGGAGTTAAAGGGCACACTGTAGATATGTAGTTGCACTTTAGCATTTCAGATCCTATACAAGAAAATACTGGTAATAACAAAATCAGATATTAACGTGGACACAGCTGGAAGTATTGACTTTAAATTGCAGAAAAATAGATCAAATTCCTATGGAAAATTCCTAAGTATACTTTAGCACTGAAATACAATGTCTATGGGATTTGTGCAACCTCCAATTTCTGTCACTGTGAAACATGGGTAAATATCTGTCAGAAACCACACATATACAGTGCTGCCAGAAGGCAGCACTGGGGGAAGGCAGTGGGTAAGGTACTCTTGAGAACTCATCCAACTCATCTCGGATGATGTTTTCAATAATTTCTAATATTTATACAATACAAACTGGATATGCTTTTGGGTTCATATTTTATCATCTGATCTAAAATATACATCCCTCATCACTTTATGTCAGCTACCAGAAGTGATCAAAAGTGAACAAAAGCAATATTTTCAGGTTTAAAATCATGAAGAAACTGGGAAAAAATGCTAACATTTCACTTTTCAAACATCCTAAAGATTTATATCATCATCAGTTCTAGTAGTTACTACAGTTCCTATTTTAATGATTATGCATAGGGTTTTTGAAAATTAATCAAGTTCAGATTTTTGAAGCCAAAATATTATCTCCTTTCCTTTCCTCAAAGCCCATATAAATCTATTGATGCTTTTGTTCAGAGTCAAAATATGGAGGCACTCTGCAATAAAATAATGAACTTCTGTCATTCTCTTCATTTTTCATCATATAACCTTCAATTAGAATGAATGCTCACTAAGTCTAATGTTTAGGAACGATTACAGACAAAATTGATGTGAAGAAGCTTATGGTCTTTGTAAAATCAGTACTTCCAAACATTTATTTTTTATGACTTTAGAAATTTACTAATTTGCCAATGAAAGTCACAATATTTGATCACTATTAAAATGTTGCAAACAAAATGCAAAATCAAAACTATCAAGAAATGAAAGCAAAAAATCTTCGCTACAGGATAAACGTCAAAGTGTCATCTGACGAAATGATAATCATCTGACTCTCTCCTTTCAGTGCTCGTTCTCTTTGCCATCAACAACATTCCTTCATAAAGACTACACAGGTGTTTGATTCCTCTTCCTACCTCTCAGGTGCTCCTCAGGTTTACAGCCCCCTACCAAAATCAACTTACATGTATCTGGAAAACCAGAAGGCAGTTTTGTTAATGTCTCAACTATATATATGTATCATCTTTAGGTTTTTATTTTTGTCTGTGTTATTCCAAACATTTAGGTAACTAATATAGATATAAGCCTCCTACTCAAATCTCTCATCCAACCCATCCCACTTCCTTGCATGGTGGATGAAACACTGTTTGGTGTGTGTTACACATTGACAAAATTGCAGCTATTAAGTGTTCCCTAAGGACAGAAAAATATTCTGAATGTATCTTGCAAAGGAATCTCATCATCCACTCACTTCCAATAACCTGTAACACCACCACTTGTCAGATACGTTCTCTTATAGCTGTGAATACCTCATGATGGACCAATGCTCTGTAAATCACTCCTATAATTTTGTTTAATTTTGGAGACATTTAGGAGTAAATGGTTAAAATAGCTGGAATTATTACATCAGTCTTTAGAGAAATCACCTCTTTTTACCATGGACAGTGGGAAGACACAGTCTTCTATGAACCAAAGACTTAACAAAACTGCATTAGATAACAATTCAAAGCGGCCAGAGTTAAAGACAAAGCTTAAATACGTAACACTGAACAGGACAAAGACAACACAAATATCTAAAAGGCTCAATACTCACTTGCACCATTTGACATTCAATCATCACTATTAACTGTAGATTTCAATCTTACAGAGTTTCACAACAGTGTTTTATTTTGTTGCATGATAGCTAGTTCAAAGAAATTGCTCTTTGGTAGAAAAAAAAGTTAATGAAATTATATAATACATATTAAACTGTTGCAACAGTTTGTTTTACAAGTTTTCCTTGGTAGTTCAGCAAATAGGATTTGTCACAAGATAAAATGAAGTAATAAACCCTTTATTCAAGAGTGTTTCCCATTTCAACCAAATAGGTGTTGAGATAGGAAGAGAGGTGAAATTAAAAGAGCAGGTATTACAAACATTTTAATTTGTATGAGAATAAGTCCAACAGTACTCTTGTTTTTTCTACCTGACCATAACCTGTGTTTTTCAGGTGCCTCCCACCCGTGTAGCTGTCCTGCCTCTATTATTTACAATAACAACATTGCTTCCCATGACATAATGCTTATTTCTTGCATAACAATGAAGTTTTTGGGTTTTGCCATTAAAAACCAAGGATAATTTATGCAAGAATTTAGAGAGAAGTTCATTAAGAAAAAAAATAGTAAAAAAAGTTTAATTTCAACACCACCTAAAGTATATAGTTACGATAATCAACATGAGACAAAAAATCCTAGAGTTAAGGCACTGCTTTTTAGCTTTGGTGATAAGCATGTTTCAGCTTTTGTTTGTTTGTTACTCAGAGTTGCCCTGCATAATTTCTAAAACTGACAGAGATAAGAAATATGCTATTTGCTTTAGCCATGGATACACAGAGCAATTTCAGTGCTAGTGACATGGCTTGACTAAGAGCTGCGAAAATCCATAGGGATTACCAAAGGGGGAGAACCAATGAAGGAATTACTTTGCTTACAGCTTCTCTGCCTTACTCTGAAACAAAATTGAGTTGCCTCTGAGATTGCCTTTTTCTTCCACATACAGATTTATCCTTATTCATAGTCATATACAGGAACAAGTGCCTGAATTAAAAATGTTACATCTATAAATCTCCAGCATGAATACATAAGAGTTATTATGTTTTACAGCTATAATCTACCTGTAATGTAATTGATATCTTTTTGCAATATAAAAGAGAATATGGAGCTGTCACTATAACTAAATCAACTATATATGAATGTTCTTACACTAAGCCAAGTGATGTTTGACCTTGCACTTGTAACTCAATGGATGATTCAAGTGTAGACCTGGTTCATTTCAGAGGACTGTGTTTATAATGCACATGACATTCATCTTCAGATTGGGAAACTCAGCTCCTGCACTTAAGGTTTGCAGTAGTTTTAGTGGAATTGTAATCTGGAAAAGGGTACCAACACTTTTATGATTTCCTTACCCTTTGGCAACATTATTTTCAGGGTAAGAGCTCTAGCAATAAATATTTTGCAATATAGTCCTGGTTCATTTCAGAGGACTGTGTTTATAATGCACATGACATTCATCTTCAGATTGGGAAACTCAGCTCCTGCACTTAAGGTTTGCAGTAGTTTTAGTGGAATTGTAATCTGGAAAAGGGTACCAACACTTTTATGATTTCCTTACCCTTTGGCAACATTATTTTCAGGGTAAGAGCTCTAGCAATAAATATTTTGCAATATAGTCAGAACCTGGTGAAGCTAGTGAAGCAAATCAAAACACTCTAAACTCCAGATGCTTCATTTCATGAGTTCACCCCAAAGCAAACAGATTACCATCTGGGCATATGAAAGAGAAAAAATAAAGTATA
Source organism: Corvus hawaiiensis (assembly GCF_020740725.1). NCBI lineage: Eukaryota > Metazoa > Chordata > Aves > Passeriformes > Corvidae > Corvus > Corvus hawaiiensis. Next base: position 27,742,971 of record NC_063255.1, read on the forward strand.
CCTTTAAAGCAGCCTGTGTTTGGGAGTACAGTGTGTGTAGTATTATCTAACATACTATGAATTAGAAATGTGTTCCACCTAAATTGTATTTGAAATACTACTGAAATACTGAGCTGATATTTCAGATGAACTGTAATATGCTTTAATTCAGCTGATAAATACTCCAGTAAAATAAAATAAAATAAAATAAAATAAAATAAAATAAAATAAAATAAAATAGACCCAACACCATTGATAACATCTGGACTAGTGATTTGTTTTTCCAATTAATTTCAGACATTCAGAAGACATATTGAGGCTACTTAAAGCATATTATTTCAAAGAAAGAACTGTAACTGCCCAAACAAATTGAACTAATTTCCTCAAGTGGCTGTTAGAAACCCTCTTCTTATCCTCATACAGGTTAAAAGCTCACACTATAAATACTTACAAAGCATATCATAAACTCTTCCCCATGACTTCTACATATATGCATATCACCCTTCTTGACAAACTAAAGGATTTTCATAAGGTTTATGAAATTTTCAATACAGTAAAGACCGTGTAGAAGAACTTCTGCAAAGTCCAGCTTTTAATTTTTTTTTTTACACAAAGACATTTTATAGCAGCCAATAATCTGAAAAGTGGGGAATAATGTAAGCTGAACCCTTTCATGTACTTTTGTACTTTTGACATGCTTATTTTCTGAAAAACAAGGCAAAGTCAGCAGCAAATATTGTCTGAATAGTGAACTCTGTTTGGGAAACAAGATAGACACTTTTATTCCTGTACTCAAAAACTTCCAGCAGTCAGTTTGGAAGCAGATGTTCTGCACTGTCTTGCCAGATAAAGAAGACATGGGAATCCTGACAAATGGATAGAAAGGCTTCAGGCAGAATCACTTAATATGTTGACTCATTTGTTACTGCAGGTACACTGGCTTTGAGTTAATTCCTCTGGAATCTCTACCACTCACCAGTGTTCCTGTATTAGATGTACTTTCCATTTTAGAAATGCAGAGATCTCAATGATATCAGATCTCTGTGTCTACAATAATATAGTTCCTGGAAATTCCCTGATTTTTATGGTGTGAACACTGCTCACATTCCTGCAGGACACTGACACAGGTTCAGGTCAATTTTGGCCATCTCTGCAGTGCATACTGTGGCTTCCTTTTGTTTATGTCCATTAGCTTTAGCATAAGCCAGCATGAACATGGATCTAATTCTGCTGGACTCAGCTACTAAAATGAAATGCTGGAGTTTCTATTCCATGATAATCTGAGATTGCCTCCATTCTTTTTAAATACTAACAAAATTTCTGTTAGGGATTACCTGCTTGAGAACTTCCTCCCCTTTACTTTCAAGTTCTCAGTAATTATAGTCTTTGTTATAATTGCTCAAAGTCCCTTTGAACTTACAAATGAAATTGCTTTAGAACAGGTCTGGAAAAGACTATAAGATTTCAAGCCTAGTGGAACCAGGATCACTACACTAAATCCACAACTAGTTTCCCTGACCTTGGAAAGAAGGATACGAATCGGAGTTCACAGTCTGACACAGATTTGTGGACTTTTAATGACACTGCCTGGTATAGAAAAAGGTTCGAGTGTTACAGACCTTGTGATACAGTGGGGATATCCACTATAATTTTTGATCTGATTGTTACTACATGAAGTTTGATGAGCTGCAACTCCTTATAGCTAAAATGTTTGTTTTTTTCCAAACTTAGGGGAGACAAGAAAAATGCTGAGGATGAGCATGACTTATTGAGAAAGTGATAGCAAGCAGGTAGCAATCTTACCCAAATTTATCAGAAATTAATTTGAACTGAATTACCTCTATGGTAGTTTACAGTAGAACTGAAGAATTTATTTTTTAACCTCAAATGGCATAAACAAATAAATAAATAATACAGTACCAAAAAGTCTATTGGGAAATTTGATGACTCCTTCTTGTAGAAAAAGGTGGAATTTTAATGAAAAAAATTATGTCTACTTTTAGGTCATCAATATAATCTACCAGTGCTGAATTAAAATTAAATCTTTTTCCTTAAAAACTGTAGTATGTTCTTAGTGCTATATTGATCATGTTTCCTGTTTGTTTCAGATGGCAAAACATTTGACTGTCCTCAATTAGTTACTAAATGCTATTTTACTCCTACAATGAAATAAATTTATCTAAAGGCAAGTGTAATCCAAAGAGTAATCTGTTCACTTCTGGAATGCTATCAGATCAGAACTGGTTTTGCATCTCTTATGAGCCATTGCCCTCATGGTGAGAAATACAAATTACCCTCTAGGTAAGTCAGAAGAAAAGTTAATTTTATTTCAATGAATTACAGCCTTTTGATTCCAAATAAAATGAATGAATAAGTATTCAATTTAAATATTACCATGGAGAACTTAGCATAATAATGAATTGACATTTTTTAATTTTTCAAGACAAAGTTACTCTTATTTAACAAAAATGATTCCCTCCTCAAAAATTCACAACCATGTCATTTGAGAAAGGATTATCTTCACAACAGAAATGCACATTTTACAGTACATAACTTCAAGGGCTGGATTTTTATGGAATATTTTAGGTGTGATTATATTTATTAGAAAAACATTTGATAATCACTTTTAAAATTTTCAAATTAAAAAAAGGTCAATAATATGAAATTTAATTAAATTAAGAACTATTCCTCCTTAAGTGATATGATTTCCTTGATTTGTACATAAAAATTTCTTCACACCATTTAGCTTTGATAAACATTCTTCAAATCGTGTGAATATTTCCTTCCATTTACTTGCATCTTTAGTGCATTTTATTTTTTTCTGGAATGAAGTCAGCAGTCTAAAATAAGAACTTCCAACACTAGGCACAAAATAAGGCATTTTAATATAAGTTGTAGTAGATGGTATTCCCAGTTAATGCTGTCTTTTAACTTAGGCATTTGATCTCTTTCCTATAAAAGTAGATGAAACAGGTCATCTTTAAGACGGTTCATGCCTCAGAAAAATAACAACTGGAAGCAGGAATGGGTGTATAAACCAGCTTTTCATTTTAAGTGTATCTGGATATTGTGGGTGTCTAACTGAACAGGGAAGAAAGAAACACTGTGTAAGGAAGAGTTTGGTGGCTGCAATCAGGACACAAAGTAGTGATTTCCTTAAAAAATAGTAAGCTTATTGGTTTCATTGTTGTAACAAAACATGCAGTTGTATCCCTGAAAGAAATAACCTATGACAGCTGTTTCAAGAAATGTTGCAAAGCTACTTTCTGCCCCTTTTGCTTGAGAGCCAATAGAGCTTTTGGATACTTGGAACATCTGGGGATTAGGCTAGTAGTCTGTACATCTTTCATATCTGACTACTTAGGAACAACATTTAGTTTCATGATCAACTTGAATCACAACCAAAATTTTAAGCAAAGAATTGCTAACTGTCATTCTTTAATGCAAAGAAATTAGTAGCCTTAGTACTTTTGTATAAAACCATTATTTTTTTTTGTTTAGTCTCCTGCAAAAAAATTTGTACAGGAGATTTTTAATAATGCCTTTTTTTTGAAACTAAAGACCAAGAAATAACTACTTCAATAAGAATAATTTACTAATATTATTTATGTACACATTTCTTGTCATGCATGAAGTGAAAATGCAGGATAGTACATCTATGTGCAGTGTATACTGCAGTCTTTATCCCTGAACAGTGTCAAGCCCAGAAAGCGCATAATTATCATAGAGAAGAAGCTAAGCCATCTGCTCAACATTTGCATAAGTAAAAATAAATGGCTTTATGCTACTGCTGTATTTTCTATCACTACGTCTGAAAAGATAATAATGCTTTCAGTATGTCTCAGACATCTGTGTTTAAAACAAAATAATAATTAATTTTACAAAATATCAGTGAGCATTATTTTTCCTGTGATTAATAAACACAGTTACATCAACTTGTAATGATTTAGGCAAAACACAAGCATCTTCTCTGAGATATATTTTTTTTACTTGTTAGCAAGGCTAAAAACTGTGATTGGCTTCCCCATGTTGCCTAGAAGGACTAGAAATGAACTGAAACTCAGTGATTGAAAATTGGCAGTCAAGAGTATCTTTCCATTCCTACTAAAACCTAACAAGCAGTCTGTTGCTGTTGCTGATTCATTTTAACTATGATATGAAGAAAAAAAACTTAGGTATGGAATTGCTAACTTTTCAGTCAAGGTTATATTTTTCAGAGTCACAATGTAACTAGACACTTCAGCAGCTTTTTAGCAGTATATGAATGACTCAGAAATTTAGGCACAGAAAAATACAGCCCCCTTATTCAAGAATATTCATTTAATATAAAAAATGTTTAAAATACAATAGAAAATAATCTTACTGAATTTTGCCAAATCTTAATTATAGAGTCCCATTATATTCTGTAATTAATTTACAGTTGAGTAGTGTCTCTAAGAGGACATGCAAATCAGAACTATGATTCTGTACAGAATTCCAATCACGCTTGAAAGCCCCTGATACGCCAGTAAAGAAACCTATCTGAAAACATTTCAATGGGAGGCAAAAAAAAAATAAAGTTTTTAAAACTTCAAATTCTGCATGCTTGCAAAAAGAACAGGGAGACTCCATTTCTCTCTATAATTTTAATAATAAGCTTCTTTGGCATCAAAATAAACAACAGAATACTGTCTAATATTCTCTACAAAACATGTAGGTCTACATAAAATGATTGCTATGTACTTAACATATTTTTATCAGAACTGCAGTATCTATTGCAGGGAAAAAATAAATACATTCAAAACATGCTTGATTTAACTTATAAAGAAGATTTACTTGTCTTTTGTTATTAAAAATATACATGCAATCTGTAAGATATTCCCTTCTGTATAAAGAACAGTGAGAGTCGCTGATCAAGTTTTTATTCATAGCTCCTTTCCAGGAAAGAGTGCCATTTGCATCTTCCAGAAACTGTTTGGTTTGGGAACATTTAAGAATTTACTGAGGCCAAACAAGAAAGCTGACATGTATCCATACCATAATACACACCCTCCCTCCCTAGCCTCCAGTTTCCTTCCCAGTTTTTACACCTGCCTTTAAGGAGGGAGAAGCTCAAACCGGTATGGTAACTCTGTTAGCATCTTACAGAACAAAGGAAGAAAAATGAAGACCAATAGGCAGTCCTCATGAGTGGGGTTTTTTTGTGATATTCATTATTCCTATAAATCCCCTTTAAGTACTGAAAGGCTGCAACAACGTTTTCCTGGAGCCTCTTCTTCCCCAGGCTCAATCACCCAACACGCTCAAACTGTTCTCATAGAAGAGTTGCTTCAGCCTTCTGATCATTATTTCCATGGGCCTTCACTGGACCTGCTCTAACAGGTCGATGTCCTTCCTGTCCTGAGACCACAGAGCTGGATGCAGTGTTCTGGGTGGAACACTTTTGGGGGGAACACTCAATCCCACTCTGTCCTTGAAGAACGTGTTGACAGCATGTCCTTCTGTAGACTCTTGACAGACATCACTCATTACTAGTTTCCACTTGGACACTGAGACATTGACTGTAACTCTTTGGACATGGTCATTCAGCTAATTCCTCATCCATTTAATGCTCTATCCATCAAACTCATATCTCTGCAATTTAGTGGTAGGAATGTTATGGGGGACTACATGGGAGACCTTACAGATACAAGGAAGATGACTTCTGTAGCTCTTCTCTTGTCCACTGATGTAGTCACTCTATTACTAAAGGGCAGGCACAATATGCTCTTGCTGAAGCTATGTTGGCTGTGTCTGATCACATACTTCAATAGAATTTCCAGGAGGACATGGTCCATGATCTTACCAGTCATGGAGGCAAGACTGGCTTGCTGATTGTGAAATTGTTTTTGTAGAGTTATGCTTGGAGATTCAGTTCATTTTATCCTGTGTATTGACATGTATTTCAGGTTTTTGTTATTTGTGTATGGAGGCTCACAGGGGGTCTTCAGTACAACCCATTGTCCAAAGCAGGCTCAACTGTGGGGTCAGACTACATTGCTCAAGGCTTTATCCAACCAGGGCTTGAAACCCTTCAAAGTTCTCTTCAGTCACTTCCCTTTCTGTATCTCAGATTAATCTAACTATTTTCAATACAGTTACACTGGTGCAAAAACTATGCAAACCCATTTAATTTTTTGGTTTCTGTATATATGTACCCATACACATTCCACATTTGTAGTACTGCTTGAAATACTCCTAAATCCATGTTTGAGTTCTCAGAAACTAACTATACACATTCTAATTTCACACGGAGTTTTAGCAAGATTAAGATGGAAAATGGAATGGAATAAAAATCAGCAATCAGCTTTTGGGACTGGTTCACAAAAGTGCTAAGAACTTATGCCTAGCAGAAACAGGGTATCAAGGTAACTATAAAGGGCTGTCTGCAGACTTTAACTCACCTGAAGTTGTACAGACAACTTTTGATAAAGCCAGCCGAGTCTGCCAAAATGCTACCATCCGTAATTTATTTTAGCTCTCATGCAATCCTATTCCACAGTTTCTAAGAAAACCACAAGAAACAAAACTTACTTTACTTCTTCTCGTCTGAGTTTCATCCTACAAATTCTTCAGGAGCTAATTTTTGGCTCATTTAAATGACTCACATAGTTCACACTAAACTTACTGTTGTAGGATTACAGACTTAGACTGCAACAATGCCTTTGTTTCTTTTCTGTAGCTTCCTGGAGATCACAGAATAGTGCTCTTTGAAGTGCAAAGATTTTGCCTTATTTGCTTTGTGAAATGCTTTATGCATTTACCACAGATTATAAATAATGAAAGGTAGTTATTTTGAGTAAGAAAAGGCGTTTACAAGAAAAAGAAAATATAATGCTTCCGTATATTCCCTTTGGAACAAAAAGCAGAGCCATGGTGTTTCCTCACTCTGCAAAACACAAACAAATAGGTCATAGAAAGAAAGAAGAAACAATGCACATGAGAATGACCCCTCAGAAAGAATTATCTAGGAAAGTAAAGGCAACGTGATGTCAGTCCTAAGTATTTATTGTAGCATTTGAAAAATATGCCTTTTGTGACTACTGCTTCCAGCTGATAAACCAAGACTGGGCTGACAGAGATATAAATCACAACATAACCAATTTTTTTTTTTTTTTTTTTTTTTGCCTCAGCCCTCACTGCAGGATTATTTTGCAGGAGGATGTACAGCCTCAGTTCACCCTAGGAAGGAATAAGCACACACAATTGGCAATTTTGCCTCACGTTTGATGTACAGAACACACACAGGTGTTAAGAGGGCATAATGTTATTCAAGTTTGGCTGATATAGTATTAGATCAAAACACATACTGGGTCCCTTCATGACATAAAATTTAAATCCTGATTTGCCTGTTGTCATGCAAAGCCACTTTGTAATGTCCTCGTCATTGAGGGAGGTATGGCCCTGGAGCAGCAGGCTGTGCTGCACATGTACCAGCCAACCCACAGCGCCCATTAGGAGATGGTTATCAGCTACAGCTACTTGCCTGGGGAAGGATCAATTTGCACTGCCCCCCTTTTCTTCCTTTCCTGCTCCCCAATGTTCCCAGCTGGGCACCCCTTCCACTGACCTTCTTCCAGCTGAACAGCCTGTTAACAACTTTGGTGAATAAAGTGTGCTGAAAAGTCCAGCTGGGTTAGTTTTCTAAAAGATTATCAAACTATGTCAGCCTATGGAGGGGTCTGGTGAGAAGCAGAGACAGAAAATTGATGGAAATAGGAAGATGTGGAAGGTAATCTTCCAGAGCGGGTAGCTTCGGAAAGGTAGAATTAGTACAGAAGAGCCTGCAAAGGGGATTGCCCCTTTCTGCAGCTCCAGGTTACTAAACTGCCTTGCTCCATTTCATGTAACTGCAGTGTTACGATCTAACACACCTTCGTGCTATGCATTTAGCATGGGTGTACATTTTCGTGTAAGTCCTGTAGACCATTTAATTATGCAGAGGCCAAAAGGGATGGAAGATGACTGTGCCAAAACTTACAATATCTTGTGGAAAGGAAGAACTTGGCTAACTCATCTAACACAGTAAAGACAACTATTAGTGGTTATAGCACAAGTTATTACTATTATTATTCAGTCCTTTTTTTTTTTAATCAAGTCACAGTGTTTTCATTCTATTTGTAATCAGAATCAGAAATCTTTCTGCAGATTTCTGTTCGCTCACAGGAATGATTATCAAAAGGAACTGCTGCCCTTTTCAGAAAATACAGCATAAGGGAAGTTCTCAATTCATAATTCACATAGGGAGCGTGATTCAAGGAGCTGCTCTATGCATTCAGCCAAGTAACAGAAATATATCATAATTCCCATGGGGGCATAAAAACATGTTTGTGTACATGACACCTGGAGGAATACTAGAGTGTGGGAGCAATTTGTTGCCTGAAATAATCTACTCCATTCATGAAAACATTGATGACAAACAGCACACTATTAAAACTGGAATTAATTCTAGCTATTTTTTCATCTGTTAACAAATTATTTACATTTTATATAGAAATATATATATATATGTATATATTAGAACTATTTAGCAGGTCTTTTTCAGCTTATTAGAAAGAAAGAATCAACAACCTTGCACAGATTTCAGACATCTTCATCTTAGTCTTCCAACAGTGAGTCTTTATCTTCTTCTTATGAACAGGAACATACCCTCCTATTACATCTTATGGCTGTTAAACTTTTCAGGGTACAAATGGCTTTTCAACAGGCCTTGTCTGTAACTGTGAGAGTGTGTGAAGGTGAAAATTTCTGCAAGTCAGTGAGACAGTGTAGAGGCTGAGTTCAAATGCATGAACTCACAAAAGCATGTTCTTTGCCAATATCAGCTGGTGTGATTACTTCAGCTGGAAGTTGATTCCAGCATTTTGAGTATAATCTTCACTGTCAGGGATTTAACACTAAAAGATCTTCCTGGCTTAGCTGAAGACATTGCAGGTAAAATCTAAAATGGAAGCTGGAAATCATTCCTTCCAGTACTTTATTGCAACTGTAATGTCAATGTCAGAAAGAAAAATAGAAAAAAAAATTGGGATTGCCTTTAAAACAACTCAAATTTTCACTAAAAACACTTTGTTAATGCCAAAATCTACTGAGGTTCCATAGGTTATGATACAATCATACAATTGAAGTCTGAAATGTTCAAGATGTTCTGAAGCTGCTGATCTAAAACAAAAGCATGCAGAACCTGCTAATTTTGTAGGGACAGCTAGGCGACTAGAATGATTTCTACTGACAGTCTTGTAGTAAGGTAGGAGATTTAGCTAAAAAATTGTCTGACATATGAAGATATTGAAAAATTTTTAATCTTAATACTTGGCACTGGATTTCTGTAAATATAGTTGCAAAATTAAAACTTTAGTCCCCAGATTGGCTGTAAATTGAGAATTAACTCATTAAGCCTGTTCATGAGATCTGCTGTGTATGAAAGGAAGCTCTGTGCATGAATGTATATATATGCAAAAAATGAGAATATCATGGCAATGACCACAATTTAAATTACAAAACCCTTAAAATTACTCATGTGAGCTTAAATTTCTACATATCACTTCTTAATATTACTTACACATATAAATTTTCTATTTCACGAGGAAAAAAGTAAAGAAATAAAATAGGTTAAACTATGAAAACAAACTTCCAGACAGGAGATTATAAATACAAACACCTACAGAATGTATTAGAAATTCATACAGCAATGATAGTTTAAGAGTTTCAAGATTATAATCAGAAAAACAACAAAATCAGAATGTTTTCAGGAAATGATTGTCAGACTTTATCAGCTATAAACAACTACTTGCAGTCCTTCTTCCTCTACTGAGTGTATATCTGCTCTAAAATCTAAATAATGCTGCTATACGCAGGGTGGCATCATGACTTCAAAAGCCATAAGCAAGACTTCAGGTGGGGAACAACATCTCCTGGTTGGAGGGAAGCAATGGTATAAAACCCAAATCTCTCCTTGGTATTTATAGTGTGGAAAGTGTGATTTCTGTGGAAAGATTAAATCACACTGAGAAATCTTTTAAACAGAATTAATGAGGAAGAGAGATGACAACTCAGAGACTAGTAAAGAAATGATGGTTAGAGTCGAAACAAAAGGGTGTTGAGAAATGGGAGTAAAAGAGACCACAGGAACAATATTCAGGATGTCAGGCTCCCACCCCAGGGCAGGCACACAACTGCACATGGATGGAAATCAAAACTGTAGTGACTAAGATGTGGAGGGAAAGGTCACACAACTGAAGTAAGTAGTGGATGAGTTAAAATTTACAGTAAAGGTAGACAGGCAAGAGAATGAGATGAAGATGGTTCTCATTGTTATGACACAAACACATAGGGCTCTCATACAGAGGCAGATGAGCTTGGCTTAAACAGGGAATGCCTTTTGTCTCAGTATTCATTAACAAGGGCTTTCTCTGTTCTTAAGGATAGGAATCAAGAGCAAGGAGAATGACCAGAAGAGGGTGAGTCCAGGATTACTGTGAACTCTAAATAAGCTCATGGATTGCACTCAGCTGTGCTAAGAAAGCTGGCTGATGTTCTTGCAAGGCTGCTCTTCAAGAAAAGTCTTGGAGATTGTGGGAGATCTCTGTCCATAGGGTGAAAGCAAATGATGGATCGACCCCATAACTACAAGCTTTACTTTGGTTCCTGGGACAATCATGGAGTTGGTCCTTTAGAAGCACATTTCTGAATATGAGGGAGGAAAAGGTGATGGGGAATTGTTGTGGTGGTTTCACCAAAAGTGACTCACAAGCAAATCAGCTGGATACCTTCTGTGATAAAATAACTGAATTTGCAGACATGGAGAAAGCAGGAGCTATCTATCAGCTAGGCTGACTTCAGCAAGGCTCCCAGCACCTTCCCACAATGGATTGAGTGGTTGGGCTCAGATGGGACAGCCACTGGGTCATACCTTCCTGGAGGCTGGTGCCCTGTGGGATCCCACAGTGGCTGCCCTGGGGTTGGTCCTGTGTAATGTCTCTATCTGTGACTTGGAAAGGTGACCAAGTGCACCCTGTCAGGTTTGCAGGTGGCACCAAACTGGGGTAGCAGACAGGTCCATATGCGTGAGGGCAGGCCATCTGTACAGGTGGTGGGATGAAGAGGAGAGTGGGACCCTCAGGTGAATAAGGCAGGAACAAAGGGCAGCCCTGTCCTGGGGAGAGAGAGGGTTTCCAGCTGCCGCAGAATAAAGCCCTGAGCAACGGCTTGATCCACAGCTGAGCTTGCTAAGGGCAGTGTTGGACTAGGAGCCTCCTGAGGCCTCATCATCCCAAATTGTCCTTCACTGTTACAATCCATAAAGTATCCACTTTTTAGGAGATTAGTAACTTTTTGGCAGAAACAGCAGGGTGGCATTGTTGTTCAGGACTTTTTGGCATAAATTGAACTCTAGGCAAAACCTCAAATTCTTGCAGCACACTATGCACCTGACTCAAAGTCAAAACAATGTGTTTAGTACTACAGAAATAAAACTACAAAAGTATTGGTAGTCCCAGAAAAAGAAATTAATGTACTGACATATAGGAGGTGGTTCTTTGATGCTGATGCTAGAGACTGAAAAGCTCAGAGTGATCTGGCTTTGAGCTCCAGGCTTCTATACCTATGTGCTGTTCTAACTACTGGCTATCAAAGTCCACAGTTACCACAATGCTAGAGGATGCTTCACTCTGGTGAAAGTCCAACCAGAAGAAGAAAGAGAAAGAATGGTATCTGGACATAACTTCATTATATTACCAAATTCTGCCCCACGGATTTTCAAGGCCCTCTTAGGAGAGGTAAACATGGCTGTTGTTCAAAATTCACAGGTTGAGTTTAGAAAGACAAGATGACATTGATTCAGATTCAAAGTAGAGCACAATTCTGTGTCTTATAATTAACCATTTCAAACCTTCATATTAATCTAAATGAAAACAGAAGACAGTTCTAATTTACTAGTAGGAAAAAGATCTGAAGGAAAAGAGCCACAGTTAAAGAAAAAAGCTGCATTTACAAAGGTAACAGGATGCATCCACACACCTTTTACAAAATCCTGGTGCCATTTTCATAAAAAAATATAATCCTGCACATCGATTATCTCACTTTTTTTTTTTTTTGTTTAAACTTTCATGTTTTATAGTAAAGAAACTTACAGTTAGTTTGCTTTCCACAAAAAATATTTTAAATTTCATTTCTGGACCATTAAATTTTAGACACACAGAAAACTTTGGAAACCACACAAAACGAAATGCAGCAAGCTTATGAAATGTGTGCTAGTTATAAGCATGTCCCTGTATCTACAAGCAAGTGAAAGGCATGTGTTTTATGGGACTACAGGAAGAACTTTACAGGAAATCAGAGATCCTGTTTCTCTAACAAATGACATGGGAAGAGAAGATGAGAAGATGATCATGAGCTTGCATAAGCCTGACAATTAAGACATCAGTAAACTGAGGCATGGTGACAACTAGAAGAAGAAAACTTGTAACTCTGTGTCATGGAAGTATAAGGAATGAGTGTACAAGGAAAAGAATGACATGTCTCTCATACACAGAAGCAAAGAACAGCTAGACCAAAGAAAGTTAAAGGGCATACCTGAAGACTAAGAAAGATTGCAATGGCCATATAAGAGTTTTAAAACCTGGATTGTTGTTTTAAAGCAGAAACAACCAGTAACACTTTTTGGCAAAAACTGCTCATTGCTAAAAAATACAGAAAGAAGTAAGACTAAATGCAGGCTCAGGAATACTGAGCACTTGAAGGTCTTTATGGAAATATGTTACCTGTAGAAGCAGAGGAAGCCCATGACCCTATTAAAGAAGACCCTAAGCTGAAACCCAAATTCGAATGCAAACCTGAAAAATAACCTTTCATAAATATTTTCACACTGAATTAAGGGAGGTTGTCAGTTACAACTAGCAGTTGGGCATTTTGTTCTTTCCAGCATTCTCTAATTAAATGCTAATAAATTTCTTCTTATTCCAGCTAGCTCTAATGCATTGACATGTTCTGAATGCAATGAATAACATCTATAGATTCTTTTACATGTTATAGAAATGCATGAACTTATTGAGTGACTAAACTTCTGTAAACAAATGTGTTGAACATGCTTAACTAGATACTAAAAAGTAGTAAAGCAGCTTTGCCATTTTTTGTCCACCAAGTAATAACCCCCCACTGCTTTCCAAAGCTCTCTACACAGTTAATTCTGGTTCGGGCTGACAGACTGGGCAAAGGATTGGAGCTTGAAATATGCCTCACAGGAAATCCAAACAGAGGTGAAAGAATGATAGAAATGCAGCCAATTTTCATGCTTACAGATATTCAATCAGTTTAGGGTCAGGCAAGACCAGACTGCTCAAAGACAAATTACTGCTACTTTGTAACAAAGAATAAGCATTTTTAATATAAATGTGTATGTTTGAATAACAATCCTGACACTTCCTGGTTTTGCAGTTTAATTTATAAAAGCAAACAAACAACAAAATCTAACTGCTCCCCAATTCTCAAGAAAAAACACTGAAGTACTAAGAAACGGTATAGTATCTCATACAAACTGAGTCAAAAATTTCATTCTATTCTTGGCCCAGTATCTGGATCAGTACAGAAAAAAAATCAAAAAAATCTTCAAACATATCTTTTCATGATTTCCATTCTAAGCTACTAAAATGAGATACTAACGCTGTATTTTTTGAACATGTAGAGACAGGAAGACTGATCAATATCTGCAAATTACATGGAATCTCCAAACAAGGCCATGAAACAGGATGAACTGAGTCTAATTCTTAATGATACTTGGGTTACACTTTCTCGTTTCACAATAGGAGGGTATTGGATATAAGTTTAATGTTCTGTTTTATAAAAATTAGCACCTATTACTGCACTTTGTCCTTTATTAACAGCAGACCTAAATTAAGATGAAAGTTCCAAATCAAAATGGTTATGAGGTCAAGGATAACCTGATTTTAGAATATAAATTTAGAAAACGTACATGCACATGTTCACAAAGCTTCTGTGGAATCTTTTTTAGTTATAGTAACATATAACAAAATTCAGTTCTTTTACATAACCATGGTGCATACATTTCTGTATTTCCTTTTTGACATCCCTCATCTGCAAGGCTGTTGCAAATAATGAGCTCTCATCAGTGCTTGAGGAACTCTTAGGATTTCTATGCTGTCATAGGTTATGCTAAAACAAGTGACCTATATTAAGACACCAATGTCAAAGAAGATCCATGAATATATACAGAAAGTTAACCAACACCTAAGTAATACATTAATTGATCCACAGCAACTGTTTTACTGATAGAGTACATAGAGTGTCCATGTTCCAAATCCAGAACAGTCTACTGATGGTCAAAAATACTTCAAGAAAAATTCTGTACAGACCTCATAAAAAATAAAGATAAAAAATATGGTCTTTACCATAATTATCGTTGCATGAGTACATATGTGAATTAGAAGCCAAAAGAAAATGTAAGTGCCACTGATAACACTACACTCTTACTATTTGCAATTGCTATTATAGCTTATATCAGCTATATGTAAATCTTTATAAAGCTGTGTAAACTGTGCTTGAACTAAATACACATACACATTAATACATACATGGCAAACATACGTGTAGTATCTTAGCATATATGTGTATATGTGTGTGTATATATATATATATATATACTCACATAAATCCATACATATATGGCAATACGCAGATATGTTCCAACAAAGAGAATTTGTAAACATGCATTTCACAGATGTGAAAAACTAGGTTAAATTTTTTTACCAGGAGAGAACTGTGCTGTGGCAAAAACAGACCAGATAAAACCAGCTAGGGTAGTGCTGCTCTTGGGGCTAAGGGCATTTTGAAAGAATTTGTGTGTTTGTATCACAGGGAAATAATTTTTTTTTTTATAGCAACTGATGGTTTTACACAAGGTGCTTCATTGAAAAGAGAAAATTGGTAAGACACAGCAGAATGACATTTAAGGAATTGCTTAACCTAAAACCAGTAAATCCATTAAAGGCTCAGATGCCATTTGATGATGGATTCACGGCTGAGGAAGGTGTTAAATCCAGGTGAAAACACTACACCTCTGAAATTTCAGTCTGTTCTAATGAGATTCTGGCAGCATACAATCCAGAAAACTGATTCATATGGACTACTATGACCATCTAAATAAATTTATCATATTCTAATCCAATTCTTACCTATCAGAAGGTAGGTAGATACACCAATAAATTCCTACCACATACTCAAGAATTGCTGGCTGAAGTGGGATATGTTTTCTGGGAAGACTGTCAGCCACCTAGCACTTGTCATATTGAATCATGCAGCACTAAAGTAGTTCAGCAGCAGCTGTAAAATTATGAAAGAAACCTCACTGTAAGAGCTCTGTTTCTCAGCGCTCTTGATATTTCAGAGTTGCATTTGGCATTAACTGGAAACTTAAGAAAACCTCAACATATAACTTGGGGCAAGAAGGAAGGCAGACACAGGATATTCATTATTTCCACCCCATGGACATAAAGACTAAAATATGTGAGCTTTGGAAAACTGGTAAGGGTAAAAGAATTGCTTTGAAACAGCAGCAGTTTTGTCTGTCTGCACTGGACATAATGACAATGATTATTTTTCAATATAAAGCCTTTATCGACATTGGAATAAGGTATATAATACACTACAGGAATAAGAACATTTTATCCATTTTGAAAGCCCTGTCCAATGATATTATCCGATGCTTTTATGTTTTTGTGTTACAGGAAACAGAGAATAATAATACTCTGCTTGCCTTCATACCATTCAGTTTTACAGGACTACATCATATCCCATTCACTTACTTTTTTTCAGGTTCATGAATAACTATCTCTTCACACAAAAGATGTTCCACATTTTTGCCCTTGTCTGTACTCTTTTTGCATCTGTGGTGCATGTCTTGAAAAGAACAGTACCAGAGATAGTACTCAAAGGGTGAATTTATGTTGTGGTTTGTTCTGGTCTCTTTCCCAGCAGACCATATGATTCTTCAGTGTCAATATTTCTGGCACACTACAGCCAACCCTATTATGTAGGATAATAAGGAGGCAACTGAAACCACAGACTAACCAGGGTCCTAGAGAGCATGCTGGGTTTTTTGGTGTAGGGACATTCAGTGCCTCCACAAAAATCCAGACAAGGCTGAATCAGCTTATGTTCAACAAGTTAAACCTTGGTTACTAGGAAAAGCTAAGATCCAGCTGGACTTAGTTATTCCAGTTCATGCAAACCATGTAGAATTCAGACTGGTCTGCAGATCCACTTGGTGCATCTGCATGCTTCCCAAGGACTGTTTTGTAAGGTGAGGTACGGACATTATCTTGTGTGGTTAGTTTGCACCATAAGATCCTGAAACTTGTGATGCTTGGGAACAGGTAAATAGATGATGGATCCAAGAAGGATTTTATTATTCTCAATTCTTTCTTAACTGAAAATTGCCCAAATGGCTGAGTTGTCACTGGAAATAGTACAGCTAATCTATCCCAGAAAGATAAGCCTCTCTGTGATGGAGTGAAAATCTCCAATGTCTGGCATGTCTTCACTGAACAGAGTAGATACTATACTAATGCTAGGAGACTGGGCAATTGGGTTCACTTTTGCAGAGAAAATTTATATAAGCAAATGGAATGCCAAGGAAATTGCTAATGACAGAAAACCAACCAAAACTCAGTGAATCTGGTTTCTATATCTCCAGATTCTTCTTCCACTTAAAATATGCAGAAAACACTCCTACTTTGCCTTATCAAAGCAGTACAAGGCTTACCTTTATATTTATGTGGTATTTTTTTGGCAGAAAACTATTACTGCAGTATGTGGCTCTAAAGCCACTGGGAAACCTAAAAACCTGACTCTTTTCACCACTCATGCTGGTCTGATAAAGTCAGTGTAAGTGCGAGAATGCCTGATAGAAGGGCAGATGTTACCCAGTCTTGATTTGGATTGGTATACATTGCACACAAAGGACGACTACTAAGAAAATTCAATCTTCATGGAATTTTATAAAATGAAGAGAATTAAGAGTTCTACTGAAACATCTCAGCATGCATAAATGCTATCTTAACATCATCCCTACACAAAATACTCTCTAGTTCATTGCACAGAATAAGATTAGTGTTAAATAAATTAAGGGGGTGTCTTGTCTCTTGATATTATTATCACTATTGTTTCAGAGAATGAATATTTTATATTTATTTCTATTGTTCCTTTAATCCTCATGTCAACAAGTTTTGCCAATAGTACTAAAGGTGTTTTCTAAAGCAAATGCTTCATTTGCACAGGAATTTCAATCAACAGACAAAACTGAGACAATACAAAATCCACTGACTAGGTTTGAAAGGTTTCTCCATTTACAATACTCATTATATCTATGTACTTACAAGAAGAATCACAATTTTAGTACATAGCAATCATAAGGACTACTGCAATTCTCACCCTTATCTTCAAGAGGTAAATATGTCAGAACAAATTCTCCAATTAAAATACTTTCTTACATTTCCTGGGCTATTCCAGTGTTTCTCCAGTTGAGAATATTCTCTTGAAAGGGAGAATATTTTTCTTTTTTTTAATTTGGAATGACTCAGAGAAAAGTACAATTCAAAGAGACCTGAGAATCATCCATCAATCACATCACCTAAACATAAATTAGCTCTACTTATGCCTTACTTGATTGACTAAGCTACTTCAACCAAGATCATCTGTTCAACTAGTTCCTTATCTGTACAATTATACTTTTTTCTTTAATATATTATAAAAATCACATAGCAGTTTGATTTCATTATGCTTTTGCTGACTGACTGTGGGAACGGGGTGTACCTTAGTGCAAAAGGCTTTTCTTCTTCCCAAAGACTGCTATACAGATGTTCTGTAGACAGGTACATACTATGACTTACATTAACAAATCCTGCTTTTGTACTATTTGACTGTTACTAGAAAGCTAAAGTTTGGACTACTGTATCTCTACAATGAAGCACAGAGCCCCAGTTCTTCTTGCTAAAGAGTAATTCTGCAAGAATAATATCAAAACCATCAAAAGTAAAAAGCAAAACTCCCCATGAATCAAAAGCTTGATACAGATGGGTGAGATGGACATCTGTCTTTAGCAACAAAATGGTATAATTCTTGATAGTCTCAATCAACTTCCTGACAGAATCAGTAATATGGATCTCTGTTTTGCTGTCTTTCCTCTTGTCTTTCAGTTATAAGGCATAAACTAAAGTAAAGTATCTTGCTGAACTTTTGAGGCGTGAAAAAACCAGTATTTCTTCCTTATTTTGTCTGAAAATGTAGCTGCTGAATTAGAATTTTTGGTGCTCATCAAGGCTAAATGGTTTGCCTCTCTGTGTGCCCTTTTTTTCCATCTCTGGTTCATGATCACTGATGGTCTGTCAGAGAGGCAGAGCTCAGAGCTTCACTTCAAGTATTATATTTCACTATATTAAACCTGATAGCCTTCAAAATAATTTCTAGTAGTGTGTCCAAACAGAACTCCTCTCATCACTTGGCTGCTAATCCTTGGTTTTGTCCAAAACATTAAAGAGTATTGAATTTGAAATAAGAAATCTTTCCTTTCTGAACAGAATAAGCTTATCATTGTCCTACAGCTGCAGAGGATATTCTTGTCACATTTTTAGACATTCATTTCCTTTTACTGTATATGATGCACCATTTCAGTTGCAGAAACTTGTCATGTGTCATGTGGCTGGATGTATTAGCTTGTGCGAAATGCTAAAAAGTTTATTGGTGGCTGGGCCAAGAAATTCGGTAATGCTACCACGGTAACATGCTGAGCAAACTTTTGCTGTCTATTCCATAAATCTATGCTTATTTTAAAAAATGGTAACATTACTAACCCACCACAGGATTCTGTTTAGAGGATTCAGATCTTTAATTCTCTTTGTTTCACTCCTAACTTTGGATATAATTCCATTTTGACCAACCCTTTATGTGACCCATTGCTGGGAATGAACTGCAGCAAATGTCAAAAACTTCAAGTTGTGTGGCATGGCATTTTAAAAAATAGACTATGGCTATCAACCACAAAGCTTCTATAATCAATGCTCCATTAATGTTTTCTCATATTGTCCATGAACAAAAAGTGAGTCTAAGAATGATGCGCTGAATGAAACAACCAATTAATAAAACTGTAAAGAGATGTTACTGCTGGTTACTTTTCAAAGAGCATTGGAAGCACATGCTTCTGTGCACACCTGCAGCAAAAAGAACAAGACATTTGATTGCCTAAACACAGAAATTAAATATACAAGATAGAACAGATAATGATGATTCCTGATACATTTCCGTCTCTCACAAAAAAGATGTTGTTAAAAACAAGATTCTGAACAAAGAAATGGGATTTTATGCCAGGCCCAAAGAAGGTGTATTGGTGAAAAAGTGAAGAAGGCCTGAATTATTTTAACCAAAAAGATTTTCTAAGTGACCTGGGAAAAGCATAAGGAGACATATTATTCTTCATATAACAGGAGCAGAACAACAGAGTAGCGAATATCTAAACATGAAAATCTTTCATCCAAGTATGCTGCACAACTTAAACTAAATGTACTTAGTCCTCCAGAGTTTTATAAAAATATTTATATCTACAATTAAAATTGACAAAGGAAAACAGGTAGACCTCAATTCTCCCTTTCTAATGGGAATTATTATTAATAATGGATTTGATCAAAATGCTGTATCTCTATTAATGAGTCACTTCATGTTTCTTCAGATTGTGTCATGAACTTTTTCAAAACTAAAAACCTCAGATGATGCAGAGTCCCTGTGTCAAATTGAGTATAATTATGTCTGTTTATGTGAAAAAATTTCATCAGGTGCAAACTTCAAAAAATAATGACAATATGTCTATGCAAGCAATTTTTTTTATTTGAATCTATCCATCTAGTGCTATCTATGCATCTGTCAAGTTAATTGAAAAAAGCCCAAATCAAGTTTTCCTCTCTTCAACTTAATAAAAAATTTTGCATTCAACTATGTGTCCAATCAGTGTTAATAATGGCCACATAGTTGATCACAGAATTATGCAACAAATTAATGAAAGTAAATAAACTAAGTGGAATCAGGTAAATATTTGAGAGGGCAAGCCAAGCATCCTCAGCAAATACAAACTGCCAAAATTAAACAGACTGCAGCTCATACCTTATTGAGCCATGACAGCAAACATTTATCAAATAAAGGAGAAGAATAAGCCAGCAACAGAGACAACTCCCGCTTCTTAAATTCTGAGTGAATAGTCAGATAAGTTTATCTAAATTAGCTAAAAAGAGCAAAAGAGGGTGGAACTACTGAAAGGAATACACAGGCTAAAACTAGGATTCCAAATTCACTAAAAAACAGATTACCTTAAAATGCCTGGACAAATACTATATGTACAGACAGCTAATAAATCTTCCTGCAAGATTGCAAACCAAACTATATCATTCCAGATCTGGCTTAATACTGATCCTTCAAAACCTTGACAAAAAAAGCAGTATATCTGAATGTGTTCTGAAGGCAACAGAATTAATTCCTGATCTTCTTGTCAGGTAAAATATTACCTTATTTGGAAAGATAAACCCTAACATTACAGTAGATATTCTTGAATATACTACTACCAATCTAGCTTAGGCCATAACAAAGTTAGCTACAATCACAGGCAAAGGTTTGCTACAAAGGGGTATTACAGACTCAGTAAAGCTGCTGCAGCATGTTCATAACTAGATTTATAGATGTTTTTGTAGATAAACAATTGCTTTTAATGTGGGATGAAAATTACCTCAAATGGCAATTAGAAGGAAGTAGACCTTAGCTGCAGAATACAATTCATTACTATGGTATCCATATTGCATAGCAGTTATTTCAGTTGTTGCTCTAATTTTATGACACTGTATTTCCACAGATATCATGTGCAATACTGACCATAATAAAAATGGAAGAAACACTCTGCCTGAACATGGGAGATTATATGGAATATAACATATTCCAGTGTTCATGAGGAAATATTACGCAAATATTGTTGGCATTACTTGCTTCTTACCCTCTATCCATACACCATTTAATTGGAAACAAAGACATCAACAGATTAAATGATAATCAGGTAAAGCAATGAATTTAGTGTAAGATGGAACATAAGAATATAATTTAGGGTTAAGTGTACGGAAATATCTTTTTTTTTTCCCAATTTGGCTATTATAAAAAAAGTTAAAAATGGGAGTCAAATAGGAAGCCAAGAACAGGGTACAATGCTTCCTTTCACTCCATTCTTTCAAACACCAGATATATTATCCTACAAATTTCATACCACTAATTTATGCCACTCCTTCATGACCCTAATTAAACAGAGAAAAATGAAATCAGGTAAGAAATATTAGTTACCCTGTTGCACAGGACTGAAGCAAAGCTCTTTCTTTACTAGACAAATAGCTCTATTATGGTTATGCAAATAAAAAAACAAACAACCAAACCCAACCAGATACTCTTTTTGGTGCAGTCTGATGTACACCTAAGCAACTGGAGGCTTTTTGCTGAAGGAACCATATCTCACCTCCCATCTTGGAACAGCCGCTTTTCTGTTGTTCTAGCAAGTTTCCATAGATACATTTACTTTAACAACACTGAAACACCATAAATTTCTTATACTTTAATTTATCTACATAGTAACCCTCAGTGGAGACTTTACTGACTATCACAGTAATAGCTACTACATGCCAAAAAGAATGGAGTGCAAATAAGAATGCTTTCCAATGTGTAAAAATTAAACATTTAACCTAGATAATAAATAATCTGTATTATTCTTTGATTTGGATGTTGCTATTCTACCGAACTTCCAGTAGTTTAAAAGAGCTATTAAAAATTCACAGTGAGAGACAACAATAAAGATAGTTTTTAGAAAATTTTATTAAGTCCTGTTGTGTACAGACTGCCCAACTACCAATCCAAGATCAGCTTCTTTATCTTATGAATATACATGATATAGCATGGTGAAAAGTGAAGTAAATGTAGAAGACTAAGAAGTGCTTTTCCTCGTATTAGTGTTGATCTAACAATAATCCTCCTAAATGAACATATACCTGTAAGTTAGCAAAGAAGTTAGCAAAGAGTTTGTGTAAAGGCCATGAAATGAGAAATTTCCTTTAATTGCTCCTCTTGCGTTTAGGAAACCTACAACAGAAATTTATGCATTTCAGTTCTTCCTGCAGGAGCTGGGGCTGAACTTATCACAAGCAGAGTGAGAGATGAGGATGAGATATCTCAGCCACTCTTAAAAAACACAGTATCAAGAGGTTCTCTGTCAGACCTTTATTACTGCAGCAAAGTCAGTAACCTTTCTGTTTTATGTCAGGTCTCATATAAGCCAAAAAGAGAGGGAGACGACAGGAAAGGAGAAGGGAGGGCAGGACTTATGTAATTGATGTACCAATGCATAAGGCAATTTTAAGGCTGAATTGTGCTGTTTCCAATGTGATGGTTGTTCTGGAGGCATTAATTTTAAAAAAAACCACTTCATGCTCTTCCTGTTTATAGTTTAACAATCTCTAATTGAGATCTATTCTAGCTGTATAGACCATTTCTGCTTCCTTTCATGAAATCCATTGCTTCCTACAATAGAAATAAAAGCCATCCTGTTATTATAACTATTAAAACTATCTGTCCATAAAAATTCCTGTAAATTTTGTCAAACTACCACTAAAAATACAATTCTCAAGGCAGAATCATTTTACTGGAAATGAACAACACTGAAAATATGTTGTTAATCTTTGATTTTCTTTACAGCAATCTGACAGCATGACAGATATTTTAATGTGATGATTCATTGTCACATTAAAGTATCCCCAGTGCTTTCCATGGGACACAGTTGAGGCAAATGGCAAAAGTCCATAAAGGTGTAGACAAGAGGAAGCCTCCAGAAAAAAAAAAAGTGAAAAAACAATAAAAAATTCCCCTGGGAATACAAGTCAGAGAGGAGTTTGGGAACTGATTAGAAGAAGAAAGACAGCTGACAGTGCTTTGTGGCATTTCTTTCAAGGACAAGAACATTAGTTCTGTCAGCTGCAAAATGGGCAGATTGTTCACCCTTCATCTCCGAGCCTGCATGTCAGGGTGTGAATTAGGGGTGACATTTCTACCTGTTCCCATGTGCTTCCCTCATCTCTTTTCTTTTTCACTTTTATACTCTTACTACTGTGTCCTTTATAGGTGGTCTGATATTGGAGAAACAGTGAGATGTACGAATTCATCCACACTGTCTGCTGATCACTGCAAGAAATTGTCATGGTTGTGTGTGACCCAGCACAACTCTATGGCAACAATTGGGCTGGAAAAAATCCTAAAGCAATGTCTGCATCTTGGTAGGCAAAATTCACTCTTGTACCTAGAAAAATTGAAAAGAAAAAAAACCCACTGCATAAACACA
Organism: Corvus hawaiiensis; assembly: GCF_020740725.1. Lineage (NCBI taxonomy): Eukaryota > Metazoa > Chordata > Aves > Passeriformes > Corvidae > Corvus > Corvus hawaiiensis. The sequence goes on from NC_063255.1 coordinate 27,766,384, forward strand.
GTAACCCTACACTGAGAGGAGATCTCCTCTAGCAGCAGCTACTTTCGGTTACAAAAACATTTTGGGGTTTTTTTTAAATTTTTTTCTGCCTTTTACTGCCTTTTAAGGTTGCGCCTAGATATATTATTAACAGAATACTGATGAATAGTTTTCATTTGATGCCATAATAATTTCCTTATACAATATGTGATTTACAACACTAAACCAATACTATGTCAATATGCAAGCAATTCTTATATGTCAGTGGTCTGAGGTAAAAGGTCATGTAGTATGCATTTAAATATTACAGAAATAATAAAAAGAAACCCCAATTGCCTCATAATTTTGTTCTAACAATTCATGTACTCGGTTTTTCCTAACAGGTATCATCTCTGTGTCTTACTATGTCGTTCCACAGTCACACAGATAATGAGAAACAAAAGTTCTTTATTTATACTTTCAAAATCTTCAGCATCAAAACTAGAAATATGAGTAACTGAATGATACCAGTTGAGAATGTCCTTTCTCTGAAAGTTGATAGTGAGGAAACATACCATGATTTTCTTGGTCTTGTGCTTGTATTCATATATTATTTAGGTGGCTGGCACAGTAGGGCAACTTCTTTACAGTCCTGTCACAAGGCTGAAATTAGCTGTTTACATTTAGTATACCGTTGCTAGAGGAAAAGAGTATTGAAGTGTCTCCAAAATGCACAGTGCAAATTTAGACCAAGCAATTATGAGTAAAAAGGCCTCTAATCAGCAGCACTGTGACGGTCAGTATACATTTAGTCAGCACTTGATCTGATACCCAGGTTTGCAGCAAATATCTCAGGACTCGTTAAAAGCAGCAGGTAAATTTGAATATTCTCTCTCCACAGAACTAACAACATGTCAGTCTTGGCAGGTAAAGGCAGGGTTGTTTGTGCATTTTTGATATTTAAATTTCTTCTCACTACTTCTCAGCACATAGCATTATAAAACATTCAGATCTCAGGTAGCTCCAAACCTGCAGTTTCCTTTCCAAATGAAAAATTAACCTCCAGCAGGTTATGGTAAATATCATGTCCAATTTCCATATGGCCAAGCCAGGTAGCAGAATGATTAGCACACTGGTTTTGGGAATCCTGCTGCTTTTTAGCTGTTGCCTTGATGTAGTGTTTCTCTCCCTCCATCCCTTCTGTACTCTCCCTCTCCTCTTCTTTCTCCATCTTTCTCCCACTTTCTCTATCTCTCATACATGTACACAAAGAGTAATTTGCTATTTATACAGGCAGAACAATCTTAGCATAAATAGCACTGAATAATAGGAGAAACATGTCAAAACACAAAGTCCTTGCCCTGCAATCTGATGACACAGTAACACAGTGTAGTACATACTTACAGCAAGGAAGTACTGAACAGCAAGTGGTCCTTGCAGTCAAATTGATTATACTGAGAATAAAGCTATCCCATACAAAATACTAATAATCAATTAATACACAGCAAGATAAGACACCTACCTTTGCTGTATTATGTCAACAGTTAGAAAAAAAATCTGTAATTTTTCTTCTATTTCTATGCAAACTTATTCTTTTCATTCTATGTTATTCTAACAGATGATCTGCCTGGCTTAATGATCAAATTTGTGTCTCACAAAGAATTAAATGTGTGCTGCTGTTTCCACAGTACATTGTCACCAGCTTTGCTCTAGAAATCATCCAAAAGAGATAGCTAGAAATATTGTATGTAATGGACAGAAAGAAAAAACAAAAGAAAACCAAGCAAGTGAAGTTTTCCTGCTAAAGGTGCATTGGTCTAATTGTTCACTGACTCTCACAGGTACATCCTAGACCCTTGTGATGCCACATGGACCAGCTCTGGCACTTCCCCCAAATGGACTTACAAACCTCCAATAAAGCAATTTGACGTTCTTGGCAGGTTAACATCCTGACAGTCTAGCAATTGAGTAGTCAAATTAGCACTGAAATCACTGCACAGGAAAAAATCAGCATGGAGATTGGTGTCAAAAAACAGTTGGTAGAGTACATGAAAGAGAAAGGGGAGGCCTTTGACAGTTGTGATTTGTTAGATCATATCTGCCAGCTTGTGAAGATTCACCATTAATTAGGACAACAAAAATTGCATGAAATAGAGAGGCGTATCCTTTCATCTTTCCAGAGGTCACCTTACAATTTCAGGTTATGTGTCATCCTCACAGAGAAAAGATTACATTCTTGGAAGATGAATGTGTCCAACTGTATTTATTTCCTCAAAGAGAATTAAAAGTTGATTCTAGATGTAAAAGCAAAAGGTATTTCCCAAGTTAATGTGACAATAAAATCTGACACACTTAAATAGAAAAAACACCAGCAGAAATGATGGTTTAAAAAAATGTCTGCAGCCCTCTTTTTCTTCTCTTTGTTTTCCTGCCTGCCTCATTCCCAGGTTCATCTGCATGCTGCTGCCTAGTTGACTGCAGTGATGGAAAATGCTGTGGGTAGGAGGGCAGGAAGCAGTCTCCCCTACAGATATCAGTTCTGAGCAATGCCAGCAAATGAAGATCTTGCAAGAATCCTGCTCCGAATGAAACTTGTACATTTTCTTCAACTGCTTCTTTGTGAGTTAGTGAAACAAAAGCATTTATTTGCTTTCTTTTTCTATCAATTGCCTCTATGTCTGCAGTGGTGATATATTTTTTTTTAAATTATGGGCAGTCCCAACATACATGAGTACTAAATACTAACCAGTGGCACATCTTAAGGTCATATAAATCTTAGCCAGCACAACATTAAGCAGAACAGGACAGATGATGAAACCATAAAACCATGTTCATACATTACTTGGCAGATTGACAGCATGAGTATTTTACGTAGGAATTGCTGAAACTTCACAATCCAAATTTTCAAATAAGAGTAATTTTGATAGCTATTACCATTTTATAGAATCAGTGAATATCCTGAGTTGCAAGGGACCTACAAGGTTTATTGATTTCCTGTCCCTGCACAGGATGACCCCAAGAGCCACACCATGTGCACAAGAGTATTGTCCAAACCTTCTCGAATCCTATCAGGTTTGGGGCTGTGGCCACTTCCCTGGGGAGCCTGTTCCAGTGCCCAACCACTGTCTGGGTGAAAAAGAGAGAAAGGATCATTGTCTGCCCCTTTATTTCTCCTCATGAAGTGTAGACTGCAATTGAGGTCTCCTCTCATTTTCCTCTTCTCCAGGCTGAACTGACCAAGTAACCTCAGCTGTTTCTCGTATGGCTTCACCTCAAGGCCCTTCAGCATCTTATTTGCCCCCCTCTGAACATTCTAATAGCTCTATAGCTTTCTTATATTGTAGTGGCCAAAACTGCACACAATATCCAAGGTGAGACCTCACCTTAGCCAGAGCAGAGTGGGACAATGTCCCACTGTGAGGCCAGTCTCCTTCCCCAGTGTGTACATACATCCAGGGTTGCCCCATCCCATGTGCACAGTCTGGAACTTTCCCTGGTTAAATTTATTCAGATTTTATATTTTCTAGTTGTTCTCAAGGTTTGCATAAACCTTCAATAGGTGTCAGGGAACACAGTTATTTAAATTAGTAAATTTTTTTTGTGTAAAATGTTAATATTTTGAAGAAAACAGGGATAAAATTCCTGATCTAAAATAAATTTGTATTCTGGAAACTCCCAGGTTCTATTGCATGTTAGCAAAACTCTATGCCCTTGCATAATTGCAGCTTCCCTCATTCATTTTTTTCTGTCATTTTATTATTGTGCTCTTTTTTCAAAAATGCTTCTATTACTTTCCATTCTTTCTTCAAAGACCAGATCTTGAAGATGGAAAAAAAAAATAAAAGAGCACTAGAGGAAATAAAGAGTTCCTCTTTCTGCCAAGGCTGCAGGAGATTTTAGGTCAGAAAGGAATTTAAACCCACAGCAACAGAATTTTACATAAGGCAGAATACTTGGCTTTCATCATGAGGTGTCATCTAGCATTCTGCCAGATATAACATACATCTAGTTTCTTGACCTTCTGGAAATTTAAAGAGAGCTTTTTTTGTCCCATGTTACCCACTCAGTATACATATGAAGCCAACACATAAGATGCATCCCAAGTTCTGAATCCTCTCGAGCACATCTTTCCTTATACAAACTCTACCATTTTTCATCATCCCAGAAATTCCTCCCACATCAGAGTTTCTTAACATGGTATTAAGTTATCCCTTTTCACCTGGGCTAGACTTATAGTCTTCTAGAGATGCTTTTCAGAGCAGTTTGAATGTCCTGAGCCACATGCTCCAGAAAAATGCAAGTCTGATTGTGTCGTTCATCCATGCTCACAAGACTCTCAAGGCTCTGCCTGTGGGGCTTTCTGTCACTGTCACCTATGGAGAGCTTAGCCTGAAGAGTTCTACCTCGGGCCTTTGTACTCTGGCATGCACAAACACCATCCTGATGACTGTATGTCCCACACCCACATCATTCCCAGAAGCTAAACTATCATTGAGAACTGTGCACTGTAGCAACAGTCATGATTTCCTACATCACTTTTGACCTGTTATCTGTCTCTAGCCATAAACACATGTTGCAAATTTGTCTCTTTTACAAAAGCTGAAGTAGCAAAAATAAACGGCATGAATGGGAAAGCACTCCCTCTAGGTACAAAGAAGAACATAAAAAAGTAGGGAGCCAACACAAAAAACAAGAGGAGGTCTTGTATTGTCCTTCCAGAATAGGTGTATGTAGGATGTTTTGTACACTTAGAAGTGCTGCCATTGCAATTCAAAAAGACGCATTTAAGATAACAATAACCCTAGAGACTTTTGTCAGTGTGCAAAGGCAGAAACAAGACATTGGAGGGAAGTATTCTTTCAGAGACCACTTGTGGAAAAAATGCTAATGCATAGATACAATAAAGGACAACTTTCAAGTGCAACCTTGACAGTGTTTCTCTATAGAAAATTAAATTCAGTACATCTTCATGCTTTTTGTTGCAAAAAAATGGTAAGCAGTGAAATGGTTGATACAATAATGTCTATTAAAAACAAAGATCAACCATCACACAGCTGTGAGTGAACAACTACAGCAACAGCAAATTGATCATATTACAGGGGGCGAGCTACCTTTTTGACCATCAAGAGCAATTGCATTATCCCCAAGTTTAAAATGATATTAAAGCATACAGAAAAACACCTGCAGAATTCAAATGCATTATTAATTTGCAAAATAAAAATGGTGTTTATTATATTGAAATAGAAAGAAAAAAAAACACTGCTGGAAAAACTGAAGGTATTCATCATACCTTTGAGATGGGTATATTACAAATCAGTTAGAAGCAGTGAAGCAAATGAATCTGCTTTAGAAATATACATGGAAACTGGTAAAAATTACTATTGTCAAGGTCAAAAGTAAATGACTCATGCAGCTGATACACACCCTTCTCTGCAGCTAGTAGGAAGCAAAGAGAGGTGCTCATGGCATTCAGAGATAGCTCTCTGATACAGATCACCCTTTTTCATTTGCTGTGGACAGGCTTAATTTGCCTGAACAGTGTCATGAGAAAGCTTCAGAAGTATCAACATGTCATTACCAATCAAAATGAGGAAAGTCCAGGTACCTTCTTTAACTTCCTCACTTTGGAATATTTTTGTCAGAGAGGAAGCTGGTACTTCCCACCATAACAGGACTAATCTATTTTATTCTTACATTGTGAGGGGTGGCAGATAGCAAGATGAAAGAAACCTTATACTGGGTTAGTGTTTAAAATCTGCTTGCTGTGCTATCAGATGAACATGAGAGTTGACATCAGGGTGGAAAAGGATATTAGCCCTTCCTTCTCCCCTCCCCCCCATTGTAGTAGCTTGGAAATTGGCTAGATCCAGAAACGGATTGTTTGGAACAAAAATAGTCCTCATTAGCAGCTGGCTTTGGTGAGGCCTCCACTGACATAATGCTGGAGTCAGTCTTGAGGCAATTGAGTAGTACGTTTTAACCCTTTTTTTACCTAACTCTTGCTAAACTATATGCTAGAGACTTTCTTCTCTTCTCAGAGAAAGCTGAAAAGAAATTGAGTTTCGTAGAACTCCTGGAAAGGTACTTCTTCCTCTTGTAGGCATTCTTTTCACAGTGCAAGGTCTTAGACACTTGTATTCTTCCCTTTCTAGTTTTCCATTTGCTTTTCTGTTAGTGGCAGATAACCCTAAAATTAAGTACCCCATTATATTCTTTGCCACCTATACTTACTAGTGGGGACAGAAATTCCTGACCTTCTTCCTATATATTCTACACTCTGGGGCACCTTTTGTTCTTCAAATCCCTCATATTTAGGACTTCCACTTCCTACCACTCCTTTTCATGTCTTGGTGCCTTCATTTGTCCCAAAAACTACAGTGTTGTAACAGATATTTGTACAGCTAACCTATCTTGTTAACCCTCTGGTTCAGCTCCAAGATTCAGCATCCTTCTCAAAGAATTGCATAAGCTAATTTCCCATGTTGTTACTAGACAGTACCACAGAGTTCCTAGAGGCCATGATGATCTCCTGCTTTTCTTGAGAATTTATAACAGTGCTCTTTAGGCAGAAAATTAGAAAGGGTAATTTTTGGACTGGTTGAGTATGCAATTGTTTAATGGACTACTTACTAAAAGCCACATTTTAAAATATCTATGGCAACTCCTGTCATTCGCATGAACTGGAACTGCTCTACAAGAACTGAATGCAGATCTCTGGCTGCAGCCATGCACTGCTGTCTTCAAGGAGCAAAGCAAATTGGTACAGTCAGTTTTCTAGTCCGTGTAAACATATTCACACAGTTAAATAATAAATTCTATTTTAAGAATCATTTATTTGGATGTGCTATATTTGGCATATTTTTAATCTTGACCTGAGACAGCAATTGCTTCTTGGTATCAGAATATTAAAAAAATCTAATAATTACTTACCTTTGGTAAAGTAATTTCATTGTCTTTCTATACCAAAATTCTCCTAGAATTTTACTAATATTTTTCTTTTCTAAATATACTCAGAGTCAGAAAGTTTTTGGGTTTTTTTGAAAAGTACAGCTTTCTATCTTTTTACAACATATTAGAGATGAATTAATTTAAAAATCCCTGGCTAATTAACAAGACCCACAATGCTTCTAACCCTTTAAATACACAATAATTTAGCTTCATTTGCTGTAACTGTATTATCAGTGTTTTCTGCCAATGGTAGGTATTACAAGCATTGAGTTATTCACATTTCTATAACCAATCATCATATTTCTTTATTCCATTTAATTGATTGATGTTTTCTAGATTCAATAACGCAATCTGTCTTGTCTACCTGCTGTCCACATCCTTGTACCTCATGCAATAGTTTTACATAAATTATGCCTAATTCACAAATGCACTGTGCTGTAAACAAAACGATTAACATTTATTATTTCTCAACGTAGTACACCCTGTTAGTCAGCCCTAAGACCATGGAAAGAAGACAGACCTAACATATGCGTCTAACAGAACAGCTTCCTCCCACCTCTCATGCCCCTGCTCTCTATTTTGGTTCATATTTAGTAAAGCACATGATTCATTTAAAGCCTAGGAGTCGTTTGCATTTAAATTATATGCCTAAAATTATTGAGCATTTGCTCATGTGTCCTATGAATACAGAATCTAGGACTTGCGTAGAAGAAAGTTAGCTTTTTCTGTGAAACAACTCAGAAAACAAACAAAAAAACTCCCCACAAGCCCAATATTAATTAAACAGTCTAAGGGTCAGAAAATTATTCCAGCTGATTTGAAATCACGGATGAAAACAGATTATGATGGAGATTTAACAACTGCTTAATGATGGAATATATTTGTAGCCATCCATTTTTCAGTCATTCCAAATGAGTGTGCTCTGGGACAAGATTTAACACATCCATTTGACAAGAATATCCAATTCACAAGACCATCTATCATAATGAATGGGAAGTTGGAATGAACAGTATTTGCTCACTGTTCCTCCAAAGCCAAATGTATCCTCAGAATAGTGACTCCCTCTGCCTATCACAACTCCTTGTCTGTACCCTGTACCTAGTACTATGTTAATCATGAAGTACTCACTCTCTCAAATGTAAATAAAGATCTCTTTTCAAATTACTAACTGAAAGAAAAACTCTGCCTAGACAAATGAAGATGCAGAAATAGAGAATGGCCACTTCATAGTTCCTCCCAGTATTTCCCAGAGTAAAGAGAAATTTCTATGAACACCTTTGGAGATGGTAACTGTGAAACATATGCTAATCTTTTTTCCTCACAGAGAAAATTGATGTTTGTTTATTTTGCTGCTTTGGGACTAAAGTTAACTGATCAATTAACTTTAATTTTCTTGAACTGAGTGAATCATCAAGAGAAAATCACAAAATATTTCTCCAAATCTCCATCCTCTTAAAGTATTGAATCAACATACAAAGTTGGTTTTTTAAAGAAATTTCCATAATTAGTGTTATATTTTTCTTTGTAACATCCAGAATAAATTTTTTAAATGAGCAATGAGTAGAAATCACAGTATCTGTCTGACCAATGAGCTATCTCAAGCTGTTTCACCCTAGTCATATGCACAAATATTTCAGGATACATTTGAAGAGTTTTTGCTCTTCCTAGCACCCCCTTCTGTGAGTCTATTCGCACTAGATTTTCATGAACTGCCAACAGCAGAACACATCTCACACTACACCCAGATAAAAACAAAGTGCTGCTGAGGACTGGCATGGCAGTAGTCTTTGCCCTCCACGTGGGCAAAGCTGTGCTGATCACCTACAGTTCTCCACTGTGGTGGATTATGGCTCAGCAGCAGGCAGATGATGGGCAGTAACAGGGGTAAGATCAACAAGCATATGCACAGATGCTTGTCAGAAAGTCCATTTGACTGCATTCGTTTCATTCATTAGATCTATCAAATCACTGCCATCCCTCTTAATATTTCCTTTCCTTTTCTGTGCCTCATTTCACTGAAAAGCATGTCTAAGTTTCTGTAAGATTCCCAGCAATTTTTCAAATAAGAAAGGATGATATAATATAAAAGGATGCAATCCCCATGTATGCATCAAGCATCTGTTTAGGAGAAGTTCTTTGCTGTTACGGTGGTGAGGCACTGGAACAGGGTGCCCAGAGAAGTTGTGGATGCCCCATCCCTGAAGGTGTTCAAGGCCAGCCTGGGGGAGCTCCAAGCAACATGGTCTAGTGAAAGGTGTCCCTGTTCATGTCAGGTGGGCTGCAACTAGATGATCTTTAAGGTACCTTCCAACCCAAGCTATGATCCTGTTATTTAAATATTGATAATAAGTAAGCCCATGGAACCCCATATTTTAATAAATGAAGAAGGCAAGTACTTCTCTCACTAGTTCAGCTGACAGAAGGAAAAAAACTGTATGGAAACTGCTGACTTAACAAGGATAGCCAATGAGGTGTTGAAATAAATTGTGGTTTTCTCAGTGTGATTTGTAAAGCTATTAACTACTCACAGTTCTCATGAATTCATTATACTCATAGGCAACATTCTCCAATAATTCATCTTTTGATGTATTTAGGCAAAATAAGGAAATCACAAATTATCTAACGCAATATAATTAGGTAAGTGTACAAGCAATTAAAAAGTTCAAATAACCTCAGTAAGAGCAATTTTGAAATACTTTAATCTGGATTTATCAAAATATTTTTGCTTTAAAGCTAGTCTCCGTGAATTCAAAATGGCTTAGAGTTGACCAGTCTTCTACAAAAAGTTTTGAAAGCAACATCCCTAGCACTTACAACGAAGATCAAAGCTAAAGAAAAAATGCTGTCCAAAGTTTAAAGATCGCACCTATACTTTTACTATTAACTCAGTAGAAGAGTACTGTGATTCATTCTCAATATAAGGACTTCTACCAATCTGAGGAGCAGGACCATCAGTAGCTGACCCATGGCCAAGAGATGTCCAAAAAGCAGGAACAGACAGCAGTTCCAGAGCTCACAGTGAGATAAAACAGGATCAGCGAATTGGTACAGGGAATGATGGGCCCAGGTACAAAAGCAAATGCAGACCTACTCCTAGAGCTGCACTGTGATACTTGTTGCTTCTCTTGATGTCACCTGCAATACCAAAAACTGGAGCTCAATTTAGCAAATTGGAGTTTGCTTGGGAAATAGAGGGATATAGGTGCAGCTGGAATCCCTCAGAGCTTCTTTCTCAGAAGGGAAGGGTTTTCTGCACTTAAAGCTGTTCATTTCTTGTTAGTCAGAAGTAAAAACACTTGAATTGCTCTGCTAATGTACATTAGACTGAATTATCCTATGAGGAGAAATATGATAGAATTGGGTTGTGAGCTGTAAAACCTGTCTGCAGAGGCGCATGTCAGCACAGAGAAGCACATGGCAGCACAAAGGAGCACATAGTGGCACACAGAGGCTTGTCTCCACTGGACTCTGGGGGCAGGAGGTGTCACAGGGCAGACCCTACAGAGAGGAGCCTGCTGGGAGCTGAGGGATGGGTGAACAGCGCGTGATCATCCCATAGAAGGACATTTGGAAAGTGTGTTGCTGATGTGGCAACACGGGATAGGTCATTTAGTGAGGATTACCATGTAAGGAAATACTGTGCCATAGAAAAGTATATAAAAACAGCTCATTCCTTTGAATAAATGATTCAGATTCCCTGCCAATCTGGGTCCGGGCCTCAATCACCAACATTATCCAAATGAATATACTGAAAACAAAACATGTTTTTCATTTGAGGCTATAATTTACAGTAACACTTCCAAAAAATTAACTTCAAGATATAATAAAAATGCTTTTTTTTCTTTCTGTTAATAATAATTGAGCAGATCCACTCTACATCTAACTAAAATGTACATCTATATAGAAAGTTTGATTTATTACATGAATGAAAAGTATTCTTAAGTAACCTGAAATACTGGTTTCTTCTAGTAGCTGAAGAAAACTTTTAAGTAACTAGGAATCACATTAGTGCAGTACCTTGTTACCATTACCTAATTTAGCATTCAGTAATTTTATGATTGCTTAAAAGAAAAGAAGCGATTTTATCCAAATCATTAACAAATTGCATGGCTCTCTGGTAATGTACATTAAAACCAGTAACAGTTTTAATGGATACCTTAGACATCCAGAAGTCTTTTTCAACTTTCTAAACCATTTGCCGATGTTTTTTTTTTTGCAAGTTGAAATTACCTCCTTATTTGATAAAGATTCCTCGATATAAATCAGGCAAAAAATGTAAACACAAACATGAAAATATGTAAAACTGTGATGCATTGTACACTACACTTTTAACCAGATTTTTAGTATAATAAGATGATTAGTCTGTGGGATAAAAAAAACGCTAACAAACCATCTAAAACATAGCAAAACACATTTGTGGGCACCATAAAGAAATCTCTTATATTCAAAAATTCTGCAACAGAATCATATTAATTTTTATGAACTCCCAAAACAGACACATGAATGATATCATTTAAAAAGAGAAAGTAAAGATATGCAATTGTAACATGCAAAGCTACTAACTTGAACTCTGTAACAGGACTACCTCCTGCCATGCAGATATTTAGATTATTGAAGATACCAACAAGAATCATTGTCACCTCCCATAAGACCTGAATAGCCATAAGCTATGTCCCTGCACAGTTTAAATTATAATTGCTGCTTGAAATGCATCCAAGTCTTTACATTTGTTTTCTGGCTTTTTTTTTTTTTTCATCTTCTGCAGTACCATCCCACTACTATCATAAAATGAATTTAAAAAGACCCTAATTATATATTAAATTATCATTAAACACACCTCGCCCTGTACTTTTAATACTCCATTTGCTAAATTCTCAAGATGTCTTTTTTTTGTATCAGCTGTTACTGTTCCAAAGCAGAATCTTTGCTTTTGCCTTCAAATCAAATTGAGGTTTTTTATATTACCACAGTCAAAATAATTAGCTACATCATATAATTTCTCAGCAGAAAATCTCCCCTTGCAGTCAAACCGACTTGAAAACTACTGATGATCAAGTACTTGACATGTCATTTCATTTTAACAAGATTTCACAGGCATCTCATTAGGAAAAGAAAATCCAGCATGTGAACTAACTTTTTCTAATAATGAATCTACAGTTGTATATACTCTAGGCATTATTTTTAAGTTTAATGATATTTCAAGAGATCTCTGGGATTCAACATGCACACAAATTAAAAAAAACTATTTCATGATCATGGCTAGTCATTGCTACTGATGGCTTTTCAGCCCTAAAATCACAAGCCAAACAAGATTAAAGTGATAAAAAGCAGTTACTGTTTATTGAAAGTCCTTCAGGTGCACTGATGGCAGAATGCACATGTGATATAGGGCTCCAACACTCCAAGTTCAGCAAATTAGCACAATTGACAAGAATCCCCAATTAGAAGTACAGTTAATGAAGTAATTCCCCTTGTGGTTTGGTCCCTTACTGAAGCCTCCCCTTTGCTTCTAGCCCCACATTTTTTATGTCTTAATACATGGGAAAGTGACATGGCTTGTGAAGAAGAAAGATTAGAATAGGATTCCAGGAATGTGTTTGAATAACAAAGTACTGAAGTTAGCTATGAAACTATATAACTATACAATAATAATCTGCAGAGCTACGAAGATATGAAAAATATATAAAAACTAAAAATCTTTTGGCATCACTACCACTAGTAGTGAAATGACTCAACAAGTTCTCATAGGGAAGTAATTTCCTGTTAATAACCATTGGCTACGAAATAATTATTTTAATTTCACCATGATTCTTGGGATAATCCAACCATCATTACCGGTAATTACAAAACTTCCCATGTTATTTGGCAGTAGAGTTGGGATTACATTGCCCTTTTAACTAATCTTTTTATTCTAGAAAACAAATATATCTTCTCAGAAAGTAAGTAATTGGTTCATACCATTTCTACCCTTACTCTTAGGATACCAAGCAGCCATTTGCCAGAGTCCAGTGCTGGACACTTTGGTACTTATTTTTTTATTTTTGAGTGAGGAAATTAAGGTGATTTAGTACCCTAGAGGCATATCAAGTAAACGTTTGGTGATAAAAAACACACTATACAATTATATGCTAAATCATGGCAGGTACCTGATGGTAACTGATGTGATGTAAGTTTTATAAAAAAAGCACATAAGTAAAGCCCTTTGCAACTGTATTTGTTGGGATGGAAGCTCTGGTAAAAAACCACAGCCTTAGTAGCAAAAAAAAAATTAGTAAGCAAAAGGAGCTGATTTTCTGTAAGTCTCTCTCTTGCAAATTATTGAAAGTATAGAATTTGTTCAACCCCCACAATTTATAGAGTACACTTTGTGTATCTTTGCCCCTACCCATTGTATGTGAAAGGCTAGACTCTTAAGTTTAGATGCTAAATGTAAGGAGAGAATAATCATTGTGAAAAATAATTTATTTAAGGACAGAATAATCATTGTGAAAAATAATTTATTTGAACATAAAAACTAAGATCTATACTAATAAAAGTTCAGACTAGCCTAACGTACTGAGGTAAGCTTTGTCACTTCCATTTTTTAAGGTAACATTTTAACAGATTATTTTGAGATTTGGAAATGAGAGGGTAATGAAGGGAAGGAAGATTTAAGCCCTTAATTACCTCTTAGAATGAGCATGCCATGAACATCAATAGAATTCACCTCCTCTGGGGTTAAAATAGGTCTATTGTAAGCAACACTTTTATATTACATTCAGTCATATGGCTTTGGAAATTAGTTATGAGATGAACTATCTTCATGTGTAGTAGTCAAGCATTTCCCTGTATTTTATACAGTGGCACCTCTGCAAGAAAAAAAAAATAATTACAGCCAATAGTAATTCAAGGGGAATAATTAAAAGCGGTATTGGAGAATGAAATGAAGATGATGCCATTTTCTAGTTAACTGGAGCATTTAAAGATTCACTATCCTATTCTTTGAGCTTAATTAAATCTATTAAAATTGGTTGTGAAGCTAATATATTCAAGTTATGAAAAATTATTAAGCTTTAGTAGTTTTTAAAAATAAACATATTCATATTTCTTGACTTAAACAAAGTAACTTAAATTTGTGATCAGGACAAAAACTAAAATTTCGAGTTTATTGCAAATGCCAGCATCAACATGTCTTAACTGTGCTCAGAATTTATTCGCGGTAGAAAGTAAAACTTCAAAGCTACAGGAAACAACCTGCATCCCTTATGTAGAGGATTATCAATAGCAATAACGTGGATAACAACTACAGCACCTGCTAGAGCAGTATTTTCCACTACAATTATTATCCTGCTTTTCTGAAGTTGGATTTTACTTGAACTGAATCCAGCACTGTATGTTTCTGTGAAAACATACTGATTTATCAGTAACACCTTTGTGGTCTCAGAAGATCTGCTCTCTAAAACAATAAATAGTTTGTGAATTAAATATAGCTCTGAATCCCATCTCTCTGATGCATATTAAAAGGGGCATTTGAGAAGGTGTCATCCAGAGGCAGATAATATATTGATATGTTTGAATAATTTAATGAAGAAGCATCCATTGTGAATACTCATTTAAGTGAAATAGTAAATGTTCCATCCAGACTAGAATCCATTATGAAGTCATAAAACCATAGCCTCCAAAAGAACATATAGAAGAAGTCCAAATAAAGCCTTTTCTCTCTCAATGACACTATTTCAGAATGACAGATCAACTGAAAACATCTGATGCAATAACATTTAAAAAGAAATTCTGACTGAAAATTTGAACTAGAGTTGACACTCATTTCTGTATCAATTTCCTAGGTGGTATCTGACAAATACTGTTTTCTTTTCATTAAGTAGTGTAATGTAATTTGCCAAAATATTAATGATTTTAGTCCAATATTAATTAAACATTTTGAATGGCTCTTTGGATATGAATATTACAGTAGAATATTTGACAGCCAGCATATAATCTATATCAAATGCTTAGTCACAGAGGATCAGATCTAGATACCTCTTGCAAATACAATATTACTCTATTTTAGAGGAAAAAGAGGTTTATCTGCAGAAAAAAAGGAGTTCACAAGTTGGTTTTGGGCTTTTGTAACCTGAGAAGTAGGTGCCTGGCAAAACATGCAGAGATATTTCCTATTATGATTTGGATGGAAATTCAGTACACTTCTGTATCTGCTCCACGTCTGGATGAGTGAACTCTTCACTGGGTAAAGTATGGCTGGTTGGGCCAGACCAGAGAGTGGTGGTGAATGGAGTCAAATCCAGTTGGCCAATATTCACAAATGCTGTTGTCCCGGGCTCAGTACTGGGGCCAGTTCTGTTCAATATCTTTACCAGTGACCTGGGTGAGCGTACCCTCAGTCAGTTTATAGATGGGACCACGTTGTACGGGAGCCTTGATCTGTTTGAGAGTTCAAAGACCCTATCTCAGGTACCATAAAGTACGAAATTTTTGGGAAGACATTACATTTACGTATAGGGAGAATTTTGTGGCTAAACCAATATCTAAATTCTGGTTTCCTTTGCATTACTGATTTTATGCCATTGATGACATTTTGAATCACATTTATTAGGTTTTATTCTTTGAAATTATTTTCATTATTTAAAATTGGAGTTTGAGACTTATACCACAGGTAACTTTAATTATCTTGGCATAATATTAACACCAAGTGATGTTAATTGGTTATTGGTGATTGGTTACTGTATAATAATGTATAATATAGCTCAGCAGTACAACAAGCACTTCCACCTAAGTGAAATGTCTACAGTACCAGTATTCACCTAAAATCATAGTGGTTTTACATGGATTTTTAAAATTCTGATATTTTCTAGGTCATGTGACTTGAGAAAAAAAATTGAGATATTGTGTTTTCTTCCCCTAGCTCCCCACAGTAATGTTTCATAAAAGAGCTCACTAAAACAGCTTTCTGAGACATGGACCTGGTTACTGAGTCCAAATATGAATCTGCATTACTTTTCGAGTTCAACAAAATGTCCCAAATTTTAATTTTACTTGTATTTGTATTCTAGTACAATTGTCTATGGTATTTCATAAAACATAAATTGTCTAGCATGAGATATAAAGAAAACTAATGCAGCCATGGCAAACCCTGTTTCTACTCCAAGAAACAAAAAATCATTTGGATAACCCAGAATTACTCCTAATGCTTTACTAAGGAAAGAAAAAAAAAAAAGAAAAAGCACCAACCAATGTAATTTATAGGGAATTAACTTTATGTTAAAAATTTGCCCCTCTGTTTGAAATTTTTGAACAATCAGCCAAATTCTGTGCACTTATGATCTAGGAATAAAGTTTAGGAATTAGCTGTCACATGTTCTCCTCAGCTTCTAGACATAGGTCTTATGTCTGTAGCTTTTCCAAGAAATCTCTCTGTACTTACAGTCACATCTAAGAGTTCAGTTATGAAAAATTTGAAACATGTTAAGCAAACTGCAAATTTTAGATGAGATGACTAAAACAGCTTATATGTAGAGAAGAACCTTAATACACAATGTTTTTTGTTTCTGAACACCAGCTCTCTTTAAAACTAACCCTCAAAAGTTTCATATTCTACATAAATCGTATAATATACCACAGTACTCTTTGTTGTGGTTGATGGATAATAAGTCTACTCTTTACATTCCCCAACTCACACATGTGAAATCATGCTACCCTTCCACCATAACTGATTGCCAGAGCCTTACATTTGTACCACTGTGGAACAGTTACCTAAAAGGGTCAGCCAACATTCCTAAAATGAGATAATTCCTCTGGCATTGACTATACAAAAATGGTTACTGGTGAAATGTAAAGATGCTTTCAAACTTTACAGTAAATATCTTGAAAAAAACCCCACAACATTTTAAGTATGTTTGTTAAAAAGTGTCTGGTTTTAATCCATTGAAGGCAGGTTGTGACCTCTCTGAAAGATCATATGTCACGCTTGGTGCTTTTTCCATAGGTCTCTGTCTTCCTCTTCACCTTTATTCCAGGTCTCTTCCAAGAGGTCTTTACTTGAAAATCAGTTCTGCTAGCAAAGTCTTAGAAATACACATAAATGCAAATTAAACCACTGAACTTCATGGAGTGAATATTTCCAGTATATTTGTGATCATGGATTTCATACCTTCAGTCACCTGAGATTCTAAGTAAATAATGGAATGATCTGGTGCACTTATGTAATTTGCAAAGCAGAGACATAGCTGACAAAGTATTTATACATTTAATTTGTGTCCTTAGAGCAGAATCATTCTGGCCGTGGAATGACAAAACAGAAGATTCAGAGATTATTCCAGTTCTTCACAACTTCACATTGTGGTCTTTTCTAAGGCCTACATTAGCACTGGCAGATAGTTCTATACTATAGAGCACTTAAGAAGGTAGTGAAGACAATATGCTTTATGTTTAATTCTCAGTATTGCTGCTCCTGCTAAAAACACAAGTGTGATTAACAGTGGTATTTTTGAAACTTCCCCTCAATTAGAGACAGACAGACTTTTAGATCTAGCACTAGACACCAGGAAAAAAAAAGCAGAATCTATTGGGCTCTTGGTCCTGGCACAAAACTGTGCTGAGCCAAACTCAGTTAAAGGGAAAGTCATAAATATTTATACTGGAATATACAGGAAAAAGAGAATGCAATAAATACCATTGCCATTGTCTGTTTCTGTTTCAGGCTCATATTTCTATTTCTGTCACCCTAATTTCACAGTGATTTTCTGACACAACTCCCTTCTTTGCTAGTAGGCAGTTTTCTTCAAAGAACATTGACTGGCAGCAGCTAAACAAGTCCAATCATGATCAAAAGAAGATACTTTGAAATAATAATGAATATCATCATAACCACTCCTATTAGCTCTTTGTTTTTTCTGTTTTTCCTTCCTTTACAAATAAAAATAACTATAATCTAGTAGTGTGAAAAAAGAAAAAAAAGGAATCTATTGCATTCTGTAAGAACATCAAATTCAGTCATTAACCCATCACTGCTCAAGTCCACCACTAAACCATATCCCTAAATGCCCCATCTAACAGGGATGGTGACTCAACCGCTTCCCTGGGCACCTTGTTCCAGTGCTTGACAACACTTTCTGTGAAGATATTTTTACTACTATCCAATATAAACCTCCCCTGGAGCAGCTAAAGCCATTTCCTTTCATCCTGTCACTAGTTACCTGGGAGAAGGGACTGACATCCACCTGGCTACAACCTCCTTTCCAGTAGTTGTAGAGAGCAATAAGGTCTTCCCTGAGCCTCCTTTTCACTAGCCTAAACACACCCAGCTCCCTCAGCTGCTCTTCAGAAAACTTGGGGTCCAGACCTTTCACCAGTTTTATCACCCTTATCTGGACACGACCCAGCACTTCCATGTTTTTATTTTAGTGAGGGATTCAAAACTGAACACAGGGTTCAAGGTGAGGCCTCACCAGTGCCAAGTACAGGGAGATGATCACTACCTGGGTCCTGCTGGCCACATTATTTCTCAGACTTGCTTACAGGAGACTTCTGCTATCTTAAAGAACAGGCTAAACCAGTGGAAATATGGCTTGACTTCTGGACCCGAGAAAATGGCAGTGGTTTATATTTACTAGAAAC
The DNA here is from genome assembly GCF_020740725.1 of Corvus hawaiiensis. Taxonomy (NCBI): domain Eukaryota; kingdom Metazoa; phylum Chordata; class Aves; order Passeriformes; family Corvidae; genus Corvus; species Corvus hawaiiensis. The sequence goes on from NC_063255.1 coordinate 27,784,900, forward strand.
CTAGGTAAATGGTAATCCAGAGAGCTCCCAGCTGATTGGAAAATGGCAAATGTCCTGATTTTCAAAATGGGAGAGAAGGAGGACCACCAAAAGAGAAGACCTTTCAGAGTCACATATCATGTGATGGGTGAGCAGCTGGCCCTGTGCTCTTCAAGATCTTCGTAAATAACTTGGATGAAGGACTGGAAGGGATACTAAGAAAATTTACAGATGATGCAAAATTGGGAGAGGCTGCTGACTCTCTCCAAGGCAGGGAGGCCCCACAAACAGACCTGAACAAATCTGAGGGCTGGGCAATTACCAACAACATGAAGTTTAAGAAGAGCAAGTGGGATGCGGGCAACCCTGTATGTACAGACAGACTGGGGAATGAGAGGCTGGAAACCAGTTACACAGAAAGGGACCTGGGGGTCCTGCCTGAATGCAAGTTGAACGTGAGCCAGCAGTGCCCTGGCAGCCAGGAGGGCCACCCGTGTCCTGGGGTGCATCAGGCACAGCATCACCAGCTGGGCAAGGGAGGGGATTGTCCTGCTCTGCTCTGCTCTGCACTGGGGTGGCCTCACCTCGAGTGAGTCTTATATGCAGTTCTGGGTGCCACAATATAAGAAAGATATAAAGGTATTATAGAGAGTCCAAAGGAGTGCAACACAGATGGTGAAGGACCTTGAGGTGAAGCCATATGAGGAATGGCGGAGGTCACTTGGTCTGTTCAGCCTGGAGAAGAGAAGAATCAGGGGAGACCTCACTGCAGTTACAACTTCCTTGTGAGGGGAAGAGGAGGGGCAGGCACCGATCTCTTCTCTGTGGTGAGCAGTGACAGCACCCAAGGGAATGGCCTGAAGCTGTGTCAGGGCAGGTTTAGGTTGGATATCAGGAAAAGGTTCTTCACTCAGAGGGTGTTTGGACACTGGAACAGGCTCCCCAGGGAAGTGGTCACAGCACCAGCCTGACAGAGTCCAAGAAGCATTTGCACAAAACTCTCAGGCACATGGCATGCCTTGTAGCACATCATGCAAATCTTGGGGATGGTGCCATTCAGGAACAGGAGCTGGACCTGATAATCTTTGTGAGTCCCTTCCAACTCAGCATGTTTTGTGATTCCGTGAAACGTTTTTGCTCCTTTTTTTAGATACAATGCAAAAAGTGCCTGCATGAAAAATGTCTGATCCTGCCTCTTAGATTTTCAGGCAAATAAAATCCATTCTGTATATTAAAAGTCTGGCTCTGTATGCGCAAGAAAAGTCACAAGACCAAGTTATCTAGGGATTCTGACCACCACCCTGATGTGTACATTTTCTTGATACTCCAAGTGAAATGAGAAAATTCATTATATCTCGGAGCTAAGAGGATACTGTGGCATCAATGAAGTAAAAGAAAATTTCCTTCTGCCCTGATGAATACTCCAATTTTAAAGCAGATTTTATTTCACTGAAATTATACTCAGGTTTTTTTTGTGTACAGTATTTTCCTGTAAGGTTTTTGTGCAAATCCCAATGGCATTGTTTCAACAATGGTCTTTTCCTTGCATTTTTTTTTTTAACAGAGACAAATAAAGTCGAAATTTATTCATGGACCTGGAAGAGTCAAGCTCCCTTTTCACAATGAGGACTCAGAATAAATTCTTAGCTAAAGGATTGTCCTTTTTTTCTATACAATCATTGCTGCTGAGAGTCCTATAAGATCTGTTGATTTGAGAAAGTGGAAAACGAGTTCATCAGAATGCAAAGGCAAGAGAAAAATAGTATCTGCTGCTTCTGAAATTTAGGGCTGATGCATTCTGTCTTTGAATTGAACAACCCAGCAAAAGGCATGTTTTAAAAATCAAAATGAAGCATATTTAGTATGGTTTCATATTATTGAGTGCTTGCATTTGCAGACTGCATCTCGCTTTATGTAACCAAGTAAATTAACCAGAGCAATACAGTTGAACTAGTATAAAAGAAAAAAAAGTTTAATCACCTTGACAGAGTCTAACAATCAGTATGACAATTATATGAAAGAGTCAGCTGAATGTTCAGCAAAATGCTGAACAATGCAGTTAATACTAGGTCTAAGATGCATAGCAAATAAGGGTTTCTGCCAGTATTAAGAATGCAAACCTAGTCAGTCAGTTAATTACTTAACATGCAGAAGATTCCGTAACATATCCTACTTTTCAGATAACGACAGAATTCTTTCAGTGAGCAGTCTGCCTTGTCAGTACTGCAGGAGTTTCAAATAGCTGGCTGATTGTCTAGCAAACAGTCCATTTGAACAACAGCAGATGACATGAAGAGAACAGAAAATTGCAAGTCTCATGGAAGAAAAAAATTGATGCAAGTAGCTTCCTATCCTAGCTAAAATAATGTAGAATACACTCCAAATCCAATTCCAGAATACAATGAATCTTTATAATATAAAATTAAGGAAAAAATGCTTAAGAAAAATTTATTTTGAGACTGCCTGATCATTGTTCAGTGCTGCCAAGTCAACACATTGGAATGTTGTGTCTGAAGAGATTGAACATGATTATTTAGCTCCTATTAGTTTGCAACTCTAAACATCCTGCTGAAGTAATCATGCTTAACAGATGCTTTCTGCAAAAGAAGGTTAGTTTTTTGGTGTTATGTGACAACAAGAGGCATACAACAACTTTTATTACTTTTTTTGTGCAAAACCAAGAAATTAGCTACCATCTTTAACCTAAGAGATAAGCCTGAAAACCAAAATGCTCCAGGGTTTTGCTTTCAGTCCTAGCTAAGCTAGATCTCCAATCTCTATCTGTTTCAGATATGTGTGTTTATTTCACCTTCATATATTGCCTTCAAAGTATTTGGGTAGTTTCCATAAAAAAGTGTGTAAATTGAAAAATTCAATATGTTGTATGGATGCAGCATCCCAGCATTTTCTGGAAAACTTAATCTCTGTTTTCTCATATTTTAGCCACAAAATGATAAACAAAAAACCAAACAAAATAATCCCCTTTTCCTGCTTAACTCTTACCACTATCCAATGAACATCCCATATACTTTCCTTGCACTATGTGAAAACTTTCTTCCCTTACAAGCCTGAAGTACTGAATCCAAATGCCTTGTCACAACCTATACAACCTAATGTGTTTTTTACTTACATTCTTTCAAACAACCAGGTATTCAAGACAGAACTTCTCTGTATTGCAAAGTACTTTCCTCTCTGAGGAGCTCCTAACACAGGTCTCCCTACTCAAATTCAGATTTCTAGTATTTCATATCAAGAATTAGCTATCTGATAGATGAAGATAGAAAAATTACTTGCTATTAGAAGCAGCAGTGACTATAAAGGTATCACAGTGAACATAAAGGTATCAGAGGGAGAAAACACGCTTAGTTTCTGACAAAGAGTATAACCATGTAACACTTATTTTCACTGAAACTAAGATAAAAATAATACACCAACCTTAGTAATTTTATAAATTATAATATAATGTGATATAATGTATTCCTGAAGCATCATCATTATAATTAAGAATACTCAGGAAATATAGGAAGGTGTTTAGAAATTCCTAAGTAAAATGGTGGATTTCATAATCATATAATATTCAGTGAAGAAAGAATACAGTATATCTAACTATAATACTAGCGCAGAGAAGAACCTTAATTTTAAACAGAGGAAATAAGCAAGCCATTTAAGAAGGAAATAAACTAGATAGGAACTAGAAGAAAAAGGATAAATGTCTCAGAATATTGTGAAATACAGAAATACTAAATTGAAACCTCATATAACCTTAAATACAGAAGGTTTGAGAGAACCTGCAGCCCAGAATGTCTCTAGAACATGAATTGCAAGAACCCATACATACTCATTTTCTTACGCTCTTCCTTACCTGAATATTTATGCAGAAAATTCAGGAACCTGAGATAGGACAACCTGTGTAATTGATCTCTGTGATGGATTCTGAATCTGAGTCAGTGCTATGTTATGTGGCTGATATTCTAGAGGGAATAGTTGCAAATCCAGAGGGACCTTGACAGGGTTGACAGGTGGGTCTGCATAGCCCTATGAAGTTCAGCAAGTCCAAGTGTAAGGTCCTGCACATGCATGAGGACAATCCCAAACATGAATACTGTCTGGGTCATGAGTGGATTGAGAGCAGCCCTGACGAGGAGGACTTGGAGGTGTTGGTGGATGAAAAACTGACTGCATGCTCACAGTTCAGAAAGCCAAATGTGTCCTAGCCTGCATCCAAAGCAGCATGGACAGCAGGATGTGGGAGAGCATCCTGCCCCTCTGCAATGCATCCAGCTCTGAAGTCCCCAGGAGGATTTAGACTTGTTGAACTGAGTCCAGAGGAAGGCACAAAGATGATCAGATGTATGAGACACCACTCCTGTGAGGACAGGCTGAGAAAATTGTGTTAGGCTCTGACAGTTCCCTTGCTTTTATAGGAGACATACCTAGGTGCAGTGTTAATTATCACCACGTAAGGACTTCATGTAGTAGAGTTTTTAGACACTCAACTGGCTGCAAGGACTAATGTTACAACAAATTGTTTCTTCAAATATAATAGATATCTTTGCAAAAAACCTGATAAAACAAATCTGGTATTGAACATTTTCTGATTTTGAAGATTATGATGGTATATTTTCAGAGGGCCTTCTTTTTTCCAATAGCAGATCAAGGCAGACTGAAAAGGCAGGTAAAATTTCTGGTTGAATTTCATAGACTGAACTGAAGAAAATAATAGAAATACTTGATAAAAATTTTTATGGTCTTTGAAAAATCTTTAGAAGTGACTGTTGCAATGCTCAGTTCCAAGTGCTTCTTGCACTTGTCTTAATTTAAGACTGTAAATCTAAAATTTCAGAAATGCAGGACAGGAAATCTAACTTCTTAATCTACTCTTTCTGGATGGCAAATTGCTCTCCACGATTTTTAAAAAAGAAATTAATTATTTTTTAATAGTACAAAGGATTTTCATCTGACCATAAGTTTACATAATATATCTTTGGCTGAGCAGTCATTACATTCTCATGATTTAGACTTATGTCTAGTCTGGTCTTAAATTGGTACTTAAAGAGTACATAAAGTACTTCAATTTAAAACACGTGAATAAATACTACTAAACCAAAGCATCAAGAAATACAGGTCAAGGTATTTGTGAATGAATAGGTAAACTGATACTGCAGAAGCTCCATGGAGTTAATTTCTTCTCAGATCTCAGCTGAGATCTGTCAACTTCTCTGAATGCTCAACAGAACTCAAAAGGAAAAAAGCATCTGCTGTCTTCAGAAAATCCTCAGACCTAAATCCCTCAGAGATTTTCTGAACTGAATGCACTGAATAATTTTTGAGATCTAACCTTGGCACTACTGAAATAAAGATAGGAATTTCAAATTACTCTAGCTGTTGCAGTAAGATTGAACTCTTAAATCTTAGACCTCTTCAGCTTTATGTATTATTATGTAATCTGATAAAATGAATTAATTTTTCATATATTTATATCTTTTTGAAATATATCATGCATTTTTAAAGTTTCTTTAGGCCTAACATTTAAAGAGAGAAAAGATATATTTGAATACTCTTTATATTTCCCAATTTTTCAGTGGGGGAAAAAAGAAATCAGTCTAGGAAACCAGAGGTTTAACTTTATTAAGCCATGACATATCCCTCTAAGAAGTGTTAAACATGCTATTGATTTATCATATTTGAACAGAGCAGCAAAACTCATACTAACATGTATTATGAAGCAACAAGGAAATGAGGTGAAAACTTAGGTACATATTTCACCAAGTTAATTCCAGATAACAGATATTTAATATGAAGCACATTTGTATAGAGCTCTCATAAAATGCCTAAATGGGAATAAATCAATTTATGCAGTCTCACTGCTTTTCATTTTTTTTATAAAAGCAAATATGAAAACGTAGCCTGATACATGAATAGTAATTTGTTTTCTTACTCAAATATTACAGGAATTCCTATGCAAATATCTGTAATTTTCCAAAGCTATTTGGACGCCAATCTAATTTTTGAAGTCACTACTGCAGAAGAACAGAAAGTGAGTAGGAAACAGGATCCATTTGCATTAGGTGTTGATACCATACAAAGAAGATTCCCATTCTGGGGGGCATACTCCCTGAACTAAAAGATTAGCTTAGATTTTGCCAAGAAAAAATTAACCAGAAGGAAATGAAACAATCTTTCCAGGACCATATGTTGATATGTACAGAGAACCATGATTAAAAGTCCATCTTAGTTCATCATTCTACTGTTAATTCCCATATTCTCCTCTCTATTCTGCTAATTAAAAATATCAGCTGGTTTATGCTTGAAGCTTTATTTAAAAAGTAACATATCACAGCCTTCCAGAGATCTAGATAAAGACATTCTGCTTTTCAGCTGACGATGTCTAGATTCTTGGTGACACTTGTCACAGGGCTGCAGATTGCTCAGTTTGTATCTCAGAGGGAAAATAGGCAGAACTGATACACACAAAGGAGCTTATTCTCCTTTTATTTTATATTTAGTGTTTTCTGAGCTGAAAATCATGGAGCTTACTCTTTCACCCTACTTTAGAAATAAACCTGTCAAGACATATGCATGTGACACAAGGAAAGAAGAGAAGGTAGATACCCGCACTAACAGAAATCAGAAAAGTATGTGATTAATTTTAGAGTTTGAACCACATTATCAGTTTGATACCATTAACAGTCTGTACCCAGAAGAAAGTATCTGTAACTCTCACTGGTTCCTGAAGAACTTGTAAATCTCTCCATTCTACAGCCTTAGATGGGCTTTTAAATGAACTTGTCATAACCAAAGCAGGCTACTACTGTTCCTTGGTTCATAGATAGGAAATCCAGAGTATTAACAGAAATTATTAAAGTGGCTCCATTATTTTTCGTCTCAGAAGTGGATGAGCATGGAAGAAGAGAACAGGTAAACAATGGTTGTGTGAGTTCTTCTGAGACCTCTATAGATGTAGTGTCACTAAATTACACAGGAAAGAGCACAGACCTCCAAGAACACCAAGAGTTAGCCCTAATCAGGAGTTTAACTACATGGAAAGGTTTGCAACAGCCTTACTGGATTCAACAGTGAAAAAGCATGTTTTGCAGCCTAGCAAAATCTAGGGCATCATTGTCTATCAAAATCTGGATTGTGGCCTTGTAGCCAGATAAATGTTATTGCCTTTTCTAGTAGCAACCCAGGTTCTGAACCAGTTCTGCAAGGACAAGGTTTTGGCAGATCTCTGTTCTCAGCGTTTGACTGGAGCTGGACTGGACGATCACTGTAGGTCCCTTCCAGCTGAACTATTCTGTCCTATTCTGTTCTGTTCTGTCCTGTTCTGTTCCACTCCACTCCACTCCACTCCACTCCACTCCTACCCTATCCTATCCTATCCTATCCTATCCTATCCTATCCTATCCTATCCTATCCTATCCTATCCAAACCAAAATAGTAATCTTCAACATGATTACCCAAAGGATATATTTATTTTCCATATAACTGTGAATTAATGGAAGAGAGACACCAAGGCACTTTTCAAATCAATTTATTGATATAGGACCTCAAGGCTGACATGAAAAACACTTGACAATGACTTTTCATATAAGATTTTTGACTGTTCTGTTCAAGTAACAGAGGTTTAGACAGCTTTGAAGACATTCTACTTTTTCCATATGTGAGCAACTAGTACTGTCAAATCTATTTAGGGTGGCTTTTAGAGCAGCCCTAACTAGAGATCACAACATATTGTCAAAAGTTGCAGGATTAAAATAAAATTCTGTCTTGAAATAAAATGCAGGACCTATTAGGGAGGCACAAATGAATAATTTGCAGTTTGATACCAAAAATATTGATCTTGAGAAGGGCTCATGTCAGAACCCTACTAGATGGTTTAGCACAGGAAAATTATGGCTTTCTACACTAGTTCTGAAATATCAAATAGTAAAAAACATATTTCTGACTGTTTAGCCATATACTGTATTCCAAAGAGAAACTTTCTCTTAAAAATTTGAAAGAAAGTTTTTTTTTGTTTTCATGTACAGAGAAATGTTCCAAAGAGGGGTTGGGAACATTTCCATTAATACATTATAAGAAAGAAATTACAGATACAGCTTGCATAATCTAATAGCATTTCACAAAGTATAAAAGTATAAATGGCAGATACACATTTTAATATTTTCAGGAATACAGTCATGACACATCCATTAAGCAGTATTAACCATGTCATTATGGATTTTTAAATCAAAATGTTCTTACCTTCCCCTGTATTTCCTACAAATTTTTCCTATACATACTACAAATTAGCAGAATTGCCTTTATGCTACTTTCAGAAATGCATTATCTTTTTCATATATAGCTGCTATATTTAATATCTCTTCTTGAGGTGTGATTCAATACAGAGGATCATCATGTTAGGAACTGTCCGTACTGGTGAAGACTAAACATAAATGTCATCAATTACTTAATCATCAGTATTTTGAATCCTGTGTGTTTTCTGTTACAGTGACTGTCACCCAATTTATTTAAATCATTGATGCACTTTGTACTGTACAGAAAATGGAGAATGTGAAATTCTACTTCATCTAAATCACTGTAAAGCTAGAACACATAATAACATGATCTCAAATACCTTCATATAACTGACACAAATGCTTACTGAAGTGATTACCATTTTCTTGCATAAGGGAGAAAAAAGTAGCACTATAATAAACTTTCAGCATTTTATGCAAATATGAACACTTCAATACAGAAGCAATTATAAGGTAGAATAAATTGAATAGATGACTCCTACTTTTGATAATTCAGTAGTTCTGATTAAACTAAGTGCAACTGGTGTGACAGGAATAATAATTTTCCATACTTGAAAGCTGGTGTCCTGAGAAAACCTAGGTGTGAACAGCAATGGAAGATCTTCATACTACTAATTTATTGCGGCTACCCTAGGAGAATAGATTAAAACTTTGTTGGGGCAGGGCAGAAGGTTCCCCAGATGTTTAGCAAACTTCTAAATTATGAAAAAAACCCACTTTGTCTAAGGCTTTTGTAGGATATAAAAGATAAATGAAAAAGGATGTTTCTTGAGCTCTAATAATCCATCATTTTGCCTGTATGTGGGCTGCAGATTCATTATTCTTTTTTTACATATTTTATTCCACCAAATTACTTTATCTAAGGCAATGTAGATGCAACAGAAATAGAAAACCCAAGAAATATTATCTGCACCTTTTGCTGTATAATCATCATGCCATCACTTTTCTGCAAAAATACTTAAAAGGTATTAAAAGTCAGGGTATGACTCTGGAGATGTGTTTACCATTGTACAAAAGGACAAAGCATTGTTCTTTTGGAAATATACCTTTAAAATTAGCCTCTGGAAAACAAACAACTGATTATGGCAATTTCATGATGGAAGAGAAAAGTAAAAACATAAAGAAATCAAGATGAAGTCTCCAGGCTTCCTCTAAATTTACTAGACCTTAGAAGAATGGTTGAGCTGCAATATTTAACGTAGTTTTGGAGACTTCAGGAAGATGAGAGGAAAAAACTTCAAACACTCTGTACTGTATCTGAGTTTCAGTTGTGGACCATCTCACACATAAAAAGAAATCTAATGTCAGTGTTTAGTTTATGAATTCAGCACCCCATATAACCATAATTTCCAAGCAGCACAATTCAAAACTATTGAGTCTATCTCATATCACAATATTTTGTATTAAGAAAAAAAGTCTCACAATCTACAACAACATGAGGCCACAACACTGCCTAAAATATCCATTTAATTATTAATCAAGGTTTTCCCTCATCACAGCCAGATTGGTCTTGTTAGTGAGCTTTCATTCTTTGATATTTGGCCCAGAAGGAATTTAAAGTTGAAAAACATAACAGCGAAGAGAGACAGGGACTGCTGCTTTCATTCCTTAACTACTATAAAAAGCTGTACCATCTTCTCAGAGGACAAGATGAAAATGGACTGTGTATTAAAAAAAATTAAAAATTTATAATATAGCTGTCAATATAAGCCAGATATGGAAGTTTTTGGCTTTGTAAAGACAAGAACTTGGCCTTGCTGGAAAAAGATTGACTCACTTATGAGTATTACTATTGTAATATTATGGAAAAACTAGATTTTCATAATTCAGACGTCCTTTTCGCCTCTCAAGTTCAGCTTAACACATTGTTAACAGGCATTTCCTTGTAAGACAGAGTAACTTCTTGTAAGACGCTGTGATTCCACTCTTGCTGAATGTTAAGTATGTGATATGCCTGGTCTGCATTTTCAATGAGAGCAAATGGAGTGCATAAACCTAGACATTACTGCAGCTCTTGATAAGAAGGCTGCCAACCTAAGAGCTACAGTCAACGTCTTGCCCTTTACTATCTTTTCTGTAAAGGTTACTAACATCTCTTGGGACTTGTTTCAATGCAAGTGGATTGTTCAACATTTTCTGCAAGCTTGGTCATTTCTCTTCTAGTTACTTCACCATCTGAAGCAATGACAGGAGAGAGACACAGCAAAAATGATTACGATGTAATTTAGCTTATGCCAATTATAGAGCTACCCCTGACCAATAAAATTATACAGAGAGAATATAAGAGAGAAGAATCAGACTCATTAGTAAACCAGATGTATTAGGAGGGTTTCAAATCCAGTAATTTTTTAAATATCTATGTCCTGCAATGGAAGTACATAGCTATCTTCATAGTCAATCCACATGGCCAATGATACAGGCTGAAAAACTAAGGATTTTTTTTTAAGTTACATTAATTTAAAAAAAATTTGATCTCTGTACAGGAGGTATGAAAAATACAGGTATTTCTCATAAAGTCTTAGAAAAACTACATACCACTGACATTCCTGGTACACAATTTTTCTGCTAAATTCTGATAATTTATGTGAGGAAAATGGTGTAAATTACACAAAGCACAAAACGTAGTTTCTCAAAGAGATATTTGAATAAAAAGAAATACTTACTTTATTTAGGCTTCTGACTATGAGAGAGACTGTTTACCTCCAGGTCTAATGTCTGTTCTACTTCCCCAATCTTAATAAGAGTCAGAGATCCAAATTACGGTAAAAATTTTGCCCAGGTACTGTCATTTCTGTTTATGACAGCTTATGATGGGACTGAATTCAACTATCTGTCTTGTCATGCTACCTATGAATAAAACATTAAAAAAAACTTTATTCCTCTCCCTTTTCCTCTTCCAATTATAATGCAAATTTTCATTGAAACTTATGTTGTATTCTTATTACATTTGATTATAAATAATTTATCCAAATAATCTTCTCTTCAGATATCACATTTTCAAAATAGCAAAATATATTTTGAAGTTAATGTCACCATTTTTCTTTTTCATCCGTATATTTCTAAATTATGTTAGTCACTCCATTTGGTGCCTGAATGCAAGTTACCAATAAAACAGCATTATTCGGGAGAGCTTATACAAAGCCAGATAAATGCATATTCCCAGTATTAAAACACAAAAATAAAGGATTGGAAACTTTATGTAGCTTGACAAAGGCTATAGAGAAATAGATCCAATAAATTTTAGGCATGTCCTACAAGACAATCCTATCAGCTTTGCTTACTAAGCACAAAACAGAGAAGAAAAAGAAGCACCCGAATATTGTCCAAATTCAGAAACTATTGTGTGGCATTATATACTCCTGGGATTACCTCTCACTGTCTCCAGTAACTACAAGAAACTAAGCTTTTTAGTGAGAGGTCTCCAAAAATGACATTTTTTGACAAAGTATATTCAATTTGGTATGACAGTCTACAAATGTCTAAAGAAGCTCTATTCTTCTAGCGAGTAGGGCTACAGTTCTATCTTTGTGAGGTCTACTGCCAATTGCAAGGCTTTAATCAGAGAATTGAAGGGAACATCTACAGAACTAAATAATGCAGAAATAACACTACAAATGTTATTCTCACATTTTGATTTTTGAGTAGTTTCCACTGGGGATTTTATTACTGTGTTCATGACTAGATGGACTGTCTGCATACTGTTTCTGTATACAGAATCTGAGGAGCGATATTACTTAGCTAAAAAGATATATGATGCAGAATGCAGTGTAACATGAGTGGCCAAGGAGTAGTCTATCTTCCAGGCTATTTTTTGTTTTAGCACCGGTTGCTCAAAATGAAAGAAAGATTCCCTCCTTGCATTAGTTTTAAAAAAAAAGAAAAAAGAAAAAAGAAAAAAGAAAAAAGAAAAAAGAAAAAAAACTATGCATTTTAAAAGTTGAAACAAAAGCTGAATTCTCTCTCTTGAAAAACAGATATTAGCCCAAATACCATTTTCCCAGTCCAGGGCACTGCTGGTCACCACAAATGCTGTTGTGTTAGCCAGGAAGAGGAGGAAGAAGAGTTTGACATAGAAGTGTATGCACACCCATCTCCAGTGACAACAGTGTACAAAAAAAGTTTCTTTCATTATCTCTCTGCTACCTCTTCTAATAATAGAATAAATACGCTTACACCTGAAGAAGGAATATTTTTATCAAGGCAAAAATATGTCATGAATAACACATAGCTGTGTTTTGTTTAGGCTAAAAGAAAGAAATTTCTCTAAGAAGAAATATTTCCTACAACTCTCAGTCACTCTTGTTCCTTGCCTTGGAATCTCCTCCAACTGGACTACTCTGTAAAGCAGCACTATGGCTTCACGCACTTCTACTTTCCCACATTTGAAAAGAAAAATGAATGTCTTTATGTATTTTTAGCATCTTAAGAAAATAATGATAAATTAAATGTATTCCACTCTATTTTTACTGGGAATGGGGTTTAATGCCATCTAGCACTCTCATTCAGGATGTTTTTCTACATCACTTTAAATAATTTGGTCATGTCCACGGGGTCATGATGATTTAAAAATGCATCACCACATATTTCTGTATCCAGATGAATGCCATTTTCAGAGATGTTCTTTTAAATGATGGATTTGACTTATCTAAAATACTTCAAGGAAGCACCTAAGAAATATTCCTGTAATCTTTGTCCATCTATGCTTTCTGGCATTTTAAACACTTATCCGATCCACCATGTTTGTGTTGAAACTCAGCAAAACCCATTAGTATCTTGTAAAATAATTTACTTAAGTCATACAGTGTTTTTGTCAATAATATTGTAGGCTGCTCCCACCTGACTGTTGTTTTCATTTACGTAGGCCTATTTGTACTAAGGTCTCTACAAACACTTTTGAATTGTACAGGCAATGAAAAAAAAAATAAATACATGTACTTGCAGAACCAGTAAAAAGTCACAGTGGTCATTAAGCATAATTCTTTACTTTTCAGCTTCACACAGCAACAAATAGCAATTAACCCCCCTATTGACAGTGTGTTGGATTCTGCCTGTAGATTAGTATTTAATTATCTGCTGTTTATGAAAACCAAGGAATGCAATGCTGGATTCGCTATTGACTGAAGATGTCAGTAAGAAGAAATTCCAGTACCGTACAAAAAGCATTGCTACGTAGAGATCATGAATGTGCAGCCATAATGTTGACATGTTGTACAAGGGGTGCTTTCTAGGGACCTTTATAATACTGCTTTCACAGATGCTCCATTCATGTGGCAGATCATAGTCCTGTGACCTGGCTAACTGAGATGGCTGAAACTCCACTATGGTTAAATGACAAAAGTGTTGCTGCTGCAACAATTTACATTTATGAATCTTGGAAAGAAAATTCTTTCTCCTCAGTGGCAGGTATAGAGGGATCTATATACATGTACTTCAGGGACTTCTGACTGAAATCAGAAATCCTCACAAGAGTTGCTAGAACTATTTGATTTTCTTTTCCTAGGGTAAGGCAGCTTTTATTTTAAAGAGATCTGTAAATAGTACAGTAATATCTACAGGATATGTAACTACACCAGAGTTTACCTTGTACAATAGACTAGGTATGTTTCTGTAATGTGTATAAAGGTTCACAGATCAACTGTGAAAGATTCTGTGATAAATCCCAATATCCTGTACTACAAATAGGTACAAATATTCTGTTCATTAAACAGCAACCTCTGTCACTAAACCACAGAATGTTTGTGTGATGAGGATATGCCTTCATCTTGATTACCTGGCTTTAGCCAGAAGTTTGGTCACATGATCCCTGGCCTGAGTAAAAGACCCACTTTGTCCTTCCATTACCAGTCCAGTATGTGCTGACACACTAACTGCACATAAAAAAAGTAAACAGTAAATACATAAAACATGCATGCATGCAGCCTTTAACCCTATACAGAAATTACAGTTTCTCTTTCCCTTTAATTTAAACATGGTGTGCTTTCAAATGGTTCACAGATAATAATTTTGTTTTTATGACTATACTAAATTAGTTACTAGTTCATTCAGAAACATTTATCAAAATTAGAAGAAATTGTATCAATTTATAGGGTCCTGAAAAAGGTCCTGCCAGACATTTCATTATGTTATTTCTCCTTACCTCCTCACCTACTTCTTTTTGCAATCCAGCACAGAAAGCTTAATTGCTAGCCACAGGAACTTTATTTCTCAAGCAACACTGAATATGACATGCACAATGTTCATTAATATTTCTAGATATTTTACTTATCTAGTAAGAAGAAATATCACATCATAGTTTGGAAAAGATTCTTTTATTTTCCTTCCCAAATGTCAGAAAAAAAGGCCTGCAAAAAGAATAAAATTCTGAATATTCCATTTTGATATTTTCATCCTGACTAGAAGGTGATGGCTACTTATATTCTGATCTCATAGTACCATACGCTGTGCCATATAAAAGGATTGAAAACAACTGATAATGGAAAAATATGTCCAATGTACTGGACAGCAATTTTTTATATTGTTTTTTTTTCTTAATCTGTAACCTAAAATCCTTCCTATTCCAGGAGTATTTGGGTGAAAACAAATCTAATTTTAATGCAGACATTATTAATAAGTCATCTATGATATGGTGAAGGGTTTCATTTTTATAGGATGTTTTAATTTTTTATAAAATGAATGTGCACAATGTTGTAAGCTCTTTAGAGATTTTATTGCATTTGCTCTTGCTGCTGCATCATGTTGCTATTCTAATTTTCACCTCTATAGGCAGGCAAAAAATGTTGATACAGAGTCTCTGCAAAGACTTCAGAATACCATCAAAAAATATATATTCTTTAAATCATATAATACAGAAATATTTGTTCTAGGAAAAAAAATCCTATGGAAAAAAATGTGTACAGCCCAGTATAGACAGCAAGGGACCAACAGATCAAGCTCCCATTCCCGTGTCTGTGAAAAAGGTGTGAAAAAACCAACTATTTCTTGCTGACACTTTTCCTACATATATTTATTGCTGATTTATTTTTCTGGATTTTGATGGACTGCCCTCCAAGTATTGCATAAAACAAAGGTTCTTCATGAGGTCTTAAGCCTCCTTGTGACACAGCAATTCAGTACAGCCACTAAATCTGTGCACACACTACCAGCAAATATCAGCCTCAATTATCATATTACTGTCATTTTCCAGAAGACCAGCAATAGCTGTATCCTGCGATAAAAATGACACTGTCAATTACTTGCAACATTTATTCAGAAAATCATGTGGTGTTTCCTCATGATAACTACTATCCAAGTAACTATACTGAGACACCCATATCACAGGATCACATAAAAGACAGGGGTTTTGTTTTGAAGAATACACACAATTTTCAATGCTTATTTTGAAAGATTAGTGCAAATATTTTTTATTATTATTTTATCTAAATTTTAATTTCTGCATGTTGGTCAAAAAGAGCACAAGACAGATTTTAACAGTGCCTTGAATGATCTCTGGTTTTCTCTTTTTTTAGTTCTTGAATAAACTTCTTGTATGTGCCTGCTTTCAAAATAAGCCCCTTCCTAAATAACCTTCTGTCTATGAAAGCAGGCTTGCCTTTTCACATTCTCTTGATTTCATCATCACTAACAATTTGATTAGAAGAAACTTCGAAACTACTATATGTTCTTCATATATTGGAGAAAAATTTGCCCTGTGACTGCTGAAGCCAATCTGAAACAAAGTGAAGGTTGCTTTATCAGTACTAAGAAAAGAAATAGGTTGGATAGGGAAGAAAATAAATTGGGATTTTCATAGGATTTTTTTTCACTGAGACTAAAACTCCTAGTTTAGTTTTTAGAAACACGCAAATGACAAGTGACTAGATAGTTAAACACCAGTTGTAGGAGAGCCAAGGAAAAAAGGTGAGAATATAGTAATAAGAGTATCAATTACCACTCATCTGGAGTAATCCAGAAAAATCAGAAAACAATAAAAAATGATATTTCTTTTAAAATCATTAATATACCACTAAAGTTTACTGTGAACTCTGAAAATTCTCACACAACTTAGAAAAGTATTTGTAGACTGATTCTCTTTTTCTCAAGGGTACACCAAATATACCAGATTTAGTATTTCAAATAAAACTTAATCAGATAAAGTTAATATTGCACAAAACAATGTAAGAAATACAGCATATTTTCAAATATGAAAGATAACTTCAGTAGAGTTCCTTATAAGATTTTCAGACTTATGGAACTCAGCAACCTAACAGTTCCAGTATCCTTCAGCTCCAATTGTCCAGCCATATCTGCCCAGGCTCCTGGACAAGCTTCAAGAGCTTCAGGTACTATCAAGAAGCAGCACCTTTGGGAGTGTTCCATCCCAGTTTTCCATTAGCTGCACTTTGTCTTCACCCACCAAGAGGACAAGACAGCCTCAGCTTTCAGGGTGAATATTTTTAGAACAGTAAACATCTATAGATCAGCATGACTCAGCTTTCCTTGTTTGAAAATTTGGTTAAATTTATTCTCTAAAGATCCTCTCATCTTCAGTAAAACTCTGTGTCTGAATTACAATTTGGAGAGGACTATTCAGTTACTTCAATAACAACCAGGATTGCAGAAGATATCCATACATTTTGCATGTATGCAAAACTCTAACTTTCACACTGGAATACAGCTTTCAGCATAAAACTCCCACACGTTTGATCTATCAACATTGATTTGTTTTAGGTCCTAATATTTTTTTTGCCATCTTAATGCTTAGCAGACTGATTCTGTCTTTCAGCTATCATGATACTTTACCAAGTGCCACTAGGACATGCCCAAAAACCTTATATAGAGGTAAAAAATACAAAATAAATTTGCCAGCAGTTTCCGATACTGCACAGCACTATTGACAAATGGCTACAAGCAAACTGTTCCTGCTTTCTGGCAGCAGTAATAAATCCAAGCATCCTGCTGCTTGCAGAGCTTTATCTGAATATACAATGCCAGTGCAGGCTGATCTCTTCAGGACTATGACAAGTACCTGGAGAGTTTTGCAATTAATATTATTATGTACTTTCTGCCAGGAATGCCCTTGAAACTATGAAATGTTTCCTGATGTGTCTGGGAAGGAGAAAAACACTGTAAGACAAGGAAGAGGAGCTCATTTGATAACCAGGGTTGTCTTAAAATGTTAATCTGTAAAGAAGCAAAATCCTTTTGAAAGTAATTGGGCTAGTCATCAGCAGTACTTTAACTACAGCCATTTTAGAGATTTCTGGCTAGCACAGGAAAAAGCAAATAGCCTTGATATATTCCTTATCCTTCCAAGCCTGTGGGATTAAGGGCTGCATTTGCATTAGGAATTTAATTCTTATCAGAATCTTGTAATCAAAAGTTTGGTACCACTCTATGAACTTGTGAATAGAGAAGCTACATTTTTATATGCTTTGATCTAAGACAGATCTAAATCCATTTTAAAGAGGAAACCCAGTCACCTGACTCAACTGTGTTCTTATTTCTGGTGACACTGTGAAAAAGCACTCCATGACTATTTGATGTAAAGCACTGGAGACTCTACCAAGTGTGCTGCTAATGTAAAATCTTTACATAGTGTTTCAGTTCAAAGTAAAACAAAACCAAAACTGAAAGCAAGCAAACAAAAATATCCCAACCCACCAAAATGCCACAAATTGCACTATGTTTCTGCTAGACCATCCAATCGTACTCAGAACCTGTCCTTAAAAATTCTTAATTTTTTGTTGGAAACAAGGCTAAAAGTTAAGTTTAGTCTCCTGTCTTAAATTAACTGAAACAAAGCAAATAAATTTAATTATTTGAAAATTACATAAAAATTTACATAAAACTCAGCTTTTATGAATATTCACTATTTCTTCCCAATGTTAAAAATACTGAGAACAGAGGTAAAACCAGATGGTTGCATATGAAAGCAGTAATTATTGCATCAGAACAATGGTTCATATCCTTACTCTGAGAATGGCCAATACCAGCTGCTTTAATGAAAAGTACAATAAACCCAACAGTAGGCTGTTACTGCTTTTCTTGAATTGAAAACATCACAGAGCCAAGTAATTATTTTTTTTTCATCAGCAAATTCTCTGTAATAAACACATTCCCAAACTATAACAACTATTTTAAATGGCTGTGCATTTGAGCAAGAAAAAGTAATTATTCTTCAGTAATATTTCACATTGGGCTTAGAAATACTCTAGTCATTATTAAATCTCAGAAAAAATGCACTTGAATGAACAAGGCATTGTGCCCATATTTTCCACAGGATGCCACAAATTTCTTGGTTATTCAGTTTTTCTGAGATTATTTGTTTTCATGCCTTTAACATACTTGGGGGTCGCAAATGAAAGATTAGAAAGGTGGGACAATACTACCTTTTCTCTGTTAACTTCAGGCTGAAGTTCACACTTCAGGCTGAAGTTCACAGCACCACCATTTAAAATTAAACATTTTGAATTAAGCTTCTAAATCAGCAGCATGGTCTTCCAAGGTGCTGAGCTAGGAAACCCATCAATTATAGACAAAAGATCATATCAATTAATTCTGCAATTGAGGCTTTAAAAAAACCCAACAGGAGACAGACAAAGAAATCCATCATCCTCTCTAACAGAAAACAAAATAATCCTTTGTGTCTATGCAGTGTGACCTGCATATGGTTCCACTTCAGAAGATCCAGTTTACAAGCTTTTTCCAGCTATTTTTACATTATTACTTTCTGGTTTGAGGTTGGTATCTCTACAGCATCAATGTTTTTCACTAAAAGATACAGAACAAGAGGTTTGCAACCCACCTGCTGAGGCTATTTGATCTGTCTATGTGGATGTGCACATGCGTGTGTTCATGGCTTGATGCTGAAAGGCTGTTCAGAATCTAATCTGTGCAGGAGCTCAACTTCCTCACCTTCAAATATTCACGTCCACAAAAAAACTATTTAACACCACAGAGCCCCCACTCTGTAGCACTGCAAACTGTGTGACTGCTTTCCCTACGATAAGTGAATAGTCAAGCCAAACTTTAATCAAAAGTTGTTTTTTATCAAAATATTATTCATATGGGGTAAGCAATAACTTAGTTTATATTTTAGCCCAGCTACATTTAAGCTTTTTGTTGAAGGAAAGAGAGCAAGTTATACATACATTACACATATATGTCTCTGCATGTACACAAATATTTATACTATAAACCTTAGTAAGCAATGCAGTAACAATTTCTTCCTCCCTGTCCCTAGAGGAGAGGGACTTCTTATTTGAGCATTGCAGGCAAGTATTCTGAATGCAATATGAAGGTGCTCTATCTAACTGTTGCATGGCACAGGAAAACATCTTCCTAATTTCACTTTGCCATTTTCTTTTCTAAATGATACAAGATCATCACCATTTGAAGTGATATCAGTAAAACCTATATCCCAAGAGTGAAAAGATGCTTACAGACACAAAATGCTTATATGCTGCCCTAAAATGCCGCTCTATTAGAAAGAAACATGATTTCTCAGAACTTCTGTAAAGAGTCTTGACCTTTACTAGAGCTGCAGAGTTTCACGATAGGTAAAACTGGTTGAAGATCAAGCCTTGAATTCAACTACTGCTCGAATAAACCAACTTGTACAACAGTAACATTACACACAAATAAATGCAAATAATTTTGTGTATTTGACTGACACTTATCACTGATCTAGAAATTCAGGAAGATCTTCTTGGCCTTACCATAATGCAAAGTGAATTTTTATTAAGCCGTTTCAAAGAGAGGTGTCCTTGAGGTTCTCTCAAGTGGTTTCACTCTCAAAATCATGTCCAGAACGTTTCCTGAAAAAGGACACTTTTTTTTCCTTTGAGAACTGAAGCTAGGTACTAGTTCTCTAACTTCTTACACACCAGTGTCACCTGGTGTCTCCCTTGTCTCTCCACCATAACAGGGGTACATATGCATTGATAGTTCCAGATGATTCACTAGCCTTTACGATTCTGAATATATTAGCTTTGGCAGACGTATAGTTGATGCATAATTCAATACAGAGTGTATAAAATATTAGGCATGACTACTCAATTGTAGTTGCATAAATATTTCCAGTGAAATATCTTGTAATCAGCCACTTATAATGTGCACTTCACAGGCTTTCACACAGATTCTTGGTCTAGGTCTCACGTTGACAATTGAAGTAAAATGAATTTGCTCATTTTGCGTACAAATGTGTACATGTACTCAGGCTCCCGTCTCTGCACATTTTTATGAGAATTGTCACAGCACAGATCTCCCTCCCTGGTAGGCATTTCCCTACTATTTTGGAGATATGAATAACAGCACACAGCATTCAGTATGCCAGAAAAAGCAGAGCCTGAGGAAGGGTTACAAGTTTACTGAGAGGAGCATCCTCAATGCAGCTGCGTAAAAACCATCACATAACCTGTGCCATTCCCCGCCAGCATCTCACACACAGGCCATCATCTAGGTACACAAACTGCAGTCCTGCTGTTGAGGCTGCATGTTTGATACAGCGTTTGTTGCTCTGACCATGATTTAGTGTCATTTTGACCAGTAGCAGACATATTAAGGAGGTACATCTCAGAAAAACAGATTTTTTCCAAGGTCGTTGTTTTCTTGCTATTATTTTAGAGTTTGTGATTATTTGTGATACTGAATGCTGTAAAGAACTGTCTTCATTATTAAGAAAAACCTTGACATATGTGTGCTCAAGCACACAGGAAGATCTCTTATAAATCAGTGCTAGCGAGATTAAATGACAGATTGCTTTTTAATTACCATTAACATAAACATAGTAGGTTTCCCCCCTCCAATGCACACTAATGCATCGGTTCTGTTTAATGTCTTTATCAACAAGCTCTATGAGGGGATTGAGTGCAGCCTCAGTCAGTTTGCAGATGACACCAAGCTGGGCAGGACTGTCAATCTTCTTGATGGTTCAAAGGCTATGCAGGGTGGTAAAAGTGAACTGCTCTGTAAACAACCAGTAATCCACAGATGTATCTTTGTAGAAACCCAAATTATATGAATTGCTTTTTAAAGAATCCCCTTTCACATTGAAGAAGATTGTCTGTATGCAGTCAAATAGTACAAACAGATGAAAATTGGTCATCTTATTTTCAGTTTTCAATTGTCCTTTTGCTTCTCCCCTCTTTCTTGTACTTAAAGGTTTGTTTCATAGAACTCAACAGATTTCCTAATTTTAAAACCTTCTTCTTTCTCATCTTCATTTTACTTAATAAATACACAGACAGTAGTTGCCCCTGTTCTGAGCTATGATTAAGTACTGCCGCAGACAAAGCTTTTCTTTTCTGACTGACAGTACCATTTCTCATCAAATTTAGCTTTAGGAACATATAAAACTTGCCCCATGCAATTATGTAATCAATCAATTACCCGAAACAATCCTAATGAACTGAATTCTAGCATGGGTCGACTGTTCCTCATTCTGCTTTGAAGCATGAATGCACATTCATACGAAGTTAATGCCTGCTCCCCATTTCTTCCCTGTGGCCAGTGCCATTCTACTCTGACAAGTGATTTTGCCCTTTACTGGGGCTAGATAACATGAAAAGTGAGTAATACAAACCCATGTCCTTAAAAAGACACCAGGAGTCTGACGGGAGGTATTTTTTGTTTTAGTAGCTTGGTTGGGGAAGCTGAAGGTCAAAGCTTTTCTAAGTGGAAGGCTGTTTTGCTACTTTCTAGAGAAAAAATTGTGTTTTATGCCATGTGTTCTTTAGTTAGCTAATTTTAGTTAATATTTTGAAACAGTTTAAAATCTCTTTATGGGTCAAAATTGAATCTAAGTATTTTGATTGAGCTTATTTAACTGTTGTTTGATTCTGAATATCAATTTGTAAAAGAACTTACCCTATGCTTTTTGGTTTTTTTTTCATATTTCAGCAATTCAGAGTATGTTTAAAGTTTGGAGAAGACATAACATTTTTTTGCTACCCTGATGGTATAAGTTAAGACACATTTTGTAAAATTCTGCCTCACTAGATATGACACACAGGAAAAATTATTTTCTCTTCTTGATACTGTATCTGCTTCCCTACTGATCTCATTACAAATCTTGCTGACTTCCAATGAGGTATAGCTCTTGTATTAAGAAAGATTTTCTCCCCCCGACAGAACCTGAAATTTTTCTCTCAGACTGTGCACTATGTCATGAAAAAATGATAGAAAGGTACAAAACTTTGTTAAATAACCTTTTCCAGCTACCTGGTACCAGTTTATTTAGGGGGAAAACCACAAAAACATAAAAATACGGCACCAAAACTGGCTCATTCCCAGGGGTCCAAGATGGACCTTGCAGCCATGCTGTTGTTTCACTGGCTATATTCACAGAGATCTTCTCCACAGCCAGTTACCTGTGCTTTACCCTACCCACTCCAGTCTCTTGGGAAGTGGAAGATACCACCTGTGCAATGGCTGAGCAGTGCTGACATGCACACTTTTCTGGCTCATTCTAACAGCTATCATTCACCAAGGCAGCAAAAAGTCCAGCATGATGATGCTCTAATGAAGAGCGAGATTGATGACAGCAATTTCAGTACCAGCACAAGAACAGACATGCTGCTTTTAGCGGCCTTCACAAGGAGGGCAAAGTACTCATTTTAAGTTTTCATCTATGCTTATTCTCTTTTTTACTCCAAAAATATAGCAATTACTGAAAAATTAGTTGGAGAAACCTCACACTCTGGTTCCTAAAGAGTTCACTGTTTGAGTCTAGAACAACAAGGGAATGACACCTATGGCAGGGCAATACATAATAGCCATCACTGTCTCTAATCACTATTAATTATATGCAGTCATTTTCAGATTTCCAACAAAACATATGCTGATGAATACAGCAGGATTTTACTCCTCCTCAACTTGCCAGTAATAAATGCATTGCCTGAATTAATCATGTTCTTGTTAGGCAATGAAAAAAACCAGTAGCTGTCAGTGAGCATAGCCCCTGGTGTGCCAGAAACCATGTGCCACCTGAGCATGCTGAGGCACCCAGAGCTATCTTACGCATCTGGTGTATGAGATAAAACACAGAAACCTGCCCGGAAATTTTCATGTTTCAAGTCAATGTCTGATCCAATAAAATATTTTTGGGCTGGACTCTGTTAGACGCAGAGAGCACCAGGCACTATGAAGATAACAGGAGAAGAACACCTTCTCTGGGTTTGCTGTGCTGTAAGAAACCACTAACTGGGCACACCGGGTCTGCATGGCATTTACCAGCCACATTGTAAGACAAACTGAATATCTGTAATTTTGTCCCACTTCCACAGTGGCAAGAAATCAATAGTTATCCATGGTGGTTTTGGCTGGGATAGAGTTAATTTTCTTAATTCTAGTATGGGTCTGTGTTTTGAATTTGTGCCAGAAACAGGACTGATAACACAGGGATGTTTTTGTTACTGCTGAGCAGGGCTTACACAGAGCCAAGGCCTTTGCTGCTCCTCACCCACCCCACCAGCGAGGAGGCTGAGGGTGCACAAGGATCTGGGAGGGGACACAGCTGGCCACAGCTGACCCAAGCGGTGTTCCACAGCATACGGTGTTATACTCCACATATAAAGCTGGAAGGAGAAGGAAGGAGTGATAATGTGTGTCTTCAAAGTGATAACGTGTGTCTTCCCAAGTAACTGCTGTGTGTGATGAAGCCCTGCTTTCCTGGACACCTAAACACCTGCCTGCAGATGAGAAGTGGCAAATGAATTCCTTGTTCTGGTCTGTGCAGCTTTTGCTTTATATATTAAACTGCCTTTATCTCAAACTATGTGTTGTCTCACTTTTACCATTCTGAGTTTTTCCCCCATCCGACAGAGTGGTTTGAGCGGCTGTGGGGTACTCATCTGTTGGCTGGGGTTAAACTATGGCACTATCTATATGTAAATGTTAATGTAAATGTTAAATGTCTGGATGAAAAAGTTGGTAAAAATAACATAGCTTAACCAAAACATAGTGTAGCATGTAGCATAATGCAACATTGTGTGGTGGGTTGACATTGGCTGGTTGACAGGTGTCCACCAGGCCCCTCTATCACTCCTGAGCCGGACAGGGAATAGAAAATTAGATGGAAAACAACTTGTAAGTAGAGATAAGACAGTTTACTAAGGCAAAAGCAGTCAGTTGTGCATGCACAAAAAAAAAAATTATTTTGTTCTGTACTTCCCATCAGCAAGCAACATCTGGCCACTTCCCAGGAAGCAGGGCTTCAACACACACAGTGGTTGCTGTGTAAGGCACACACTGTAAATAATAAATGCCTCCCTTTCTCCTCCTATTCCTGGTTTTTGTATCTGAGTTGATGCCATATGGTATGGAACATCCATCCCTTTAGCCAAATTGGGTCAGCTGACATGTTTTTGTCACCTCCCATGATCTTGCCCTCACCTAGCCTACTGATGTAACACAGGATGATAGAAACAGTGCTGCTCAGCATTACCCAAAATACTGGTGTGTTATCAACACCTTTCCAGCTACCAATGCAGAGCACAGCACTGTGAGGGCTGCTATGTGAAAATGAACTCCAGCTCAGCCAGACCCAAATATACATTGCCACTTACATATTCTTATTTCTACCTTTCCTTGTAGACAAGGGTTATCATAGGGTCATAAAATTGGGTTGGAAGGGACCTTTAAAGACCATGTAGCTCCAATTCTTCTTGCCATGGGCAGGGACACCTTTCATCAGACAATTTGCGCAGAATCCCATCCAGGCTGGCCTTGAATACTCCCAGGGATGAGGCATCCACAACCTTTCTGGGCAAGCTCTTCCAGTGCCTCACCACCATCACACTAAGGAATTTCTTCCTAATACCTAATCTAAACCTGCCCTCTTTCAGTTTGAATTTGTTCCCCTTTGTGCTATCACTACATACCCTTGTAAAAACTTCATCTTTCTTGGAAGCTCTCTTCAAATACTGAAGGCCACAATTGGGTAAACTGGGAGCCTTGTCTTCTCCAGGCTGAAAAATCCCAGTTGTCTTAGTCTTTCCTCATAGGAGAAGTGCTCCATCCCTTTGATTATCTTGATGGCCTCCTGTGGACTTGCTCCAACAGGTCCATGTCCTCCCTGTGCTGAGGACTGAGGGCCCCAGATCAGGATGCAGTGTTCCAGGTGGGGTCTCACCAGAGCAGAGCAGAGGGGCAGAATCTCCTCCCTCCCCTGCTGCCCACGCTGCTTTGGATGCAGCCCAGGGCACGTTTGGCTCTCTGGGCTGTGAATGCACGTGGCTGGGTCATGTCCAGCTTCTTGTCAACCAGCACTGCTCCAGGGCTGCTCTCAATCTCTTCATCCCCAGCCTGTGCTGATATCAGGGGTTGCCCAATCCCAGGTACAACACCTTGCATCTGGCCTTGTGAACCTCATTAATGAAGATATTAGATAATGCTGGTTCCAACACAGACCCTTGAGGGTCACCACTTGTCACTGGTGTCCATCAGGACTCTGAACTGTTGGCCTCTGGATGTGACCTTCCAACTATTTTCTTATTCACCTAACATTCCAGATAAATGACATCTGTAGGCTTTCTCATGTCCACTGATGCAGTCACTACAAAACAGAAAGTCACTAGTGGTCCTGTATGACTAGGTTGGTCAGGCAGGACTTGCCCTTGGTAAAGCCATGCTGGCTGTCCCAAATCATATCCCTTAGTACAGCTAGTGCCTTAGTACAGCTTCCAGCAGGATCTATTCCATGATCTTCCCAGGCACAGAGGTGAGGATGACAGGTCAGATGCTCCCAGGCTCCTCCTTTCTACTTTTTAAAGATGGGTACAATGTTATTCCTATTCCAGTCACCTGGGATTCTACCTGACTGCCATGACATTTCAAATGTCATCACATGACATATCATGAAGAGTGGCTTGGCAACAACATCAGCCAGTTTCCTCAGAACTCTGAGATTCATCTCATAAAGCCCCACAGACTACTGTATGTGCAATGTCCTCAGGCCATGAACCTCATCTTTCCATACACTGAGAAGAACTTTGCTCCCCTTCCCCATCCTGCTGTCCATCCACTCAAGAGGTGTGGGAAGAGAGGTTGCCACTGAAGACAGAGGCATAAAAGTTGTTGAGTACCACAGCCTTCTCATTTGTTGTTACCAGTTTACTAGCCACAAGACAGTACAAAACATAAAGCCAGAAAATTTTTTTCTGTTATCTCTTAACAACACTCTCAGAGTAACATGTGCAAAATATTATTCAAGGCAGAAGACCTTTATGTATTTCTGTCTACAAGTGCTATTTGAACATATAGTTTTATCAAACATGCTATAATGTAATCAATATTAAAATACTGATGCTAAGAATGTCTCATGTTGGCTTCCATAATTTAGTTTTCTATTCTCCTAATTACCTGGTAATGTAATTAGAAGTAAGGTACCATGCCATTACTTGAAAAGAAATCAAATTATATTTAACATATATTATTATAATCACAATATACTTCACTTTCCAAAGAAGCCAAAATAATTGTTGGCAAGGTTGGAAATAGATTATACCGTCAGTCCAATAAAGTATGTGAAGCTTGAAATCAAATGTCAAAGCTGAATTTTTCTCCACAGTATGCATCTCCAAATGATAATTTCTCAAAGGTGATGCCATGAAGATTTTTTGCTTTTTCTTTTATACCCTTGTTGTGCCTTTTACAACTTCTGTATTCTTAGTGCTTTTTGCCTACATTCTTGGACTTGTTTGTCAAGATAAGAGACTAAACATTTTAGAAGTTTCGTAGTTAGGGATCAGTGTGCCCCAGACCCCAAGGTCCTCTCCAGAACACATTCTGTAAACCAAGATAGAACCATCCAGGGGAAGGTTCCTTGGGGAGGGGGGCTCACTTGAGCCTCTCATTGGGGAATTTTTGATAGATATGCTAATTAGTAAGACCTATAATGTTATACCTGATCTTTTGGGGGTGTGCATTGCAGTGTGCATTTTGGTGCATTCGACCTGGACGTGATGCACCTAAGGATCCTTAAAATAAATACCAAGGTAAAATCCCTTTTTCCCTTCTAATTGTGCTTGACTGTTGATTTTAAGACCAGGAAAAGGCATCAAAGGGATTATTAATGTTTAATCATCTCTAGAAATAGTGCTCCCCAATTTACTCCTTAATATGCAAACTAACTTATGATCCTGCTGTTATTTCCTAAGAAAATACACTGAACATTTCTGGCAATACTTCAGAATGGTACCACTCAGTTGGGAAACTATAGCTGCTCAATGCCCATATAGGACCCAGTAGTTCAGCTTAGTTGCAAAATATTCCTGCAAAATTATTCAGTCTTACTGCTATTTAAATTAGATGGAACCCCCGTAATTAAGAATTTCAAGAGCTGAAGTATAGGCTTCATGAGGTTTATGCTGTTCATTTACAATTTTAGGCAGTCATCTTGCAAACCCATCCTACTAAGAATACTGTTGACTGTGATGAAAATCAATTTCAATTTTCTTGTACTTCTCTAGGGAGAAGTACAAGAATCCTTGTACCAGGTTGTGACAGTAAAAAACAGAGAAGTCATGAGGAAAAGTTATCTTTTTAAAAAAAAACAGAAGAGGCCATGAAAATTTGCTTTGAAGAAAATAAAGAGACTTTTTAAAAAGCTCGTTTTGGGAAACTAGTAATGAAGAATACAATCTGCAGTATTTACACTCTTATTTTAAACTGTTTTGAAGCAGTCAGCTTCCTCTCTATTCTTCTCCTAGATGTTTTTTCTCTTCTTCTTTTCACTTTGTTAACAGATTATGTTTGGAAAATAAAGAGGAGGAGGACAAGACCATCTGAGATTTTTAAGAACAAAGGTTCTAAAGATGATACAACAACAGGATAAAGATGTTATCTTCCACCACCAAGCTACCGTGATAGTGGTTAGACAAATATTTGTGACAGCTGAAAAATGCTGAGTATCACATTTCCTTCTTTTTTTTCTTTGGTGGCATCTGAAATGACAGAAGGTAACAGAGGACAGTCCAACACATGGATTTTGAGTCCCCTTCTGGAAGAATATGAGGGTCAGGGAACATGAGTCTCTAGCATATGAAAGACAGCATGAGTTTCTGTGCAGTTTAGTCTCAATATGCAATACCAAATTCCCATGAAAGTAGGCCAAAGATAAAGTCTTTGTGTATCAGCCTATTCTGAACCATTCCAGAAAGGGAAGCAGCCCTAGTGAAGTTCAGGGAAGACTCTGAAGCTCTTCTAAGTCACAGTAGCAGCTGTGATCTGACCTGCAATTTTTAACATCCTCTTCTATATCCACACCCACTTTCTTCATGAGGACTTACAGAAAAATGTTTGCAAAGAAGATCTGTGGTGATTTTTCAGAAAGTTCTAGAATCATACATTTCCTGGAGACACTGAATGTGCCAGAATGTTATTCAGACTGTTAAGCCAGTAACTCTTTTTCCTGATATGCTATATTTCCTGATATTCTTGTCCTTGGGAAACTAGCTTGTGAGATGTGATATGAAGACATAAACCCTACCCAGTATATATATATATGTATACATGTATATATATATATTCTCCTATTCTCCTTCATCATTCTCTTTCATCAAAGGGGAAGCTTGGGTGCATATTGGGATGCAGTTATGCAATATGGTCTAACTGCCACTATCTAAATGCAGCCTGTGGGAACAGAATTGCCAAATGCATGGCTCCTTAGAGATGTATGACAATTGGAAAGGTGCCACATATAAATCTCAAAGACACTCACTGCTTTCTAAAATGATGTGCTTATAAACCCTTTATTCACACAGATAACCATCAGGGTTCTGATGATGATTTAGGCTGTCATCCAAGTTAAGAAAAAAAGTCAATGCAATCTGTACAGAAAACAATAGCAACACATCCTGTGTTCTTGCCTCACTCACAAGGAAAATATCTTACCTGTTAACAAACAGAAAGATTCAAACCTTCAGGGATATTAAAATATTTTTCTGAACAGCTGAGCTGCAGAGATGATCTCAGGACACAGCTGCTAGTCCTGACATAGTAGCTGTATTGCAGCTTTGGCTTACCTCAAAAGCATCTCCCACTGAGATAAACGATGCTAACTGATGCCAATAATACCACAGAGTATTGCCAAACAAAACTAAAACCCACAGGCCAAAGGCAGTATGTGTCACACACTGACAGTCACTCACTACTACTTTCTGTAACAACATTCCCCTCTTCCATCTTGTTTGCCTCTGATGCTTTACCCTCTTCACTGCAGCTAATATAACTGTGCTACAAGGAATTTATATTATCACTTTTCCTTAGAATGCCAACATGCAATCTGGCACCATGAAAATGCTCATGTAAAAGAACGCGTCCTTCCACTTCCCATTCATTTTTTAGGGAGTCAGCTATAAAGAAATGGAAGAATTGCAACTAAATTATTGCACCAGAGAGTTAGAAATGTGAGACTGAACCCCTACAAGTGGCAGTTAAATTTTTTTTCAGAAATTCTGAATTCAGATAGTTGACTTTTTGGAGATTTTTACTAAATTAAAAAAAAAAAATTAGCTTTGCTTTACATTTTTGTGCTCAGTTTTTGTGCTAGCAGTAAGTATAGCACATCTGGTGTACTTCAACCACAGCCCAAGGTAGATATTCGCAGGCTTGTGCAGACTAAATTTATTTAAAATCTCAGGCAGGAGCCTTATAAACATAATATAGGCTACATGTGAAATGACATATAATTACTATGATCTTATGGTCAATGTAAGCATGACAAGGATCATTCATTAGTCCTCCAATAAATGTGAACTGAGTGCTATGCTAATTAACTGGCAGCTGATTGCACCTCATTAGACAATCCACTAAACTGTAATGCCACTGATGAATGAGCGCATGGAGAAACAGAAGTTTAGCTTCTGAGATGTCATTTGCCACTGCATGCCTACACCTTAATTTTTGTTCCAGTTCGTATCCCAAATAATTGCCTGTGACATGCACACAAATGGAGCACTTTTCTTTTCCAGAGCCTGAGGCTTCATTAAATTATTTTGCCAGACTACACAGATTCTGTAAACTATGAAATATGTAAGATTGCAGGTATGTGAAGTGCACACTTTTCATTGAGTAAGCTATTTCTCCTCACATTAGGTAAATGGACCCACTTCCAGTTTTCTTTTGCTAATTTGATGAAATATGTGGTACAAGACAATAAGAAAATACCCCTCCTTTTAAAAGACATGTTCAACAGTATATTCACTGAGAGAAAAATACTTCAGGCTCACATTCTATGCCACTGCCCAACAGTGAAGGCATCTTTTCCTCCTTTGTGGGTTGTAAGACTCATTTCATTCTTGCTTCCCTGTAAAAATAAAAAATTGAATGATCTCCTGGAAATCATAATGGGGAGAAATGATACCATTCTACTGCATTTTCCCAAATCCAGTCTAGAGCTCCACAAATGGATCTGGTAATAACATCCCACATAGATAGCGAGAAATGGAAAAACCCCCAAAACAAAACTTACATGAGCCATAGCAGTAACTACTGAGAAAAAAGATCCTGGAAACAAGATTTTGAGATGGAAGAAACCAGTCAAAGAGTTGCAGGTGTCCTGTAAACTACCTGCAAAGAGGTTATTTAATAAGGCAGAAGTAAAAGTAGAAGCTTCCAGTGATGGGACAGGGTAAAATCTGCATTTGAGGGCAGGAGCATAGAGAAATTGCAAGAAGCCTGAGCAAGATTTCTACCGGAGACAATGACTGGAGAAGTAGGCAACATCTACATATGAGAAATGCAAAAGAACAAGTACAGACCAGATAAAATGTTTGCAAAAAACATGGAATTAAAGAGCTAGGAGGAGTAAAAACAAACCTTTGTGACAGAGCAGGTAACATGGCCAAAAAAGAGAGGTTATGAAGGTGCTGTGGTTGCTATTAAGATAAGGAGTGTAGACATGTGACTCTGACTTGGAAGAAGTGATTAAGTTCTCATTTCTTGTGTGAGACACAGCATTGCAAATATACATGGCTGAGACAGCTTGGTTAAAATAGCTCTGAGAAATACTGAATAGCAGTTGCTGCCCTAAATTTCTAGAAGAGACAGGAAAATAGAAAAGAGAGCATGAATGAAGAATGCCTGCTTGGCATTGACTCTCTTGAAGGCTACTCAGAAGAAGTAAGCACAACACTGAAGCAGGTGAGGGGGGTAAACAGGGAGATAAAGGCAAGCACCAAGAACCATGGGAAGTATTAATGACCAAATTAGTGGAAAGAAGGGAAGGAAGCACCAAAAAGGTTGGCATTGGCATGTCATAGGCATGAATGGTAAGAGAAGTGAAAAAAAGTTAAAATGGTGAGAAAGAAAAAAAGGCAAGGTAGAACAGAATCAAAAGGATTAACTTCGGAGTGCATATTAAGAAAAGTTAAAGTGGGGCTTCCCTAAATTATATAAAGGAAGCAGTCTGCTGCCTCTTCTACATTTGCTATAAAGAAGATGTCAGATAACAGTGTACAAAAAAGCAAACAGAAAATGGACAATGGTGGAGAAATCAATAGAGAAATCTGCTGTCCAGTCCATTTGCAGACAATCAGACAACCTGAATGGCTGTAAATCATTATAGCAGCAAAAATGTTAATGGAACTTTCCTTTTGTATCATTTAGTGATTAGAACAGGGATTAGGAATGCAGTCACAACTGGCTTGGAGGAAGGCATCCTAAGATAACTTGTACAAATAACAGAGAAAATCTAGGGAAAAGGTGAACAGTGCAGAAAATCTAGTCCAGAAAATAGATTTCCTGGAGGCCTGAAAGTGATAATCCAGCTCTAAATTTAGTTTGGAAAGGATTTTATTAATCACTATCAACTTCCAAGAACTGGACTTTGAAGGTCCTTTTAAATCAGGATATTCTATGATTATATGGTAAGAACCATATTTAAGCAGACTTATTTAAGTGAATGTTGCATGGAAAGTGTTACTATAAGTGTTACTTATTCTCTGTCTCCAATAAGATGACTTACATGGCCATGAACTTTGCTCAGGTAACACAGTGCTTTCACTTTAGAGTTCTACATTACTGAAGGACTGGTGACTGAGAATAGATACACCATCCTGGTAACAAAAACATTAACCAAAGTTACAAAAGAGGTAAATACTTTGAGAGTGGAGAAGGATGAATATGTCAAGAGCCAAGTGAAAGAACCTAAATCCAACACCCACCTGCTTGAAAACTTATTCTGAGATGGTTTGCTGAAACTGGGTCTTGTTGTCCACTGTGTAAATAGAGATGAAAAAATATTTTAACTCTAATCAGAGTTTTGGACAGACGAATTATAAACAACTTGAAAGACAGTTATATCAAGAAGGTTTCTGGTATCATCTAATTCTCACTGAAATCATGGTGTCATTACTTATTAACTGAAAGAAACTTCTGTTACTTTCTTTAGGCTAAGGAGATGGGGTGGCAAATTCTAATTGAATAAAGAAGTCCAGGGCTTTGATATGCAGCTCAGAAAACTGTAGAGATGGCTTGAATCACAAGAGGAGAGGGAGCAACAACTTGGAAGCCATGCTTAAGCTTCTCATCTTTGAAAGTAAAAAATGCAAGTGCAAGCATTGCAATGCAAAAAATTCAAGCATACATACAAAAATATTGCAGTAGAATTCTATGGAAGAATGTTTGTTTTAATTGCAAGATTAAATACTTGTAGAAAAGGAAGCCAAATGGAACATTCCTATTTTAACACAAAGGAAAGGAATTCTTACTAAAAATATTTGTTCGAAATTATATGACAAAGTACTGTCTTTGAAATTTCACACAGCTCTCTAAATGCTCTTCCTACAACAATAAAATATTTTTGTTTGAGGTTACAAAAGAGTAATTACCTATATTCTAAGTATTTCTTAAATGAAGAGAACTAATATGCCATAAAATGATTTCAAAGACAATTTCTGCTTGCATGCTGAGTCTATTTCAAAAGGATCAACTTTATTTCCACTCTTCCATAAAGTGTTTCTATACAACCTAAGTAAATAAACATGGTGATAGTTAACAACAAGTCAATTTTATGCAATTTACTGCAAATTATAGTAATCTTTTGTTGAACTTTTTGTGTGCAAAAGCAAGAAAAGGAAAATGGCTCAAAAAATGCACACTTTTTTCCTTTTTCCACATCTTTAGGATATCTTTTTATTACTGGAATTCAGTGTCTTGTTATAAAAAACATTCTGCACCTAAATAAAGGGCAAAGGAATGATGCCAAAAATTTGCTTATAACACATGGTGTGGAACAAATTTTTCAGCACTAACTAACAATAAACCAATAATGCACATACTAAGTTATAGAAATGAAAAATAGTGCAAGGTAAATGCTCACTGTGCTTCCTGGCACAACCACCTATCACAGAGGTGGCTGTAAGGTGCTTCCATTATAATTTCACTCTTTTCTTTACTCATATAACTTCCCAGGGGGAACTTCTCTACTTGTTGAACACATTTTTTTGGCGACTTTTCTTCAGAGAAACAATGTATCAAGTTCTTCCTGTAAATAAGTGTATTCTTAGCATTCAACATGTTTCAATAAATCCTAAATTATCACCAAATGCCGATGGGTGGTTCTACCATTTATCTACTACATTTATCCCTTTTTGTTCATGATTACATCTGCTGTGCTGTTCAGTTTAAGAAAGATTCTGACACCCTTTTGAACTCATTGAAACACCACGCCAACTCTGGTCCCACAGGGATTTTGAGGATGGTGTTGTCAAGTGACTGTGTTTGTACGCATCACTCTATAAGGAATAATTTTTAAATCAACATTTTTCCAGGTGAAACCAAATGCACCAAGGCTGCCTTTCACTTCCCAAACTTGGTGTGGCTTTCAGTCAGCCCTGCAGGACAGGTCAGACCCTGCTGCTCTTCATCATCTCTCTTCTACCAGATCTTCACACAAGCCTTGACAATCACTCCAAAATTTTGTTTTGAAGAATAAGCCTAAATCGTGTTCTTATGGGAAAACATTCTAATGGGTTTATGCTGGAAACTTCTGAAATTTTCCTATGCATAGAAACCTTAATATCAAAGCAACTATACCAGCTTAAAACTTTTATCTGTGAAACCATTGCATATGGTTACATTTTTAGAGAACAACATGTGTACTTCTCTTACAATATATTTACCCAAGTTTCTCAGTCATTTTCCATATGACACAACTGAGAAAACAGAGCAAATAGAATAGAAAACATAATACGGGCTTGCCAAGAATTGAAGCTTTTATTTAAAAAAAGCAATTGACTAATAAATGTACATTCTGAGAAAAAAAAGTTGATTGCTGCTGTCCCCCAAAATGGAGAACATGATCAAACTGAAGGGTTAAAGTCTACTTTAATACTCAGCAGGAGCAAGATATTCAAAAGCTGACCTGGGCTTTGAAGGACCGATACTTCCTCTAACTTCCCAGCTCAGTAGGAGCTGGAGATCAAAACTATCTGCTCTGGCTGAAAATAAATCTTTCCTCTGTTGGAGATAGGAGCTTGGGCTCCCATCTCATACTGAGGGAAGATCCAAAACTCCCCGTAAACTAGGCACAACATAAGAGCTGTGATATAGGGCTCAAGAGCTCCCAATTTCTGAAGAACAAAACTTGTCACTAAGCCAGTTGTCAAGATTTGTCAAACATCAGTTCCTGATCAAACCTCTTCCATTTGTAAAGGAACTTGGGGGATGGACAACACAGGATGGATTCTTTAAGGGAGAGGCTGGAATGTGTTTTATACAGAATATTTCAAGGGTCTCACAGCACTCTGTTTGCAATGCCCCACAAATCCTGCATTCTATTCTCATTTGCATGTAGAGAACCAGTAGAATAAGTAGGGTGAGTGTTTTCAACCCTGGGCTTCTCAAGTTATGTCTACTTTGCCATGATGCATGAACTTGCATGGAAAAGTACAACTGCACACCTTTGCCATCAGCAAATGAGAGGAGAATTGTGCAGTGAAGCTGTAAATTCTTAGAAATTTATATAATTAAATAATTAAAAGCTGAGATGTTATTGTATAATTTAAATTAAGGCAAAATAAATAGTTATTCAATGATTCAATTACGTGTATCTTAAAATTTGAAAATAATGAAGACTCAAATAGTACAGCTATAGCTCATCAGGAACATTAGCCAAAAAAATCAATTTTGTAAATGTATTTTCTATAATGAAATGAAATTTTAGTAATTTCAAAAAATTCAGCAGAGAGGCTGTAACTGATCATATTGGCTAACAAAATTTTAGGCTAGATAAGCAAAAAGACTTTACTACATTTGCTATGAAATGAACCTGATGGTCATAAGGGAGACATGTCTGTCAATGAAAAAGTGCAATTGGCAAATACATAAGTTAATTTGTGGGAATGTGCAAATCCTCATTCTGAAGGTTAATTTGCTTCATAAGCAATCATATGACAGATCAGACAATATTTTTATGGCTGTTATAAAAAGAGATATTATATTCTAACCCAGAACATCTGCTAGTTACACAGTCTATCAATATAAATAGTTTCTCTCCAGCAAAATTCTTTTTAGTACTTTTTCTAATAAAGGGATCTGGGACAGAGGAAAACTCACAAGCACTATTTGAATGTAGAAGAGCCCAAACTGACCCAGTGTATTCTTAGTACATATTACCTGAAACAATTTTGTCTCTAATTTGTAATTTAGTGAGCGGTGGTACCACAGGTTTTCCCATTACAATAACAGATTTTTGGTAAGCAACTAAGTCATAATGTTTGTTTACATCATGTAAAACCAATGGGTAGAGCAGCAAATAGCATTGATTAAGATGAGACAGTAAGAGCAAGGAATTAATTTTGTTTTCATTTCTGGAAAGAAAAAAAATAACCTTTTCCGTCTATTTGAAAAAAAAAGTGCATGACTTCTTTTTGGTTTGATAACCCTTATTTTCTTGTATAAATGTCTTACGTGATATATTTCTTAAGACACAACTGGGCATTTCTCTCAACACTTTCTGTTTCTCATCATATTTCTTAAACTTCTCTTTTTTTTTTCCTTTGAAAATTAGCCGTACATGAACAGACCTAGAAAAATCATGGTCCAGTAGTGTAAACCAGATTTTTAATGCCATTGGAAATTCATAGAGATTTCTGTAAGTCTCATTATGGGTATACTGTTCTGTCTTGGTTATAAACAACTATCTCTACAGGTAGTTAGATGATGGTTATTTGTTGAGTTAGAAGGCAGAGTAGCAGACTTGTCTTCTGCATCCTGGAAACACAACTGTGAAAAAAGTTACCAGCAAACAACAACTCCCTATGTTTGCTTATATTTTTATAAAATTTTGTGCCTTCATGCAGAGCAGGAACAATCTTTTTTCACAAAGTCTAATTATGAGATGAAAATATGAAGATTTTGAATCTCTGCATGTTTTCTAAATGTCTAAAAAGACAGAAAAAGCACATATTTTACATATGCTTCCATAGAAGGCTTCTGTGTATGGATTCCTTCTTGCATAAAATGCAATTTTAAAATGTTTAAAATTCATCTGCATTTGGGAGTGATACTATTGCAGAAAAATCTATTACTATGTTTAGACACAAATATCCTTCTGCCTGTATAATTACAAAGATACGCCCTGTATTTTCATGGACCTTCATTGCTGCCTTCCCAGTTTACATCTGGATGAACAGGAAACACATATCCTAGTTCTGTAACCCTGTTGGGAATCCATTTCTGCTCTCTGCCTCTTAGCAGGAGAACAGATGTAATTTCCTGCTGAAGCTGTCTCATTCTGCAAAAAAAAGGGAAATTGAATGCACTGCAGTCAGTCCAAGGAAATAAAACAATACCATCCAAAACCAGTAATGAAGAAGGCAGGATGATTTCCCATTTGTGCTCCAGCAATGGTGTCAGTCCTCTCTGTAATATATACAATAATCTTCAGGGCTGTGGCACTTCTGAAATTCCTTTGGACCTCTTTGAAATAATTTTTCAGTCCCTTTCTTTGGTACCCAGAAAGGAGGACGGGTGAAGAACCAGACTGGGAAATAAAAACATGCAGAACAAGAACACATATCCTAGTTCATATTCTGAGTAACGGAAAAGGATGTGGATGGTTTTACCTGCATTCATTTCAGAAAATCGGTATGTGTTGCTTTACATTTTTTGTAGACTCCATGGTAAAATCAGACCCAACCTGAAGCACCTGTGGGCACCCATAAAATCTGAGGCCATAAGAAAATTTCACCCTGAGAAACTGAAGTGACCGCAGATAAGACATGCCTATAATTAGGTGGCCATTGAACATGAGTTTTGGGGATTGCAATTTGAGAATGAGGTGACTGAAATGCACATAGGTTTTCCCTTCACATAAATCTCTCTTTAGACTGGAGACAAATCTTTTGGCTTTTAAGAAAATACCACAGTGAAAGAGACAAGCAAGAGATGGCAAAGACAAAACTAATACTTCCTTCAGCCTTGTTATATGACGAAAACCCCAAAATGTCCTTCTTTTTATTTTCTTCTAAAATAATAAAATAGTATAAGTAATATCCTTTGGAGTATGTTAATTCTCCTGTGGGATTCTGCTCTGCAGAAAGCATTCTTTAAAATGTATCGACAAAGAACTGCGAACTGCATTTAAGACCATTACTCTTCTTAATTACTTTTTTTCCTCTGGCATTTTGGAGAGTCCATAAAACTACAGGCAAAAAAAAAAAAGTTTCATTAAAAATGTTATAAAAAGTTAAATTGCATAGACCAAAGCACATTAAAGAAAGTCCTTTACAACCTGTTAAAGTTCAGCTAAGGCAATGCCTCTGGCAAAGCCTGCTCAAAGGATACCTTGTACCAATTATAACTTCAGCAAACAAGGCAGCTCAATCCCATCTTCACTTTGTATTAAGCAACTGGACTCTAGGGGATCTTCTGATCCAATGTCTATCCTTTGCTTAGGCACACTTACCTCTAATATATCTCTTTCCATGAGGACCAAGTTCCTCCTTAAAGGAAGTCAGGGGGTTTTGTCTGCATTATCCTTATGAAAGGGCTATTAGAGTCATGGGGACAGTACTGCACAATCCAGTTGCCACACACAACATGCCAGAATCATGAAACTCAAAACAAGTTTAAGACTCTGGAGTCTCCTGAGTATATCTTTCATGGACATCAGAACAAATATGTTACCTTTTCCTGGTCCTGTGATTCAAGGGGGCATTTCAGTTGTTGCTGCCTACCTGATATATTTGTACTTAAACCCTGCCACATGGCTGCCTCTGTATGTCACCTCCCTGCATGCTTGCTGTGCAGTCTTTTGTCATCCATTCACATCTCAGTAAGCCTGAAGCAGTTTGGGCTCACCAAGAGACAGAAAAACAAGAAACTGAGCACTAATTATTAACTGTTCCCTGTGCTGCACATGAAAAGCCATCAACGGTTGTGTGATACTGCACATTGAACTTTGAAGCCTTGTGCATTACCGCTGTCAGATCCTCTGCTTAGGATAAAGACAACTACTTGACAAAGCTTTTCCTATTTTATAAGAAAAAGCCAAAAGCTAAGCTAATTCTGGATAGGTAAAAGTACATTTAATCACAGAATCTAGTAAATGTATTCAATGGGAATAACTTCAAAGGATAGTCTGGGAGAAGATACAGAGCTGGAAAATACCACAAGTAATTGCAAATCCCACTACATGAAATTTCTACAGAATAAACTGCAAAATAGAACCAAGGATGGCAACTCACCTAACTTAAAAAAAATGATTATTATAGTGTAACAGTTCTGTAGAAAGAGAAGACTGGATTTAGGATCCTGCTTAATCTATAGTGCCTTGAGATATTTCCTCTAAAAGAAGTAATTAACACATGACCATGGTCATAGTAAATTCCACAACTCACATCAGCCCATACTGCCCTTTTCACAGTAGAAAGGTTTCTTGTTTCTTTGAGACTCCTTATGCCTGTAAAGCTACTAGATATGTCTCCTTGTAACTTTCTTTATTTGAAAGATGCATGTATGTGTCCAAATCTAATGATGACACCACTCCAAAATAAGCAAACTTCCTTATTAGATAAACATGAAGTAGTACCTTATGAGATGTGAAACATCCTCATGAGATGACTTAACATTGGACCAGAAACTCTTTGAGATGAAGAAAAGCATTAAAACTTGAGAGAACTCGAAGCATAAAATCATAACAATTAAGAGACCCAGTAATCAACAGCATGAAAGACACAAACTTTAATGCAAATGCTAGGTATTTTACACACTGTCCAGAAATTGATTTTCCTTCCACCTCTCTATTTCAATCTATTCCTTTGTCTCCTCCCACCAAACCCCTACTGATTGAAAATAACATCTGAAATTGCTGTTTACCCTAGACACTTCTTAATTCAGACTTAAGGAAAAGTTTCCTTTTGTTTCTTAATCTCCATCACACTGCTGAAAGCATTACCATGCTCTTTCTTATGCAGTCATTTCTATGTACTTTTTTAATCTAAAATGAATATGGAAAATTATTTATGCATAGACATAGCATGATTGGTTAAAATGGAAACCAAACGAGAAGCAATCAAATAAGCAAACAATCAAAGCTAGGTTTTTCCTTCCCTTCCTCCTGCTGTTGCTATTTATGCTTTAGTATGCTTTAGTATCTTAAGCTCCTAATAATTAAAAATCATGGTTCAGTTACCTTTCCCCCTGCGAATAATTTATAAGCAAGTATAGTTTCTTTGCTTTCTGAGCTACTAAGTTTTATAAAAAGACACAGAAGTTTTTAAAATTTATTTCTGTACAATGGCTTTTCAATTATCCTTTTTTGTTTCTTTATGAGAAGAATGAGTTTGGGGAGGCCCTTGAATACTGGAAGGTAGCCAATAATATTCCAATTTACATGAAGAGAGAAGGAAGATCTAGGAAACTACAGACCTGTGAGTTCAACCTCAGCACCTGGAAAATAATGGAGAAGATGATACTGAATCCTGTGGAAAGGCTTCTAAATGACAATGCAATCATCAGGCACAGTCAACATGGATTCACAAAGGGAAAATTTAAATAATTGATATCCTTCTACATACCTACCTCGTGGATGAAGGGAAGGCTGTGGATGTAGTTTTTCTGGACTTTAGTAAGGCTTTTGACACTGTCCCCACATCATCTTTCTGGACAAGTTATCCAGCTGTTACATGAGCAGGTTCATTATGCTGGGTGAAGAACTGGCTGAAGGACAGGCCCAAAGGGTTGTAGTGAAAGGGGCTGCTGACTGGTCACCAGTTGTGTTCCTCAGAGCTCAATTCTAGTGCAAGTTCTGTTCAAGATTTTTATCAATGATCAAGATTCAGGAGTTGAATGCCCCATTAGCAGTTATACTGATGATACAATCTGGGATGTGCTGTTGATTCTCTTGAGGGGAAAAAAGGCCTTTCAGAGTGATCTAGATAGACTGGA
Source organism: Corvus hawaiiensis (assembly GCF_020740725.1). Classification (NCBI taxonomy): domain Eukaryota; kingdom Metazoa; phylum Chordata; class Aves; order Passeriformes; family Corvidae; genus Corvus; species Corvus hawaiiensis. The sequence continues at coordinate 27,825,549 of NC_063255.1, forward strand.
GCACTGGGCAAGCATGAAATTTAACACTGGATTCTGCACCTATGATGAAGTAACTCTGGACACAAGTATGAACCAGGAGAAGAGTGGCTGGAGATCAGTCCTGAAGTGGGGATCTGGGAATGCTGTTGGCAGCAGGCTCACTGAGAGCCAGCAGTGTGCCTGGGCAACCAAGAGGGCAAACTGCATCCTGGGGGGCATCAAACACTGTTGAACCAGATGGTCAGGAGAGGAGACTATCCTGCTGTATTCAGCACTGGTGTGGCCTGAGTCCTGTGTGCAGTGCTGGGCTTCACAGTCTATAAAAGGATGTGAAGGTTCTCAAATGTGTCCAAAGAAGGACAGCAAAACTATTGCTTTCTGTGAGGGGTGGCTGAGAACTCTGGGTTTATCTAGTTTGGAGAAAAGGAGGCTGAGGGATCACTTCATTTCTCTCCACAGCTTTCTGAGGAGAAGTGGAGAGGGAGGTGTTGACCTCTTTTCCTTGGGATCCAGTGACAGGAGACATAGGAATGGTTCAATGCTGCATCAGGGGAGGTTCAGACTTGACATTAGGAGACATTTCTTTACAGAGAGCATGTTCAAACACTGGACCAGGCTTCCTACATGCTTAACGACCCATGTCTGTCAGTGACCTTATTATGAGGCTTTCACGTTTGCTCAGCCTTGAAGAGGTCAGGCAATAGGATGGGATGATCATTGTAGGTCCCTTCCCATCAAACTCTTCTTCCCTTCTTTTCCTTTCCCAATACAAGGCTATGATTAATCACAATTCAGATCCTAGGATCAAGGCAAAATATCAAATCTCTCTATAAATCACAATTGGGAACAATAAACTGTGAAAAGGAGATTAAAAAATTGACAGTATTTCTTTTTTTATTTTAAACAATTAGAAAATAATAGCTAATGTTTAGAACTACTCAGTAGTAAGTCTACTACCTTGAAAGCCAACAACCCTTCACCATAGCTACAGGCCCCACAATGAAGCTGCTGCTGCCTACTTTTCAAATACCAGGTGGTTGGGAAAGGTCCTTCTTTCCTGCCTGAGACCCTCTTTACCACTCTGCACCTCTAAAGGAAAAGAACACCATTACAATCAAATAAAATGTCTTTTATATGCATTGACACACAAAACCCATTTCTTACTAGAATGACAACTGAAGAAGAACAGGTATTTACAGCTTATTAAGTCTGGATTTGTATAATGGAAGAGAGAACCTACACATATCATTCTACTTTCTTATGATCTCAACAGCAGTATTATTTTCAATAATTCTATACTTGAACTTATTTCAAATGCATCCCAAATCCAGCAATCATATCTCTTTCCAGCCATTCACCTTCTTCCCACACACAAGTGATAGCATCTAACATGCCCCCATTTTTTCTGGAAACCTAAATTTGGTTTAGATAAACAGCACAGTCTTGGCAAGACGGATTAAAAAAGATATACACCACCCCTACATGGGAACACCATGTAGAATTACTCTTCTACAAAAGTTCAACCCAAAAACTGTCATCCAGCACAAACCAGACACATTTTGCAGTAATGTTCTGACCACAGTGCAACAATGCAGCCAGGGAGCGCTGGAAAGAAGAAAACACTCTGCTAATGTCTTGCCTTGAGATGTAGTAATGGCTGAGAGGAAGCAGGAAGCAGTGTTGACAGAAGGTTTAATCTGGAGCTATACTATAATAAACCTTAATAGAAGAAAAAATCAAGCTGATTGACTATCAGATTGAAGGGGAAAAAAAATCATCTCTAGACACCCTTGTCTTTCTCAGTGACAAAAGCCCAGCAGAAAATTCAGGCTTGGTGATTATAGACTAATTCTGTCTCTATGTTATGTGCATTATCCTGGGAAAAAATATTTTTCATTAAGCATTGCATTAATATTTCTATGCTTTGCAACATATTTATGGTTTGGTCAATTTAAGCAGAACATTTTATAAAACATGACATTTATGTTTGCTAAGCAATAGTTAATAATCAGTGATATTAGTGAATTGTGTCTAAATGCATTCCCACTAAATTTTACTGTGTATGCACCACACAGTTACTAATTAACTGAAATTACAATTTTAATCTGAACAAACAAACATTCAATCTAAAAGAAGTCCTTGTGTGATCTACCTTTACTACAGAATTGACTGAGTATGGCTCTGATAACAAAAAATTTTAATCACATATTACAGCTAGTATGAGCATGTCTGCTAAAACACAATTCAGGAAAATGCAGGAAAAAGATTAAAAAACCCCATCCACTATTTGTCCTTTCTATTTTGCTTTAAAAAGTCTTGCCAGAAGGTATTGTTTCACGTTATATGTACTAGTGGATGCAAATAACAAATTCCACAAACATTTTTAAAAATTGCTGCTTCATTTACATCTTCCAACGTTGTTAGAGAAAATGTTTGTGAGATAATTGTCCCATAACACTGTTAAATTCCTAATTCCTCAGTGCACAGAAGCACCTTCTGAAATGCTGATAGTTATCAGCTGATCATTGCACAGAAAGATAATCTTACAGCTTTAAATTTACCTGGAACCTTGTCATTTAACAGATGGGGATGAAGAACTTGAAGTTGTGGTCCCCTTGTCTTCAAGTGACACATACACGTGCCATTCGAGTTGGGTTTTTTGTGAATATGAGAGTGGCATGGAAAGGCCATTAGAATGTGTCTGTCTTGAGAACAGAAAAGTCTGGGTTTGGGTGGTCAAAATGCTTTCATAGTAAGGGAAGTCTTATTGATGCACTATCAATATGCAATGCAGCTGATGATTATTAGTTCACAAAACAGGAAAATGCCAGACACCATTTAAAGAGTACACACATAATTTCAGCTCCAACACTGGCAAACTACCCATCTTCAAAAATGTACTTCAGCAACTGTATAATATCTAAGGGTTTAGTTTTAAGCACAGATTATTCAGGCAGAATGTTAGAAAATGTGTTCAGAACTTGGCATAGGTAAGCAACACATTTTTATTTTCTCTAGGTGCAATGTTTAATTGCTTCTAAATTTGGAATTAATATTTATGTAACACTGTGAAACAATGTAATTATCTCAATAACATCTTTATTGTACAATATTTTCACCTTATAGTTTGTTTTATCTTGGAAAGACACTTACAAAGGTGTAAAGAGAGTAAAAATATCCAGGAACTACCAAAAAAAAGGCATTTTCCAATGAGCAAGGAATGATACCAAATACGTAAAGACCCACATTTTACACAGATAATTTTTATGAGCTGATGCAGTAAAAGAAAGCACTGACATGAGAAAAAATGTTTTAGTGGTATTTTAAGTTCGCAAAACCATCAGCATTTTAACTTAACAGAATTTATGAGCTCTGCATTAGTGAAAGTAAAATAACATCAATCCATATGGAACTGTGAAGAAAGAGTATGCTTATATTTCTAGATTTAAATACAACACAGTATCTTCTGGCCATTACTTAAGTTTTGTAGGTACTCTGTTAAATACTGATAAAGTAATTATCAACTTTTCATATTTCACATATTTTACTGTTTTGGAAAGATTAATCTGTACTGCAGGATTTTTAAACAAGTATTTGACTCAAAACATAATTACTGTATATTTGTTTTATATTCCATCAGATAACTTAATATGTCAATGAAACTTTCAGAATAAAGAAACAACAAAAAAAAATTCCAGATCCAGTACACTACAACACAATACCAACACATGAAGAAAATTATACTGACTATTTAAGACATCAAAAATTCAGGAGGAAATGTGAAATTCTGATTATGACAATAGAATGGAACTTACAAAATTCAAATGGAATACACTGTTCCCTTTTAAACCCCTCTTACAACGTTATGCAATGCATTCTTTTATTTTATGTGATAGCCTCTTTCTTTCCTTTAAGGTTCCTAGACTTTCCTTTGCTAGAAAAATTGACAGTGGAGAAGAATTATTTGACTGTGTGACTTCCATATGGAAAAAAATGAAATTAAAAAATGTATTCTCAGCTTGCAGATACGCATATGTGTTAAGTGGTAGCATCCAGCATCTTGTAGAAGAGGTTGGCATGGGAACCACCTGTTCATCCAAACCATATTGTATTTTCCATGAGAAACTCTCAGGCTTGCATCTTAACCCTGAACAAAAATCATGACTTTTAAACTTCTTAAACCTAGTACACTAAAACAGATGCAGTTACGTGGAGTACTTCATAAAGTTATGAAATCATAAGTTTGCTAAGCTAATGCAGTTATTTTGAACTTAAAGTACGACAAATAAGGCTTTAGGAAAAAGTACTCACTTGACTGGGGATTGAATCACCGCATGCTTTCAAAGAAACAAACTAAAGACATACACCCTCTTGGAACAGGCTACCCATTCAAGTAGTGGAATCACCATTCCTGAAAGTGTTCAATGTTTAGATGTGGTGCTTAGGGATATGGCGTAGTGATGGACATGGGAGGTTTAGGTTAATGGTTGGACTCAATGATAATGGAGATTCTTTTCCAACCTTAATGATTCTGTGATTCTCCCCCCAAACAGAACAGCTGGGATAATAGCTCTCTGCAACGTAATGAATACTTTTTAGAGGGAAAGTAGGTTTTGCTGATTTCTGTTGTTGGGCTGAAAAACTTTCTGATTACTTTACACTATGCTATTGATAGACACTCTTGGAGCTGGGTGGAGAGGAACCTAAGGAATTTCAACAAAGGCAAATGCAGGATCCTGCACCTGGAGCAGAATAACCCCATGCGCATGCTGGGGGCTGACCTGCTGAATAACCCCATGCGCATGCTGGGGGCTGACCTGGGAAACAGACCTGTGGAGAACCAGCCTGGGGTGCTAGTGGACAACAAGCTGTCCATGAGCCAGCAGTGTGTTCTAGGGGCAAGCAGGCCAATGGTATCTGGGGTGGGGCATTAGGAAAAACATAGCCAGCAGGTTGCAGAAGGTATCCGCTCAACCCTAGTAAGCACCTGGATTGCCATGTCCAGTTCTGGGCTCCCCAGTTCATGAAAGATAAGAAATTACTGGAAAAGAGTGCGGTGATGATGATGATGAGAGGACAAGAGCATCTCTCTTATGAGGAAAGGCTGGTGGAACTAGGCCCGTTTAGCCTGGAGAAGAGTCGGCTGAGAGGAAACCTTAGCAATGTCAAGAAATGTATTAAGGGTGGGTGTCAAGAGGATGGTGCCAAGCTCTTTTCAGATGCCCAATGTGATGCCCAGTGATGGTATAAGGGGCACAAACTGAAACACAGAGAGTTCTACTTGAATATGAGGAAAATCTCCTTTACTTTGAGGGTAACAGAGCACTGGAACAGGTTGCATGGAGAGGTTGTGGAATCTTCTCCTCTGGAAATGTTCAAAACCGACCTGGATACAATACTGTGGAATCTGCTATAGCTAAACCTGCTATACTAGCAGGGTTGGGCTATGTGTTCTACAGAAGATCCTTTCAACCCAGCCACTCCGTGTGATTCTGTATTACTTCTACTGCATTAACATCACCATAACTGCACCTATGCAACTTGCTTTTTAACAGATACTGTTCAACTGATAATACAAAGGTGGTCAGAGTGGACATCCTCCTCTGTGGAGGGGCTGGGGGCTCCTGCCTTTTGTGGGTGTGTCCAGTGGACACTTTTTGGATAGAAATCTCAGCAATTTCACAACAGTCGTCATATTCTGATTACTAAATAAATGTAACTTTTTAAGTCACTGAATTTTACATTTCCATAGTTCTGTAGCTATAACACACAGATTCTGATGTCACCTCCCTATATCATACATAGTAATAAAAGAAAGTCAAAGCTTCATTGAATCTGCAAAATATTAGTGTCTGCACTGTGTTCAAAACTACAGCTACACCGTCATTTATGAGAATAAGTTACTTCTTTTCCTGCTTATAAAGCAGACAAGAGAAAATTTTCCTCAGGCTTAAGAATAAGGTCACATAGAATCAACAGATATATGATGTTTGCTTATTAAATTGTAGAAACATTTATAGAAATTTGGAAAGGTTTTTATGACATGTAGGGTGATAAAGGAGCAATTAGAATTTGTTTTACTCAAACAACTGCTTCCAGCAGAAACTCGGTATTCTGTTTGAGTGAATTTTTTGATGGGATGGAACAGCATTGCTGTTGTGTTTTATATCTCAGCATAGGGAGCCTTAGTCTAGGACCTCTTGTCTGTCACTATGGCAAAACTGAGAAAAATTACTTTCACAGAAACTTACTGAGCTAAAATCTCTCTTATGAAATGGGGAGTTCTCTTCAGGTTTTTTCTTTGCTTTCAATTTCAAAACTTAAGAGCAAATTCAAAACTTTTACTACGTGGTTGCACAATTAAAAATTAAATGCACACATAATAATTCCACAAAGTAAGGAATCACATGCATATATGTGTACCACACCACTGGAGAGGACCAGCAGAGCCTAGTACGGTTTGAATGGAGTTGCTTTGAGTCAGCCCACCAAAAGTCATTTTCTTTTTTTCATGTGGAAATATATACAGATAGACCCCATATATGGGACATATGTATGTATGTATATATATATGTCCCTAGGAGAAAAAACATCCATATATATAAAAGTATATATATTCTTAACAAACACTATAGTCAAAGATTTTACCTGAGTGCTAATAGTATATTGGGATTTTTTTTCAACTATTTATATTGGATATATTGGATAAACTTGCTGCCACATTAATTTTGGAACTCATGTTCTTTTCCAGCAATAAAGCCTTGAGTTCCACAGCACACTTCTTGAAAAACAGTTATAGTTTTTTTCATCATGGAACCTTACTGGCTACACCCAACTGAGGATTTAACGCACAATATTGAATCTTACTGTACACTTCAGTGGGGCTAGGTTCACATCCTTCTTTTTCAATATGCCTGGATATATAATTGAAATAAAGATGTCTTATGAAACAAAAAATCCTGACACTTTCTGAAATCTGACCAGAATCTGCCTGGAACATAATGCAAAAATTAGTACCTTTTTAGTACAACAAAGAGTGATTGCTACATTTTCAATCACAAACATTTACACTAAATTACCCCTTGTGGAACTATTCCTATCAGTCCAAGTTATTTACACATATTATCAAAGTAATGAACTTTATATGAATGTATTAAACCATTGCATTAATCAGTACAGCCGCATTACCCGGCATAATTTGAAAACTCTAGGCATAATTGAAAGAATGCCACACCATCTGTCATAGCTGTAATTCTCACAGTTAAATAGTCTTAGGTTCTACAAATTTTGGACACATTTTGATGACTCAAGGATTCTAGTTTTATTGAAAAGGTAAAAACAACAAACTGCCTTTTCCATCATTAACATATTTTACTGTCATTGAAATCTTATAGAAAGTCACATTTCTTTTCAAATCTTGCTTCCAATAAACTTTAGGTACCCTTAAAGAGTCTCTAGTAAATAATTGGCTTTGAGCCCTGCTAGTTAAGCAAGACAGCTTAAAAGTTTTTGCCTTACACATCACAGTGTCAAATAGTGCAGGACAAATAAAATCCCCTCAAATGAACTTAACATTAATATTTTGAGAGTATTTTATTGCTTACTTTTTATATTTGTCAGCAGAGTTCTATGGTTCACACCTTGAAAAACACTGGAGGTGGTGATACTCAGGTGGACTGAGTCTTCTCTGGCTTCATGACAAGCATGAGTAGCAGGTCACTGTGCCACAACATGCAGATGCAAAGCCTGGCACAATTTAGCTCTGGGAATTGTCAAATGTCAAATATTAAAAAAAAAAAAAGAAAAAAAGTGCTGTATGTACTATTAAAGCATCATCTGCCATCCACACCAAAAAAATTCATGTGCTTGCATGTCCCAGAAGACCCCCTTAACACACCTTCTTTTGACTACAAAAATTCAACACAAGCTACACTGCTTAACTGATCCATGGTTAGTCTGGAATGACCTCTAAAATTATGTCCTTCCACACAATTTATCAAATAACAAAACTACTCCACTGACACTGGTGCCTCAGGTACTATAACTCAGTGTTCCCATTTGTTTATTCTGCCCTTTGTGCTTTTTTTTTGCCATGAGGTACTTTTTGTGCATGTGTCAATACTTTCAATCCCAAGAGTAGGTTTGCTGGTTTGGGTTCTTCTGTTTGCTTTTGGGTTCTGTTTGTGGGCATCTACCCTGTCTTTGGAAGCTAAAAGTACAAATGTGCAGGTTTCAGAAAGCTGGTGCAGTCACCCATAAGGAAATCATTTGATTTAAAGAGCAGAATATGAAAGACAAACCAACTTGCTGGTATCCTGTCCAGCACTACTATAGCATTGCGCCATAAAGCAAACTGAATTTAAAAGGAGGTAAAAAAATTGAATTAGAGATTAAAAACTGCTACACTTTTTTGCTCTACCCCACTTTACATGAAAGAATAAACACCAAGCAATAATGAAACTGAAATAATGAAATCTGAAGAGAGGAACACAAACTACATATCAAGCCTGCTGTGGTCAGGCTTTCATTTCATGACCACAATAAAACTAGCCACAGCAACAGCTTCTGAAATGTTTTTCAGTGTTAAAGCATAAGAACAGCTAAATAATTTCCTTTGTTATGTATGAAAAAGCCTCCCTCCCTTCCCTCTCCACTCCCCCCAAAAAATTTAAACAGATTTTAAACCAACAGTAAAGTATAACTACAATTCTAATTACAAAAACAAAATAAAAAAAAAGAAGTCACAAATATTGTTAGTGGACTGATCTGAGAAACTGGTCTCTTTCATACCGCTTTTCGGCAAGTAGAAGTTTTAGTAATGAACAGGGAGTAGAGTGTATAATTATGCTGAGAATGTTATTCTGTATAATGTGTGAGATTCTTGCCAAAGACACTGCATGCAGCGAACAAAGTGTCTGACTAGGATTAGATCACAGAGTCCACAGGGCTAAAGAGATAAACATACACAGTGGGTCAGGATGAATCTTAAATTCTAACTTTTTACCCAGATATTGACCAATCCTTGGAAATAAATAAATTAATAAATATATTTATTTCAGACCCCCAGCTTGCCTTGAAGTTGTAGCAGCTGCCAGCTTTTTGACTTTCAGTACACTGGTAATTTTAGCCTCAACCTTGGAGGATGGCAAGGGGCTGGAGCATAACACATATTGCACAACAGGAAATAAATAATTTTAAAATTATTTTTTAAATATCACAATCATATTACTGGGCTGCCATCTTCCTTCAAAGTGCCATTTCTTGCCAGAGATTCGCATCCACAATGGATTCCCTGGTGTCCTAATTATACCCATGTTGAAATCTCCTCCTTCAGTTTCATTAGTTCTTACATCCACTAGTTCTTACAGTCGTTTCGCCTGGCTCTGGTAGGTGGGACAAAGGCTTCCTAAATTCATGTGGCCAAATGGCAACAACAGAGCAGGAGGCCTATGTTGTTCCCTACCATATAAGACTGTACCAATGGCAGCCACAGTTTAACTTTGTTTATCATGCATAAAAGCAACACTGGAGGGAATTCATTATTTATAACAATGAGATAGGGTCTATAGAGCCTGACTTTTAATGACTTGAAAACAATAAGTGATTTCTATGATCAGTCAGAACTACTTGATGCAGCTCTGTTTTGAATATAAAATATCCAGTACTTTAGCAATTACCACAGTTAGAAATCTTTTCTTAAAAAGCAAACCAAGGACAAAACAACAAAGGAACTTTGAGAAAAATCATAATATGATCACAGAACCCCACCCCCACAATAATTGATTAAATTCTAATATACAGCAAAAACTATACCTCCATCTCCTCAACAGGGACATGAATGGGGATGACTGCTGGTTTACAGTGAAATCATGATACAGCATATGTTGGGACTACACGTGCATTGATGGAACTCATGACAAAATAAAGAGAGCATCTCATAATTATTAATTTTTTTAGACCCTCTTTAAAACCAAATCATCTCTATTTCATTCATTTTTTACATTGAAAAAAGGGTGACCGGAAGTTGAATTAAATACTAAGACTTCACGGCTACAGGAAAAATAAAATTAAATCAAGCCTCAGAAAAGAAGTCTTCAGTTTTAAATGTGGTAATTACACAGGTCTGGATTATGGTTGATGTACTCTAGATTCAGAGACCAAAGGACAAAAGCAGAATGGAGCACCTTCATTATGGCTCCAGCCTCTTCTCAGTGCTTCTAAGTAACAGGGTAACAGGCAATGGCAGAATCTGATGCTCAGTAAGTTCCACCTGAACATGAGGAAGAACTTCTTTACTGTGTGGGTGGCACGGGAGTGTCCCTCACTAGAGATATTCAAGAACCATCTGGATGCAGTTCTGTGCAATGAAAAAGCTGCTTCTTCTTTTTTTTTTTTTTTTTTTTTTTTTAACAAAATATGTCTACCTAAGAACTCCAGGCTTATGACATACAAACAGTGTATTTGCATTAGTGCAAAACAGTGCACTAGCCCTGGCAATGACCAGAGAACAGCTGTAAGTGCCTGGTAGTGTTCGGATATGCTCCAGCATCTGTCAGTCACTAGATACTTAGTAGACATGAGGATTGCATCACAGAAAGCACAAGGCAATTGTTCATGATTATATAAAGCTATTATATAAAATGTATTGTAATGATCCAGAAAACTGAAATTAAAATGGCTAGGAAAGAGTGACTCAATTAAATATTGGAAATACTTTGGACTGTATGATACTGTTGGCCCGTTCAAAGCTACAGATGGGAGGAAGCTTGGTCCTCTGCTTCTCTGCTTGTGTAGACACAGTGCATTTCTCAAGAAAATGCATCGCAGTGTTCCCAAACAGTAATCACTTAATCACATTTGATACCCTACTGTTGCCTCTCCTCTTTCTACTCTTTCTTCCATAAAGAGCTTTGAAACTGACAGTTCTCAGAAATAAACAAAACAAAGCCAAATAACTACGTATAATAGAATGACTAAATTGCTCAAAGACTTCAAAATGTTATACCAATACAGGTTTATAGTCCCATCACACTCCAGAGGGCTTAGATAACCAAGTAAAAGCTAGCATCTAGAGACCTCTGCTGCTTTGCATTTTAGTTTGTTTTTTTTCCAGACAAAGTAATTCATTTTGGGTGAAGAAACGGAGATAACTCTAAAAGAGCATGATGTATGTGAAAGAAGTCAGAAAATGTAGTTATTTTAAACCTGAAGTTTATTTGTGTTATGAACTGAGAGACAATGTGCTGCAAGCTAATGTAATAGCTTAAAGAGCAGCTACTGTGTAATCACTAGGGTAAACATTGCACTTCCAAGGAACTGTGCATCACAACCTAGAGTAAGTAAAAGCAAACCAAATAAACAAATAAATAAAACCCCAAAACCAATCCAGAAATCACTGCAAAGACCGTGTCCTCCCCAAAAGGATGGTGTGAGAGGCTTGTCATACTTGGACCACAATGTACTGTCAGTTTTGCATTCAGGTTCCCAGCAAACAGTGGAGACCCTATCTTCTAAACCATTCCAACTGACAGTTTAACATAAAGAATTGTGAGTGAACTTTGATGAAACATACATATTGTTTGCTGTGTTTTTTTATTTTGGGATGACAGCAATTGATTATTATGACATGGAAAATAACATATTTGTTTCCAGATAATAAACCATATCAAAAGGTTGTTTTCCTGAATTTTTAGAGAAATGTCATCATCTTTTACAAACTACTATGTAATCTTTCCTAAAGAAACATTTTGGGTACAGAAAATTGCTGAATTTCATGCTACAAGTCAAAAATTCAAAAACTTATAAGCAAAGAAGGGGTAAATAGTGAGAGATGATGACAGAGAGGAGGAATTCAGTTATGGAATGGATGACACCTCTAGCTTTCTAAAAGGCACAGCTATTCCTATACATTTTTATGAAGTTTAAAGTGCTCAGAAAAATTCCATTCAACTTCCAAAAAGGCAGACTTGAGTCTTCAACTAATTTCACACAGATCAGCTAAAATTCCAGTTAACTTGACATAGGAAGCTCTTAGGGTCTTAGTGCCACCACTGGAATATCACTGTTTTTTGACCAGAACTTGACTGGTCTGTTTAACACAAACTTCTGAAGCTTGTTTAATCCAAGCCCAAGCTCTCAACTGAAGAAAAAACAGTAATCTCTCTGAAAAGAACATTAGTGTGCAAGCTGCACGACTGTACCAGCTGTCCACTGAGAAAACTGAGGAAAAAGTGCTCTGAAGATAGAAAGAGCTAAATAACGCAACAACTCATGCTAGGTGTGATAGCAGCAATCTGGTGGCAATTTGTTGCTGTATAATGAATGCCCAGAATATACTGGAGGCAATGAATCAGACACTGAATTTATCAGTTGTTGTTCTAGAAAACTAAATTGAAAACTCATATTTTAATTTAAAAAATTGTAAAAGAAACATTAAAAAATGGCATTCATAAGTCTACAATTTCCTCTTGAAATAATTGGATTTGTTGGTTATCCCAAGTCTCAAAACTTGTTTTGCTTTGCCATATAAAAAACCCAAAACTTATGAAAACTAATGCTTAATTGTTTCAGTTACAAGCCAACCACCCAAGTGCTATACTTATGAAAAGTATTTTAACACAGTGGGGTCCACAGAGATCCATAACTTCTTAAAAAAAATGTGATAGCTTAGCAGTATTTTTGTTGATTTCTGTTTAAATTCTAAACTACCACTTGTATATTTTTATTGTCCTCATGCCAGAAATTGTCTTAGTATGCCAAGAATCATTTATTTATCACAAGAAAGTAATGAAAAAACCCTTAAATGTTAAAAAAAAAAAAAATCAGCAGCCCACCTCATAAGTCTCTGGTGCCTTGAAATTATGTTCAACAAAGTATTTCCAGCACCATAAGACTATGAACATCATTCTCAAAAAGTTATTTCTTTTTTCTTTGTCATTCTAACAACCTGTATTAGTGAAAGAACATGCAAACAACAAGTTTTTCTTGACAACTATTTTTCTCCTGATGATTACCTTTAATTATTCAAGGAAATGTTGGGGTCCCTCCCCTGCCGTGTAGCCCTGGGAGAGGGGCCCTGAGGGCACAGACACGGGGTTTCCCTGCCCCTGCTCAGCCTCGTTCCCATTGGTTGGTTTGTGTTCCCTGCGTGGGCAGAAGGACCCTTGGTCCCGTGACTGGAACAGTTCCTCAGCAGAGCCCCGGCCATGCGGCTGGAGAAATAAACATCTCTGAAACAGCTAGCAAGAATCTGTCTGTCCATATATATTTCCTTTCCACGGGACTCCTGGTTTGATATATGCGTGTTGCAGGATCCCCACTGCAACATAATGGTGGAGATTTGAGAGCAGAACGATCCCCAATCCCTAAGCGACTGATTTGTGTGAGTAAACCCTGGAAACTTTGGATTCCTCTTCTTGGTTTTGCTTTGCTATTCCGTATCTAAACTATGGAGGAACCGTGGGAAGACTCTTGGCTCTCAGAGCCGCATATGGACATTTATCTTAAACTTAAAATGATTCTTGAACAACGATTTGTAAATTTTAGCTTGATTCAAGCTCAAAAAGAACTGAAACACTTCCTGGCATGGTTGTTTAAGAACTTTTTCTATGTTTCTTGGGATTTAATTCTTACCAAGGGCTTTTGGAAAACCGTTTGGACACAGTTAATTTTTGAGTCAAAATATATGCCGATGGAAGAATATTTTCGTGAATATTATTTAGTTACTGAGACTGTTGAGCAATGTCAGCTGTGTCCTGGCGAAGGGAAGCCTGGCGCAGGGACCGTGCGGCCCAGGCCACGTGCGCCGAGCGCTCTGCGAGCAGCAGCGAGGCAGTTCCCGCGCGCGGGCGGAGCCACGCGAGCCGCAGTGTCGGCGGCGGAGCGAGGCGCGGCGGGAGCGGCGGGACCCGGCAGTGCCCACCCAGCCGCGCGCAGTGCGTGGTGGAGTGAGCCCCGTGAATGCCCGACCAAGAGGGGCGGCGCGCGGGCGGCGGCTGGCGGCGGTGGCGGTAGAACGGAGCCGCGCCCAGCCGAAAGGCGCGCTGGAGCAGGGCGCGGGGGGGTCGTCGCTCGGGGGCCCGGCCGAGATGTGGGTGCAGCGCCCGGCAGCGGCAGCGAAGCTGCGACCAGAGGAGGCGACGCACGGAGAACTGAGCGGCACGGCCCGGCCCGGCCCGCGCAGCCCCGAACGCGACCCCGGGAAGAGCGCGCAGGCACCAGCAGCCCCGACAATTCCAACACGGGAGCGACCAAAGGAGAGAGCAAAGACACAGCGAGACAGAAAACAGCAGCCACTCGGAAAAAGGAAAAGATCATAGTAACTAAGATATTAGGGATAGTAAAATGGTATAATGTTAAGCAAAATTATGGTTTTATAACAAGGTGTGACAACCAGCAAGACATATTCGTGCATAGAACTGCTATTAAAAAGAATAACCCTGAAAAATGCATCCCAAGCTTGGGAGATGGAGAGGTAGTGGAATTCAAAATTATACGAGGTAGAAAAGGGTTACAAGCATCGCAGGTCACTGGGCCTGATGGTGTTCCTGTAAAAGGCAGTATATATGCAAAAAATCGTAGTCATGTTAGACAATATCTCCATTGTAAGCCCCCCCTACAGTCTCCCTTTCCTAATCCCACCTTTCCCTTTTACCCTATGTCCTATTACCCCCAGTGTATTCCCAATCCGTTTTTTCATCCATGGTTTCCCTCACAAAACCATGCTTTTGCCAATTGTTTCCCCAAAAATCTCTTTCCAATGCCGAGTGGGGGATGAAAAGGGGGAGGGAAGAAGTTAAACCCTCTCCTGCCTCAGTTTCCCCACAAAGCATGCTCAGAGTTCTGTCTCCCTTCTGTCAGCCCTAAGATGTTCCACAGAATCTGGACATTTAAAGACTCAGGAGGGTGGCTTGTTTTGTCTTGAAACTGTTCTTGTTATGTTTATCCAGTTGTTTTCATTCTCCTTTTATTAAAATAAAACGGGTGAGGTGTTGGGGTCCCTCCCCCGCCGTGTAGCCCTGGGAGAGGGGCCCTGAGGGCACAGACACGGGGCTTCCCTGCCCCTGCTCAGCCTCGTTCCCATTGGTTGGTTTGTGTTCCCTGCGCGGGCAGAAGGACCCTCGGGTCCCATGACTGGAACAGTTCCTGGGCAGAGCTCCGGCCATGCGGCTGGAGAAATAAACATCTCTGAAACAGCTATCAAGAATCTGTCTGTCCATATATATTTCCTTTCCACGGGACTCCTGGTTTGATATATGCATGTTGCAGGATCCCCACTGCAACAAGGAAACACTAAAATTCCACTAAAACTGGGCTTGATAATATGCAAAAAGAGTTCTCTCCAAAGTGAGATCGATCTGACTTATCTTTCTAATCAATAGCATTACTTTCCTGATTGCGGAACTCACAGCAATGGGACTTACAGTAAACACTATGTATTCTTATGGCATCAAAATATGCAAGAAACCCCATGTAAGTAGAGAAGAATGGCATCTGGTCTCTGTCACTGTTAAGGAACAAATGTAGCAGCATTATTTTGACAGGAATGATTTTGTTATTTTATCACACTGAAGACCAGAATTTAGCCCAATTTTCCAGGGATAAACACTTGTCATTAAATCATTCTGCATGAACGTACTGCTATTCACTTTAATTTGTCCCTCAAAATATTAAATCTATTTGGCAAGGTTAAACACCTCACCCATAAACATAGCCCTGAGTGTAAGGCAAGACAAATTCTCCAGACAGTGTCAAATGCAGCATTCAATGTGCCTCTTTCAAAAGAATCCATTTAAATATACACAGAATTCAGTTCTGTCCTTTATAACCTGGCAGTGCTAAACCAAGCTCAATTTCTTCTTTAAAAAGCAAGCAGTCATTTTTCAGTTATTGTTTAACATATCAGTTACCCATCTGCAAAGCAAGCCTTAGCAGATTAATAAGCCTGTACTAAAATAAGAGCATGTAATGTCAAAACTATAAAAAATACAACAACTTAATGCTACTAAATTATTTATACAATGGAAATAATGGAAATATGCATTATAAATCTGATTATAATTTTGAGAACCAATATAAGATGAAACTTGATGGAGAAATGGTGCATGAAATTTAATCTTCAAAATAAAATTGTTGCTTGAACCACATTTAATTGGCTAGTAAAATTTGGATACTTTGAATACTACCTGTACCCGTAAAAGTGATCTGAAATACTATAGGTTTGACATTTCCAAACAAACTAACTATACATCATCTGAATTCGACTGGCCTGGTTCTCAGGCCAATTTATCTCATTGACAAATTCAGGCACATAGAATAAAACCACAGAATCACAGAATATCCTAGTTGGAAGGAACCCATCAGCATTATCTAGTCCAGCTCTCAGCCCTGCCCAGGATGTCCCCAAGAGCCACACCATGTGCCTGAGAGCATTGTCCAAACGCTTCTTGAGTTCTGTCAGGCTTGGTCCTGTGACCACTTCCCTGGGGACCCTGTTCCAGTGCCCAGCTACCCTCTGGGTGAAAAACCTTTTCCTGATATCCAGCCTAAACCTCCCATGACACAGCTTCAGGCCATTCCCTCACGTTCTGTCACTGGTCACCACAGTGAAGAGATCAGTGCCTGGCCCTCCTCTTCCTCTCACAAGGAAGTTGTAACTGCAATGAGGTCTCCCCTCAGTCTCTTCTCCAGGCTGAACAGACCAAATGACCTCAGCCACTCCTCATATGGCTTCCCCTCTGGGCCCTTCTCCCTTATTTTCTTTCACCAGTCCTTTGGTGATGAGAATCACAAACACAAGTCTCAGGCACAGGGACAAAACTACAGTTTTCCTTACACTGGATCATCATCCAGTGTTTCTGAATAAATTCATGCATCTGTGTATTTCAAGCACACTATACAGTTATGTATATTGAACTACATTTCTCGCTGAACTTTATGCAAGTGATTCTCAAATTTCCTGAGCAGCATCTTGTCTGGTGAGCTAATACTCTTGGTGGCCCTCCTCTGGACTCTGGGAGGTCCATGTCCTTCTTGTACTGGGGACCCCAGACTGGGGAGAGCAGAGGGGCAGAATCCCCTCCATCACCCTGCTGGCCATGCTGCTTTGGATGCAGCCCAGGATACACAGTGGAAGGGACTTTACTACCCCTGCCCTCATTTCCCCGTCCATCCACTTGAGGCATGTGGGAAGACAATGTGGTTTGCCATTGAAAATTCAGGCAAAATATTCATGTTCAATTTTTTCTCAAACATTAAAGTTGACACTGGACTATTCTAGTGTATTCACAGTTTGAGTCTGGATCCTCAGAAGTGAGTTCACACAAACTTTTTCTTGCTTGGCTACTGTCAGCTTTCATAGAGGAGGGTTTTTGTTGCTGATACTAGCTAAGAACACGAGGTATTTTTCAGGTAGTTAAAATGCTTTTCTGTTCCTTATGACAAGCTATCTGCATGGACTAATATTGCTTTTTCCAGATATGACACAGTCAAAAAGAAGGTTATGGAAAAATATAAAAGGTCACAAGAGGAAAGTAGAAATCATCAACACAAATTAAAAGTTTGAGACTGATGAGGGAATTTTAATTCACCACAAAACTGAGCATAAGAAGAGGGTGCTCCAAATGGATAAAATAGGATTAGTGGGATGGAACATCTCTCCTGTGAGGAAAAGCTAAGAGAATTGGGATTGTTCAGCCTGGAAAACAGAAGGCTTCAGGGTGACCTAATTGTAGCCTTCTAGTACCTGAAGGGAACCTACAAGAGAGGTGGAGAGAGACTTTCTACAAGAGTGTGTAGTGACAGAAAAAGGGGAAATGGCTTCAAATGGAAAGACTGGAGGTTTAGATTAGATATTATGAAGAAATTCTTTCCTGTGAGGGCAGTGAAGCACTGGAACAAGTTGCCCAAAGTGGTGGGTGCCCCAACCCTGTGAGTGTTCCAGGCCAGGCGGGAAGGAGCCCTAAACAACCTTCCCTAGTGAAGGATGCCCCTGTACATGGCAGGGGGATTGGAACTATATGATCTTTATGGTCCCTTCCAACCAAGTCCATTCTATGATTCTGTGATTAATGTGCTATTATACAATTAGTACTTCTAATTGTCACCATTGTCATACTGTCAAAAGCTCAAAAAAATTAATACTGTTCTGAAATGAAAATGAAGTAAAATCTATTCCTGTCATCAATGCCTTCTGACTCCTGGTGTGTAGACAAGCGTATCATCATATTAGATTTGTCAGCAAAAGTTAATGTAGTATGAGAGAACTTATCTGCATTACAAGGTTAAGAGTGATTCTGAAAAGGAACTTTTCAAGACAGGGAGAAGAAAATTTTTTCAATATTCCTTCTAGAATACTGCTCCTGCCATACCTAATATTTATTCTAAAGACCCACTTTTATTACTTAGAGGAATGACAAAATATCACCTGAAACCAAAAATTACCGGAACTAAATCTGATTTTCCTGCATTATCAGCAGCAGCTAGCAGGGTCTTGTTAGCATCTAATTTATTGTATTAAGTTATGTGTTACTTTGGAGATTTTGCTGGCACTTAAGCTGTAAATGTGTAAATTATTTGTTCCAACACTTTGTTTCTAGTAACTGGAAAAAAGTTATTATAAGGTGTATTTGTAAATTCTATGAAATTCTCATACAGTGAGAGGTGGAGATATTTCACAGGATGCGTGGGAAGCTACCAGGTGAAGAAAATGAAAAACATTTTTGTGAAGGTTTATTTATAGCCAAATTGCTCTTCAAATTAGAAAAGTACAAAAGTATAATACTTACAAGCTCACATAAAAATGAACTGTTTCTTGACAGAATATATGCTACTGACAGCTCATTTTACTACTAGAAAGCTGTAACAGAGCAGGTATATATGGTATTATAAGATAAATGGAAAGCTGGCAGCTGCTTTGAGCAACCTCATTAGCTAATATATTAATATATTAGATTATTCTTTTTATAAAGACCTTGCAAAAAAATCTCCAAAACAATCCTCAACATGACCAAAACCCAAATCCTCCAAAAAAACCAAAACCAACCAAAAAACCACCCCAAAAGCTACCAAAAAACCCCCAACTAAACAACCAATTATGCAAAACAGATCAAATTCCAAATCTATTTTGTTTGTTACCTATCTGGACATTACTTCTTCTTCACACTGAATAAAACCACAGTTTACTTCAAAGACATTCCAAGAGATTATTGACAAGTGTAGACTAATATCTCTAGATTCTACCTGTTCCAAGTGTCAGTTAAGTCCCA
The DNA here is from genome assembly GCF_020740725.1 of Corvus hawaiiensis. Lineage (NCBI taxonomy): Eukaryota > Metazoa > Chordata > Aves > Passeriformes > Corvidae > Corvus > Corvus hawaiiensis. The sequence goes on from NC_063255.1 coordinate 27,844,793, forward strand.
GGTTCACTGTCACTGTCTAGTAACTTTAATTTCTTTGACTTTGCTTGTTCTACTGTAGAATTTTTCTTCTCTTAACTATACTGGAAGCATCTTGGCTCCGTTACTGTGGTGCTGCCATGCTGCTAGCAGTGTCTGACATTGTTTTCTACTACAGGGACAAAGAAATAAATTGCATTGAGGATCTCATATTCTTCCTCTCTGCTTGGAATGCTGTTCCTGGAATGCTCTCCTAGCATTACACTAGGCATTGCAGTTTGGCAGAATGCCTTTCTCGTGCAAGGGAGCCAAAAACAATGGCATGCAAGGATGGCTAGGAAGAGGATGAGTATATGCCAGCCTCACGGGCAGCTTTACAGTGAGTGTGTTGGGCAGCAGCGCAGTCAGACCAGCAGAAGAAACAGTAGATGTGCCAGAAAGCCAGATGAGAATCCAGATGTCACTGCTGGGAAAAAAAAAGAATCCCACCAAAATACCACCACCAAAATATTTCCCACATTTCTGAGCTTTGTCTCTGGATGTCAAAGTTGCCAATTTATCACTTTAGCTGTAAAACTGGTTTGAAATGTCAGATCATTCACAACAGATTGATAAAGCTTAGTTCTCTGATAAACATTAATAAAACATGGCAGAGGACTGCAAGTTAAACTGAAAAAATAGACAACATTGATCTACATGATGCAAATCAGATTTTTGTCATTCTCTGTCTAAATACATTAGTTTCAGACTAGAATGTTTATAAAGCATATACACCTCTTCATTCACAGTAACTTTTAAAAGTCAGTGCTTCGATGAGAGTATTTCTCAAACAATATCTGAAATGGGTTGTTTTGGTTTTACTCTACATTGCAATGTATACTGCAAATACAATAGGACTGATGGAACATTCTTTGAAATCTCATTGACTTCCCAAACACTCTGATTATGTCTGAAAATGTATATTTCAAAATACACAAATAAATGCTCAACTTAAATTTTCAACAGTAGTGTTGCAGTGTCAAAAAACCTTTCAAACATACGAACTGCCCAAATTAACACTTCTGTCAGAAATATTTTACTTTTTCCACACCAAAACTAGCACTCTCTTTCAACACGGCACCTGCTTTGAATAACTTAACTAAAAGTTTTTTTGTTGTAAGCCACTTCAAATATCAACAAAACTCAGTGAAGTCTGCCTTCTTTTATGCCATATTATCAAGCCTTCTCTTGAGCCAATGGTAGTGATACTTGGATAACCATTTCAATAAACACATTTTCTCCCTAATACCATTCTATTATTCCATATATATTTTTTCAAATAAGATTCTATACATGATGCTAAAAGGCTCAGTTTTTTTCTGCCCTCACTTCAGTACATTAAATGTAACCTTTTACTTTATAAACTGACTTCTGTAATGTCAAACCGAGAAAACAATGTAAGCTTAGAACAAAACAAACCAGCAAATATGTACATGTTACATGCATACACATACCTGGATTACTGCAAGGGTCCTTCCATATAAGATAAGAAGATATTTTTTATCAAAGATGATGGGAGTTCAATGTTTGAGTCATTAGTATAATTACAACATACCTCTTTCTGTTTTAGAAATGCACAGTGCCAAAAACTACCAGAGGTATTCAGGATTTTCAATGAAAATTTGGTAGCAAAGTCATAATTTTTTAAGCGAGTAAATAAAATTACTAGAAATTTTACATCTGCTTCTAGCAGTCTCTGTGCTGGGATTGAACTTTGTTGACATGAATCCACTTCAGTTGGAGGGTAGAGGATTAGCAGCTGATCTAAAACATGTCCTTGGGTAATGATCCAAGACTTTCTGATCCGGGTAGGTCAACCTGCAGTTTCATGTACAACTGCAGTAGGTCAGTTAATTTCCTCAGAAGACCAGGAGTTCATACCTACAGATTAAGGTCTAAAAGTCTGTGGTGATTCAAAAAGCATTATCTTCATTACAGCCAACAAAATATCTTGAGCACACCTATTCACAACTACAGATGTCAAAACCTACAGATAAGGGATACACCATACAAGCAGTACCAAAACCTGGTAATTTTCCAGACATTAATCACATTAACAAAATTTTATGTGTAATATATTCACCAATGATTCTTCTACTAATAAACATATATTTTCTGGAAAAAAAATCTTAACTTTATAGTATGTTTTATTTTTTTTTTTTTAGGGTAAATATTCCAGTTTCTAATTGAATTCATACCTGTAAAACTAATTATCTTAGCACTACACTATATCATTAAGGCCTTTCTTGGTAGTGCTGTGTCTGCATCACAATTTTTTATGATTTTTTTCTTCTCTTAATGCAGTGTTCTTCACTTTGAAAGTTACCTTAATTTAGGTGTTACTTTAGGTTCATTTTGGTGTGTTCATTTTCATGTCTAACACTACACTGACCTGTTTCCTCAGAAAAAAACCTTTCCCATTTCTTTAAAAAGGGACCAAAAAAAATAATGTCTGACCCTAATGACATCTTTAAATGTACTTGCATTTAAATTGTCCCAATTAAGCTTCAAATTTGCACCAGCGAAGCTAAGTGGATTGAGGAACAAAGGGTTTCCCAGTTCAATAATTGCAAGATTAGGTTAAGGCATCACCTGCATGCTGATTAGCTTATAGCAATAACATACTCGAACTTCAGAAAAATTAAGCAGAAAGCTGAAACTACCACAAGTTGGTTTTGCACAGCAAAAGGCATTCCTGTCTTTTGCTCATACTGGTACATTTGTCTTATGGTCATGCAATCAAACCTCAGGTTGAACATGGAACTTCTAACTACTGCAATGAAATCAATCAGTTTCCTCTCTCACTTTAAATTCTCATTTGGATTCTAGAGGGTTTGCTGTATAGGATTCTGAAGGATCTGAATTTTCTTCCAGAAGATCCTACCTGCATTTTGAGGGCTGCAGCTTTCAATGCATCTGCTTTTTTTTCCCACCACAAAGTCTACACCATTCCTCCTGCTTGAAATCAGAGGAAGAAATGAATACCGGAGAAAGTTTATAGCTCTAATGCCTTCCAAATGATGTATCCCCTGTTTCCATCATGACAGTTTCAAAAGTTCATTAGGGTGCACATCATTTTTTCTTCATCTTCCTCATTCATTCTCTGAAAAAAATCTTAAGGGCAGAAAAGTTTCAAACATATTTAGGTCAGGCCTGTACTATGTCACCACATTACATAGAATGAACATATGAACTATTCAAGTATAGACACATGTAAAGGTAGACATAAAACAAAATAAATGTGTCTTGTATATGTGAAATGAGAATGATCCCACTCAAAACATGTTTAATCAAAATCTCCTATTGGTTTCAGAACATGCTGTATAAGGAACTTGATAAATTAACAATTCTTAGTGGGATTTCATTTTGGATTTTAAAATGAAATTTTCTTCTTTCAGTCATGTATTTTCTGTGGATTAATTAATGCTGATTAAGGATCAATAGAAAACTGTTTTCCTTGTTGACTGCATCAAAAAATATTTTCATTAACAAAAAGAACGCATAGAAACATACAGGATCTCTGTTGCAAAAAACTTTTACACACAAAATCTATGCCAGGCAAATACCTGTTAAATTATTTTTTTATTACAAAGTTATCCAAAGAGAAAATGGAATGTTAAAATATTTACGGTATCAGCACAAAAGGCTACATTTCTTCCATACTGTCCCCAACATGTTTCATGCATAGAACTAATCCAGATTGTTTTGTTTAATCTCCAGAATGGGTAGACTGAGGGTTTTAGCTCTAAAGTGACAGTCATCAAATTCTGGTCCCTGGGAAATAAGCATAATAATATGTTAAAATTATTCACTGTAAGAAAGGTAGAAGACTCACTGAAACAAAACAGGTATTTCCACACATCTAGGAAGCACATTAATGGAAAAATATTAAAATCATAAAGGATCCTGCTAAGTTCAGTGTATTCTGCTTTGTTAATCACATAGAACAACATTATGCAAAGAAGGCCATGGGTCTGATTTTAATTTGCCTTCAATTTATTTGGTTAAAGACATTTATGTGAAGGCTTGAATCTAAAAAGGTAAATTTTGTATTAACACAGAGGGCCAGATTTTCACTAAGCTTTCCTTACACTGAATAAAGAAGACTTTTCCTAAATTAACATAGCTGCTCTTGCAGCTGCACATGCAAACAGACCTGTTACAGGCACACTGAACTGGATATAAATCTTAGTTCTGAGGCCAGACCAACCTTTCCCATAGGATTTTACATTTAGTTATTTCTTCTGCTACTTAATATTCTTAGAAGAATGGAAACAAGCTGGTGCAACAGATATGTTGACTACCACTCAACAAAAATCATCATATTTGTAATTGTACAAACAAAAGCTGATGATGACACTAATTAACAATTGCCATTAGACAACTAAGTAACTAGGAATATAAAACACTAATGCATTATGTTCTTGATGGTGTGTCTGACAATACATACATTTAACAGATGGCAAAAATGTAGAAACATTATCTTTCAAAAAAATATTATTTTTTCACAATCTATCCACACAAGGATTTCTTAGGACCAAACCAAGATAGAAGCATGGATTTCTTTCAACGGCAAGATACTAAGATATTCTGTATTCAAATGTCACAATATTTTGAAGGCTTCCTAAAAGTGTATCTCACATGCAACTCAGGCTTAACTGAGTAAAATGCATAATGACACTCCTATCAGTCATTATTCACAAGATTCAGTTGATGCTACCTATGCACTCGGAATTCTTGTGAAAAATACTGAAATAATAAATCAAAAAATTTCATTCTTTCTCTCAAATTTTAATGTGAAAGGAAAGGGAGTTCAGTCCAATGCCAAGTATTTCCTACGAACACCATTGTAATTTACAGAACAGGGATATACTCTGGAAATAAGTTCCTTATAATTGAAGGAAACAAACTTCCTTGTTATAACTAAATATTTAAATAAATGTGTAATTGAAAAGAAGCAAGATTAAATTACATTCTCAGGAAAAATATAAGGGGGTATCAAACTCCTTATGTTAACATGAGTAGCCATTTTTTAGGACATCACTTTTTCACTTTTTTTTTCCATTTTTTGAAACACAGATTCATAGAATTTTAAAACTAAAAAATTATATCAAATCCTCAAATTTGAAAAGCATTCTAACTCTTTGAATTAATTATAATTTCATTTGTCTATTCCAGGAAATAAAGGAAATTTAAACTAACAGAACATATTTGAAACCTAAAAAAATACCTAAATTAAATCTACAAGCATAAACTTTTCACCACTTGATCAGACTAATATGAGAATGATTCAATTGCAATAATTAGTATACTCCTGATTGACTTATGAAAACCTCTACATTCAATAAAAGCTTAAAATACCCTAAACATGCAATCAGATAAGGCCCTAACCACTGACTCAGATTTCAAAGGCTTCTAAAGGGTAGAGGTATCTAGTGTAAATAAAAGACCTGGAAGCATTTGCCACCTGTATTATCAAAATACAGGCTGACAAGGGACAAGGTGAATTTTTAAAGTGAGAGTAAGCCACTGAAAAATAATATTACACAACAGTGAAAATAACAAAGCCTAAACTAAGCACAATCAACATGCAGAAGGCCAGCTTTAATATTCAAAAAGAGGACATTTATAACACAATAAGTGGAGGAACAAAGCTCCCTACATCTCTGAAGCAGGATAGGAATTCACCCTAATGCACTACGGTGTTGCCTTCACTTGTACATTTTTCTAATAACATGATCATCTATGTGCTGTATGTCCCTTGGACTTTAATGATATAAGATAATGTAATAAAGCTCATTTTCTCATTTCCTCATCCTTAACATCTGAATTTGATGCTCTGCCAGTAAGCCAGTTAAAAAAAATATTTTAAAATAACTTAAGAATGGGTGGCAAAGGATACTTTATGAAAAAATGACAATTGATACATTGCCCCATACCATTAAAGTGCAATTTTATTTATTCTGAGTACTTCTGTATCTTTTTATAAATAATAAATAAAGCAAAAAAAAGTGCGCCAGAATAGACTTTTAAAAAACATGATCAATAATAAAACTAAAGATACTGTAGAAATTAATCAGTAGAAACTGCAAGAGAACTAGAACCTTCTAGTATGTAAGCGTCTTCCTGAAAATACAATTGTAACAATTGTCTCTTTGGAATAGAAGAATGGGATTATGAACCACTGTGCAGCAAAGGTTTTAACCAGAGTTTATGCGCTCTTCTGAGTTTATTTAAAATCCAGCCAGGTAAGGGGAAAAAAAAATGAATCTGCCACTGTTGGTGGCCTAGACTGTTTTGAAGAATATTTGAGTGGTTTTTGATCAGAAATGTCAGTGTATTTCAATTCTGAGCTGAAGATGCCATACTGCCATTATTTTAACTAAAAAATAGACCTTGTAACATCACAGAAACAACTGTTACCCTCTAAAATATTAAAAAAATAAGTAGTCCAATTATATGAACAGAAAATTTCTATTAAGCTTTTGCTTTTTCAGTGGGGAAAAGAAAGCAAATATACCTTTCAGCCTTAACACAAGCCACGTCAACTACCTCCAGTTCTTGTCCACTTCACTGAAAATGCATTTCTGAAAGAGTAGCAGGTGTACAGAACAACCCATAATCAGTCTACAGAGTCCTTATTTTGGTCAGAACTGAAAATGAATAAGAGTATAATTCATCATTCAATAAATATGAGAACCCACCTGTGTCTGACTCAAAACCCAGTAATCTCTGTGTGTCCCAGCAGACTCAATGGGTTTGGCTACACTTAACATGTTCATAATGCTCAAATGGATCATGCAGAGATATTTTGGGGTTCATACTGCAAACAAGACAATTAAATTCTCTAAATTTCCTCGTATTCATAAATATGCAATTCCATTTTCCTAGTGCTTTACTGAAGTTGGTTCAAATTATCCTAGGATTCGATGTGTTCAACCTCATGCATCACTGGAGGAAGAGTGGCTGGAAAGCAGAACAGCAGAAAAGGACCAGGAAGTGTTGGTTGACATACCGCTGAACATGAGCCAGCAGTGTGCCCAGGTGGCCAAGAAGGCCAATGGCATCCTGGCTTGTATCAGTAATAGTGTGGCCAGCAGGACCAGGGCAGCAATTGTCGCCCTGTACTCGGCACTGGTGAGACAAAACCTCCAGTTCTGTGTCCAGTTCTGGCCCCTCAATTCACAAAGGACACTGAGGTGCTGGAGCAAGTCCAGAGAAGGGCAGTGGAGACAGCGAAGGGTCCAGAGAATAACTCCTACAAGTAGCAACTGAGGGAGCTGAGGTTCTTTAGCTTGGTGAAAAGGAGACTCAGGGGGGGTTTACTGCTCTCTGCAATCACCTAAAAGGAGGTTGTAGCCAGGTGAGCCAGCCTCTTCTCCCAGGAAACCAGTGACAGGACAAGAGTAAATGGCCTCAAGCTGCCCAGGGGAGGTTCAGGTTGGACATCAAGAAGGATTTCTTCACTGAAGGGGTGGTCAAGCACTGGAACAGAATGCCCAGGAAAGTGGTGGAGTCACTTTCACTGGAAGTGATTCAAGGATATCCAATCATTCAAGAAATGATTGGATGTAGTACTTAGTGCTATGATTTAGTTGGCACAGTGGTGTTTGGTCAAAGGTTGGACTTGATGACCTTAGAGGGATTTTCTAATCTAATCTAAACATTCTATTATTCTGTTCTGTGGATCTATCTCCAAAAAAATACTGTTCAAATCTTCACAAACATCCTTTTAGCTAAAACCATCTATCCCCATATGTGCTTCCAAAACTCATACTGAATGATAAATTTTTATCTTCCTAAAAATCCAGCTTTGGTTTTTTGTAAGAGCTGAATTGCATACAAGCCTGTAACCTAATGTTATGCTAATTTTCTCAGCAGTGGAATGTAGTCTTCAAAGCTCAAAAGTGTAAAGAAAAAGACCATAATCTGGGTGTTCACATTAGCAATAACCTTCTTTCACCCTGTCAGTGTCTTTCTGGAGTTGATATCAGCAGATGCGACTACGCACAGCAGCTGGCTGTCAGCTGTTACTTCTAGTCGTGCCCTGGCTCCAATGATATAAGACGTAGGCAGAATCGACCAGTCCGAAAACATTCACTTGGTTCATTTCATAGCAGCCTCATTTTAAGAGCATTTTGGAGGTGGGAGAAGAAGTGACTGGAATTGAGTGAAGAATGGTAAATATAACTATTCTGACAGCAAGTTTGGCCAGTATTCAACACTTTACAGAATCAGGACCATTAGTTAGCACCATTCCCTAAAATGAACCAGAGATTCTGTAGTGTGCTGCTGTCACTGCAAATTCATAGCATCGTCATAAGGATGGGAAAACTACTCCAATGCTACCTCAGTAATGAATAAACCATATAGATACTCTAGAAAAGAAGAAATTGAGAAAAAACTAGCAAAAACCACAGAGAACCATATGTAAGCATAAAAGACCTAGGGATATTTTAAGGCTTAGAGTGACAATTCTACAGAAAAAATGAAATAATGAATAAATTATATTGAAATTTAAAAGTGAAGAACTAAGTTTTTAAGCATTCATTAAAATACATTTTTTCCTCATAATTTTTACTTGCCTTTCTGCTTTGTAAAAATAAACAGACGAAATCCAGCAAAGAAATCACTTTGACATCATGAACACTGAAGAAATGAACAATCATTCTGTGTATGTTTTTACATACAGGTTTGGCCATCAACTTTAGTGTTTATAAAAATCTAATGTTTCTTTTCTAAATAACTTTGTCTTAAAATTGATCTGAATGAAAAACTAGTAATATTAATGAGTTTGGCAATTATTTTTAAGAGCTTATCAGGGAGCTTTGACAATTGTGTATACAAGTATATTAAATTGATGAAAATATTCGGTTGATTAGATGATTAAAACAAATAATACCACTTTAGTTCCTTAGCCTCCCTATTTCTAGACAAGAAAACATTTGTCATCTAATGAAAATTAATATGTATGTCAAAATAGGTTATTATAAAAAAAAAGGAGACAAATGACAAAAAATCCCAAAACAAACAATAAACAACAAACCGACAACGAACAACCACAACAACAAAACAACAACAGGAAAAAAACCCACAAAAAAACATCAAAAACCAAACAAATCCAAAGAAGATCCTTCACTATTAAGCAACAAGGAAATACTTCAGGACAACTTTTGGCTCTATTGTTGCTTCTGGCTAATATACTGTAAGACATCACCTAGCTTTTTGTCTCCAAGCATAAAGGTTTTCTGCTCCAAGATCACATAAAAATACAGTTCTGTTCATCTCTGTGAAATAATGTTAAAAATGAATTTTATACATAGCCTACATACATTGCAAAATCTAAATTTATTCTAATGAATACAATTTATCATAAACATCATTATGTTTGAATTTTAGATGTAGAACAATGAAAGAAATTATATATATTCTGTAGAAAGAAATAGCCAAAATCAGATCTGCAGTGTAGACTTCCATAATCCGGGGTCACAAATGGAGTTGCAGTCAAGAAACTTCAGTTTGTCATATCCAGCCAGTACACTGAGGACATTAGGAAAGGATCAAAGTACTTTTGGAAATACTCAAGACTTGTTTTCTACAAAAAAGAGAGAATTTTCCACACATTCTTCTTAAACCTGAATGCTGATTACATGACTTGATTGGTGTATGGAAATGTAATGACTGTAGTTTTTTTCACTTGTCTTATAGAACAATTTCAATTGCAAAACAGAATGAAGAGACATTTTAACACACTGCTCATGGTATTCATTTTCAGTGTTCTTGCATTTCAGAAAGCAAAGCCGTCTTAAACAAAGCAGATTTATTCATCAAAGGTGCTCCTTTAAAAAGAAAGGCTTTCATTTTGGGAATAGTACATGGATAAAATTTTGGTACTTCCAGTAATTATAATCACTCTCAAACTGCTCAGTTCTGTGTCCAGTTGAATTGCAACAGACCAGTATGAAAAGCTCACCTTGAACACCTATCATAGCAAAATTTAATGGAATGTAAAAATGTTTTAACCTTCTTTGAACTATGTGTCAAAGTCAATTTTACTCAGATCAGGGAATGAAATGAATCTTGCTATTTTAGAGAGAACTAGAGAAGCCCTTCTCAGTGTCAAAACATAACCCTTATTGCACCTTGCCTTTATATAGGTGTTTCTTTCCAATAGTGGTATTATAAACTATTTCCCTGCATATGGTAATCTTTAATTTCTAATTCTAGGTTTGCCATTACCTACTTTTGTCATTAGCAATTTTCCATCATATCCACCCTTTCAAATATAAACTTTCCATGGGGTAACTCAACTGTAGCTCAAGTATGAGCAATTTTGTCAACTCCCAAGGATAGTGGTATCCCAAGCATATCTGTATTTCTTGGGTGAAATCAAGGTGTAAATGAAGAAATGTTTGTGTGTACTTAAAAACCACGTGCAATCAGCTGCAGAAAGTCTAGCTCTAGGTCATTCTTTTCTGCTGAACTCTGGGAGTGCATATTGAGGAAAATACCATTCAATATTTTTATTAACAGCCTAGATGATGGGCAAAGTGCAGTCTCAGCACTTTTGCTGATAATAGATAACAGGCAGGAGTGACTGATAGGTCAGATGTTTGCACCACAGTTCAGGTGAGCGTCAATGGGAAGGTGAAATGGGTTATGACATTAAGAGTGGGAAGTGCAAAGACCTCTGCCTAGGGAAGAATGACACCGAGCAATAGCTGACATAGCTGTCTGGAAAGCAGGTCTGCCAAGAAGGATCTGGGGGGCCCTGCTGAACCACAAGTTGAACATTAACCAGGAGTGTGCCCTTAGACAGTCTCTTGTGCTGCATTAGGAGTGCTGTCAGCAGGTAGAAGGACATGATCCTTCCCCTCTAACCAGCCCTGGTGAGGTACTCCTGGAGTGCTGGGTCCAGTCCTGGACTCCTAACTGCAGGAGACATACGGACATGCTGAAATGAATGCAGTGAAGAGTCACAAGACAATAAACAGACCAAGGAGGAGAGACAAAGAGAGCTGGGACTGTTCAGCCTGGAGGGGTCTCAGACAGGAATCTCAGCCACATGGAAAAATACTTGATGGGAGGGGATAAAGAAGACAGAGCTAAGAACCCCAGATATCTAGCATATCCAGTGACAGGACAGAAGGCAATAGGCACCCACTGAAATGCAGAAATTCCATACAAGTAAAAGAAAAATACTTTTTTGTTATGAGAGTGGTTGAACACTGAGCAGGCTGCTCAGAGTCTGTGGACTCTCCATCCTTGGAGGCAGGCAATATTGTATTGGACACAGCCCTGGACAACTTGCTCTAGTTTAGCATGCTCTGATCCAGGAACTTGGAATAGCTGACTTTCAGAGGAGTCTAACATCAGCCTTTCTGGGATTCCATAATACCACCGTGTAAGCATTAACAAAGACTATGTATTCAGCACTAACATAATTACAGAGGGCAATGACATACATTCAGATGTACAAATGCAAATGTACACTTTCTCTCTTAAACCAAGTAGGTGCCTAAAGTTCATGTCTATCACCAAAACCACTCTATCCTCTCTTTAAAATGCATTGTGAACTTTGAGAGTTCCATGTAAAACAGTTTTGGAAAACATTAAAGACATTTATATAATTTGTTCATTAGCTGCTACACATGTCAAAAGGTTTCCAGAAAAGCTCTAGTGATTGACAAAACGTATTTTAACAAATACTAATCCACAATGTCTTATGTTAATCACAATGGAAAGAAAGGCATACAGCAAGCAGGTCCAGTGCTGTCACTTGCCAAGGATGTACTGAACACAAGGATGTACCGAACACAAGGAATGCAGCCTCTTTCATACCCATAAAAGCAAGACCTTAACCATAAACAAAAGTCCTTGACCTGCTGGGTAATAGGGGAGTGTACTAAAGAAGTTGCTACATTTGTTTAAACCTCATAATTTGGAAACAGTACACCTGAATACATATATCAAAAGTGTAGATGTTTGCTCTGTTACTTATCTCAGGCTGCTTCCCAAGAGAAAGAGGGAACTCTAGAGATGGATAACTATTGTTTTTTTCTTAACAGACAGGCATCTTATACCTTGAAACTTTATTCACTAGAGACAGAATAGGCTGGTATTATTATAATATAATTTACAAAAAACACTTACCTCCTTTACATATATGTCCTGGGTATTAAATCTATACAATATAAAGAAAATAATGCTAAAAGAACAGTAAAGTTCTGGAAATTCTTCTGTAGAAACCGTCCAAAGAAGATAAGCAAGAAGATTCTGCTCATATCTTCATGAAATAAATATTTCTGATTTTTTATTTTAGCTAATATAGTTAATTATTGTAAAAGATACTCAAAATTAACAAAATAATTTGAGAAATAGAAATTAAATGTCATCAAAAAAGAGAAGTTCTCCAATAAACAGTTCCTCTTGTGCAGAGCCAGAAACAAAGACCAAAGTTAAGTTGCTCAGAGCTCTGAATTGCAATACCAATACAGTTATTAAGAAAATCACCATACATCTATGAATATCTAAATTCTACCAGCAAAGTTAAACTAAATACTTCAGAATTATAAGCAGTATCATCAGGGCTTAGTACAGAAGAAATTATTAGTCCTTCCCTTTCTTATGCCTCTGCTTCCAATTCTGTGCAGCATTTATGACTCTTCTCAGAGCTGTGAAAGTATCAATAAGGTGCGCTGCCAAATGATTTTATTTCTGTGCTTCTGTTCCAGAAGTGGATCATTAAAAAAAAAAGAAGCTTTCTCCTACGTTCAAACTTCAGAGTATGCTTTACTAATTTAGGGCCAAGGAACTTGAAACAATCAATAGCCATGGTAGGAAGGAAAAGAATTACTGGAACTACTTCCAGTCTTCAACTTCCCTTTCATTCACAAATACATCTGCAGAAAACACATGCATGTGAGGGCTAATATGACTATCCCAGTCATCCAATATATGGCTGCATTTTTTCTTTCATCTTTGTTTTGCATTCCACCCTGTGCAATTCTTTCAAGACAGGACTTTAATGTACTTCTGTAGCTGACACAAAATACACTGTGTCCTTCACTACTAAGAACAAATTATGCATTAGGTAGAAAGCCATCCTTGATCTTTTACAGTGAATGAATTTTCTTTGCATAATCACTAAGTTATTCACTGAATAATAGGAGATGTTCAAATCACAATAGCAAATCCTAACACCAGAAAGAAACTAAGGTTTTCTGGACTATATTCAGAATATAATTATATTCAGGATATTCAGGATATACCTACGAAAAGCCAACATATAAAATTAAATTGGTAGTGCTGTGCATGCCTTCAAATACATTTGCTGTGATTTGCACCTGAATATTAGTAATTTGTCTCTCACAGAAAATGATAATGTTCTTATGTTTTATGATTTGCAAGGTCAGCTGCAAAGTGTGCAAAAAAGGGTGATGCCTGCTCCTGGTTGCGCTGTTCTGTGCACACAAATATTCAGTTGCTAGAAGGCAGCATCTTATGCTCTTCTGACACATCTGAGACAGTCCTTTAAACAAATACTTCCACATTTTTCTTTAGTTAGAACTTTAGGTGAGCAACACCTCAACCAGAATTTTTAACTTGGGAGTTAATTGTTTGAAATCACTGGAAATTCATTTTCTTTGTTTCTTAATTGCTATATTGAATTAGAAAACACAGCACATACGTATGTTAATCACACAGCTGTAAGAAAAAAAACAACAAAAGCAAGATAAGCACAGGTTCTATTTACTTTGCCTTGGAGAGGAAACGCAAGTGTTGACACAACCAGTATAATTGGAAGAGAGATATGCCACATTTGCTGTTTCACAGTACAGTAATTCAGGTACTTCATTCTCCCTATTCTCCGATGTACACCGCCTTTTTTTTTTGTTGTTGTTGTAATTTGTAAGTAGCTCATGAACATAATATAACCACAGAAGCTCAGAATGTACCTCACCCTTTCCTCTACCTCAGGGCAAAATCAGCTATGGACGTTATTCAGAGTCCATCACAAGATATTTGTTCAGCCTGTTTTTACAAACTGCAGACATGGACCAACCACAACCTCTGTAAGAATATTCAGTCAGCCTCAGCAGATGAATGTATTCTCTAACATACAGCTTTCAGCAGGAGCTTAAGAAAAGCACTCCAATACAAATGGACACTACAGATGTAAAATCACTATTTTTTTCTTGAATAAAGTGATAAAGATAACATAAAATCTCTTTCTTTAGAATTTTGTATAGTGCTATACAATTCAATTTTTTTGATTATTTCAGTCAGCAGTGTATATATCCCAGAAATGTCTCTCTCCAATTTATTGATGTGCAGAACCTCACTCATTTAAGGAAATGAATATATGAACCTCAATATACAGGTAAGCATCTAATGGTATTTCCACATTTTAATTTTCACTTTTTCCTTAAGTATTTGGTTACTATATTCCTAATGTTTAAACTCCCAGTTTCCAGATGCCCATTTTTGTCCCAAGTTGACTTTTTCAATGGATATGATGGTTTTAGTTGTCCTTTTAGGATGGCTTTGATGATGATTTTAGAAGTAAATGAAAAGCTAATATTGCCACCATAAACAAAAAAATTAATCAGACCTTTTCAAGCATCTCCACTTACTAATGGAGGTATTATGACTAATGTGGCATTCTCTTTGCACTATTATCAAAATTAATCTTAAATGTCTGAAGACAAGTCTATGATTCTAAAAAGATAAAACATATGTCCTAAAAAAGGCTGCCCAATTATCCCCTCTGAAAAGCCTGGTCATTAGCAGCTACTGGAGATACCACCGATATCAAATCCAAAATCAAATTACATCTTATATTCTCAGCAGTAAGTTGAAAGGTGACATTTCCTCAGCAAAATCACCAGCAAACGACAACAAAACAAAATAGAAATGTACCTATCTCGAGGACATTTTGGCAGATAGCATCCTGTTAAAACTAAAGTTGTGATCATTCCAAGTGATGATTACAAACAATTTTGCATGTCCTAGGGAATTTTTGGTAACAAAATGTCAGCGATATTTGCCAAGAATCAACTGATTCATCTCCCAGATTAGTGCAACTTATCTGCTTTTTGTACAGGAGGGGAAAAAAAGACAAGGAAGTATCAGGGAAAGAAGATTGAAATGTAAATTTCATTGTATTTTCCATCTGTTTCTTCTAAAATAATTTCTCCCAACTGAGCATGTGTCAGGGCTAATCAAGTAAAAATTTCTAAAGTAGCATATACTTCATTGCCTTTTTTAAGTTGAACAAAGACTACACATTTTATTCAAGCATAAAGTTAAACATGATCACAGTCCAACATGTTCCTTGAAACAAAGAAGCAGGAATGTTCAGAACTCTCAAAACATAGACCTGAAGAGTGCTGAATTGCCATACAGAAGAATTAGGGAGCTTAGAAATCAGAGAAGATAACATAATAAAAGCAAAATGTTTTGAAACATTTCATTCACCATCTGGATTGGCAAAAGAAATATTAGTTAACTTCCATTTCTCCAGTTATTAAAGACTAAGTGTTTATTAAAATGTATTTGTTTTCAGCGCCTTAATATCACTGGTATCTTTAATAGTTTACAGAAGTGCTGTGTTTCCCCTTTTTTTTTTCCCTGTGTGGTCCCGCTTACCATGGTCCTTCCTTCTCTACCCCTTTAGCCTACCAGAGTGGAAACCACCTACATACTGGCAAAGAACATGGTGGAGCAGGTGCCTGTTTCCTAAAGGACACTAGTCCATGGGAGGAGCCCCACACTGAATCAGGGTAACAGAGTGAGAAGGAAGGAGCAGAGGAGAGGATCTGTTACATACTGACCACAGCACTGACTACCTATCCCCTCTGCTGCTCAGGACATTGCTGGGGAGCAGGCAGATGATTTGGGAATGAGGGAGTAAAGGGGATCTTGGGAAAAAGGAGTGGAGAAGTGGGAGGAAGGTGGGGTTTATATTTTGTCTTTGCTTCTCACTATCCAAACATATTTTAATTGGCAGTAAATTACATTAATTTTCCCCAAGTTGAGTCTGTTTTCTCCATGACAGTAATAATTTAGGGATCTCCCTGTCCTTATTTCAACCTACAAGTTTTTAAATTTATTTTCTCACCCTGCATCTGCTGGGAGGGGGTCCAGTGGCCAGCCCAGATCAGACCACCCCACCATTACATGCAGGAAGCCATCCAGATAAATTTAACACTGTCATACTGTGATTTTCAATTGAGTACCAAACAAGCCAGCCATATGACCTATTTACCATGAGATCAAAACAACTTTCCCTTTTTAAGGAGCAGAATTGTAATTAAAAATTTTGCAGAAGTGAGCATCATAACCTTTTCATGACTAAAACAGTACGGGGTGAAGCCACCATGCTTTCACCTCCCACTGTTGTTATTACCTAAATAAACAATGAAAGAAATGGCAGTATCCTCAAGGAAAAATAAGGTTATTTTTTGAATGTTCTGACCAAAAATTTGACTTTGAGTCCATCCATATGCAGACAGACAACACCTATACTTCAAGTAGTAGTTTGTTGTGTACATGCACATTCTCGTACATGCAAGAGGCGGAAGTGAGAAAAAGATAGCAGTTCAGGAGTCAGCTGTTTTGGAGACACTGCTCTAGAAATCATTCCAAAATTCTCTTGGCTGCATGTGTATGCTGCTTTCCTTCTACATGGCAACTCTCACCATGGTTTTGTTTCTGCAGTCAGCCCATGACCACCAGTATCCGAAGTGAGAGACTAGCCATCAAAGCCACACAAGCAGTGTATTGCAGGGGAAGTAAGAAAGAAAGATAAAGAGAGAAAGCAAATACATTCCAAATTGCACATATACATGTAAGGATTTCCTGCCTGCGATTCAGTTTCAAGGAGATAAAAATTGAAACATATTATTTATTTAGTAGCCCATACCTTTATGTCTTCATAACACTACCAGAAAGCAGAAATGAAACTTTAATTTAAAAATTATACTTCAATTTACTGTCTACAGGATGTTAAAGAACAGCAGAAAAAATTTTGCTTAAGTAAAAAAAAAAAATCATTTTCTAGTGTTTCTGAATTATCAGTCTCTTTATGAAGTTGTAATATTGATTGTTATTTAATCAGTTTTTTAATTTGTCAGATGTATTAAATAAGTGATATTTACATGTTGACAAATCCTTCTTCACCTTAACCTTGTCAGATAATGGTTTCAGTATGTCAAAGTAACTTATGAGACTTTTTATTCTTTAAGCTATATTCCTTCGTATATTCAAGTAACAGACCTCAACACGAGTCCCAAAGATTATAATGCACAGACGTTAAAAGCTTTGTGTAGGCCTTTGTTTCAAACTGTTTCAAAAATCAAAACATAGAGTTTACTTCCTGATAGACATATAAACATTGTCATTATAAATATTATCCTAATTTAAGAGGAAAAAAAATCTTTACATCATTATATATCATAAAATTATATATATATATATATATATATATATATATATATATATAGTGTGTGTGTAAATCAGACAGAAATTAATGCTGGATGGTACTTTAAAAAGTTACTACCTAGCATCTGATAATAACAGAAAAACCCTATTTAAATTACAACTTTATATTTCAGTTATTGTCTGGATTCCCAAAGCAAAGAAAGGACTTGTGATCATGTCCAGAGTAGGTCTACATGTTAACTGCAGGCTAACATCTTAGCTTGGCAAAAAATACAGAATTGACAGATTCTGAGAGAGTTTTGTCACCTGTATAGAGTCAGCTGAATATCACAACTTCTCAAATAATAAACTATGCCAGCTTAGGCACAACTGTGCATGTTAGCAGACTTATACACGTACACATATGAATTTTCCCTTGTACCCTGGGATCTTGTTAGTAACACCCCCTGACATCATGTCTCCCATTTAGAAATGTGATTCAGCAATCTCTGGCTTACTGACATGGCAGCATGTAAATCAGACTAGCAAAATACATAATAGGATTTCCCAACTTTCTTCTTATTCAAATGCTTCGTCATCTGTCAAAACGTGACAAAGAGAGCTCAGAGGCGGTGCTTCCTTTGCTATCATAGTCTAAAATGTTTTACTGAAATTCAAAATCTCTTATGTATTTTAGCGATATATCTTATTTTAGGTAGATATACCTTTTATATATATATATGTTTATTTCCTTTCAGGAGGCATAAGGAAACTAGTGTAAGGACTCTGAGATTATTACTAGCTGGGAGGATTGGGCTACTTGTTGCCATCCCCGGAAAAATACCCACTCCCCAGGGCTGAAGCTGCCCAACCACTGTCCTGCTCCCTGAGGTGGTTGGAGAGTTCTGGCTGTCTGGTCCTTCCTTGCTACTGTCATGGGACAAGATTTTTAAAGCTTAAGTACAGCACATGTGGTCTTAACATGTGCTATCAGCAAAAATCAAGTTGAGTCAGCTGACTCTGATAAAAACAATTTTAGGTGTTGTAGTGCAGTCATCAGAAATTAATTCTGTGCAGTGTTCAGATGCAGGAAAGCCCTTTGAGAGGAAAGAGGGGAGGATCTTCTCCTAAGAGTGAAGTACAACTCAGGATAAGCTGCAGCTACTTCTGGAAGTGTCCCATCAAAAAGGAAGCCAAATTCCCTCATGCATTAAATGGTGGTTCTAAACACAGAGGATTCCAGGGCTCCCTGTCTTAAGGATTTGTTGAAGAATAACACCCACCTCCTTCCAATACTCCTTTGAACTGTAGAAAAGGTACAGAGGTTGGGAAGACCAGCATTTCAACAAAAAACAAACAGTGCTCATCTAATGTTGAATCTCTCAGCAACACTCCTCATCTCTTTTCTTTTTAATCTGAGAATCATCAGTCTGTTATAATGTGGCTGTGTGATGTATTGATTAGTAAGGAAAATGATAAACCATTGTAAATAGAAATTTAAGTCCTGTAGATAACATTCTTCTTACTCAATACAATGAAGCAGTAAAGTTTTGAAACTAGTACATTAAACTTAATATGTCACAAGTTTAAATGACTGCTTACAAAGCCCAGGACAGGCAACATTTCAACACTGACATCCATGATGTAAAACACAGCTACATAAATTTCAGGGTTTTTACACTCATAATGGCACTGATTATAATTCTAGGGAAGATACAAGTTACTACTGTAACATTGTGCTTTACTGCAGAAGATTTCTAACACCTACACACATTTTACCATTCCCTTGGTAACAGTAAGTTAAGAGAATTATACACCCTGGGTAAAATGTGGCCTGTTCAATACAAAATTAACAATAAAGTTTGATGAACTAGGAAATTTTCTTTCAAATTCCCATCAATAACTTTCAAATTTACAGATTATCAGGAGTGAAGTAATTTCACTCCTGATGTAAAATGTGTATGGAGGAGTGTAGCAGTGTACTCTCTTTAAACAAAAAAACTTCCTTATTACCAACCCTAAAACCATTATGTGCTGTTTTACCTTCAGAACAGGCAATTGTCTGTACATGTTTGTTTCATTTAGATTTTAGTGTGACTATTAAAACAAAATTTGAGATTGGTCTTAAGAACACACTTGCAACAAGCATGCTAAGCCTTTGCCTTAAGTGATAACAGAGACACAGATACCAGGTATACTTGCTACAATAGATATCTTTCTGATTTTTCCCTTTCTGTCCTTTACATCCTGGCAGTATTCTGCTTTACCACTTCACATTAGAACCCAAGGCAAAAAATTTTCCAAAGCTAACCTGCCAGAATGCTGCCCATCTTGAGTACAGACAGAGCAGGATCAATCTTTGTCTAATTCACTGCCCTGACTCAGCTCACTCTGACACCCAAAGGCAAGGCTTTCAGGGCAGCTACCCTGTAAATTGCTGAGGTATGTCACCGAACCACATCCACAATCACTGAGATGCAGAAGGATGGTTGTACACATGGCTGGAAAAGCTATAAATGAGTGAACAGAAAAGCACAGGAAATGTGACTCGGTCAAATAAAGGGAATTTTTCACTTCCAAGAAAGCACAGTAATACTTAAAATGGTGAATGGCCAGAGTGTCTCCAAGATCAGGAAGGTAAATTTGCTTCAGAGAAAAAGACAGTAGCCAGAACATCTAGAGATCTCAGAGGAAGACTGGAGATAAGAGCTAAAAATGGTCCAGTGAGAATGGGTAATGTCTGACACCCTGGAGCATGCAAGTACAGAAAAGTTCCCGAACAGCAACCACAGCATGTCAGCTGAAGAGGCAGAAGAGACTTTTTCCCAGCTCAAACTCAAACTTTACACTTAACTATTCCTGTGAAAGCTTCACTAATTGAAGGCCACAGGGGATCTGCACTGTGACCTCTGAGGCCTTTAAAGGAGACAACATTATGCCTATCAAACACCAACTCAGTTTTACAGCTTTGACTTGCAATTCATTACACCTTTCTAGCAGTAGATTTTGGTCTACATCTAATACACGTTTTCCTTGTTATGCTTACCAATTTCAATATTCTTTGAAAATATCTTAACAAGAAATTTCCTGTCAGAGCTCCAGTAAACTTTATATGTTGATCTTGAGAAGTTTTCATCCACATTTCCAGAGGCAAATAATTGTTATTGAATATGAACAATTCAAAGTCCTTGCAAGTGATTTCTTAAGTAATTTCTGCCTGCTTTCTATGTTCCTTAGAAAAATTGGGGCTTTTAGCATTAGATAGGCAGCTAAAGTCTTCAGGTGCTCCTTTATAGTATCTTATATCTTGGGGGGCAGTTTCAATTTTTAAGTGAAAGTTATTCAAGTATAGTAGAATATTTTCCTTTCTGTGGTCTCACTTTCAAAAACTTAATCCTTCCTAATTAAAAAAAAAAAAAAAATCTGAACTAATTCATACAGCACTTATATACTTTAATATGGTCCTCAGTTGTGACAGCCTGTTAACCCCCTGATTCTGTATGTTCCCCCTGTTCCCTCCCTGGCCTTGGCCACTCCCTCAGTTTCTCCCTATTTGCTTCTGTACCCCAACCCCGCCCAGGGACCGCCCCTGGGCCCCTGACAAAATCATCCTGCACTCAGACCACGCTGTCTCTGCACCTCTGAACATCGTGGGGGCAAGATGCGATTAAAGTCATCTCAAGCCCTCATGAGAGACCCTTCTCTACCTTCTTTACCATCCACTGCGTTGTAACGCTGCCAGCTGCCGGAGCCAGATCGTAGGGCTGTCCGAATTGGACTCAGGGATGCGATTAATCTCATGGCCCTAGGAAACCCTCGCTGAGCTTTCAGGCCACAGCAGCCTGCTAGACAGAGTCCAGCAGTTACAACACTCAGTTTAAAATAAGACAAAAAAAAACAAAACAAAAAAGAGCCAACAAGCAAACAAACAAAAAAATTCCCAAACCACAAACTTACCTCTACTGGTGAAAGATTCAGACCAAAGTGGAAAGGATTGTGAAACTGAGCCACTGTCTATTCCAGAGGAAAAAAAAAATCAAAATTGCTAAATTATAATACTCCTCAAAAAAGGTAAACAATAGATACAGAACTAGATAAAAAAACTGTTTTCAATTCCTGCTACAAGGAGGATATGAGATAGTAAAAGTATCACCTCCTTTACAGCAACAGTGATATTTTTTCAAAGTAATAACAAACTTCTCACAGTGCAGAGAGGTACTGGAATAGATTGCTTAAGGTAGTTTTGCTCTTCCCTTTACAGGGCACTAAATACTTCCCAAGAATGACTGAGACTCAGATGGTAGACAACATAGCCTGCTTAGGTCTCCTTTGCCATATTTTTTAATCATTCCATAAAGATCTTAATCATTATATTTTTGACTATTTAAACATTTTAGATGAATCAGTTTTTCTAGTGTCTCTTCATCAGCTAGCAGGAGGCTCAAGTATCTATAGCTTTTTTACCTCTTCTTCATAGCATTTTGTGTTGATATTGGCACTCCATTAGCTGCATGTTAGCAGGATCTGAGAGTACCTCAAAGGGCATCCAGTTGATTCCTATCAGCTTCAGGAGAAAGAGGGCAAATTTTTAACTTACTTGGAAATTAAGTTATGCTTCAATGCAAACTAAAGAGTTAGAAACAAAAAATCAACATACTGGAGAGCAGAACTTTCTAAAGAGCTTTTGTAAGACAAAGCTCTATTTGTGCTGAATTGTAGCACACGTCACAAAGTATAACAAGTCTATGGACATTCAGAGTTTCATTTGTACTAATCAGTGAAAATGGGAACTGGATTTAGATCTTTCAAAAACAGCAGGGCAGAAAACTTTCAGACTATTAAGCTCTTTTACAAAGCATGAAGTAGATGCACAGCACAATGAATAGCAGACTTTCAAAGTGACAGACCAGAATTTGAGTCCAATGCTCACAGAGGATATCAAAACTAATTTTAGATATGGAGATATCCAGTCATAAAAAAAGTCTTCTAAAGAAGCTCTTTTGTTTTTCAGTAGAAACACTGCCTTCTTCTTTTTTTTACATGATAATAGCAAATATACTATTTGTTCTTAGGTAAGTATGGTAATTAAACCAGCAACAATAGCTCTTGCAGCTTCACTATAAATATGTTATGTGATGGAGAGGCGTTCTTGATGTGTAAAGAAAAATTAAGTTGCATGAAAAACTCGTTTTGACAAGCCACAACTATATGGTACAACACATATTTTAAGTATAATACTTTTCTGATGGCCAGGTAGATTGTAACAGCTACATCCCATTTTACTTTTTTAACTATTTTGAGCATTGATTGAAGAGGCTTCATCAACTGAAGTGGATCTGCAAGCTATTTAAAAATAAAGTACTCTTCTAATGAAAACAAAGAACTCTCTAGTACAGCTACATTGTATAGAAAGCCTCTAGGCAATTATTTTCTTTATTATAGTAGACACGAGAAAGAGGCAGCAACAGAAGAGGCAGCAGTTCATAATACAGTAGCATGGAGGGAGAAAAATATAGAAACAAAAATATTAGGATAAACTAAATAATAATCCATGAGATAAAATGAAGTAACCCCTGTGTGATTAAAGCAATAGTATCATGAAAGCAATGATACGAGGTTGATGCTTGAACTATAAATTCAGATATGAAAGTGAATGGGAATGGATCAGTATTACCTATCGGAGCTGAAAATGAAAGAGGAGTCTAAAGACATCTTTGAAGATTTTGAGAAAAATATACTCTTTTTCTTACCTTCTGGATACAGGATTCTCTATGAAAAAGGTTAACTGTTACAATTGGCAATTGCAATGAAAAACAATGTCAGCCAAAAAAACTTCAGCATTGGGTCCTGTCAGATTACTTTTCCCCACAAGTATGTGTCAAAAAAGACTTTTAGCCAAGGATTTGAAAAAATTTGAGTGCATGCCCACAAGTGTTTCCAAACACAAAAAGATATAATGACAGAAAGTGTACAGCATTTGTCTCAACAGAGAAGAGGCAGGCATAGAACCTGGCAGCAATGTAACTCTTCTTGCACATCTAAAACTTATTTTGAAAGTTTCTTATCAGTTGTGTAAATTAAGTGCCTGAAGGAAGGTATGATTACAGTAACTAAAATTGGCTTTTGGTCTAGTACTTTTCCCATCTCAGTATTTAGATGACAAATTACCGTTCATATAAAAGCATCAATACTTCATCTAAATACATGCATACCTTAAAGGCCACAAAGTTATGGACCAGCTGCCATTGTAGTGCATATATAGAATTCCCCATATCTTAATAAGACCATAAACCTCCTTTTCAAACTGTGAAGTCCCTTACCTTACTCTAGGCTTCCAGCTTTAGATCAAGGTCTCTGAACATGATTACCCTGAAAAACAATCTGAATTCCAGGCAGTCTATTTTCTTTATCTTGAGAGCCAACAGTCTTTTTTACTGATGAATCTTCCTCTTTAAAAATTTCTAACATACAATTTTGCCTCAGAAAAAACTACTGGAAGAAGTCATTAGGAAAATAAAATTATCTGAAACTCTGCAAATTTATGCTTTGCTCATCTTAAACTCTATTTTCACATCACAAAATGGGTTTGCTTTTTACTCCACAACATAAGAGAATTTAATTACATCTCCATCTACAAAGCAGATCCTCCACCATCTGCAAGGCTCCTAATCTTATTCTTCACAATTGTGACCCATTGTTCTATATGTCAGGATACCCCCTATAGAAGTAGGGTAGGGCCATTCATACTACATTTAAACAAAAGACATCTCAATATTATGAAGTGCTACTTTCATGTTCTTTTATGAACTTTTATACCATTATGTGTGGGACTTGCAAAATCATCTCAGTCATGCAACCAAATGCACTTAACACCTCCAGTGGGAATGCAGTCTTTAAAACAACTTTAGCACAAACATAACACTAGGAAAAAAGAAGGAACTTTTTTTTTACATTACAAAAAAAATGAAGGAAGGAAGGAAAAAAAACCTCTGTGATAGGATCCTGTGAGAACAGGTTCCAAGATTACAGAAAACGTGTTCCTAAGGATGATATGATTGGCAGTTGAAAATGTTAGACTGGAAAAAAACCTTTCCAGGAGGTATTTCCCGTTCTCCTCCCTATAAGAAAGACCAGTTATGATCAGACCCAGTGTCAAGAATACTATGACCTCCCTGGCAAACTATTACAGTGCTTCCTTAATCTCCATTCCTTAATGTGTATTTCCCAAAACCAGCATATTGCATCCCAAAAAAATTCTGTATATTGAGGAAAGCAAGATTACTTATATAACCAGAGGGTTATTTTTCTGCTCATTTATCAAAATAAGCATTTTATTCATTAATCTTGTTCAAGTTTATGATCCACTATGGCCCTTTTCTAAAGAACTTGTGTTTGTATAGTTGGCTATTCTTGACTACGTGCAGTACACTGCAGTCACCTCTGTCAAAATTCCCCAGTACTACTTTCAAGCAATTTCTTGAGGAATAGGTGGAAATCTAGTCCCAGCACACCTGCAGTATTTCCCATCTTCTTGTCATGTACAGATTCAGAAAGTAACAATTTCAGATTGTGAAAATTTTAAAAAACTGCACTTGAGGAAGGCTGCAATACTGTTGCCTTAAATTTAAATGGGAATAGTTTACATTTAAGATACAGTAGCATCAAGTTCATTCCTATATCTAGGTCAAAGACCCAAATTGCTATGTTGGTCCTTTGATGATTTTTCATAGATTTCTTATGTGCAGTATTATCTACAGAAAAATAAAGAAATAATCTTGTTTTTTCTATTACATTATTTAATTCCTCTTTTTTTCCATACATAATTCCTTCACTGCTGAGCTAGTGAAAATGCAATACTAAGTCCAGTCAAAGTTGTATACTACTTGGTGTAAGAAATGAAAGATCATACTTTGTACAGAAAAGAGGACAACCAAAGTCCAGAGAATAAAGTAAAAATAATTTTAAGGAATAAGCAAGTGAAAAGTCTAAAGAAAAAATATGTTTCACTCTTGCCTTATAGGAATGAGAAGTAGCCAGATAAAACCTGAAAAACTTGAAATACTCAAAACTTCTGTTTATCCTTTTTCTTTTTTCTTTTTATTTATTTATTTTTTAAAATTTGAATACTGGGGGCAAGAGTCAGAAGAAAGAGAAAATGGAACATTAATCAGAGGTGTTTCTTTCTCCTGCCTCAAAAATCAACTGCATTTTCACAAACAAAACTGTGAGAGATTTTGATCATCTCTTCTCTGCTGACCAGGCCATATTAAGTACAATATTGTTAAAGAGCTCATATTGCCATATTCAAAAACTCAAAATCACGACACAAGTTCCACTTTACCTGAGTTCATACCCAAGATAATTTTACTTATTGTGGTATTCAATTTATATCGCATATTTAAAATGAGCAAAGTATGAAGAAAAAACACCTCATCTCTTCTACTGGTTAGTACTGCAGGAAAGTGGACAAAGAAAATACATTAGTAGTGAACTTAATGAGTTAAGATCAACTATATGATAATTTTTGTCTTTACAGTTATCTGTATTAGTCTTAAAACACAAGGAAAAAGCTCATGAGTCTTTTGTAAAAATTACAAACTCTCATGATGTTGAGTTCCAGATCTGAAAAAACCTTGGTTGCAATCTTCAATTTTATTCTGTTTTTTAAATTCTATTATGCAGATATCCAAAGAGACATTTCTTTAGATTCTGGTGGAGAACCTCACTCGTGAATTCCTTTCAAATACAAGAAAATAGATCTCTAAGTACCCCAAAAGGAAGGCAATGCCAGCACTTCATTTTGAGCTCAGAAAATCCACATTTCTTTTTGCTAGTTTCCTTAAATGATGTCTTTAAAAATCATAAACTGTGTGAAGCGAGAAGAATTAAGAGTAAATAGTCCAATAAAATTATCACAGAACAGAGTTTATAAGATTCTTGCAAAGCACAGTACACATTTTCAAATCTACATTTTCATATCTTGCAGCTCTACATATGTGACAACTTCATGAGTTGCCTGTGAATGTCAATATTGTGGATATCAGTAAAAACCAGGAGATACCAAAAGAAGAAGCCATGTAAAAAGTATCTTGATAGATATAATATTGAGTGAAATATTTATTAATAAAAGCAATGTTAAAGACAATTTAAAAGTTTTTTTCCTCTGGGGCACAATGAGGTTTTGATATTTTCTGTGGTGGAGATGATTGCTACTACCAGAAGCCATTATATTTTATATTTTTCATGAAATTTATACCTATTGTTAATGTATCATTGGTATTTTCAACAGCACAGTCTCACAGTATTTCCTCTCAATTCAATGGGGAATTTTAGCAGAGAAGTACAAGACAACTTTTCCTGAACTCTCAGTCTTCAATGGAGATGACAAATCAGTACGTATTAATCTTGGCATCTACTTGGTATTGCAAAGAAAAATGAAACTATGATATTCTTCTTTTCTCAAAATTTGAATCAATATTTCAAAATGTTACATTTTCAGGGGAAAAAGAAGAAATATCATGAAAGGCTCAAAACCCTGCAAGATTTTAAACATGTCTTAGATATACTGCAATGCCATCAATGTTTCAAAGCTGTGCTTCCAGACACATAAAAATTCTCAATCTTCTTTCTACTTCTTTACAAGGGACAAGTAAGAGACATAGCAAATAAAAATGAAAGATGATTTTAAAACTTCTTCTTCAGCGTTCCATGGCATACAGTGTAATTGTCCAAAAATTTAAAGGTAGAATGAAAAATGTATTCTGAAAGAGTACAGCACAAATCCAGGGTAAAATGAAAGATTGTTAGTTTTATGTTTTGGGTCCTAAGAAATCTTAAGCTCTTAAAAAATTGCTCTTAACTTTTAATAAGATGTATGAGAATTCAGAAATACTTAAGAGCTACTATAAGAAACATCACAAGCTATGTTGCAAACCAAAGTAGGTGGGTCTCATTCACTGTAAAAAGAATCTGATTGGTTAGGATAAGGAAAATTGAGTTACATTTCGAAGAAGACTAGAACATCTGTATTTCATTAAAGGAAAGATAAGTGATGCTTGGAGCTGCTTTTTGGTGGGGGGGGTTGGTTGGTTGTTTTTTTCTTTTTTGTTTGCTCATTTCTTTTGGTTTGGGTATTTTGTTTGTTTGTTGGTTGGCTTTTCTTTGCTTGTTTGTTTTGTTTTGGGGTTTGGTTTTATTTTGGGTTTGTTCAGTTTTGGGGGGTTTTTTGTGTTTTTTTTTCTGAAAAATTAAGGTATTAGCAAGGTCTGTAATTCTGGCTGGAATCTCCAAACAACTGCAGCTCAAAAGTGCCCTCTTACAGACCTTAGCAGTCACTGTGAAATGAAGCTGGCTCAACAAACAAGGAAAATCATTTCCTTTCAAGTAGTTTTTTACAGAAGACCTGTCTGCCATGATTAAGATTTTTTTTTTTTCATATTTAGAGAATAAAAAAAAAGAAAATATTTTGGAAGATTTTTTGGATTATTGATCTAAACCATCAAAGCATGATTCTTTTATTCTGTACATATCTGTATGATTGTTCTGTATGTGTTTTCTAATTCTGCTAACTAAATTTTTCCATTCTGCTTCAACCTTTCTTTAGGTGTCATCTCCATTGGAGAGTGTTTAGGCTGATGAGACAACATATATATTATATGAGACAGTAGAAGAATAACGAATTGTCTCTAAATATGTTACAACTTAGAGGTGTCTAGCAGACTTGAAGGATGTAAGTTCTTTAGGACAGGGAAATTCTTACTTTGTCAGTGTATGGGGTAAGTATATAACACCCCTAACTATGGTTACAGCACTCAAAAAAAGGACAACTTCCCCACCCTCACCAAAAACAAAAAAACAAACAAAAACCCCCCAAACAACAAAAACACCTAAAAACAAACAACACCAAAAAAAACCCTAACCAACCAAACAAAAAGTTTAAGAAAAAAAAACCAGAACAGCATTCTTGTGCTAGAAAACAGAATCATGTTAATCCTGTGCATTACTCCTGAATTAAATTCTAAGAAGGAGGTTTGGAACTAGATGAGGTGTTAGGTCCCTTCCAACCCAAATTATTCTATGATGCAAGTTTTACTATTCACTTTAATATATTTGAAGTATCACTATTTCCATGCAAATTCATTGGGGAATAAAATGGTAAAGAATAATTCAAATTTAATCTTATGTCTCATGGCTTTCACATTGTACAGTTTATTCATTCTGTGATTTTCTGAATCATTTTTTCAGCAAGGTAAATTATGATTTGTCTAGTTTTCTAGTTACCAGATTTATTAATTAGATCAGATTATATTCCTAGAACAAACCAAAAGTACTAATGAATAATCAGTTATTTATATAATGCGGTAACACAAAAATAAATTAAAAAAACTTTTAGAAGTTACTGTTGATAAAATATACCTTAATATTTGATTTATAAATAATGTTTTTAGGAAACAGGCTGCAGACAAATTCTAAGTCTTGAAAGATATTTTTTTAAGTATTCAGATTCCATTTTAACATTAAGGCACTACAGTTCCTTTCTTCACGATATCAGTGGAAGTGTAAAGAAAATCCAAGCCACTTCAATCTTCTTCAAGCAATTTGCACCACTCTTCCAGCATAATTTTTAAATTTAACCCAGACATTTCATCATGAAAAATTCTAATCAGGAAATACTGAACCTGGTGCTGATTTAAAACACATGCTTTCAGTCCTCCTTACCCTTCCCCATTCACTCTCACTACAACTGTTAACTAAATTATGTATTTAGATTTCATTTGTGCCTCTTCAATTCCATGAATTCTCAGAGGCTGATGGAAGATGGAAATAAATAAGGGAGATGGATAATATCAGAAAATCCATGCAAATATCTGTGAGGAAACACATGAAGAATCTGGGGAAAAACTCATGCTGTTCAGTACATATCCAAAGAAAGAAGCCATAGTTTACTGCAGTGTCAGATTTCTACCATGCAGATCAGTTGCAGCAACTGGTGAGAAAATAAGAGATTCAGAGGTAAATAAAATAATATGGGATTGCATTTCTTCATTTTTCTCTTTTCAAAACTGGTTAATTTGTTATATGTTTATATAATAATATATGTATAGTATATAATGTTTACAATTTCAGTTGTGCTTTCATGTATTTTCTAAGTAGAAAACCTGAGGGTCAAGCAGCTGTAATGCATGGCAGTAAATGATTCTAAGAAGTTCTTACATGTAATTGTAGATTCAGACTTTTCCAACATTATCCATCCCTCACTTTTGTATTCTAACTGTTCCATCTCTACTTAGTGACCCTGCTGGAAGACAGGAAGGTTCATCTCGCCACTTTTTCTCCTTGGCAGATATGCTTAGTTCAACTCTTATCTAAATTTGCATCAGAAGTGTTTCAGAAAAACAAAGCTATATGACAGTTTTATAATTTCACAACAGACATTATTATAATACATTATTTTCAGGGGTTGTTTGCATTCTAAGTTGACTTTTTTGTCAGTTTTCTTTAATGGGATTCTAAAAAAAAGGATATAGATGAGTCTTGCAGTTTTGCAGTAACGTGCTTCAGGACTAAAATAAAATACTGACCAAAATCGAGAAAGGATAGCAGAAAGGATAAATGATAACATAAAAAGGAGAATCCAATGGAAATTAATGTTGTTAGGTTTAACTGGAATCATAACTGTTCATTTCCATGGAAAGACAATACAAGAAAAAAGAAAGAGGGAAAATGTTTTACCTTTTTTATCACTTTGTCCACATAACTCTACCACTATTATAAGAAATAATTAAAACCTAGTTGTTTCATGCAATGCCTAAATCTCAAAAGACCCAGTTTCTCAACA
This sequence comes from Corvus hawaiiensis, assembly GCF_020740725.1. Lineage (NCBI taxonomy): Eukaryota > Metazoa > Chordata > Aves > Passeriformes > Corvidae > Corvus > Corvus hawaiiensis. Next base: position 27,875,070 of record NC_063255.1, read on the forward strand.
CTGCCACGATTTCCTAATATAGTTGAAAATTATTCCACTTGAGAAGGAATCACTCATTGTTTGCATTGCCATCTCAAGGATGTAAAATAAAATAAATAACTTTTTGTTTATTTCAATTACTGTCTTACCAAATACACATTCAATGCCTAATTAAGAGCATAGTAAGTGGGCAGTGAGGAACAAATATAGTCTTAAGGGTTAATTTATCTGGCACTTATTTCAGTGCTTCTTTTAAAAATCTTGATTGAATGTCATGGTTTAGAAACCACATATTTAAGTGCAGTTTCATCAGTTTAGTGTCTCTGTAAATTGTTTTTGTAAAAAAGCAATATAATGACATATTATGCCATGAACCTATCTTGAAATACAGCACCACAATGCTAGACCTCACCATGACAGGTTAATTATCAAAATATTTTAAGAGATTAAGAATTAGCCAGTTGTCCTTGGTGAACTAGCAAGACAAAATAAGTTTTCTGTATATCAGAATGCAATAATTAAAAAGCAGTGTTTCAGTATCATTTTAATGAGTGACAACAGACATTCCATTTTCTTTCTACACGCCCTCTGTTTCACATAACTGTCAGTCTTAAAGAGATTTAGGCAAACGAGATAAAGCAAATGGCTTTAATTTAAGCTTGCAGGTTTATCCAAGCAAGAGGTAAAAAGTAGCTTGAATACTGAACTTATCCTTGATAATATTTTAGTATGGAGGTCTCCCTACACTCATTTTATCTTTGGTTAAGTAGTACACCTACAGAAAATTGACAACTAATTAAGAATTACCCTAATTTTTCAGTCTGTTGACAACTTATCAATAATATTTTTTAAAAGAGAAAATACTAAACCTGTTAGATTATAAGACAATATAAATTAAATATCTGTTTTACTGGAACTAATTTCCATTTCACCAGTCACTAGCTATTTATCCAAGGCCCTGGGGTAAATATGAATCCTCAAAATAATTTCAGACATCCTTTATTTTACTTGCATGATTATCCAAGTCAGTTTAGCCACATGAAAAGAGTTTGAAGCATATGATTTGCATCATGGGCCAAGCATACAGAAGCATTCCTGGAAAGTTTTACTGAATTTATGGGTTTTTAAAATTGAATTAACAGATCTTGATATGTCCTCTATAATGAGCACAGTATATAATTCACTTCCACAGGCTTATTATTGTCCATGACTATTTTTTGTCTAAAAGAGTGCTGAATCATGTAGTCTTTAACAGTTGTTTTATATATTTATGAGGTTCTGTGTAGGATGAGCTTTGCTGTTCATAGATGAATCATGACTTTCAGATGAAGGTGGGCAGAGCCCATCTGTCTAACCAAGAGAAAGAAGTCTCTATGAGAGGAAGTGTTATTTCAGCTACATACCTTTCTTATTTCCTTAAGACAAATACTTTTAACCCTTATCTATTAGTCACTAAGACTGTTTGCTACTACAGAATAAAGGAGATGACAAAAAAACAATTCTGATGTATTTCCAGTCCTAAAATTTTTTTTGGCATCACTGTTACTAAATTCAACAGGCTATAATTTAAAAAAAAGGAGGAAAAAAAAAAAACCCAAACCCAACTAAACCTGACTTTCAAAGAGTTTATTAAAAAAGTAAATTTGCAGGTAATCTTGAAAATTATTTAGTTGAAGACAAATTAGTCAATTCTTTGAAGACAGAAGAACTGAACTGCAACACATAGGTTACACTTTGTGTGTATCTTTAACCAAAACACAATGCTACTTTGTAGAACCTTTATCTTTTGAATCAAATATGCTATACAAATTAATGTCCTGAGATCTTCAATGTCAGGGGCATTAATAAGCTTCCTGTGACTTCAAAGTCATTAGTTTTGTCTTGTACACACTGCCTGTTCTACTTTAACAAGTAGTCCAGTGAATATATACAGCAAAATAATCAACATGTTCTATATTTCAGGAAGCTACACTTCAGCCTTGGTCTTACCTAGCCCAAGAATCTGACTATCCAGAAGTCCTAATGAGGTCATCCATCTCTCCTGAGATTTCTGTGCACAATTGGGCTGAAGCAAAGAATGGCAACTGAAAACAGCCATGAGGTTTGCTTCGGAAAAAAAATCACACTTCAAATCCAAACAACTGGATCAGGGCAGGAACACCCCATGATGGCAGAAGACAAAACTAAGTAGTGATCCTAGTCCAAAGAAAAATTCTGACATAAATAAATTACATTTAAAGTATTCCAAGGTCAAATACTATGCAATAATCATTGAATGGTTTGTGTTGGAAGGGACCTTACAGATCACCAAGTTCTGACCTCCCCACCATGGGCAGGAACATGAAGACACATTATCCATGAAAATTGGTATCTAACATATATGTGTTCATGAACTGTCACATGGTTTTTGGAAGACTGGCAGTAAACACACTGCTGAAAAATACAGTACTTTGCTCTTGCAGACAATCTATTACATAGACCAAATTTATCCAGAGCTTATGAAATACTGAGGCATGATATTAACTACCTATTACAGCTTGTCCTAAATGGGGAGCTCATTTAAAGATCATATTCCTCAAGAAGAGGAAAAAACTGCCAGAATCCTGATATTGCTCCTGTGCAGCATCTGCATTAGTTAGAGTGCTCCATTTGCTCAGAATCAGTGGCAGGTAAAAACACAACATTAATTAAATTTGGACTCTGTTCTAGTTATTTTTGAATGACTTGTAGAAGAAACATTACTAGTGTTTTAAGAAAAGCTAGGCACTGTGTTTCTATATAAACTACAAACAGGCAGTGTGTGTTTATATGCCTTCTGTCATGCTGCATAGAGACAGAATGTATTAGTTTCACATAAAAGCCTTCGTGTCAAAGTATAAATGAGACAAATACAGTACCATTTATAACAGACACATTGACATCCTAGATTTTAAGTAGAGCACTTGAGTAAGAATTCTATAGTAAATATTTCAAAAATTATTACTCTGAGGCAGGCTAGAAGCACTTAATTTTCAAACAGCATTATTTAAATTTTACCTAATTTTATTTCTCTATTTGTATTTTCTAAAAAAATGTGTTTTTTACAGTGCTGGAAATGTTGAATAACAAAAAGATATTAATCTTCTTGATGGTGAGTCTGTGTTGTGTAACTCATATGGACCTGACAACAAAAAGAGAGTATTCCTACTTTAAAATTCGTTTTGATTAAGTATATACATGTATGCCTGAGCAGTACCTGACATATTTTATCTCAATGCTGCATAGAAAGCAGATAGATAATACAAAGACATGTAATACCAAATTTTTCCAAGGCATTTGCATTAACTTAAAAACTAACATTATAAAAATTGCTCTCATTATCTGTAATTGTAATCTAATGGAAACAAAGAAAATCACAGAAACCGGAAATAACCAAATACAACAAAATGTTATACGAAAGCAAACTAAGAAAGTATTGAATCATCAAGGTAAAATGAGAAAATCTACTTTAATGAAAAAAAACAAAGTGTAATAATATTCTTGCTCTCCACAGCCAAGTATTTGCAAGAGCAAGAGATGACTATTAACTCTAAAAATTGGCAGATAAAGACCTTCAATAAGGCTAAAAATGTGTTAAAACCAAATCTCATTTTCTGCATTTCAAGGTTTCATGTAAGATAACTAGATCAGGCCACCTTACATGTCAAGAAACAAAATTTTCTTCTGTACAATGTATGCAGTAGAATGACTATTCATTGCAGGTGGAAGAAAAAGGATAAATTATCATAGCAAGACTGGCAGAGGCCATATATTTTACTTTGTTCTGATTTAACTCTAATTTCATATTCAGCTCAAAATACAATGATGCTGACTAATGACCTGTAACACAGCAGGTAAGTGTATAATTTGAAATAGTTCTACGTTAGTTTTAAGTCAAAACTACTGAAATAATCTTTTAATGCCTACTGATGCTTGTATCATCCAAGATAACATATTTCCCTAGGACAAAGCTAAAAGATCAGAAAAAAATCATACAAGCTCTTCTGAAAGATCACTGCCAGTCACTAAAATGTACTCCTTCAGTTGGTTAAGTATGGTCTTCTTTTGACACTCAGGACAGTTATTTTATTTACCTGAACATAGTCTAGATCAACGCAATTACACTTAATGTTTTGTTACAGAAATCTTTCACCAGATTGTCATCCCAAAAACAGAGTGAAAAGTTAGTACTTTTATGTGCTGTGTCTAAAATTATTGGTGAGACTACATCTAAGAGAAATGCTCAGCAGGGTTTGGCACTGCTTCCATAATACTCCTTTAAGTTGCTATTGCATGCAAATAGTCCTTAAAACATTTTAAAATACTACTTATTTTTACAGAGAACAACAGTGGAACAGTCAAGAATTTGTATTTTGTATTCATTTATACCAAATCTCAACAGTCAGATTCTGACTATGCCTATGTACATTTTATGGGAACATATTTTAGCACAGCAGGCACAAATTAATTTACAAAAGAAAAGTACTGCAGTTTTAGCTGTATATATTTCCCAATGATGTTTATCTTTTCAAAAGTTAAAAAAAGCGCAATTTCTATGGTGCATACAGTGGTTTACCTCTATTGAACATCATAAATTATTTAAATTTTCAAATAAAATTTCTCTGTCTCTTTTAGAAGTTAAAAATAGCTTAAAAGTTCACAGTATTAGAGAATTATATATGTGTATAGTATTTGCATTCTTTGCATTACTAATATATTAATAATATACTACATATATTAGTAATGCACATAGAATCAGACTGAAAGGAAATCATGGTCTTCATGGTTTCCAGTTATACTTAATATTTTTTAGTGTAATTGTTAGTATTCACACTCAGAGTTGGAACTCACTGTGTTAAACTCGAGTCACATATTACACCCTAAACCTATATATTTCTAAAGCGTTTTTAATAAAATCCATTTTTAAAAACAATTCAGCATTGAAAAAAGGCTTTAATGAATTGGCTTGAATTCTATAAATGTAGTAAGTTCCTATCTAGTTTGGTCTTACCTAGCCCACCTTAGAGGTGCAGCAGTAATAGAATAAATTTAATTAGTAGAATCTAATAAATTTAGATTACGTTAAAAATTATAATTGAATTTTAACAGAGAACTGATTGAGATGTCCATCACAACTGGAGAAATACATGCAAAATCTGGGAGTTAGAGGTGGGGGTGGGTTTGATGTGGGGCAGAGAGGCAGGTGAGATTGATGGTTTTTTCTCAAAAAAATATCAAAAACACAGTGGAAATAATTTTGTGAAAAAGAATATGAGAAAGAAGCAAAACTCAGCATCAGGTTCATCAACATATTGATTAGAAAGTGCCTCCATAAAAATATAATGAAAATGTCCCAACTGTACAAGCAAATCATGTAGTTTGAGCTTGCTTGCTAGCTCTTTCCTTTCCTTTCCTTTCCTTTCCTTTCCTTTCCTTTCCTTTCCTTTCCTTTCCTTTCCTTTCCTTTCCTTTCCTTTCCTTTCCTTTCCTTTCCTTTCCTTTCCTTTCCTTTCCTTTCCTTTCCTTTCCTTTCCTTTCCTTTCCTTTCCTTTCCTTTCCTTTCCTTTCCTTTCCTTTCCTTTCCTTTCCTTTCCTTTCCTTTCCTTTCCTTTCCTTTCCTTTCCCCTTTCTTCTCTTTTCTTCTTTCCTTCTCTTTTCTCCTTTCCTTCTCTTTTCTTCTTTCCTTCTCTTTTCTCATTTTTTTACATTCTCTCTCTCTCTCTCTTTCTTTCTTTCTCTTTTTGAAAGTCCTGTCCAAAGAACTTACAAGCTTCCCTGTAGAAATTATCTAATGATGCTGAGAAACCACAATTTATTTGACAAGGTCTCCAGGCAAAACATAGATTCTGATCAGGCAACAGTTGAATAAAATTCAGCTGTAGAGGTTAATTCATACTGTAAATAAGAGACCAAACAGCTGTACTTTATATTAAAAATTGGAACATGCCTATTCTATTTTTTAAGAGAGGGGATATGACATTTGGTATATTCCAGGGAAACAAGAGACATTATCCACATTGTCTCTGAAATGAGAGCCACACCTTCATAAATTAGAAGAATCATCTGTGAGTTCTCTAGAATAAAATGTCTTTGCTAAAACAGCATGTCCTTATTAAACACATTAGCTGTCCAAACTTCCTTGTACTGCTAACAAAAAGAAGGTTTAACTAATTTTTTTGGCTAAAAGGGACTCAAAGAAAGGTCCTGAAATCTTTTGTGTATCCGGGCACTACTCTTGGAAATTAAGATCTCCAGTAGATCTCATAATAGAACCATAACACATTTTTTCTGTATTTTTATTCCCCTCTTTTTTACTATACATTTGTGTTTAATGCAAACCTTTTGTTAAAGTGAGTCCATAACTGGTTTCATATCCTATCAGATTAGAATAAAAAGAAAATTTCAAAATATTTTTATTGAATTATCATAGTCCTTTAGTTAGGAACAGGAGTTTTTCCTTATTTTTCCTGGGTCTACAGAAAAAATAAATGGTGGGAACAGCACAACACAACTGAAACACCACTGCAATTTGATGCAAACTACTGACTTCCATTTATGATGAAATTATTTGAAAGCTATTCAGTTCTGCTTCCCTCAAGTAAACCATTCATTAATGCATGTAGATTTAACTGTTTCCTCAAGTATCTGAGGTTATGTGATTTGGAAATCACAGGCTATCTGCAATCATGTGCCAATAAATGGGCCGTAATATTTCACTGTGAGCCATAATTTAATTTTTAATTATCTTCTTTTGACCTCTTGTCTTTCTTCCAGAGCAACCTATTGCATATGCTTGAATGTATCAATTAGCAGTAGTAGTAGTATTTGCAGTAGAGAAAACACTGAAATTAAGAGAACTGCTGGACTGAGTACTTAATGAAGGACTTGCATGTACTTTACCAGCAGTCTACTCCTTACTGGGCAGTTATGGAACAGAACAACACTAAGCCCATTGCCACAGGGATAACTACTCTGCTGTGCAGTGCAGCAAGTCTAAGACTACACCAGGTATCGTTTTATTCATGCTAATAAAACTTGACAAATGAATTCTCAACTACTCTGTATATTGGTAGCATTACTTTCAGCGAAGCAGGATACTTGATGTTTCAATTGGCAAAGACAGTGAATTAATACCCCTGAGCTCTGCCAAGCAATGATCCAAATACAGGGACAATGGCTGCTGAAACCTCTGCTCCTTTTAAGCTGTGCCATTTTCTACCTCCTTCACTTCTTGCTGTGCCTTGCAGACCATGGCACTGAGAAACAGAAAGACTATGAAGGAAACAGTAACAGCAGGAAAAGCAATACAAGATGTTGACACTGGCAATTCATCTGATAAGATATGAAAAAGTGACTTAGGAAAAAAGTAACTCTAAACTAACAGGAAGGTATTGAATAGTTTTTATGTGATTATCTAAAATACTGTCTCACTAGAATCCAGAATAAATTTTCTCCCTCGTAGGTCATTTTTTTTGCAGATATTTAGTATAAAGTAGAGACTGAAGGAATGTAAAGGAGAATTGATACTGCATGTTATTACTTGTACAAAAATCTAGAATGGTCAGTAAAACATTTGATCAGAATATGTAGAAACTATTATAAGAATTTAATCTTCTCACCCATTGTAAACCTTCAACATAGAGCATAAAAGTTTCCTAATACCTAGTAGCTGTTCTAATGATATGGAAAGATAATCCAAAATCAACAAGTTTTATTTTTTGCTCAACAGAACTTAGGACGCAGCTCTCTCCTTCTGTGTTCATCTTCCTTTTGACCTTTTTCTGGCCAGGTCAAAGACCTTCAACCTCTGCACTAAATTTTATGAGATACTTATATGCCATTTTTATGTTGAGAGCTCTACCAGCTCTCAACACACAGGGCTATTCACAGATCTTGGAAGAAAAAGCCCCCCACTGTTTCTCTTTCACTGAAGTTCCTGTAACTTTTCAAACTGCTATAGAAATGGAGTCTGTTTCTCCAAGCATGCCACGTATAGATAGCTGTTTTTTGCAGTGCATGATCCAGAAAATTCTTACACATATGTCCATTGATTCTTTAAGATTAGATACAAGATGTTTAAAATCGGGTTGTTAATCATGCTGGAAGGTATATTTTTGTTTTATTAAATAATAAAGATTTTCCAATGCTCAGAATAAGTAGGAATTAATATATTATTTTGTTTTGTTGTAAGACCTTATGAATCTAGTGAAACAAAATCTTTTCACCAATGGGTAATTTTATTCATGTGATTTACTCTTTTTCATTGAGGGTAGAGCAGATAGTTAACTGCTTATTCACCTCATTTATTTTGTCAATGCTCCCATGTTCTTTATAATGATTCAGCTACAGTATCTGAAGTAGGTGAACTTAGTGAGCCAGAGGCAATGCTGACCAAGCAACACAGAAGCCAACTAATCAGTTTGTAGAAAATAGTTAAAATTCAGAAACAGCCAAGTCCCAAAATCCAATGAAAAAGCTCTTTACGAAAGAAAGAAAACTATAGACTGAAAAAGTAGAAGGAGAAATTTAAACAGAGAATAATCAGTTACCCTTTGTCAAGATAGGTGTACTGGCTTTGCCTGCAATACAGTCAATTTTCTCCAAAGCAGCTCACAGGGTGTTTTGGATTTGTGAAAAAAACAGTGTCGGTAACCCACCCATGTTGCAGCTATTGCTGAAAAATATATAATGTCTGCACAACATCAAAGCCATTTCTACTTCTCGCACAGTCCCAAAAGCAAGTGGGGCTGCGGATGCAAAGCACAAGCTGGGAGGAGACACAGCTGAGATCAACTTGCCCCCAGGGTATCCCATACCGCACAGCACCATGCTCAATATAAGATAGGAAGAAGAAGGAACATTTGGACTTTTGATATTTTTCTTCCCAAGTAAACGCTACACATGGCGGAGCCCAGCTTTCCCACAGAAGGCTCAACGCCTGCCTGTTCGTTGAAACAGTGAATGAATTATTTGTTTTGCTTTGCTTGTGGGGGTGGCTTTGCTTTACCTAGTAACTATCCTGACCTTAGAACACAAGTTTTTCCATTCTTACCCTCCTGATTCTCCCCCCTATCCCATCAGGGGAAAGAGTGAGTCAGCAGCTGTGTGGGGCTTACTTGCTAATTGGAGTTAAACCACAACAATATGAAAGAAGATACTTCTAACAAATCAAATTACATAAACTCATTATAAAATGATGTAACTAGAAACAATTTATCCTAACTGAATCAGAGAACAAGCATTTTATTTTCAAAAGTAATGGGGTTTTGTTATCTTATAAGTGATTACTACAGACAAGAGGGGGATAATGGTTCTCCTGGTGACCAAATGAAAAGGAACATACATTTGAAAAAAAAAAAACCAACAAGTAAGAAGTAATCCTGATAGAACACCACTTCATGTAAAATGGAGTGTTATTACCGACAGAGAAGATGTAAAATCAACCTGGTGTACCTTGTAGTCTATGACTGTTAGAGAACAGTGTGAACATGATACAGAAACTAGAAGGATTGAAGCATACAGAGGACTATACCAGCAGATTTCAAGTAACTATGACTCTTTTCTAAGGAAACCTTGGAATGAAGACAGGCCAAGCAGTGAATTAGACAGGTACAGGCATCTTCCAACTCAAATTATTCTTTGGAAGAACCAAGCATTCATACATCCATCATCAAGAATATACACATTAAATGAATTGTAACAAGGACAAAATTATGGATGCACTAATCTTTGAAAAAGAAACACTCCTGGATCATAGACTCACGGATGGAAGTAATTTTGGACTGGCTGTATAGGGACATGGCTTGTAACCCATGTTCAGAACCTAAGTAAACTCTACCTAAGTAGATTTTTAAATGAGGAAATGAATCACTGGCTGTATACAAAACAAAGGCATGAAATTGTTTTATCACAGTAATTGTTTAAGAACTGGCAAAGCAGCAGACCTCTGCCTGAAGGCACTGTGATTCAGAACTAGCAAAGAAGCTAAAAGTGCATAAAATCTGTTGGAGCTAGAACCGGATGGGAGTATTTGTGGAGCTGTATCCACTAAATCAGTAGCAATAAGCCACAATTTCACTTCCAACAATGAATACGTAACACTTCAAAATGTCACTTTCCTTATAGATTTCACAGAAGCAATAGTCTAGGAGGAAGGAGCAAGTTCTTCAGTATATTTCTGAAAAGTCTCTGCCTGGAAATGAGTGGATAATTTTAACAGTGGGTAAGGACAAGTAAGGAGGTGATGGTCTACTATCAGAGTACTGATTTTATACTAATGCCAGGAAAAAGAAAGATGACCAACTTCCCAATTTTGTATTCTTGCTAGCTCTAAGGCAACTACTTCTAAATAAATATACAGAGCATTTTATTTCCCTGCAAAAGAATGAATGCTGTACAAATTAAAACAACTACTACAAAGTGAGGCCCCTAAAAACACCCTAAATTGCCAGTTTAAAGATTCTACGAAAACTACTGCTAATAGCACAACAATAATGAGGAGAGAATTACCACATACTGAGCAGAAATTGGAGCTGTATAGTGCATAGGAGGTGAATCTTGTTTATATTTTAAGACAATAATGAAATAGTAGAGTAGCTAACACCAAACTTTCTTTAACAATGTCTTCATGTTTATCCCACTCAATGAAATTTTTGATCAGACTTTTTAAGGAATTAATGCAGAACAGAATGGAGAACAAAATGCTTTTAGATCTTGTATCTTAATTTGCCTTGCTTTTTCACCCTATAGGTTTAATTGTTGTAAGTCAAACCCATATTTCTTGTCACATATATGCCTATACGAAATTCTTGACATTCTGAACTCATTTCAGGACTTATTATAATAGCTGAAATAATATACTCCACCCATAAATAGTAACATGTTCAGAGGCGTGAATTTAATGAAATAGAAAAATGAATGCTCTTTTTAAGATGTCCTTTATCTGCTGTCCCAGTTGTGTGTTTTCCCCATGTCATAAGCCATGTTTATCTGCAGAAACTTCAAGTACAGTAACGTATCTTCTGATGAAGAGGATCTGCACATTTACATATCGAGATTTATCCTTCAAAAACAGTCTGTGTGCAAAATTAGTCATGCAGCATATACAGTTTAGCAACTTTTAAGTGGCCTAGACCACCCCCATAAGATTCAGTGACCAAAGAACAGATATACCCGTAAGATGTTATGGTCATAACATGCAGCACTGATCTCATTGTCTCTCTTCAAACAGGTGAGCTACATAACTGTGCAAATTTTAAAGAATTCAAAGCAGCTGTTCTTACTTTTAGAACCTGAAGCCCAAACCTGCTCACACAGACAACTGAAAACTAACTATAGAAAATGTTTCAAATTAGTAATTTAATTTTCTCTCTACCAAAGGAACACCATGTTACAGCAGTCTAAAAATCTTCAGCACAAAGACTGAATATCAGCATTCTTTAAGGAACAACGTATAAACAAAGATATTCCTTAACAAAAAAACTCGAAAGTCAACTAAAATAAATACTATATAGAGAAAAAGTGCTCACAAAGCAGACTTCCTGACTGGTATCATTACCATCATACCATACATACCATTGCTATGTATAGCAAAATCTCCAAGTGCAAAATAGAACACTGAGCCTTTAGATTAACTGATCACTGAAATCTCATTGATGCAGTGGGCAGTAGATTTTTGTTGCATGTTGAATCTCAGGGAACTTTTTTCTTCATTTACAATTATATCATTTTTCCACATTCTCCCTCTACCACCCCCCCCCCCCCCGCCTCCCCCCCCTCGCGTTCTCTTGTACTGCTCTTGTTTTCAAATGCTCTGGACATTTTTACACATCCCTGACATGAAACAGGACAGACTTGAAGCAGAAAATAAAGCAAACTAGAAAAAAAATACTGACCTACAACTATATTCCATCACAAGATACGTTTGTTAGAATCCAGTTTTCAGTTGGGAGGTTCACTTTGGAGATAAAAAGAAAATATGTACTGACAATGTCAAAATTATTCTGCTTCCAAAATCTGTTCTCCTTTCAAAATCTGTTTATATTAATACACATTTTAATGACACATGAAAACATGAAGATGAAATAGAAACAAAAGACAACACAAAACATTTCGGATCAACTGTTATTGATTCATTTTTAGTTGTTCTCTGGAAAATAACAAGTTGAGGAAAACCAGATTTATCTGGAATTAAAGCAGTTCTCTAAATTTAAAATCATGAAACAGAAATGTAGTTTTGGAGCATTACTGGTTGGTGCAGCTGAATCCAAAAGGAAAGAGTGAGAATTACGTGTGCTAGAGCACACTCTTTCACTCAATACAAAGAAACTCATGTCTAGCAAGAGGTAGTTATGGATCTCACTTTCCAAATCTCTATGCAAACTAGGATTTATATCTTTGAGTTTGTTTTGATGTCCTTTTCTTAAGGAAAGAAACTATGAAACATTTTTTCTAGAAGTCTTAAAAACAATCCCCAATGCCTTCCTCTTCCCCTGCATGCACCTTACTGCAAATCATATTTCAGAATCTGGTCTTTAGCTTCATATTCCCAACATGAATTACAAAATAACCTAAGTGACTTTAATTGCAAAAATGAGCAACTGTCTATTTTCGATTATCAAAATACAAAAATGTGTCATTTTAGAAGCCAGCACAGTGTATCTCCTCTATCTATTATTTCCTTAGTCTGTACATATGGACAATAAAACATTGGTAAAGATGGCAATTTATTTTAACTCTCAAGTCAAAGTCACACACCTCTGTTTTTTAAACACTTAAAAACTATTTTCTAATTTCCTTATTTTCTTAGTCAGGTTCCCTCTGCTTTTTGGATTTTTTTTTTAAAAAGGTCATCTAGAGAAAACATTCATATTATGTTCATTCACAATGGATTTTGGGTTTCCATTTAAATAATGCAGTTGAAATCTTCAGAAGAAATTAATACTGAAACACTGAACACTTATATGCATAGTAATATGCAAAAGAAACAATTTCAGAATTAAGATACAAGCTTCAACACCTTTCAGAAATAAAAGATCACTTAATACCTGTGAAACTGTATGCTGTTCTTGGAAATAGTGTCTCTTGCAACCAATTACAAGTGTACTTACATTTCATTTGCCTTCAAGAATCTGAGATTGTCTCCTCTCTCAACAGATAATGTACACTCACCATTAACTCTCTGTCAATGACTCCCACCTTGCATAGAGTAGAATAATAACACCATTCTCATTTGCTTCCCCTGTAAAAAAGCTTGAGGGCATAGTGTTATAATGATTTGTTCATCTTTAATTGTGCAAATAAATCTTGGTACTACCTTGGTAACATCCAGTTGTCTGATCTGCCACAAATCTAAGCAAAATCTATGGTCAGACCTTTCATCCTCGTCCCTCCAAAGGCCCTTCCTTCCCCCCTAATATGTCTTCTTTTCCACCTTTTCAACTTTGACATTTTTCACTAAATAGATACGGCTTTCCAAGGCTGACTGCTCCATCACAGATGAAAAAAAAAAAGAATTAAAAATATTCTAAACTATAATTAATTATCTAAATTCAGAATTTTTGACTTGCAGCTATTGAAATTCTAAGTGCTGACAAATACTTACAATATTTCAGGGCTACTGGGGTTTTGGTGCTTTGGTTTTGATGAGTTTTTGTGTGTTTATTTTCATATCTACCAGGTCCACTCAAGATTTGCTGTCTGTACTGGGTGATGCAGCACAGGAATATTGTCAATGTCTCTTACATGAATTATGGGAAGTAGAAACAGAAAATAGAAAAGAAAATAAAAAAACCTACCCAACACCCAACAACAAAACAAATATCACCAAAGCTTTACAAAGAAAAAGCATATAGCTCTAGACACAGAGGACACCACTAGCAAATATCAGTTGTGAATGCTAAGTCCTTGCCCACAGCTTTCATGGCTCCAAGACCATCTGCCCCAGTTTGGTTTAAGTCAATCCAGTGTTGTAATGCTACATGAATGATACTGTGCCTCATTTGCACATACAACAATTCTCACATAGCTTCATAATAAAAAAGACCAAACACTTGGCCTACTTGCAAATGAAATCAATTTAAAAAAACCATTTATCTTTTTCATGCAGATCAGTCCAGCTTGGGTTGATCAGAAAAGTATCCCCTGAGGACTATTTGCAAGAAAAGTGAATTAGAGTATTTGCTTTACTCTGTGTGAATTCACCCAAGGTGAATGTGACCAGAGTGCATTTATCTGTCAGTTTTAAACTTTCTCTTCTAATTTCTTGTGTTTTGAAAAAACAAAACTATTTAGTTGCTGGAAGTAGCAAGGTAACTCTAAGGAAATGGATGCTTACTACAAATCTGTGTATATTTGACAGCTAAGTCTTGAGATGTGAAACTAGTACTAAATCTCTCAGGAAAATCCTCTTACAAGAGGCAATGTGTAAAGATTTTAGTTTCCTTTCTGGTCTCTGGAATAAGGAATCTTATTTCTGCCAATACACATTACACAAATGAAGGAGGAAGGACAGGGAAGTAGGCACCATCCGGAGTGACAGGTCAGATATTTCAGCACTCAAAGTAAAACAAAGAACAACACTTTTAAAAATTCAACTTAAAAGAAGGAAAATATTTTTGTCCCCCTTTTTCAGTAAAATTATCAGTCAAATATCTCTCTTGGAGGAAATGGCCTCAAGATGCCCCAGGTGAGCTTTATATGGGATATTAGGAAAAATTTCTTCACTGAAAGGATTTTGTGGACCATGGAAGTGGTTGAGTCACTATCCCTGTAGGTATTTAAAAGCAGTGTAGATGTGGCACTTAGGGACATGGTTTAGTGGTGGACTTGGAAGTGCTCACTTAATGGTTGGACTTGATGACTTTAAGAGGTTTTTTCCCCAATAAAAGGTTCTATGTCTCTTCTACAGTGACATGTCAAAGGACCATGCTGTTCCTAGCTTAAACATCCAACACTGAAAAGTCCTGGTATCCATCTCAGATATGATGTTTCTTCTTAGGATAGTTTATCGGCAGTCTTCAAGATCCAAATACCTATAAACCAGGTATTTCTCTGCCTTCTATATACCTCAGACTCATGATTTGTGACTTAGGAACCTCTGCACTCCAATCCTAACAGTCTTTGTGACTGCTTCTTAACCTATCCATGCAAAAGCAGCAGGAAACAGGTTGAAACAGCAGATTATATTTAACCAGGAGGAAAGAAGGTAACTGTGAGAGAAAGATTGCTGGGAGTAAGCTCTTCTATTAAGAATACTGTTCAGGCTGTACTATATGAAGAAACCCAGAGGAATTTACCTTTAATATCTGTCATTCTGATACGAGCCAGTTGGATCTGTCATGCAGAGTAAGAGCTTAAGAACAAAATGATCTACACAAAAGTGTCACTGATAATCTTTGATAGTCAACTTGAAGAGCCTGATCTGTCAAAATATGTCCATATTTACCAGCTTTTCATAAATTCGACTGCATCCATTATTGATTTCAACTGCACTTATCTGGCAGCCACACCTCTTCCTCAGTACCCAGAATCTAGTGATAACTCTATTATTCAGCATCCCTTAAGACATTTGAGTAATCCACCAGCATCACAGAGATGGTGTCTTAATGGAAAGGAGGAGATAAAAACTTATCCCTTCACCTCAATGTCATGTTGAAACTGCCTTTTGTATATTACTTCCTTCATTTCCAAGAGAAAATACTGATCATTTCTGGCACAGTCTTGAATGACTTTTGTGACTAATCCTAACAACTGATGACCTCCATTTGTAAAAAAATTTGAGCAAATTTATATTTGTTTCCTGATGGTCTTATTAAAATGTACTTTAAGTGAAACAAGTATAATTTCAAAGTCTCTTTTTGAAGACAAAAGACGGTGTCTTATTTGAATTGCAATATTTAGGCAAAATGCTGGGGATGTTTTGGACACAAATTCAAAACCATCAGCTGAACTCAGCACAATCTGTATTTGGGGAAAATAACCTTTTTTTTTGAGAAATTTTATTCACATAGAAGATAAAAGGCAGTGGCACATAATGTGTCGAAGAAACACATTTATATACAATTCTTACATAGGCTCCTTGGATGCAACACCAGAAAGTGATTTCAAATCTACTATTAGCTGTAAAATACAGATTTTGTATATCCTATTTGTTTTTTTCAGTTAGTTCTTATATCAACCTGACAGAACAAATGAACATTGATCAAATGTTCATAATACCATATGAAGTTTTTCACTTTTAAGCCAATTTTTTTTTTGTTGCCTCATAGAAATCACAATCATCACTTCCATCAAAGTTCTAAACAAAGATAAATTTTTTCCTACTAGGAATGTGTATGTTCCAGCCCTACACTTTTTTTTTTTTTAATTTGTTTTAACCTGAAACACATTTTGGTCCCCTGGGCAGAAGTTACAGTGACTCAGTCACTTTCACCAGATGGCGTGCTTCTTACTGAATTGAAAACTGCGCTGAAGAAAGAGTATAATCTTACTGGCATGACAGTTTTCAAACCAGTCCCACTTGCAGAGATCTAGAGAAAAGAAAGACATCTTTCAAAATCAGCATTTTGTGGTAACAAAAAGTTGCACAGTCTCCTGCTCAGTAACTGTATTGAAAAAGAAAAATGTAAAGTATTTCAAGCAACATATTGGAAAAAAAATGCTGTGAAACAAGAGGCTGAGCAGACATATTTTCATTATGTTTACTAGTAATAAGAACCAATTTTTAAATTTTGTTTTGTATTAGCCTTGCTTCTTGTATGAATACCAACATTCCTCCTGAAAAATAGTAGCACAGTTACATGAAAACAGACCCAAGAAAAACTTGTAACCATTACATAATTTGTGTAACATCGGGATAAAAAGGAGTACCTCGAAGCAAAAGTCTGGGGCTTAAATGGAAACAAAAGACAAAACCAAAAGTTCATCAGTGACCTGAAGTTTGGAAAAGAGCTGAAAAGCATGTGTAATGCCTTTTGTTAATGATTGCACATTTTCTTAATTAAATGCTTCATGACTTTTCCAGCAATGATATGAACAAGCTCTCATGTTAAATCAAAGCAGAAATGCTATTAAACAATTGAGTAAATCTTTAACTGGTTTACGTAATCATTTTAATACAATAATTTGTACCACTTGAATGGCTGCAAAAGTCCAACTGAATTACAGTGGCATCTTAATACATAGCCCGTTTAACTGTAGTAAAATAAAAACATGGCTGCATTATTATGGAGTCCTTCTTGAAACTTTTTGAGGAGAGTGGAGGGGAGAAGAGGGGATGGGAGGGAAAGATAGGATAGGAGCGGGGTAGAGGAGAGGAGAATTAATTCAACCACTACTTGGAAACTTCAGTACTATTTATTTACTTCTATTTACATATTTTTTTACCAATCGAACATATTGGTCTACCTCCTTCTAAGGTCTTCCTTTAACAATCATTAGCCAGTATGTATCTTTCAGTGGTTTGTGGAATTCTTTTTATTGTGCCTATATAGAAAACCTGCAAAAATGTTTTTCAGTCCAATATATCATTGTGACACTAGTTGCTAAAAGGCAAATAACTAAAAGATAACCACTGTTATAACTATTGCTCAATAAAACATTTTATTTCATGTAAGGAATATCCATTTTTCTTTCTTAGTGACAGAAGCTACAAAGAACTTGTTATGACAGCAGTAAAAAATTCTTCATGTTCCTAAAATAAAAATCAAACTTTTCCAAGACATCTTAAATTTCTTAAGAAAAATAAGAGAATGTTCTCTATGAATATGTATACATGTGCTTGTTAAAAACTCTAAAGTTCTGTTGTACTATATTCAAGTAGTCCTTAAAGAAGGGATAGATTACTCACTAGTAATTAAGATAATGTGGTCTTATTTTACTTTAAAATAGAAAGAAAATCCCACCATACTCAGAGCCGTCTTTTCTTGTTTCATTGTAATACAACCTGTAAGTGTTGAGTTTACATACCTACTATTCCACAGTTGTTTTATACATGTTAACTTAGAGAAGACCCACAGATAGATAATCTAGTCAAATCTGGCTGTTCCTTTGGAAGAATGTCCTTTTCCTAAAATATCTGTAGAGAGGCATCTTTGGTCTGATATTTATGTGGTTTCTGCAGTGTTTGAGACCATATGTTGGGCCCTGGGAAAGAACTGTACTGTTACCTCTTACTGTTTAAAAAATACTCAGAAAAAGCAACAAACCCAGACATGCACCCTGTAGCACAAGCCTTTTCATTAATGGGTACTGTAAATACTCCTCCTCTCAAATTTACTGTCAAGACTATTACTGATCCTACTGATTTTACTGTCAAAGATTCAGCATTGACAAAGCATCTGTAGAGATAAGTTCACTAAATTTTTACTACAACAAAAAAGCCACCATGTTGTACAACACAAAACCAATGTGCTTATTCAGCACAATTTAGACTACTCATTTGAGACAATTCAGTTAAGCCCCTGAGACTTATACAAAGCACTAGATCGAGTAACTTATGTAATATTGTAACCATGAATTAATCATGTTAGAAAGTCTAGGTTATTGTGAAATGTACTAGGTACAACTGACTGGAAAACTCATCAGATATCTCTTAAGACTTCTTCAAGTGTTCTTGTAGTGTACAAAGTGATATTCCATTTCATATAGTTCACCATTAGAAGCATTTATATTTAGCATTTTTAACAAAGCTGCAGTGTTTTCTATAGCTTCTTAATATGTTACATTCTATGAAGCAGTAACTGCCCATGGTAAC
This sequence comes from Corvus hawaiiensis, assembly GCF_020740725.1. Classification (NCBI taxonomy): domain Eukaryota; kingdom Metazoa; phylum Chordata; class Aves; order Passeriformes; family Corvidae; genus Corvus; species Corvus hawaiiensis. The sequence continues at coordinate 27,893,821 of NC_063255.1, forward strand.
TTAAAAGATTTGGTAAGTGCATTTGTAAAGTTATCTAGCTGTAATCACTGTACAAGAAAACCTGCAAAATATTTTTAGATTGACATCAGTCATGGGGTGCAGTGTAACAGAATGCTCTTCCTCAGCAGGGGTAAAACAGTTCACACTTTACCCTATATTGAGAAAATTATCAGTGGTGGACAGAGGAGCGAGAGTCACACTGCTTTTGGTAATGAAGAATGCTGACACCTCTCTGACTCTTCAATCTCAAAGCCAAATATTACGAGGATGGGAAGAACAATATCTTTCCTGAAGGAAACTGGCACCAGTAAAGGTGTGGCAAAATTTCTAATAAGAGAACAAACTAGTGATAACAGTTGATAAGCAGATGACTTATGTAAAGCTGCTGAGCTGACACAGCTGGCCTGGAGATATGACTGACAGTCAACCACTTTATACTACAGAAGCTCCATCCAACTTTTTAATGGCAGAATCTTCTAATATACATCCCCCTTTGGAGTTTGTGTGGAGATTACTTCCTTGAGTTGGGACATTCCTGAAGGTTACTCCTCAAGGCTGAGAGAAAAAGATTTACCCATGTCATAGGTATGGTATTGGGGAGTAAAGTCAATCTGTACTTAATTATTTTGATAGCTTTAATAGAATTGCTTCAATATTGTTTCAAAAAAATCACACTATAATAGCAGTTATGACTACCTATATTCTGTAGTTAAAAATTCTGAATTCTTTTAGTCTCATCATTAACATGATTGTCATCTATTTAAATAAATTATTTATCTTATCCTTATATTTGTGTTGCCACCTTAATCCTACAAAGGACAAAGTCATATAAAGGCTCAGTTGCACTTATATAATCCTATAGACCTAAACTATTGACCAAGTCTGTACTAGGATAGGACCCAGATGCACTTAGACACCTCTCTGAGAAGGTGTTGAGAAAGGAAAGTGGTCCTTTCTGAACCTCATGACTCGACAGCAGGGTCTCGCTCATAAATCTTTTTGAAGCTCCCTTTCTGCTCACACCTATAAGGAGCTTTTATATATATAAAGAAAATCAGTATTTCATATATAAATGCATTCTACTCTCATAAATAGAATAGCCCCAAATTATTGTTTGCTACTTGCTCTTCAAAGTAAGGTTTCATAACTGGGTATATGTTCAGAAGTGAAACAGGCCTTATTTTATTATTTTTCAATTCTAATACCAATAATGAAACAAAGTGGCCAATTTTCAGTAACTTTGAAATGAAAAGTGAGAAATACCTGAAACTTCCAAAATCTCCTAAGACATTGTAAATAAAACCCTATTGAATGTTTTCTAAGTACCTGGATAACTACTTCATCAAAGAAAAACCAAGAGGTCATTTTTTTTAAAAAAAAAAACCTTTCTGTGTTTTTATGGTTGAGTTTTGTTTCCCCCAATTTTTACTAAAAGAGGATCCTTTTCTACAAGGAAATGAAGACAGAAATGCGGCAGCCTCATTCTCCTGCCAAGCAGAGTATAAAATGTGTGTCTGGTTTTTTATAGCTATAACAGAAAGCAAGGCAGTGAGGAGAGTAGGGGAAGAAGATTTTAGTTTGACTTGAGTCAAGTAAGACAGAACAGCCTTAGGCATAGCAGTGCTATCCTGTGTTACTAAAATCACTTTCCAAGCAGTATAAGAAAGTGACTCATTTTAAGACATTTCTGTTGTTACAGTGCAGTCTATGTGACATTTCTTGTATAATTCAGTCACACTTCAGTTTCTCTTAAGATATTCACCAATTCAATGAACTGTTCTCAGAAATTAATATAGAATGAGATTCAGATTCCAATCACTGGTGAGACATACTCGTAAACAGGACTGCTTACTCAGGTGCTGGTGAAGAAATGGTTTCCCACTACAACACTGGCAAAGTCCACAGATGTCATTCTTTAAAACAAAACTGCAAACTTGGAAATCAGACACAAGCATACTGATATAAAAACCAGCAGGAGATAGAAATCAGTAAGTGTTCCTGTAGTGATATGCCTATATCAAACACTTGGTTGCAGCATGGAGATGTCAACAACAGTTTCATTATCTAGGGCAAATAATTCTTCAGCCTAGATTCTTCCAGTTCAAACCTAGCATCACTACTGCTTCATCTTGCATTCTACTTTAATCCAAGAATGCTACTCAAAATCATATGTAATCTGACACCCTCTTGAACAGAGTATTACCATGCCAGCACTGAACTCAGGCCTCCAGAATCTTCACATCAAAAATGATGGATTATGAAATAAACTAGATTTTATGGATTTCTTTGGCATCCCTTCTTGAGGTTCCAAAATTAGTAATGGATAATTTCTGCAAAATTTATTTTCATTTAGCTCTCTATAAGGGAAATGACCATCACCTGCACCTCAAATGTGCAGATTATTTAAAATTATAATTTCACAAGACAAACCAGATTAAGTAAATGCATAATGAAATTCATGTCTTCATTTATGGAAGTAATTTAAGAAAAATAATTTAATTTCATTTTTGTTACTAAAAAGAAGCCAATTGTTGAAAAGCAATTCATGTAATAACTTCAACATTTTCTGTCAAAGTATCTATAGTTTTGTCTTTGAAAAATATTTTCTGAAAGTATCAAGATAACTACTGTTGCCTTTTTGTAAATGCATTTTTGAAAGGATAGCCACTACATTTTAAGCCCTTAAAATTGCCGAGCTGAAAAAAGCCTTTCATTTAAAGCTTCACAATCATTATCCTACACAGTATGAACACATGGGAGTGTTAATTTAATTTTCATCAAAAGCTAGACTGGTAAATCCTGTCTCTAGAAATAGACCCCAAAATCACATGCACAGGTCCAACTACCATCATAATTCCAAAGGGTAGAATTCTTTGCAAGTGACAAGCTCAAAAATTAGTGTCTGATTCTTTAATCATTCAAAATTAGACAACAGAGAATGCCTACTGGCTGTCATTACTGACAGTATTGGCACCTACTCTTGAAAGAATCCCACAGTGAGTTTGATATTAAGAGAATCTCAGTCAACTTCTGGTTAAAAAATGCCTTGCAGTTCTTCCAGCCAGAACTGAAAACACTCCTGAGACAGCTTTACTGGAGATCAAAAGAAGTTCCATTTATATGCAGCCATTAGGCATGTGTACTCTTTTATACTGTTCTTCAAATAATTAAGGAACCACACAGGCCTGGAGCCCCAGTGTGCCAGAGTGCCATAATAACAGAACAACAAATTCCAGGAGTAAAACAGACCAAGGCATAAAGACTTTCAAAGCACTACCCTCTACAGAAGTCCTACAAAACTTGTTACCACATCATATTTAACTTTAGTAACAGATTCAGTGATGGTGTCCTAAACTTTGAAAAGATGCTGAACACAAACAACAGCTCCTGCTTCCTTTTTTCTGACAAGGTGCTGCTGATGATGGTTTTAGGTCTGCGAGGACCTTTAATTTTGTAGTTGCTATCTAGTAACAGTGTTGTTGCAGCGATGATGTCCTAAGTACATTTTTGACCTGGGGGTAGAGTTGTTAGAGCAGTCTATTCACAGAAGTGTGTTGAATTAATAGCATTCAGCCATACACTGTGCTAGCACTCCAGTGACAGAAAGGATTAAATTGTCTCCCACCTTCTTGTTCCTTATGCACTTGGCTAAAGACTGCATTGACTGCATTGACAGCTGAGCAATAGAAGATTAGAAAAGCTAGAATTGCCAGCTAGCAAGTTCAGGATTATGCAATCACTTTCCTGCCAAGAAGTAAAAGATACACTTAACATGCTGATTTACAACTGAAGAAGATACCACCAACACAGAAATTTAAGATTGTTCTCATTGTGGCTTTTCCCTGACATTTGCTATTTTTACTAGTCCTGGAACAGAGATTATCAAACATGTTTCTCTTCATGCCAAACACTTAACCAAAACATCATGTTCAGGGATTTAACCTTCCTGAAAAATTATTCAATTTTTTTTTCCATTTGCCACAAATCCCAGATAAATAATACCGCAAAAACAGTAACAATTCATTATTCCATGTAAAAAAGAACAGAATTATTATTTTAAGAAAAGGAAAATGAAACTTCTTAAAAAAACCATAGAGCAGTGCCATCTAGTGATAGGCACCATATATAAAAAAAGTTTGCATTAATATGTGATGCAAATAGAGTATTATCAATCACTGAGCTTGATTCTTTTCTCAGGCAAAACATTTGTGGAACAAGCTGCAAGGGTAATAACGAGTTATATCAGAGGTCATGCACTTACCACTTCAAGAGAGCTCAGCATTTGCATTTCAAATTAAAAATGCTACTAGCAGCATATTCACAGGAAGAATCTATCACCCCTCACTACACAGTGTTAGGAAAGGAGTTAATATTTTCAGTGCTCTACAAATAAAACAGAATAAGTATTAGTGAGCAGTATCTCTGTTGGTACCTTTGAAGGATGTACTGGTAATTATTAACTGGAATAAAACTACATGAGAAACAGAAAACTACATTGTTCATACGCAGATCTAAATTATTTTCCTGACAGCTGCAGAAAATTGTTCACTTATTGTATTCTAAGTGAACCCTGACCATAAATATTCTTAAATATTGGATAGCTTGTATAAAAATGTAAGAATGCAAGCACAGGAGATAATGCAAAGAAGCAGAAATATTGATTATTTTCCAGTTTGTGGAATATTTCATTATTAGCACCTGCTCCTAAAATCTTGGTGTGCTTTCTCGTAACAACGATAAATCACTGAAATATTATTTTGGAACTCAGACTTAAAATTTGCATTAAAATGTATGCAAAAATATGCACTAAACTTCTTTTAAAAGGACATCAGTTTGTATTATAAGAGTAACAGATCATTTCTGCCTGTGTGAACATAGAATGGTAGAGCAGAAGTTTCAAAAGTACTTGAAGCTATGCTCTATCTGCTTACCATAAATTTCAGAGAGCCTTAGTAGTCTAAATCCTTCTGGTGAGTTTAAAATGTAATTGCTTTAATTCAGATCAACAGAAAGGACCACACTATTATGTATATATTATGGCATTGCTTTCTGCAGTTTTCTGCTTGCTTCAGAAAGACTGAACAAACAGTAAATTATAAAGTTTTGTTAGATGTGTAGCCTATATGAAACAGAATGTACTGGTAACTTGTCATGGGCCCAAAGCCATTACCTAATTGTCAGAGTTATTCACAATTTCAAACCAGAGATATGATCATACTGCCTTCAAATAAAATGTTACAGCAGAACATGTTCTATTTTGACAGCTGCTTAAGAAAGCATACCCATGTTACACTCCAAATTGACTTTGCATGTCTGACACCACATTTGAAGCAGTTTAAGAATTTCTAGCTGTGTCGGCTTTCTGTATCTGTTTGTTCTCTTTTCTACCTCTGTGCTGTTTCAAGGACATGTCCAGAGTGAAAGTACTTGAAGACAACAATAATGATATCTCTTTCAATCAAAAGCAGAAAATTTTAAAAATACACCAGTTATCTGCATTTCCTCCTCTCTACCATTCTGGCACAGTGTTTTTTCATGTGTCCAGAAGTCATACAAAATATTACTAGTACCAAGAGAAACACCATACAGTTAGGATGGATATAATTAAAGCAGAAATATAAGTTCTTGATATATTACAGGCGCTCATTTAGTGTCCTTACATATATCAATAATACTGTGCTGATGCCTTTTCCTGGTCTTAAAATCAAGACTGAGGCACGGTTAGAAGGGGGAAAGGGACTTTACCTTGATATTTATTTTAAGGATCCTTAGGTGCACACATCCAGGTCATATGCATCAAGATGCACCTCGCCGAACCTACCCCCAAAGCTCGGGTATAACATTATAGGTTTTACTAATCAGCATATTTATCAAAGATTCCCCAATGAGAGGCTCAAGTGAGCCCCCCTCCCCACGGAACCTTCCCCTGGATGGTTCTATCTTGGTTTACAGAATGTGCTCTGGAGAGGACCTTGGGGTTTGGGGCACACTGATCCCTGGCTACGAAGCTTCTAAAATGTTTAGTCTCTTAGCTTGACAAATAAGTCTAAGAATGTAGGCAAAAAGCACTAAGAATACAGAAGCTGTAAAAAGGTATAACAGGGGTATAAAAGAAAAGGCAAAAAATCTTCATGGCATCAGTTCTACTGTGTGAATAAAATAAAACTGTGACCTTGATTACATATTTAAGTGTAAATTCTAGCAGCCATGGACATGATACAGATTCCTCATACAGAACTAAAATTATGAAGATTGATTCTTCTATATGAAATATCTCCTTACTTCCACTAAAACTCCATTTTCTAGCTAAACGGTGTCTCTGAACTGCAAACTAAGCAATAGCTTCATAGCTTTATAAAAAGATTCAGTGAAAAAAAGCCATTATCTTTAGATGCACCAAATATTCAGTACTGTTACCCTAACTGAATGAGCAATGAACTGTTTGAGCCTGCTAGCTCCTAAATCTCACCATAATCTCTTTTCTGCAATTCTCACCTGACATCTATTCAAACGAAACAGAAAACCCTAAATACTTATAACAAGCTGATTTAAAGTAAGACCAAGCAATATTAAGCAGAAGTAAAAACTCAAATTTGGTTGTTGTACAATTTAATATCAAGATGGTGTATTGCTATAACACACTACATGATTATAACCAGATGATGTAAGTGTTTGAAGGCTACTGTCTACCCACATTTCAAAGTAACATGTGAACTGTTTTAAAGCACGACTATGAAGAATAGAATGTACTGGTCAAACAGCCATGTAAATCAGGTTGGGTAGTGATGCAGTAACCAATGGAGCAACAGTTAAATTGATGGTTCCTACTGTCTGGTACCCTTCCTTTTGAGCAATGTAAATTGCTTCAGCTGAACAGTTAAAGCCTCAGAGGAAAAGACAAACCTCCTGAACACAGGGAAGCAATTGCATAACATGATGTAATACAAAATATTTTTTATGATATTCAGAGCATGCACTCTTTTTTTATTTTTTTAAATCTTGTTTTGTTCATCTATTGCTGTTAAAAAAACTTTGCCTGGATAAAATATCTCTATAGTTTTGGGGAAAAAAATCCTGAAATTCCTATTTCAATACTGTTTGGTTAATGGATTATTAATTTTAAAATAGTTAGTAATTCAAATTTCTTTACCCATAACATGGCTTTTTTTTTCTAATGGGAAAAAAACCCAGAAACTAGAATATTTGTTATTAAATACCCTCATCACATCTCTACCTTTTCCATTTCAAAGCTTTACCATGTTAATCTTAATGTACGTGTAGGATTTTAATTATTTACACATGACACGGATTTTTTCTTTTTTACCTTTGTGTGTTTTCAAAACTACAAAAACTACTGACAAGGGGAAAGTCCAAAATAATTACTGAATAGATATAAGCAAGATTTTTGTATCCTTCTTAATAATTTCTTATTTTAATGTACAAAACTTTTTAACTTGTCTTTCCACAGTAATTGTTTGACAGGAGGAATTTGATGACTTATTTTGCAGTCCCCAATGCATAACACTGCCCATTACTTAATTACTTGTATGTCAAAGTAGAAATTATATCTATTTCTTAACAGAACTGGTTTTTTCAAAGTCCCAAATGACTCCTGTGCTGAAAACTCTCTCCCTAAAAGAATAGAAAAGACCTAATGGCGCAACACAACTTCCATTTTCAGAATATGGTCTGAGAAAAACAGAGAAGTCTTGTTGTAAGGAATAAAAAAGCCAAATTATTTACAATCTTTTTCCTTTCTTAAGAACACGTGTGCAATTTTGTTCCTTTAATCAAGCATTTTATAAAAATATATGAAGAGCTTGATAAAATATGTTATCAGTAAGAAAAGTGTTTGATAGTAAGAATGCAACTGTACATTCACTTTAAGCCATGCTGGCAGCAAGAATGAAGCTGGGCAGGACTGTTTTCACAGCAGATTTGTATGCTTGTCTCCTTAAAGTGGGCAGCAATCATATCCTCCTGATATGTTCATCTAGATGTTTTGGGATGTTGACTTCATTTCTTTTTTTCAATTACTTCCTTGGGGTTTGACTAGTACTTAGTAATTTCTGACATAATTTTTCTTCCTAATAGTTGGCTATCCTCCAGGTCAGACATAGCATTTAAAAATAAATTATAGATTCAGAAGTCACTCAGATGCTCAGCTATGCATTTCCTTCAGAAATCTAGGAAGCAAGCTATTGCAAGCTTATTATTTACTGCAGTTTAATTTCTACAATTGTTCCACTGCCTTTGATATGTCTTTTCACTACCTTTGTAATAACTCTAAGATAATTACTTCCTCCTCATTGTCTATGGAGACAACAGAAACAAGAATTTCTTGGGGTTTAAGCTTATGTGAATCTACTTATCTACTTTATAACCTATTCTAGCAAACTCAATCCATTCCCAATTGGAATGAATTCTTGTTTGCACTAGGGTCTGTTTATGTTGTGAGCAAAGAGAAATTTTATCTCAAATTAAACCGATCCTCCCACTCTTTGAAGGCTTTCACTATCCAGACTGCAAGAAATGAATATATTCTGTTTTCAGATGTTACCTATACCCAAAGTGCTTCTTTTCCATTTCAAAGTGTGCCAGTTTACACTGGGAAAGAGAGAGTCAAAAGCTGGCATGAGACAGGTATTTTCTCAATAGATTTGGTTGGTCCCACTCAGTAGTCCAAAAAAAAAAAAAAAGAAAGACAATCGAAAGGAGTATAAAGATAAATGCTAATATAGAATTCTGCATATTCTTCCAGACTACATCATGTACCGGCATAAACACAACCTATTTTACCATGGTTCCTCCCCACATACATTATAACATTAAATTTTTCCTGGCTTTTAAACCAAAAATCTATTCCTTCTACTAATGGTCAAAGTAATACTTTCTATTTAATAGAATGGTAAGCCTCATCTTTTCTTCTGTATAATTGTCCTGGTTTTGATAGTTGCATACAGCATGGGAGGCATTCAGAGGAACATCTAAAGCAAGTCTTGTACTCAAATGTGACCATTGAAGATGAGTGGTTTTCTGAATCTTAAAACTTTCTAACACCCATGACAGGAACAGCAACACAGTCTCATTTTCTAGGACAATTATTGCTATGCCTGGAAAATTGAATCACAGTGTTTAAGCATATGTGTAGTTGGTTACTTTTGAGAACAGCCAGGAGCATTAATGCTGAAAGGCCACAGGTTTGTCTGGCTCTCTCATTCCCAGTCACACACCACCCTTCCAGCTTCAGTCTTCCCTATTTCTTTCCACTTCAGAAACATGAGACTTTGTCACAAGCAATCACAAACTCTACCTCCTCTTTAGTGGGGCTGGCATCTGCTATCTATCCCAACTAAGGATCTGCAGAGTTGTAAAATCTCACAATCTTGAAATCTCTCCCTCCTTTTTTTCCTCCAGGGCCTACAGGGAAGCAGAATTTCTTGTTCCCAAGGAGCTTGTTTCTCTTCTTATGTCTCTTCTGAGGTTATCTGCAGTCTCTATAACCATGATAAAACATAGTTTGGTCTTTGTATGTGTCCTTCCCACACACGTTACCTGCCTGCATGACTGGTGCCTTCCAGAGATGGTGGAGTTGTGACGATTTCAATAGATTTTAGTACATGTTGACCTAAAAAAGGTGTAGGTCAGCCATGGGAAAATATCAGTGCTGAGGCTCATGTGTGCTGTGAATGGGAATCTACTTGATGACTTGTAACAGAAGAATATAAATCTTTCTGCTTTAAAGGAAAAAAAATCCTGAAAATGCCAAACTGAGCTTTTCCTCAAAAAATCCTCTCTTATGAAATTCTTAACAGCTACTGCTATTCCACAAATACTTCACCAAAACACAAGTTGAAATGCAGTTCATGAATTGCAGCAATCAAGAGATAAATACCATTTGAAGAAAACTTTGTGTTTTCTCAGAAACAAGATAACCTGAAGGAAATAATAGGAGGAAAGCATAATCTGCAAGTTGGAAAGTGAACAGAGGATGACAGTCTAAGTAGCAGTCCTGTTCTAAGGCCAGACAATTTGGTCTCTCTAGTGATGTGGTTCCCCATATTACTCTCCTATTTACACAAAAAACTCTAGGGAGGGGAGTCCAGGAAATCCCACTCTTCCCTTAGAGATGGAGCTCTGCATTTGTACAGCTCAAAGATGGCCTTTGGCCTGCCTCAGTAAATGCCACCCCATGGCTCTTATAAGTATTCAACACTGAAGATAAGTCTACTTAAAATTATTGAGGCTGGGGAATGGTAAGAAGTGAGGGCTGCAGAGCACTATTAAGTTCCTATAATCTTAACAAATGACCACTGGTTGTTCCTAGGCGTTAAACATGAGTATCAGAACAAATGCAATTTTCTAAAGTATAACTTCAAATACAAAAAGGTAAGACTTAAGACATCTTACCTATAGTTTTACAGGATAGATCTGATTTTTTTTTTACCTTTTAAAAGAATCTCTCTTCACCTGAAGAAAAATGGCTTAAAGAAGCCATGCAAATTTTATTTAAAAAAAAAAAGTAAAAATAGAATGTGTTTATTAAAAGTTATAAAACATTAATCATAGTTACTGTTGTATGAATACTAGCTAAACAAAAAGAAATAGGACTGTAGGATAATTATTCTTCTTTATTCTGTCCAAAGGACAGACATTTTGCAGTTAATCCAAAAAACTCCACAATGATGAGATATTTTTATATAGACAAATATTTCTGTTGAAGATGATTCTGTTTACTCCATTGAAATACATTATAGTTTATTTCCAATGATGACAAAAGTTTGCAAATACTCTACTTTTTTTTTTCTTTCGTTGCAACTTTAATTTTGAGATTGACAGCTAATAAATTTTGTCACTTTTTTTGTCCAACTAAAACCCAATTTTCTCCATTTTCTTTCTTTTTAGGAAATGTAATAGGATCATTAGACAGAAATCCAGATATCCATTTCCTTCAGACACATTTAGTCTTCTGATTTCTTTTTTTTTTTTAATCACCTACTTTGGCTACGCCATTTAAAAAACACCAGCTCAGGCATAATTTTGGTGTTTCCTTACAACCCTTGCCTACTACAAAAGGAATAAGAGAAATGTTAGCAGAAGTGCTAACCAATAGTAAGAAGCAGTTTAAAATATGTTCACCTTCAATAAAATATTAATTTCAATGCACCCTTACTTCTATTTTCATGTAATTAGGAGTATTTCTGGAAGATGGGTTAAATGGTCCACTAACTCCACCTCACAGACAAGATATTCACTAAATATCCACACTGACCTAATAGGACTCTTATAATAGTAATCAAGCTGAAAACACTAACAATATATTGATAAATAACAAGACTCACCTATAATCTGCTGATAGAAATATCTACTTCCAGTTTCAAAGTGAATGAGAAATTAGACTTTAATCAAATAGCAGCTCTGATTGGTATGTTTATAAATAATCTTGTGAACTACTGCTTCATAGTATAGTCACTGAGAGAAAAAAAAAGTCACAAGATTTGCATTTTATCAACAGAAAATGGGCCAGCAAAATGTCATTATACAACACTGATGACAGTTTATCTTCTGTGTTTCCTGTCTCCAGAGATTTTCATCATTAAGAAATGAAACTGTAGCCAGGTATCTAAAGGCTTATGAGATGGCAAGCAGATCAAATATGAATTCTACTCAACATATCTCAGGGGAATAATATTGATATCTCAGCACAGAAAACATTGATTGGTATATTGCATATCTCGAGGACCAATGTCTATAAATTTCAAATATTTCAGTTCCATTCTTTACAGAGTTATCTCATTTATTTGAATGTTTCTCTGAGGTAACAGAGAGGCCACACTCTCCAGGAAAGAAGAAAAATCTTGATTTTATGCTTTCAAATTAAGTGAAAAAAAAGTGTCTGGCTGAAAATTCTTGAGCTGAATACATTTTGGAAACTAAACAGTTAAACTAGTCACTGTACTAATTAGAAATGAGCAATAATTTATAAAGATTCATAATTAGACAGAGCTTAGCCAAATCAGCCTTATGACAGAGGCATGTCAATCAGTGACTAATTAGAAATAGAATTTTCTTAAATTTCCTGAATATCTGTACAAAAAAATGAAGAGAAAGCACGAGAATTAGAATGTACTCAGCATACTGTATCATAGTACTAGTAGCCAAATAAGCTAATTTGCAATAGGAGAATGCAGCAATACACATCCCTAGTATCATACAAATTTACTGAAATTGATCCATTTATCCCTCCACTTGTTCATCATCTGAATTTTTAACCACCAGCAACAGCTATAAGGAAATCCACCTTCTCACAAAGGACAAGCCAAAGAACCAACAGACAGCTACATACAGACCCTTCAGAACTCCTTAACCTTTGTTTCCCCACTTTATTCACTAGGGTTTACGCAGTTAAAAGGTACACAAACAAAAAGCCAAAACCTTTAAAAACAGGCAGCAATCATATCAGCATGACTTAGAAAAATCACCACAGGAATCCTCCTAGGATCCTTATCAATACCCTCTCCAATAACCACACCCACCCGGTGTTTATGTTATTTGAAGGGACAAGATATGAAAAGGCACTAACAGAGACTTACATTGCTAAACTCGGCACAGAGGCACTAATATCCCAATCTTCAGACCTCCTTAACTGTCTGTATTGGAGAAAAATGATACAGCTTCAGAACTACAAAGGGCAAGTTACTTTGGTCTTTTTTCTTAACTGCAGGATACCCAAATCCTGGTATTAGTTCACAGTGGCGTGCCAGCGTAGTATTAATCACAGTACTTGCGGATAGCTGCTTAACCTAACAAGCTTCTCTAATACTTTGTATTTTTTCACCTCTTGCTGCTACTACGCAGGATAACATTTCCTCCTAGAGCCCTTTCGCAGAATGTCTGGATTCTAGAACAGTAACAAAAGATCTGATACCTGTTATACTACCAAACCACACTGTTTCTATGTAGCCGATCACACCTTGCGCTGTTCAGTCTATGTAGGTGTTATTCCTACTCTCTGAAGAGGGAATTCAGAGCAGTAAACAGTTTTCAAGGACATTCTGTTTACCTAAAAAGAATAGTATCGCTGTTCTGATGCATATATATTAGCTACTGTCAAAATCACTACTTTTCAAGAAAAATAAGGAGGTGGCACAGTAGCTGAGGAGTCAATCATTTAAAGTGATGATCTGAAGAAAAAACGCCAAATCCCATTTTGACTGGAATATTTACACATATATATACATAGTAGGAGTAGGAACATACTGACATTAGTGCACTCTTCTGTGTGGCCCATTATGTAGCAAAGTAGACCACACAGCTGCTCCAACTCTGCAATGAAACACTTCCTGGAAAGGGTGTAGCCTCTAATGGAAGTGCTAGTGCCTTGATTGCATACAGAAGGAACAGAGACCATCTCTTTTAATTTTGAGCTTTTCACTGGAAGGTAGAAGCTCAGGAAAGCATATCCTTTCATTCTACCTCCTAGCAAATTTTTTTTTTTTTTTCCATGTGGAGGCAGCTGTTGTAGGTCTGAATGATAAGTTAAATGTTATATAATTATTTTAGGGCTTATGCATTGGTGTGAGGTAAAATCTTACACATACTGTACATTGTGGATCTGTCAATTCCAGATGTGTCACTGTAAAAAGTGGGGTAAGGCTTCAGAACTATTGTGTTCATGCTTTACAGGTTATGGCTTACCTCCATGAATGCTACGCAAACTAATTTTCACTTCCATTCCCTTAGTGCTATAGTTTTGACTGAAATAAAGACTGCATGGCTCATTTTCATGACAAAGGCACAGAAAAGCTGTGTGCTTCTTTCTGCCCCCACCACCACCACCCAGCACTTGGCAAGCAATGCAAGTTCACATATAATTTATTTCTGAAGCATTCAGACTTCAGACGTTTTCCTTTATATATGAGAGGTTTTTCTTTTTAAATGAGAAAGTTTTTTGAAAGAACAGTATTTTAACATAGCAGCATGTAATAAAAACACACTGCAGTTCTTTGCTGGGCAAGGAAAGCTAGAGGGGAAAATGCTTAAGAACATTCGATGCTTACTCCAGCATCTATAGAACAGGACTTGCAAAACCTTATATTTTAGACTCAAGACTGGACAAATGATGAAATGGTAGATGATTTTCTTGCCGTTATTTTTCTTCCAGGTATGTTCAGAAGCACCTGCATGTACTTCGAGCTGCTCCCTTAAAGGGGGGGCTATTGTGGATTTGCTGTGCAGAAGGTAAAACAGTGCCTTCACCGTACACCACCACCATCACCCCCCAAGACCCACTTTACTGATGCACGTACTCCAGCGACCACATCCACCACGGCAGCGGACACAGGTGTGGAAGCCTCTTCGCTGGCGACAAAGGACTATTGTGTTTGTGTCACGTCTCTCGGAGACCCCGCAGGACTCCTGCTCCCATCGCACGGTTCCCCGCCCGGCGGGGAAAGCTCTTCCCCAGGGAAGGTGTGATGCTGGGCACGGCGTCCCGTGCCCCCAACCCCCGACTGGGGCAGCCCGACACACACCCCTCCACCACCCCCCGCTGCCAGGTGGGCAGCGCCGTCCGCCGTTCATCCAAGAGCCCTCGGGGGGCCGGCGACGAGGCCGGCCCGGGCGGGCGGCAGTGGAGGGCTCTGCTGCGCCGCGTCCCGCCGGCTATCGCCCACCGCAGCCCTCACAACGGGAGGCGCAGACCCCACGCCGCGATCTCCTCTTCCCCTCCAGAGGGCCTCCCCCCCCCGCCCCGAAAGTTATTCTGCCCTCACGGGCGGGCTCCCCTCGGCCTCCACCCCCGACGGCACCGGGAGGGTGTCCGTCGCTTACCTGGCGGCTGCCGGGGCTCTCCCTCACGGCGAGCGGCGGCTGGGCGCGCCGCAGCCGGGGCTGCCTCTGCCGCCACCTTCACAGCCCCCTCCCGAGGTGAGCGATGCGCGGGGTGGCGGCGGGGAGCGGACGGGGAGCCGTGACATTTAACCGGGGTCCCTCTCCTCCCTGGCGGGCTAGGCGGACGATCACCGCCCTCCTCTCCGCGGGCAGCCTGAGGCGCAGGATGAAGCCCAGTCCATCCCCGGAGACCCAGACGCAGCGCGCTGCCCGAGCCGCCGGCGGCTCCACTCCTCTCCTGTCCTCTCCTCCCGCTCGGTAATCGCCGCTGCGACTTCCCTGCGGCGGGGGACGAGAGATGCTGCAGCCGCAGCCGGGCAGCGGGGGCGAGGCTGGCCACCTGCCCCTCGGCGGGGCCAGGCGCCAAGGGGACAGCAGCGGGGCGCAGTGGCGAACGGGCGAGGCGGCGGCGGCAGCGCGGGGAGGCAGCGCCAGCTCGAGGTGAGGGCGGGCGGGCGGTGGGGAGGGGAGGAGGGGGCGCGTCTCTGTCAGAGGCGGAGCGGCTCCTTCCGCGCGGCGGCTCACTCGCCGGCGAGTCCCGCCGAAGCAGCGGCGGCACCTCGGGGAGGCAGAGCGGTTCGCGGAGTGGCGGGCGAGCTTCCCCTACCCCGGTCGCCGCTCGGCCGCGGAGAGGCACCCCCGGCCGTGGGCAGGCGGCCGCCGGCCTTTATTAACCCTCCCCGCCGTGAGGAGGGAGCGCGTGCGGCGCCCCCGCAACCCCGCAAGACGCGGTGCCCCCGCCTCCCCGGCGCGGGTGATCCCCCGTCTTCCAGTCTTGCTCCCGCCCCGCCGCGTTGCGGGGAGAGCAGGGCGGCTCCGCGGCGCGGAGGTCGGAGCGCCCCGGTTCCGCGGGGTGCCGCGGTTCGGGGGTGTGTCCCCCCGGGAGCGGGGGGCGCGGAGGAGGGGGAGACCCGCGCGGCTGAGCAGCCATTTCAAGAGCGGCGCGGTGCGGAGAGTGCGGTTCGTCCCTCTGCGCGCCCGACGGCGCCGCTCGGGGCACGCTCCGGGAGAGGCAGCGGGAGAGAGGAGGGCACTGTCCGGCGCGGCGAGGGGGCGCCGGCGCCTCGGGGAGGCCCCGCGGGTGAGGGCTGGCTGGGGTCTGGCGCGGCTCGACAGGACGGGGGTGCGGCTGCGGAGCGGTGACCGTCGCCGTCGGCCTTGTGTTCTGCAGGCACCTGCTTCCGAGGCTTCCTTGGGACCGTGCTGCGAAGAGGACGCTGACCGCGGTGTGGGGGCGTCTCCAGCCTTCTCGTCGCTTGCTTGGCTTGCTTTTGATGCTGGAAGAGCTGTTGCTGGCCCCTTTCTTCCCTGCACTTGGGGAAGTCAGTGCTGCATGGGGTTTGGAGCTCCGTACCCCACTCTGCGTTCTTTTTACTCTTTGAAATAGTTGGATTTAACACATTTTTTAATGGAGGACGTGGAGTGTCAGGATTACATTGAGCAATTCAGGAACAGCAATACCAAGTCCCTAAGATGATTCTAAGAATGACCCGTTACTTCTTTTTAATTTTTTGTACTGGCAGCAAATCGTATCCCTGTCATATCCCTGTCCATAGAAGGCTGTCTGGAGGCTGCAATCCTCAGAGACCTGCATGTTCTAAAACTGATGAAAAATTGATACATTGAATGATTTTCTCTTACCGGTAGGAGCAGTGACATGAAAGTTACACAGAATCAAATAGTAACTGTGAGTTATGAAGTATTTTGCATTCTCCCTTCACTTTCACAAATGCACAAATGCCTGCATATACACAGTTTGCACAGCTTTTTGCTAACATAGCAGGGTGGGAGGTAAATGAAAACATACATAACCCAGACATGCTATGTTGGAAGTGGAAGACTTAGAATAAAGGAAGCTAACACAAATTAAACATAGTCCTTTATTTTTTTGCCACAAATGTCCAAGGTTATGTGTTTGTTTGGTGTTTTGTTTTGTTTTGTTTTTTTTTCAAATAGCATTCCAAGCAGTAGACCTGGTAGATAGCTATACTTCAGAGATAAGAAAATTGTTGTCTTTGCAGCAGAAGATTTTCCATTTAGCTTCTTCAGTCAGCTTCAGTGTTATTTCAGTCTTACCAAGACCTCCTGTTGGCTCCTTCTGTGGCATAAACCACCCAAAGATGGAGACAAACGAAAGTTCAGCTAGTTACCTTTAGCCACTGATAAATAACTTTGGTTAAAGAGAAGTATCTTGATGTTGGTCCAACATCTGTTCATGCTATTATACACATAATGCGCTCATCAATAAAATGAAGTACTGTTAATCCAGAATGATGCTAAATATCCACTCAGGAGGACTATGGCTTATACTAAATTATAGGGAGAAACAATAGGAAGGAATAATCCATAATTAAATAATTGAGAGTTCCTGCAAAGTTGGGAGAACACAGTAAAATGGTACCTGGTTTTATTTTTTATAAAATAAACACCCTGTCATCTGGATTCAAAAGCAATTAACTCACTGAATTTTTCAAATTAACCCATTTTTTTAAAACACTGGCAGCATAATGCAGTGTTCCTTGAACACGTCTCAAATTGAGTACCCAAAGACATTAATTAATACTGAATCCCAGCTATTGAACTGTAGTTAGTTAAAAACAAAAAAAAAAGAATCCACAAAACATTGCTGTCTGTGATTTCTGTGGAGTGCTAGTAGCACAAAGAGATTGCTATTCTGAAGAAATTGCGCTGCTGTTTTCATACCCAGTAAAATTTTATATTGCATATAGCAGTTTCTAAAATTTGCCAGTTCAGTGTAATTTTTCTGAAGGTATATAAACAGCAACATAAAGTAGTGCATCTACTCTAAGAAGTGTACTGACAAGAAATGAGAGTCTCTTCTGAACACTGCCACCTTTTGAATGTTACTCTAAGGGGAGGACAAAGCAACATAGCTGTACATAAAGACTGAATTACTACAGACTAAAAATAGAAACAGGAAAATACTAAGGTTATCACTGGAGCCCTTGGAGTTTTTCCTGAAGAAAGGAGATGCTGCAGGTGAAATCTGGAAAAAATTAGTGACTGAAACTTAAGCAGAATGGAACACCAAAGGGAACTTCATTAAATGATGGAGCAATGAAAAGCTTTAATAACTCTTCTGTGTCTCTTCAGTCAAATCACAGTTGTAATGGTCTGTTCAATGTACTGTGCATATTTTGTGAATCACAAAATGTACTTTTGCAGTAAGATGCCCAACCTTAATGCAGCTTGATAAGCTTGCCATTTTCTTTCACGTGTAGGTATTTGGCTTTCAGAAGAGATGAAACAACATTGCACAACAAAAAATCAAATGTTTCTGTACTGCTGTCTCTTCAATCAGGTCTCCATATAAAAATCGAAGGTGATCAGACTTTTTTTTTCCGCTAGGGAAGTATATGCATAACACAACCTAAAAGCATTTTCAAAAGCACCCATTAGCTCTTTAATTGGAAGGGACTTTGAGAGGGTGTTGTACTTCTATTTTGCTATAAGGTCTTGAAAAGGAAGGAAAAAGAAGATCACAATCATACTTCCTTTGTAATTAGCTCTGAAAAAGTAGTTCCTATAGAAACTAGAATTATTATGCATTTACTTTCAACTGTATTGTAAGTAAAGATTACAGTGCCTCTTCAAATGAAATTAAATAATCTTTGAATCTGATTATTTTACATGAAATATTAAATGTATCAAAATTCTTTAGCTATTTTTAGCTGTCCTGTAAAGATTTCCTTCAGCCAGTGTACTGGCACTCAGAGGTTTCTGTAGCAAAAATTCAAACGGTGCTGTTCCTATTGGTTTTGGTATCTACAATAGGTTTTTTCAGATTTATAGAAATGTTAAGCCTTATAAATCTCTGAAGATCGGGGCTCACTATGGTGTTCTCATGGGTGTTTTTGCCCCGGTATTTAGCATATTATTTGGCATCTAGGTAGGATGAAATCATAGGCTGAATCATGGTTTGGGCCTTATCATTATGTATATCTCTATCTACAAAGAGCAATAAATACATTAAAGAAAATTTAAATAAGAAAAAAAATGGTTTAGCATCCACATATGCATATGAGTATATTGTTTAAAGTTTCCAAAAAGCACTTTCAATGATAAATGAACTCAAAACTTCAAATTTTAAGTGTTTTCAAAATACATGTATTTTAAAAATGCTGCTCACATACTAATTTACAATTTCTTGTGAAAAAAAAAATATTTTGAAAAATTAGTATCCTTTGACAATATAAAATTATTCCTAACCCCAAAAGAGAACTCAAAAAATAAATTGGAAATCAAAGATTGTTTTTCCATGACATACTTCTAACACTGCCACTAGTTTCATTCAAGATCTAATATCTTCTCAGCTCAGCTGCTTTTACTAGCACATCTCCTCCATTTTTCTGTTTGAGAAGTGGTTTGAGTGGAATTAACAAATGTTCTGTTGAATTAAAGGTACTCATGGAGTATAATGAGACGCTGCTTCATTCATTTAAAGCAGTACTTGCAGTGTCTTTGCATGTAAAGAAAAACCTGCAAACAGTGGCTAAATCTCCAGAACTGAAGGGTGGGCATCGGGTGTTGTGTGGCTCTTCTAACTGTGGACAGGGTGTGCTGCCTAGCAGGTGGGGAAGGTGGGACTTGCCATTCATGCCAAAGGCGATGCTCTTTGCTGAGGAGAAAAGGACTTGTGCTGGAAGCACAATTGCTGCATGAACAGGACCCACATTTTTGTGGCAAAATAGATGCAATTTTAAGTTTAGTGGCATGAGATGTGCTGTGGGAGAATCATCACAATCACATATGTGTGAGTTCAAATCATGATGTTTATCAAAATAATACTATCCTGTAGTTCTGCATAGTTTTTGTACATGCTGCAGTAGCTCCCTAGTGGGAATCCCTGAGTTCTTCCTAGCCATGCAAGTTTTCACTGTAGTAGACCACCCCCTTGCCCCAAGCATCACTCAGCGGGGAAGGAGGTTTCATAAAATATATGGCTATATATCACTACTTACTCTTAATATGTTCTGACCTGATAAATATTGTGTTCTTTTTTTCATCACAGAGGTGAATATTTCACTATCTTTTACTTCTAATCACCTGTAAAGTGTCTCCGTTATGTTAAAAAATATTCAGCAGGTATGAATCATGTCTTTAGAAACTACAAATCAGAAATTTAATTTTTAGAGGACACCAAATAATTCTGGATGAGAAACAATCCCTCTTAAATACCAGTAGGAAGACAGCAGTATAACTGCAATGCACGATTGCTACACATCCAGCTCTCAAAAGATGGAAGGTACGCACCATTTTCTTCTCTTAAATGCTGGAAAGGCCAGAATTAGATGCATCTCTGACTGCACAGAAATGATGCATTGTCTTTTGTGCTTAATTACCCACCTATTTCTTTGTTCAGAAGCAGGGCTGTAGTAAACATAAGCTCTCAGAAAAGTAAAGATATAATGCATTCCTGTTCACCTGTTCTAGCTAATAGAAGATGGACGTAGAGGGGCATTATGTACTTCCTTTTTATTTGAGGATTGCATGAATGTTGGAGGTAGAAAGACTTCAAAAAAGTACTGAACTGTTCTTAAATCACAATCATATGAAATCTAGCTGAAAGAAATCTAGCTGAAAGAAAACTAGCTTATCATTTTCTCAAATTGTTTTTTGGATCTTATTCACTGTTACTTTGCTCCAATTTCTATGAAAAGTATGATGTCAATAGCATTAAGAGGATGTAATTTACCAGTGTAAAATAGGAGTATCTCACAGGTGAAGCCAACCTGAATTTTCAAAATTAACATTTTCACTCAGCAATTTTTCTCAGCTACAGAACATTCATACTCTTCTAAAGAACAGGATGTAGCTATTGTTGCTGTTCAAAAGCTTCTCTAAATCATAACATGTTATTTAGGGCTAATTTGACCAAAGTTCTAGTGCTTGTCATACACATAAAGCAGGAAGAGCAATAGCTTTGCTGACAGATAAGGAAAAAAAAATTGTGACATTGTTTGTCATTTCTTGAAGAGAGGGCAATTTAAGTGGCCAGCCTAAGGCCAGTTGCATATACCATTACTTCCAGCATTTGTTTAACATTTTATGTTAACCTCTTTTTAAATATTGACATAGTTTTTAGTTATCCTGTCAATACTTTTATTTAAAATACATATATTTAATTTGAAGAATGTGAGGTACATGCAAGAAAGCATGTTGTGAACAAAAGCTAACAGAGTATGCCTTGTACCTGCATGAAAGTCCTAAGTACGATGCTAGTTGATAAATAATGGGGTATGTTTCTAGTGTCTTAGAAAAAAGGGCTTGTGGGAAGAATTTTAAAATACTGTAATGAATAAATGCAATTTATTTTTAGTGTGCTGTGATTTAACCCAAGCCAGCAACTAAGCACCGCACAGCCACTTACTCACTCCCCCACAGTCAGTTTGGGGAGAGAATTTTAAGAGTAGAATTGAGAAAAATTGTGGGTTGAGATAAGGACTGTTTGATAGGTAAAGCAAAAGTCGTGCACACAAGCAAGGCAAAACAAGGCATTCATTCACTGCTTCCCATCCTCAGGCAGATGTTCACCCACCTCCAGGAAAGCTGGGCTCCATCACGTGTACTGGTGACTTGGGAAAACAAACGTTTTCACTATGAATATCCACCATTTCCTCCTTCTTCCCACATCTTCATACGCTCAACATAATGACATATACTGTGGGATATCCCTTGGGTCAGTTGGGGTCAGCTGTCCCAGCTGTGTCCGCTCTCCTCTTGTTATGCACCCCCAGCCTCCTCACTGGTAGGGTGGGTGAGGAACAGCAAAGGCCTTGGCTCTGTGTAAGCCCTTCTCAGCAGTAACAAAAACATCCCTGTGCTATCAACACTGTTCACAAATGTAAACATAAGCTAATAGCAGCTTCTGTGAAGAAAATTAACTCTATCCCAGCCAAACCATCACACAGTTTTCATACCTGAAATAATTTATATTTAACTAAGCATCCACTTTTTGGCAGTATTCACTGAGCAGTGTTGAAGATATTAATTTTAACAAAATTGTCATGCATTCAAAACAGTTTCTCTAACACAGAGCCATTTCTGCCATCATCAAGATTCTTCACATGGAGATAGAAATATTCCAAAACCATTCGTGCATTACATAATAATCCCATGCTAGCAACTGCAAGACTTCGGTCACTTGGTAAACAAAAGCAAAATCTGATGTCTGTCCTCGTCATATTTTGGATGGGTATGAACAACAGCATCATTTTTTCCAAGCAGTGGGACTCTTGTTCTAATGTATTAAATAATCCTGGGGGCTGTTCTGTGGATTAGATGGCAAATAAATGGCCTGTCCTCACTCTGGCTATCAAAATCTCACTGTCTTCAAGCAAGGGTTACCACATCCAAACTCTGTGCTGTCCCAGAAACCATCTAGGATGCTGTTGGTTGAGACAGGCCAAAACCAGGCTATTTTGCAGTCTCTTCTCCCTGGAGGTTAAGCTGACCAAGTTCCAGTGACTGTATCCTTAGACTGTTTATTTTAGTACTTTGTATGCAGCACTTCAGCTTCTGTTTACCTTACAAGTTGAATGGTTGAAATTCCTAAAACCTTTGGTTAAATTTGTTCTGTGACTCTGTCACTTGACTGTGGTACCAGATGGTGATAAAGAAAAAATAGACTCTGTTGCAGTTCCATAATTGAAAGCCAGATGGTGATACGAAGGCTGATAGAGGGAAAACAATAATACATCACTGCCCTTCTCTGCCTCAGATTTCCCGCTATTGCTATGTTACTGAAAATGCATCTGTTCAGACATTACTCATGTTTTATCATGCAGCTTTTTGGAACAAAAATTTGTGAAACAGCAACAGGTGCAAACACTAGCAAACCTTCTATTTTCAAAGTATGTTACAATAATAATTAAGGTTCAATTTTAAATCCAGTTTTTGTCAGAAAATGAAAATATCTCAATTTCTGCAACTAAAACCAACTTTTTATTTTACATGGGGAGACAAATTCTCAATATTACCTGAATAAAATTGATTTAATCTAATAGATAACTAGTCACCTAGGAGAAATGTGTTTTCACTTTTAATGTAATGAAAACTGAAATTTTATCTCTAAATATCTGTAAACAGGTCAACATTTGTGAATGATAATTATTTACTAAAGAATTTTGAGAGTAATTTTAGAACACGTTGTGCATAGCTGCCAGGTTCAGCTGAAATTCCTTTGACAATTATAGTAAGAAACTCTCCTATGAAAATTTATTTGAGTTTACTGATTTGGTTTCTTTCGCATGAGGAGGTTTTCGTCAGTCATCAGTGATTGCCTCACCAAAGTAATACAATAATTGTAGATGTTAAACAAAAGTTGAAATTGTCAGGTAGACAGTGAGACAAAAGAAACAAAACCAGAAAAAGTTTTGCTTATTTAGAATTGTGTTAATTTCCATCAATAGAATTGCAACTCAAGGACATCGAGATAATTAAACAACTGCTTCTGTGAAATGCTCCTATTCATGGAAAGGATATCAATGTTGCATATATATCTATATAGATATATAGATATAAACCTAGCTATTAAAAAATATTACTGATGCCCTAAAAACTGCACCCTGGGATTTTAATTTTACTTTCATTTGGTACTGTAAAGCAAAGGAAGAACTGGTTGCAATCTTGTTCATTCCAGCCCCAGGAATGAAATTCACTCTCACTGAAGTGAGTAGAACCTTTTGGGCAAGAACTAGCTGCTGAACCTCATTGTTTCTGCTTTGCAGGGGGACTGTGCTAGGTAAGGTCTTGCAGTGTTTTAAGTGAAGACACAAGGAAAATTCTTACCTCAAAAGAGCTGCTTCAGTAATTTGAATAACCTTAACTCAAATTGCTAAGTCACATGAAGTGCTCACCATGCAAAGAATTTAGAACAAAAAAATCAGAACATTTCAAAAATAAACTGCTTGATGAGTATAAGGAATATTTTTGATGTACATCTACATTCAATTGAACTAAAGTTTGTACAATACTTAATTATTCAACAGTCTGGGTTCATGGTCTGAACTTGAAAGAGAAAGTTGTGCAATTCATGAATTAGGTGAGTAGATCTGCCCTTAGCAAAAGAAGGGTATCTGGCTCAAAATTTAGGGATGTATCAAAGCATCTTTGATTTGGCTACACAGATGATGGTTGGAAGAGACAGCTGAAGAGGACACACAAAGAGACCAAGACTGAATTCAGCAAAAGGGTATAGTGTTCCTCTACAAGCCTTTCCCAAGCAGAGGTCTTCTGATTCAGCTGGGAATTGCAGAAAAGAGAGACATCTGACCTGTGTGAATTCCTGTTCACTCCTTCTAAATTACCTACAAGTAACTTTTGAAGAGAATAAGCCAGGCTCAGAATGTGACGTTGCATAAACTGTCAGCCAATCTGCACATACAAAGACTGACCTTCCTCAGGTGTGTACTGTGGTGCCTTCCACATGCAGCTTATCTAGTTGTACTACACATGTAGTGGCAAAATCTTGAAGTTGTGCTCAAATATCTGTCTTTTCCTACTAAAAGTTTGAGTAAGGCAAAATCTCTTTTCTTTTTTTCTTTTTTTTCTTTTTTTTTCTTTTTCCCTGAAAGGTTTAATACAAGATAGATCATATTCTTCCTGAAACTCCTTAAAGACAGTGGAGAATAAATATTCCTTATTTTGAGTTTTGCTGCCTGGAAGGAGCTGGAATGGTGGTGACCCATCTAGGATTGCAGTCCCACACCTAAGCACTGGTTTTGCCTTCCACAGAATTTCTTATAGGTAAGAGCCATGTACATTGTTACATTGCATCAGAGAAGCCACTTATGAAAATGTGAAGATAAACTATATTTGGTCTACTGAACTGGCCTTTATTATCTCCATACCCACGCAAATGCACAAAGAACTTGAAAGAACACTTAAAAGGACATATTTTAACAGCATATAAAGGGTATAGTGAGATGTATCTGTGTGTCCTGGTCCAGTCAGCACCACAACCCAAGATATATTCACAGTAGGCACACACATAGAGAGCACACGTATAGAAAACACACACACACACACACACACACACACATATATACATATATATACATGACTAGGCACAGATCACAGACAAGATTCTGAACATATGAATCTTGCCTTTCAGAATAGCAAAGGTCCCATCATTAGGTTTAGTTTCTGACTTCTCAGCTGATTTAAAGGGTGAACGGATACAAGTAAGCCATCAGTTCAAGTAGCACTTGATAGGGCAGGGTGACCTTTTCTGTTGCCTGAGTTCAGTGCTCAGAATAACTGGGTATGATACACCATGCAGGGGAAGAACAATCTTTAAGGGACCAAGAATTATTTGGCCTTCATACAGAGGCTTGGTAAATACCTGTCATTCCTCAGAAACTTCATGAGGAGAAGAGAGAAAAGCAGATAATTTATGCATTTGCTCATATGAAGTAAGGAGTTCCATCCCTCTAAGCATAACTAAGATATCCTTTTAAAAAAACCAAAGAAAAATACATGAAATATAGTTGTGCAAGGAGAAATTTTCTATCTGTAATCTCTGACCCAAGTCAAACAATTCTTTATGCTGATTACAACATATTTTTCAGGTACAGCAGGTCAATGTCAAAAGCAAATATACAGCCCTTTCATGTTCAAGGACAAGCCTTTAGCCAAAGAAAGCTTTGTTTTCTCCTTAAAAATCTTCAGAACACTGTGTCTAGAAATACTGGTTGCGTATATGTGTATTTAAAGGACTTTACATTTTTAGCAGTGCAGCTTCATTATTTTACTTTGCTGTCCAGAGGAATATCCTATGAATTTCTCATCCACAGAAACAGAAATCCTATGGAGTTTATTTTACATACAAATAAATTTTTAAAAATCATGTCTAAAATTATGCATTAAAAAAAAAAGAGTCTTCTCAACAGCTATGAATTTATGACTGTATAGCAAGAATAGGAACTAGAAAAATCTATGTTTGAAGGTCAAGTTGCTTGGTTGTGTATACCAAATGGCAGTGCACAAAGGAAGATGAAGCTGGCAAAATCAATCTTAGAAACCTACATCTTTCTTATAGCACTTTCAAAATCTTGATAGTCAAGGGTAGAGGCTGGATTCAGGTGCTACTACAGAAGATCAGAAAAAATACATTTATAACGGTGATTACAAAGAAAAAAATTAAGATGCACCAAGAATATTTTATCTGTACTTGTGACTATTTCATTTGTGTGTGAATCAGACCAGATCACTATCTCATGCATTAGCTGATAGAGGTTTACTCTGTTTTCAGTGACTTTTAAAATGTACTTTTAGTGGCAATTCTAATTCAACAATATATGTCCTCTAAGTGCACTCTGTAGCATTTCCCTCCCACACCATATGTGAGCTACATTTTTATAATGAGAACAAAGAGGAAAATAATGGATCTTTGCTACTGTTTAGTGAATGGAAATTTTTAGAGTTGCTGGATAGTACTGCATTAGTGGTGGGAAATTAGGTTTTCCCACAGGGGCTGAAATATTCTGACTGACAACTTTGGCTTAAGGATTCACTCAGGAAGGGAGCATGCTGCATGTTAGAAGACAATCTCAGCTATTACTGTGCCACAAATGCTTTTCTGGATGTATGTAATTCCATTGGGCTTTATGAGTGTTTCTCTAACACTGGGATAGATTTAGCCTGCTTCCCTCTCTTACTAAAAATAGAAAAGTAAGAGGAAAGGAAAGCAGTAGAACTGCAATCTTGAACTATCCTTAACTATCCAAAACTTAACTGTCAGTAAACAGGGAAGATTAATTAAGAGACTGTGACAGTGGAAAATGTCTTTTTTTCTTTGAAATAAATGACTACTAGAAAACTGAGCACAAAAATTAAAATAATACAGAATTGATATGTCACAGTTTTTCACCACACAATGCCTGTAAGAGACAAGTAAAACAGTATCCATATTTCCCATCAAAAACTTGAATTTTCTTAAGCTGGAATTGTTTTGAATCATGCCATAACTCTTTGGGAATTGAAGACAGATAAATTGATATTTTACATCTTCCATTCAGATCCTTACACAGCCTTTAGCTTATTCTTACAAAACTAGCATCATTATAAGAAACTTATTGGAGGCTTAAGGTTCATTGTCCTCAGGCTAAATTTTCATTAAACTTTTTTCAGGAGTTTTGCCTAAGGAAAACAGTAAAACCTGGCATTTATAAAATATGGATTGATTTTAAGTTTCAAAGAGAGAATTTTGTATCATCCTTCAGACATCCTACAGAAATAATGGGAATTCAATTTAGTTGAGGTCAGAGCAAGAGCAGTTTATTACAATAGCTATTGTAGAGTTTCAGGGCTTATATACCTACAGTCTGTTCTTCTGACCGTAGCCTGTCAGATACGCAGGACTAGAGTACCTTGCCATAAAACGGAGTGGCATGTGGATTAGTTCTGGAGGCTTCAGGCAGTCGAATAAGGAAAAGGCAGTAGGAAGTAGCCCCCAGGCAATAGCATGTTTTTACAAATAATTCACTGCTTTGTTAATTAATTTGTGCTGACTCAGGTCATGCTGACTTGTGTTTCTTAACTAGTGGGGTCTGCAAAGGATTTAAAGCCACTTTACAGTTCACACTAAATTTGAGAGTGAATATTTCTGTTCATGGAGGTTGACTTTAACAAAATTTTGTTGTGAAGATTCATTCTGTTGGGGTGCTGCACAGAAGAAGGTCCCTGAGACTGTTTACATGTGAAAGATTTTTTCAGCTCTGGTGAGAGAAAAAAAAATGAGGCTCACACTTGAATTGAAAAGTACACTGTTTGTACCAGTTTAAGGCAGATGTGGAATGATTTTTTCTGGACATCTCTGCAGTAATGTTAAGCACTTGGAAAGAGCTACTTATGTGTTAAAAAAGAACCAGATCATTAATCCTATGGAAAATGTCTGCAGGCATGGGATAAGCCTATGCCTAGGAACAGTCACCTGCCAACCCACAAATACCATGTAATTTGGCAAACAGGACTGTAAGAATAGAAACCATTTTGTCAATTCCTTGCTTGAGTGACAGATCCTAAATGAGAGAAGGACTGAAAAACTATTGTGTAAATCCAACTCTCAGCATAAACAATCTCACCACCCTAGAATTTATCCTTCATAGAATATGAAAAATGTTGAAATACTGAACCCTATATTTGTATGGTGAATAGGTCATGTGGCAAATAGATCGAGGGACATTTCAGGAAGAGGCATAATTAATCTTCATTTTTTTCAATCAAAGAAACTATAAAAAGTCCGAGCTAGTTTTGCTTAGTAAGTTAGGCGCAGAGAAAATTAATATTCAGTAAATATCCATACTTCCTTTGTCATGAAAGATTCCTTCCACACAGCAGATTCTGACACAGGTCATCAGCCACTCTCCCAGTCTATTCCACAAAATGCTATTTTAATGGTTGGCTTTTCTCTCCCACTTAAGTGCTTTTAGCCAGCCATTATGACTTAAACAGCAACTGAGTCATGAAAAACAAAGTAACTGTAGTGTGAAGGTTATATCAAATGACAAATCATTGGCATCTCACTGCTGAATTTCTTCTTTTATCACAAACTGCAGTTTTTTTGTTACTGCATTTTCCATATATTATTTTTAGTGTAAAAGGATGCTACTCGTGTATAACTGGTAGTATGTGGTCTTTCCAGCAGTCCTGGAATCAACATGAGCAGCATGAGCACAGAAAATATCCAGAAAACTATCATTTATGCATTTAGTGTAAGCTTATTGAATACATTTGGGAAAAATAAAATCTTTTTTTTTCTTTTTTTCTTTTCCCCAGTGATTCCTTAAAGGATTAACACTCTGTGAGGAAAACAGAGAAGTGAATGAGACTTTTCACAGGCAAGATACTTGATCATCTTCATCAACAGGAAAATGTCCCTTTTCCATTACCTCTCTAAGTCTACACTCCACATCTAGGTTTAAATTTGTCAGAAGAGGAACTTGAGGATCTTATTTTGTTTGCTCAATTCTTTGCTATATTCTAACTATTTAATTAAAATTGCCTGGATTGATTATTGCTTTTACTGTCCCAATATCTCACTTGCTAGGTAATGAGCTGCTTGGAGGAGAAAAAGCCAGCATGGGAGGTCTTTTCTGTCCAGCCTCTCATTCCCAGTCACAGCAGCATCCAAATCTTAGAGGTTACTGATAGGACTCTCTGAGAGTAGACTGATAAGACTTACAAATCAAAAGTAGACTCAGAAAGACTGATTAGATTTACAAAGTTCAACATAGGCAGTTAGGAATCCAGCATCATCAAAATAGGCACGTTGGCAACTTTTCTATCTGTATGACTATCAGCCTGTAGCCCCAAAAAACAGGACAGAGTTCAGTTAATTTAATCTCCTCTCAGGAATCCAGACAAGACAAAAGTAATAGTGGTAATTACATGTGATTTCAGTCTGAAGCACAGAGGAACATGAAGGTTTCTGTGTATTCTTCTTGCAGCAGCTGTAGTTGTATCCCTGAATATCCCTAAGTGGAAAGTGTCCCTATAATAAATGCTTTTCAGAAATGTCCTTTCAGTCTCCTCAGAAATAAAAAAAGGAGATTGCACATATATATAAAAAGATAATATGGACAACAGGTATAATTTTGTTTGTTGGTGTTTAAGAGCAAAATGCCTGCCTTTTAAGAGCTGGAGCTCATTTAAGGTGCCATAAGAAGCCAGCTGGTCTATATACACCCTTTGCCCATGAAATCTAATACACCTGACAGAGTATAAATTAGATGTCAAGGTCACAGGCTACAGCACCTGTTTAAGCTGACAAATTTCTGTCTTTAGAGTGCAGTAGTTTTGCTGCCAACAGTACTCTGTATTTCAGTTGGCGGATTTCCACACAGACAGAATGATGTGCTTATGCTGCAACTGACTTATAAACACATCATGTTAACAGAGTAATTATAGACTTACACAAGCAACACAGTTTGCAAAACAATTTTTATACTTTTCAATGCTAGGTGGTTTCATTTTGTTCCAAAAAATAATTCCAAGTTTAACATATCTGTTATTACTTTCTATTTTGCATCTTTGAAATGGAAACTGTACAGAGAAACACATAATGTTCATTCACCACAAAAGGATGATATAAAAGTCTTACTGACTCTGTTTGCAGAGGTGAATTGCATGCTAAAGGCATGTATAAGAGTACTGTGAGCAAATATCAGACCTGTAAGACTCAGGGTTTTATTACATATGGACTGAAAAACTAAAGTTTAAATAAAAATATAAACCTCAGAGCATTCAGGAATGGATTCCTTATATCGAACTGAAAGATTTTTAGGTAAAACAGTCTTTATAAAGCTGTGAAAACTTGCTTTAAAAGAACAAAAACCAAACATAAATCCAGCAATGTAGCATACAGAGTCTTGAGATCCAAGATCTGAATCACAATATGATCACTACCCACATAACTTGTTTGGTTTGTGATCAATAATTAGTATGTGGGAATGAAAGAGCCCCTCACCCCCATTACTCTAATGATCACAGCCCACACTCAAACAAACTCCATCTGGCCAAATATATCCAAACTTCTTACTGTATCTACGTGGACAATCTCTTCTATTTTGGGCATCATATTTTATAAGGTTTATTTAGACTAGACTTGGCTTAAAATCCTCAAATGTCTTGTGTAAATACCACTTGTGGAATATCACAGTAGTGTAAAGTTAACAGATGGAGAGTGTCAAATAATATAACATCTTAGTTAATATTTTTCTCAGGAGTTCATTTTTTTCCAGGAATACAGTTTGGGCACATGCCTGTTTAAAAGGCTAATAATCCAAAGTATCTTTGTCCAGTTACCTATCCTAGTATGGTTTTCACAAAAGTTTCACGATTCTGCAAACAGTGATGCCATAGTATTATTGAGTGCATGAAAAGTCCTCAGTACAGTATTTGTACCTTCTTTCTGGATATACACTGGAGGATTTCTAACAGAAAATACTGCAGAACACGTACACAATATTACTGATTTATTGCAACATTCAGGGAAGTGTAGTACTTGCCTGGAATGACTGCAAAGCACTGCAATGGCAACTGAACATTCTTTGTGTGGAGGTGGTTATCTCCACCTCTGTAGGCATGAGCACAGCATTTCTCAATTTCCCTGCTCCTTCTGCCCTGTTCTCTCTGTTACTGGTCACAGATAGTGCTTTTTCTCAGGACAGTGAACAGGATTGTTTGACCCTTTTTTTTGGGCTGTCACTTAGCATGACTTGCATCCTCAGCTTTCTGCAGGCTCAAATTATCTGCCTTTCTGAAATATAACACCGGAATTAACTCTGGTGGTTGCTGGAGAGTGGTGACAGCATTGTGCTAGTCCAAGTGGTGAGCCCTGTCTCAAGCTCTGCATTTCTATTGCTGCTGGAGCCTGTCTTCCTTTAGAAGAATCCTAGTCCCTTTTCTTTCTCACTGTCTAAGTTTTCAATTGTTTGTGAGAGCTCATAGCTTCAGGAGGTGGCACCACTGCAAGAAATTTTCATCTGCGTGATCAGCTTCTCACCACCAACCCTACAGGTCCCATCTCTGATCCTGTGGCTGTGGGGCGTTCCTCTGTTTCTCTTCCTTCACGCCAACATTAGGTTGCAAGTCCTATTCAGTCAACAGTAAGGTTTTCATCTAAGCCACATGTCTCCAGGAAAATGCCTAAATTTCAGGAATCAGTACAGTTGTAAAGCCAGTGTTATCCCTGGGATGACTTTCAGACCCACTGATTTGTGTGAATCCTTCTTGTATAAGGACTCACTCAAACACTCTTTTGATTCATGGTTTGAAGTAGGAGGAAAGAGAGGGTGAAGAGCCATCTCATTCATTGCACTGTGAGTCCTGAGCCATACTAAACTTCCAAAGAAACGGATTTTTTAATTTAGCAGGTAAGGATCTCTCTGATTAAGAAATGCTGCAACCTACAGAAATTCTTGTAAGCATAACATAAAGCTGTATTCAAGTAGAAAGTACAGCCTTCAATGCCGATATTAATAGCAGAGTGCATGATACATTCCCTCAGAATAATACAGCTGAAAACATACCATCAAACATTTAATTGGTCTTTTTTGTAACAGAGTATGTTTCATATACTTATGTTGAACTTAAACCTCATTTTTCTTTGAGTTAAATTTAGCTTATGTATTGTTTTTTCTTTAATAATTAAAATGTTTTTAGTCTTTAAGTATTTATGTCTATACATATAGCATACAAATAAAAGCTTTGATTATTTAAATGTATAGCACAAATGCTGTATAAATCTCATGCTTCCGTCTTGATGCAACTACACCAGTAGGGCAAAGTTGATTTGCAAAGCTGATTTAACTTAAGTTAAACAATATAAATTTCAATGTTCAGTTCAAAATCTAAAAATCTTAAGGCTATTGTATTCACCTCCTCAGACAGCCATTGAACTGGTATTAGGTTTATATTGGCTCTAATCAAAATTCAAATAGGTGGATCCAGATGTGGGGATGTAGCAGAACTGCAAATGTCTTTCCTCAGTCTGGGACAAGCTAATGATAGGGTCACCTTTGCAACCAAGTAACACAGGCTCAGAACTGTTCCATGTCAGTCCCTAAAGCAATAGCTCAGATATCTAGACACAATTGAACACTCAGACCATTGCAGTGGAATGTGGGATCACCTTTTGCCTGTTCATCAGCTACGCCACCAGTTTTCCACCATGCAATGCAAAATTCCCCAGACTCCCATGAAACAACCTTTGTTACTGCTTTCTGCTGCTTTCAGAGCAGGCTCCTTTTCTTTATTTATACAGCACCCTGTTTCCTCTTCTTTTTTGTTTTTTTTTGAGAACTATGGCACTAGATAAGAATGCAAAAATACCGAGTACTACCCCACACTTGAAATTCTGAAATTCTCAGTATTAAAGTGCTTTTCTGTCTGCAAGACACAAAATCATAGAAATAAATATCATGTGCTGATAAGGCAATTGTATGGTCCCTGAATACACTGTTGAAAAGTTGCCCTCAAAATAGTTCTGTCATGGTGTTCTTGCATACATTAACTGTGCAGCCAGTTGCTCAGAACTTATCTTTGTTGGGGGACATCTCATGTTCAGAAGACGAATCAGAGTGGCAAGTATAGGTGTCAGCATCTTTCAAATACAATGAGTCTTGCAAATCACTGAAAGCCCGTAATATAATTTTTTTATCTTTACTTTGTAATGGGAGGGAAAAAACCACTGTTGCTTTGGCCTCAGGTAATTATAGCCTGTGACACTAAATATGCCTTTCCATGTATGTGTTCTCCCTTGAGCCAAGCAGCAACATGTCCAATTAACTCCTCCAAAGGAAACTCTGGAGGCTCTCCCAGTTTCTCAAAAACCTGTTCTCCCTAACTCACTGTACAGTCCTGGGCATTGCCTTCACAGATAGAGTTTAAGAATGTCAATTGTCTCTTGGCACTTCAGATTTTTCATTGAATTACCTATGACCTGACTTATGGAGATGCTGAGCATTCCCAATATGAGGATGTTAAGAAAAGAAAAAAAGCTTTAGGAAAAACAATCTTTAGAAAACAGGCCTTTGGTATCTGTAGATCATTTAGCTAGCATTTGAAGCACCAGAGATCTGTAACCACATTTTAGAGGTCTTACCTGTGAGATGGTAACAAGGGTTTTGCCTCTTACAGCAAGGGAAGCAAACAGAAAGCAAAAAAACCACCCAAATAATCTGGAGTATTCTATACAAGCACATGTTTATCAAAAACACTGTTCTGTCTTACTGTTTAAATAAATTTATGATTAAATAAGTGTGCCTTCTGCCAGCTTACCTGGCAAAGCTGACTTGGAGGAAAAGGACACAGTCATCTTCAGAAGAAATGAATCTTTGCCTGTCCAGGATTGGTGAGTCCATATTTCTGGTGTATGGGCTCTTGTGCAAAGGAAGGTGTAAACTAAAGGATGAGTCATTTTGGTGAAGTGAAGCAGAACAAAACCTGGAGTAGTTTCCTCAGATTTGCTCATTTCTGCAGCATCTCTGCTCTGGTTGGCAGAAACTTTTGTTCTTAGAGTCTGCTATGTAGCCAAGCTTGACTGTATACTCTGTCTCTTATGACTATTTTCCTGCTTGTAGCCATATGAAAAATTAAAGAACTTATTCATCTGTGTACATCCTACCAACTCTTTTCACATGGCTAGTCCAGTTAATTGATCCAGCAAGAGTGTACTGCCATGCCTGAAGCAGCCCAGGCTTTAACAGGTGCCTTGAACCTCAACTTTTCCTCTGTCAGCTTTGGATTATTTGTGTATTTGTCATAGGAAATATTAAGAGATCTGGTTTTTTCCCACAAGAACTATGCTAGTATAAAAAAGTGGTTGGAAACATTTAGCTTTCTGGAATTTGAAGAGCTCCCAGATCTCTGGGAACATATACCAAAGGGGCAAAAAAATGTATAAGAGCAATTCTGTAAATGCTCTCTGTAGGTATCCTTAATATTTTTTTTTTTTTTTTTTTTGGAGCTGGTAATACTCAGGTTACTCCCACAGAGTAAGAATTGCTGAAGAGCTCAGCAGCCACAGTGGTAGTCAGGCTTCCAAAACAGTTCATTTCTCATTTTAGACGTCAAAATAATGGCACCCTCATTCATAAAATTGTACAGCATGCTATAGTCAAGATATTTTGAAAATGAAGCTGTATGTGTTTTATCTAAATGACAAATTGAAGTTGAAATTTTTTTGTTGTTGTTTTTAAAAGGAAAGACTGAAGAAGTAAAAGTAAATAAACACCTGAAAAAAACCCAAACAACTCTTTGGTCTCTGCAAAATCTTGTCTTCAGTGGTAACCATGGACATTTCTAATAGTAGAGCATGAGCAAATTCTTATTCTTAGGTTATTATAGTTTCCTACAAATTCAAGTGCACCTTTAATCTTAAATCATTTCCTTGTAGTATCCATTACTAATGCTTGCTTCTGTGGTCTGCTGAATTCACCCTTTGGAGATGGGTCACTCTCAGAAATGTCAAAAAAGCTAAACAAAATGTAGACAACTGAACCCAGAGTTTGAGGCAAATAAGTTTACAGATAAAAATAGATGAGTTGTATCCTCCAATGAAGACAGAAGAGGAAAAATGTACTATCACAGCTAGCCATGTTTTTTTTTTTTAATCTTATACTGTCAGTTTTTCAAGACTGTGTGCTGTAGATAAACAACAGATACACAGCTCTGCCTAAATAGTTAAAAAGTTCTATTCCTGTGCCACAGTAGCCCTGGTGCATCTTCACTTTTGTTAGTGGAAACTGGGTAATATTGTTTTGGAATCACAGCATCACAGGAAATTCAAAATCTAGAGCTTCAAACTCAGGCATGAAACTTTATATGTAGAAGAACCAGTATTAGCATTATTATAAGAACCATGTATCCTTGCACAATATTCTCAAGATTTCAGTGATCTGCCAGTACTGGTCATCCAGCTGTGGACGTGGGCACTTTAAAGTCCTCTGTCCTCTTTTGTTATAACACTGCTGCTGAACATCTGGCTGAAAATGTGTAGTCTGCTCATAGCTTGGTGAAAGATTTTCTTTTGGTAACAGTGTGATATAATAGCTACAAAAACTAAATCCACCACTCTAAATCCAGGCCCTCTCCATCTGAACAGAAATTCGGTTGTGGGGTTTCTGTGTCTGTGTGTGTAATAAAAAAAACCAAACCTGAAATTGTCTATATTACTAGTTTTCCCTTCACTGTGAGTACATGTCCCAGGTATTTCACCATCAAGAAATGAACTGTTCACTCTTCTGACAAGAAGAATGAACATGGCAAAATATTGCTGTTGTTAGCTTAACCCAAAATTTTCCTTTGAGCAGAAACAGCACCATTTTGCTAGGATGGTCCCACTATCTCAGAGGTATTTCAGGGGAAAGTCATCCTCTCTGGGTCCTGTGAGCACTCACAAGCCTTAGTGAATCAGATCAGCTTTCCATGGAACCTGCCACCAGCCTTGGCCCAGGAGCCCCATTTCTGCACCCTCAGAACTGCATGTTGTGGAAAACACAGCTGTCACTGGGATTACCGTAGGGCCTTGTGGATACTAAAAGGTTAGCAGAGAGATTTTCTAGATTTCTGCAGCCGCCTGAGAAAGTCTCCTTTTTCACGCAAACTAGCTAGGAAACAGTTTGAGAATTTGTAAACTATTTCACAGGTGCAGGCTGTTTGTGTCTTTGTTTTCCACACTGGGAAAAATATTTTGGAAATAGGTGTTATACCGTTAAGCCAATCACTCTGGGAGGCAGATGGTCAAGCACCCAATGGTGTTATGCCACTCTTGCGAACAAAGTTATATAAGCTGATTTATATAATTAAATATAGCTACTTTTGGCCATTGAACCCAAACCTGGACTCGCATTGGTTTTCGCTGTTCTTGGTACAACAGAGACAGGTCCTGGCTCTCTATCCCAGAGGAAGCACAGCTCCTACTGCTGCCGGACAGTAACTTGCCTGATTCATGCCATTTGAGTTTCTTTCTTCAGAATTAATGTGGAATTTCACTCACTGCTTTGTTTAGAAGAAATGTGAAATTATGACCTAGAAACTGAGTAGAATAGCATCAAGCTATTTTGATGAAGCATCAACATGTCAAGTTGTCAGATAATAATTAGATGCACCACAGCTTTGGAACTTCTGAGTACATTATGTGTGTATGCATAAACCCTCACCTGGACATATGTGGGATTGCTTTTGCATGTAAATGGAGTTAACAGCTTGTTACATTCTGGAGAATGACTGTAAACTCCTGTTATATGGAGAAGCAGAGAAGAAGAAAAGCAATGTAAATTTACATTCTTCATTTATTCAGAGAATCATTATTAAACATTGAATTTTGCTGGATTTTACAAAGAAAGGGAAAAGTCATTTAAAAAGTCTTCCAAGAATACTTAAGAACAGCATCTTCTTTCTCTTAAGATTAAGAACACGGAATTCTACTGAGGAATATTGCTGCAGTTGTACCAGATCCAAACAAAAGTACTTTAATTTATAACAGCTAGTTATTCATGATGCTTTGCAAACAAATGAAAATGCAGACATTCCACTCATATGAGGCTCTTGCTGTATTGTTCCTTACAGACATATTCACATTCAACAGAGCCATGGAGAACATGTTTAAACAAGAGGTCAGACATTTATAGAAAGGTATGAAAATTTTGTTATTACTTATGCAGTGCCACAAATATTCTCAGAGAATTTCTGTCAGTGAAGAATAAATTACGAAAACAGAAAACAGTGTCCTTTGGCTCAAAGACTTTAATGCTTCTACATGTAGAGTACTACACATTGGACATGCAGCTGATGCAGATTTGGGAGTGTTTTGTGAATAGATTACAAAAATACTATGAAAAAAATGTTAAAATAATCAAAAACCCAAAGGTGAACTCACATTTTCTGTAGTGAATTTCCCAGAGCAAATTGAAAAGATTCTGAAGTTCAAAGGCCATTTTTGACATCACCCTCACAGAGAAAACAGACATGTCTACTCAGTCAAATGGAAAATATTTGCTCACAATTCTCCTACCCCCTTAGTCCTCTCTTGCAGATTTATTCTTGCAGGCTTGACTGGAAATGACCCACCTTCCTAAGTGACAGCGACCTTTGTCCAGTCATTCCTGGTCATCAGGAAAGTTTGTTCATGATTTTCAAAACCCAGGGTTTCTAAGACTTTATTAAAAAAAAAAAAAAAAGGCTCTTTTCCTTACTGGATCCAGCTCTGTGGGCTGCAAATTTCTCTGCTGGGCAGACTTATGGCAAAGAGCAGACTCTGGCCAGAGAGTGTACTTGACCTCCTCCTCCAAGAGTTTAACCCAAACAAATAGCCCGGTAGGCCAAGCATTCATTGTCTGGCTGATACAAGTACATGTCCAGGAAATTCCCTTTCCTTACTTTCCTGGTAATTGTTACTATGTTGTCAAGGCAAATTCTGATACTTCTGTGTCAGAACCAGAGTAAAGGCAAGTTGAGCTGTATAAAGAAAAGATACCCTGATTTGGGTAGGGATTGTTTTAGTCTAATCCTAGTTCAGGGCCAAATAATATTAAACTTTGTTTTCCATAGTGAGGGTATGTATGTGCCACATGTAAAATATCCATGCTTGGTTTTTTTGGGTTTTTTTTTTTTGGTGAGGTATATGGCAAGACTACTCATACACTGGTCCATAACTGATCCAGAAACTGAAATAAGTTGTAATGAGCAAGAAGACTCTGTAACTTTGAAGTTACAGAACTTACAACTTGATCTTGAACTAAGATTTCACATTTGAATAGCCCAAAAACAGCTTAAAGGACTATATCTTTAAAAATTATAAGTGAGGTACATCCCTTTATGATCATTCAGTGTACAAAATATTTATCACCTTTTGTTTTCCAAAATATGCCAAAAATTTCTTCATATATTATTCTTCATAATTGTATGCTATCACAGCAGAAGTTGGACTTGAAGTTTCTGAGAAAGGCAATCTTCTTCAAAACATCTGAAGTTCTAGACAAAAATTAAACCTATTTTTTCTTAAGTTAGGAAGATTAGATGTCTGATCTGTGCAACAGTCATTGAATGACAAGCTTTAGAGGATTTGAATAAGGTCTTTGGCTTACATATGGCATAATCCTTCAAAAATACAATGTCTATCATGTTTTACCCTTGAGGTTATGGATCTCAATATGATTTACAAGGGTACATGTGCCAGTATATAGTCCCCTGAAGAGAGATTATTCCTGTATCAGTAACTCCTATGAGCAGCATCAAAACACCAAGACCCACATTACTGGAGCTTTAGGGCAACATCATTCACATGAGTGATAACCAGAAACAAGTAATTTCAGTTTCTTGTTATATTTTACTACTAGAAGTGAAGGGCTAATAATTAGCATCTAAACCCAAGACTTTTTGTTAGCATCTTCTAGACTGTTGTGTTCTTGTTGTAGTGGGTTCAGTTTGTAAACCAGGCAGAAACACCAATTAAGTGTAGTGGTTTGGTTCAAAATATCCATTACTTACTCATTTCCCCTCTGTGAGATAAGAATTAGGAGAAAGCAAAGCAGGCACAAAACTTAAACATTTGCAGTACAAAGAAGAGTTTTATTACTAATAGAATAAAAAGTAAAGAGAAATAACAAGAAATTAAAGCAAACCCCCTCCCCTTTCCAGCACTTTCCTCCTTTTACCCAACTCACACAAAGAGTAACAGAACATGGGATTTTAGTCAGTGTTGCAGTTCTTGGTAAGTCTCTTCCTTAGGCTTATGGGAAAAAGGGTTTTCTTCAGCTGCACATGGTTCCCAAAGCGCCACCAACAGCAGACCCGCCCGGAAAGAAACAATCTGCTGTGGTGTAAAACATCTCTCCCATGAAAATGTCACAGTTCCTGCACACTGCCAAACATAGGCCATCACATGGGGTTATTAATCTTTTTAAGGATAAGTTATTTTGGCCTGCACACAAAGGCTTTCTTCTCCACAAGCCTCTAAAAGCCTCTCAATGCTTCTATATAGCCTGGCATAGGCACTCTTCACAATTTTCATGGGCCACACGTGAATTTTCCATCCCCCCATGTACTTCAAATGAATTAAAGAGACAAACAGTTTGTGGTATTACAGTTTCTTACCACGGCATGCAAGAAGGTTTTTTAAGCTGCGCGCCAGAATCGCGGCACCGCCCTCTTTTCTCCTGTCGCCATGCTCAGCTCCGTCCCACGGGACTCACTTCTCTTTCTCTCTGACTCTGAAGCCGCCATGTTGAAGAGTGTTCTTGTTCGGGCTTTACGGTGGGGAAAGCCTCGCTCCCTCTGTGCTGCTGGCTGCGTGGTGTCCTCTTCAGTTCAGCACGGAGTGTGCTGGCTGCAGACAGGAGGCTCTGCCGGCTCCCGCTGGCTCCGCCGGCTCCGCATGGAGAGGAGAGGGACCCACCTGGGTTTAGCTGTGAGCAGTCCATGGCTGGATTGAGCTGTGAGAAGTCCATGGCTGGTTTTAGCTGTGAGCAGTCCATGGCTGGTTTGAGCTGCCTGCGGCTCTGGGACAGTTTCCCCCCCAGCGGCCCAGGGTCTGTGCCGTGGCATTGGGGAAAGGGGAGGGAGTAGGGGCCCCAGCCCGGCCTGACAGAGCCCGGAGGCTTCCCAACCTTCCGGCAGGTGAGCTGAAACAAAAGCCAATTTCTGCCTTTCCACAGGGTTTAAATACATAAATTGTGAGGAGCGTCATTAGTCTAAAAGGCTGTCCATCAACTCAGGTTCAACCCACTACACTTGTCAAAAGCAATACCTGAATTTCTGGGAAAAATTCAGAGTAGTTTCTTTTCTTATGGGAATATCAAGTGGAAAAATATGAGTGGTAGAATATTTCCTCCCAGTTTTGTTGTCCAAGGTTTCATTTCTAAAAGAATTTGAGACTACGAATACTGAAAGAAAAAAGAGGTAGACATTTATGTTGAAAGTGGAGCCAAAGCTAAAATCTAGAGGAAAAAACAATATTGATATTTGCATACACAATATTAAACACAGAATACTTTATCTAATGCTGTCTCTTAGGCAGAAGTCAAGGACTCTGTGGCTCTCTTTCTGGGTTTGGGTGTCAGCTTCTCTGTCTTAGCAGGCTTTAGCCTAGTAAATTTTTTTTTTTTCAGTTTTTATGGTAAAAGGTATGAGTAACAGAAAAGCATGTGATATCATAGGCTCTGAAGAGCTAAAAAAGCGGTGTCTGATGTATTGTCTGCTAACTTTTCTGGGGAGTGGGAGGGAATAATTATTTGCTTCGAGTAAGGACATTCTAGAAACCACTATTATCTAGTATTTTCTATCAGACAATGATGTTAATTCTTATTTGGTGCTATTTGTGTGACTTCTCTTCAACATTTCTTGAATGATACTTCCTAATTTCCTGTAGTAGCAGATTTGCAAAATGCAAGGCAGCACCACATATGTTGTGGAGCCAGTCAGCAACAACTTTGGAACAAGTAATATGAGGATATTTTACCTCTTGCCACAGTCTGCAGCAATGAGCTACTTGCAAATATTTCACAGGTTTGCAGGCAGGCACAGGTTAGGAGACATTAGGAGATCAACATTGCCTTCCATTCGTTGAGAAACAGGTTATTGTATGAGAGCTCTTGCAAAAGGTGGCACTAGAGAGAGTCTGGTAGAAAAGCACGTTGTATCTACATTTACTGAATTTAATATCAAAATCAAGATGACAGCTCCTTGTAGCAAGACTGCATTTTCTAAAGAACTTGAAAACAAAGAAAGACTACAGTTAAAATTCTTTACATCACTTCAACATTGTCAAGCCAAAAGAAAAGATAATGGGGAAAAAACTGTGGGGTTTTCCAGTATTTCCTTACAGCATTTTAGAGATTCTCTTCTGTGGCAGACACTGAAAAGATGTCTGTGCTATGTTACACCATTCATGCTGAGGCTCCAGAGCAAGCTTGTAATGAACAAATAAACATCTGTGGCAGAGAATAGTGCCATAGGTCTCACAAGAAGGACACCCATGTTAGACCAGGCAGAGTTAAAGCAATCAGCTTTTTAACAGAGCCGGTTAAATTGCAGAGAATACTGCTTCAGTGCTGCTCTGTTCTTTGTCCATGTAGAAACAACCAGAGCATTTTTGCAAAACAGCAAACACAGGTTTAGAGGTGACTGAAAAGGGGGTCAAGAAAAATGTAAAAAAAAATTGGATAATTTTAACAGACATCAGCATTTGGAAAGAGAAGAAAGAAAGAACATAAACATTATGGGATCCTAGCTTCAGCAGCTTCCATGTGACACTGCAGCTGTCTCCTAAATGGTGTTACCTGCTGGTGTGATTGATGATAGGTGAATTTTCAGTGTTCTACATTGAGCTCCATGAGCACGTTCTTGCTGCACCTCAACTCCAGGTTCACATCGCACCATACTTTCTTCTTAGTCACATTCTTCCTCCAAATTAAGACTGCTTTTAGTGCTTTAGTGTAGTGCAAGGCTGTAATTTCAGAGTACAAATTACCACACACCAACTTCTTCAAGTTGGCAAGCTCTGAGATTTCTAGAAAAATAATTGACTACAACACCAGGTATTTTGAAACTGCTTTAAGTAGGGTTTGAAAGCTTAAAAACCAAATTCAAAAATAATACCCAGTAGATAAGAAAGCATAAGGTTAGTTTTAACTTTTCTGAGGTATGACAACAATTTTAAGTATTTTAGAATGTCATTTTAACATTAATATTTTGACTGTAATTTTAAGAGGTTGCAGGCATAAAAATATATTGATGTCTTGCACATATATTTGACCACTATAAAAAATTTTCTACTTGAGTGGCACTTCTTATTTAGTTCCTGTTTTTTCCACCAGAGAGCTCAGTAACTATTGTGCATGCTCTCCCTTTTTGGACTAAAGTTCTGTACACTAGGACTTGTACTGATCTCTCTCAATAAGCACAAAGAGGACAATAATCTAGAACAAGGACATTCTGCTTAATATGGATCTTTTGGTAGTATATTTATGTTTAAAATCCCATTTTATTTCATATTATACCACTACATACCGGGCACAGAGGATGGCCAGTCCATGGAAAACTAACTTGGGAATATGTCAAGTGCCATATTTCCATACTGTACCAGGGACTTCTGCTGTGCTGAGTAGTTGAGAGAATATGAGGTTTGTTTCTTCCTAGCTGCATCTAGATTAATGAAGAGTAAGTATTAGTTCAGGATATCATCTGTTCTTCAAACACATCTACAGGGAATTCTGGAAATAGTAGAGCTGAACAGATTTGCATTGACAAATGTATCCATCAGATGCTAATGGACTTCACCCTGCACAGTAACACAAGAGCCTTTTTTTATGGAAGAGCAGTTTGGCTGTATGCTTGTGTATTTCTTAAGTACAGTGTGAAATGTTGTTTTTTGGAATAGCAAAAATACATAAGAGAGGAAATGTGGGGACTACACAATCTGCTCTCTGGCCACAAGAGAATTTTGATATTGAAGAAACTGCTTTTTCCTTAACATTGAGAGAAAACATAGAGAAGTTAGGACATTTGTGTGGAGATAGACACTGAGTTTTTGAGAAAGTACTTCACCTACATTACAGCAGTATTATTAACTTAGAGATTTAAAATTAATGTAATTTATTTTAATGTGGAACTTGCTGCAAAGATCATGAAAATGTAAAACTAAACTTAGTTGCCAGAATAATATTTTCAAGTAACTTCAAACTTTCCAAATCTGGGTGCTATAAGATGTTATTATCTTTTCTTTAGAAGAATGCAGCTCTTCTAGGACATGTTAATAGCTGAGTCTTTTCCTCTGGAAAAAAACTTATCTTTTCTCAAAATGTTCCAATTCTGAAATTATTTTATTAACTTGCATTATTTTGTAATCAAGGGACACCTTTAACAAGAGAAAATTCATAATATAAAATTTCAATATTTAAACTCCTTTTTTCCTTAAATATAAATTCTTTTTGTTATGTTTAGAAAAGGACATTCATATTCACTGATACTGCTTCTGAATGTCAGTAGATATAAATCAACAATTTTCTTTGCTTTTTCCATATTTTATCAAAACAAAACATCTTTTGCTTGAATTTTTTCTACTGTAACTGAAATGATTTAGCTCAGTCAAGGGATAACCAAGCAATGTAAATAGCTGTGCACTCATTGTTATGCATACTTTTCTTAACAAAGGTGCAATGCGTTCCTGCTCCTTTGCCAAGAGACCAGTAATTTATAACCATGAGTTTAAATCAGCATACT
The DNA here is from genome assembly GCF_020740725.1 of Corvus hawaiiensis. NCBI lineage: Eukaryota > Metazoa > Chordata > Aves > Passeriformes > Corvidae > Corvus > Corvus hawaiiensis. Next base: position 27,937,459 of record NC_063255.1, read on the forward strand.
ATCTTACTGCTCGCATTCACTGCAAAACAGTCAGGCAGCAAGAGGCTTTTAACACACGTGTTCACAGCATGAATGGGAACACTGGGCACTGGGTATATGGATGAGCACTTGACCAAGAAGTTGTCAAATCATAGGTCTCCTGAAAACATCAAAGGAGCTCATCTGAGTACAGAATTACTTTTAAAAAATGAAAACAAGGAAATTCCATTAAGTAAAATGTATGGTAAACACCACTGAAATCATAATCAAGGCAGCAAGTAATCCTACTTGGCAAGTTAGCCTCTAACAGCTTTAGACTGGAACTTACATTCTTTATGCCTGACAGGCAGACTGAATAAACTGGTATCAGACTGCCCTGGATGAAAGGAGACTGCACAAGATGAGAGGAAATGGTTGTGGGGCCAAATCCGGCATCTGGAAAATTTCTGAATAAAAGAGACGGTATTTGTGATGCCACTTACTCAAAAAATACACCCAAGCCATCAAACCAAAAAACCAAAATCACAAGCTACATACTATCAAAAATGTCTTGTGAGGAAGACTGGAGAAACTAATAACTGCCATGACAGACTCAGCACTGAAAAGTCATCTATCACAGCAAAAGCATTTAAATCACTCAAACACTTTTTTTACTTCACTTCTGTGACTTAAAGAAGAGGTTCATAGGAGATCCTCTAGAACAATGATTTTTATATTGACTGTAAGAGCTCTAGTGCTGTGCAGCTTACATCTTAAAACAGCATAGCATATTCTGTACATTTTGCAGTTTTACTCTCCTAGTTTTTTTCAGTGAGGCATCAGGTAAATGAAATGCATTAAAAAGCTGTATTATTAAAAAAAATAACTGTAAGAGAAAGGCTAATTTAAAGTGGGTTTTGAGGCTAGAATAAACAGTTACCTGTATTTTTAAACAACTTAAACATTTCTATATACTTCTTAGGTGGCTTTTCCTTGTATGAGGGAGAGTAAAAATATGAGAAATGAGTGAATAATAATGAAAGAAATAGAAGCATACTAAGCTTTATGTCAGAACTGCAGTATAGAGAAGCATATTATAAAGAAAGTTATCTGCAGAAGGGACAAATCTCAAGTGTGTTGAAGTGTTCCATGTGGCCTTCATTCTGAATCTGTTACATGCAACATTACACACAGGAGGCTCTAGATGGTTAAGAAGCAAGGCAGCACAGCAATACTTTGCATTTAGTCATGCTTATTTCCCTGACACAAGAAAATTCAAGCTATTTCTGTGCAAGATTTTAAGAGAGGAGGCTTGGGAGATATACTGGACTCCACTGTGGATACATATCAACAATTATTTTACCTTAGTTACAGGCACAAAAAATCCATGTGGATGGTGACATTTGAGCTAGAATTAATTGTCCTGACTTTTCAATGTTGGTGGGTAAAGAAAGAGTAATTTTATTGCTTCTCTGAGAATTTTCTGTGCCTGTCACTTCTATTTCAAAGCACAGTGGATGTGAGCCAGTATGTCATTGTATAGTAAATCATATTTAGGAGGCTGCACTTCAACAACCTGAAAAGATCACTTACCTATCCATTGAACAAACACAAATACAAAAAGAATCCATTTAAAATGTAGAAATCACAGAATTTCAGTGTTTCTTGGGATTCTACATGATTGTTTCAGTATGTGAATGAAGACTGGTATTTTTACTCCTGCACAAATTTGAGGTCCAGCGTGAGTCTAAGCACACCAAGGGAAAGGGCGAGGTGTGACTCCATCCACATCTACAAATCTGACCACAATAGAATTGGAGAGCATCATTCATCCCTTCCAGTCGAAGGTTCATAAAACATGTTCATATACATGTAGAGAGGATGATGTCTAGCTGGATCAGCCTGGATTTCATTTCAGGTATAATAGTTGAATTTTATATTAAACTACAGGATGGAGTTTTGAATGGAATCAGGAATTTTCGGACAATTTTATGTTCGGTTTTGTCATGGGTTAGCAAAGCATAGTCCCAGAAGTGATGTTTTTGCAAAGGGGTGCTTACAGCTTCCTCTGTGACCTGACAGAACCCATCAGCTGGCCAGTTTGAATATGGACAATTCTTTAAGCCACTTAAAATTGTGACCGCCTCTGTGATCCACACTTAAGAATAGACAAACCCCAGCAGAGCCCTCTCTCGTTTCCGGTGCTGGGACAGGTGGCCCTGTGTGGGGGCCCAGCGGGCCCAGCCCAGGCCCTGCTCGGGCCAGGCCGGGCCGGGCCACAGCCATCCTGGAGCCGATGGGCACTGTTCCACCTGCGGAACCCTCCCCCCCCCCCCCCCATAACCCTGCTGTGGGCAGCCGGAGCAGCCCGGCTCCCCCTCTCCAGTTCGGCCAAGATTCAGCTGAAGCTGCACTGATGTCCGGCAAAATATCATGTGACCAACAGCGATAAGCAAAATTCCAGCTGCAAGGCCCGGGTGAGATTAACCCTTTTAGTGCTGTGAAGAGCTGAAAACCTGAGGGAAGAGAAAGAGGAGATGCTTAAAGCTGAAATTCTGTTGTAAAGCCATGAAGTATCAGAGTACCCGTTCTAATTTCATGAAGGCATGGGGGGTGGAGCGTTCAACTTGTACTTGTGAGCCAAAGCGCCTGTGCTGAGATAGGCAGATGCTGAAGCAGCTATAATTTGATGAGAAGTTTGAACAGGGAGAGATGGAAGCGATGAGGACCTTTGCTCCAAATGGAAAAGGAGGAGACCTCAGTTCCTAGAGATGCTCCCAGAGATAGTCCTAGAGATGAAGATGAGGAGGACCCTTTGCTCCCAGGGAAGGAGGAGGGCCTCTATTCTTAGAGATGAAATCCTCCCAGAGATGAGTGAAGAGAACCTTTGTTTCTGAATGGCTCAACCTTAAAATTGCACCCCAGTAGCTCAAGATTGGACCCTTGAAAGCAGTTGTGGGAAAAGCTGCAAGTCATGGGAAGGGACTCTCACATGATGCGAGCAGAGAACCAACCCAGGCGGGTGTCTCGTTGTGATAGGTTCTCCATAGCATAAGCAAGAGAGACTCCTCTTCCTAAATGAACTGAACAAAGCTGTTACGGAAGTGGTAAACAGACTGAACATCTCAAGGGTTGTCTTTTTACATTGCCAGTGGGAGAAGGGAGGAAGGTGGGGGGAGAAGAAGTGTTCTGAAGGTGTGGTATGATTTTATTTTTTTCTTTTTCCCTCTTTTAGGTCTGTTAATAAACTTCTTTATATTCTTTCAAGTTTGGTGCCTGCTTTGCATTTCTCCTAATTCTTATCTCACAGAAGATAAACAGTAATGAGTATTTTGGACCAAACCACTACACTAAATTGGTGTTTCTGCCTGGTTACAAACCGAACCCGCTACAGGTTTATAAGTAGCCTAAGGTACAGGAGGAATTTCCTGCAGAACTCTAAGCAGATATTTTCAGTTTTCATTTCATTAAAGGATACACTTACAGGTGTTCTAGCTAAATGACCCACGTAATGAATTTGGTGTAGCCTCCCGCTGAAGAAGGAGAGAAGTATCTTATAGATGGATACTGTGACATCAAGGAAATTATCTTGATCATTAAGGCAACACATGAAATCTAGATTAGTTTTTAGAAAAGCTTTCTCCAGCCTTCTGTATCATGCACTGAATTTACTAGTTCATAATTTCCATCTGTGCTTTGGCTATACAAACAAACTTGTGAATGAAAAATCGATTTGTAGAACACACAGAAAAATATATCATAAGTTATGTGCAGTAGCTTCATATTTAGGAAACCACTTGTCTCTGGGCTGCATATCTGCCCACTGAGTTTCATTGCTGCTACATAAATTTATTCAAATTCTGACCTGGGAACCCTAAAACTGTTCAGTTTCCTTGAGTGTTCAATTTGCATATTCTGCAGACAAATAGTTACAAATTGATCACAAGAGTAAGTTTTCACAAGACATCAATATCCAAACAAAACCAGACAGACATCTTTAAGTGAATGTAAGATGATTTTCTGAAGTGTAAGTAGCATGTAAACATGTGCACAAAGCCACTCTCTTGACTTCAGTAATGTTCGAGTCCATAGATTTCCAGCAATTTTTACCTAGGATTCCTTGCCTTCTTCCTTACCTAAAATAATTGAAGACCAAATTGTTATAAACCAGTGTTAATTTAGAAGCATTTATAGATGCAGATATATCAGCATTCAGTAGATGCTGAGGTTTTACTTCCAGGAGTAGGATAAGAGATGGCTGAATAACATTGTGGTAGAAATTAATTCAGACTGAGTATTTCCTAACAGCCTCAGGAGAGTAGTGTGGTCCAGGCATTTTGGCACTGTCACATGCTTATATCCCATTAAAAATGTCTTCAAGGATTTGATCACCATAAAAGTTTTCAACTTTACAGAAATAATAGACTTAATCAAAGCAAGGATAGAAAGTCTACATAAAATTACAGAAAAGTACTAGGGAAAAAATGCAGTAATCATTAACTCCACAACTCTGATAACCCCCATGTCATGGTAATCCATCCCTCTTAATGCAGTGTGCATTCCCTTTAATGCATAAAAACACAGTAATCTTCTTTTTTGAGCCATAGCTTTGCAAAACTAATTTCTATGTGTAAGAATGCTAAAATCCCCTTTTTTCCTATGGTAATTTTGTAATTTCAAGTTTCTGCCAAGCACAGATATTAATTCTTACTTCTGTCTCTTCACAAGCTTTCTTAATACAGTCAGTGTTCTTAACTGAGGTTTTTTTAAGATTCAATGCTTCAATATACCTTTAAATATAAAACATGCATTAAGAAGTACAGGCATAGAACATCTCTGGAAGATGGTTCCTGAATTAGGCTTTTAAATGCAGTAAACAGCACTTTTGCCTAGTCATTAATGATTAATTAATTAATGAATAATGATTAAGTGTAATACAAGAGATTCTCTGGAGAAAAAAATAACCTCTAATGGAAAAATATTTGTGCACCACTTTCTAAGATGATCACATGATACCAAACATACTTTTTTATGATAAAAGTATTTTCCCCTCTCTTTCACTTTAAAGCATGGAGGAGACGCATGGCTCTCAAGGCTATGATAAACAGACTTGAATCTTACAGTAGTATTTTTTGTGCAAGCCTGCAGCTTCAGTTGACTGTTCATATGAAAATTCACATAATGTAGTATTATTAGCTACAACGTTTTTGTACAAAGAGGCAGATTGATATTTTATAGAAAGCTTTGAAAAAACTATACCACACAATGTACACTGCTGCAAATTAATTAGACTATCATATTCCATCAGCAATATCTCTAGAGAAACAGACATATAAAAGTGGTATCTTTCTTTTGCAGATGAGAAAGTGGAGATGTTAATTTCTCCTTTTCTCCACAAGCTGAAAATTATAGAAGTGCACATATCAGAGTCCCTGGGCTAATTGTACTTTTGATCCATTCAGATTGCCAGAGGCTGTATTTTGACATCAATACCAGTTAGACTGTGTGGCCTCACTGTACTACTTTTCTTTCAGGAACAACTACTGCAATAGACAAATGCAAAATCCTCTTAAAGCACAACACGATTTAACTAGAACTAAAGAATCAGAGAGAGAAGAGGTATCAAAAAAATAAGATATAGGCTATGTAAATATATAAGCTTTTTGAAAATGTGATCTATATTACAGCTCCCGTAAAGCTTTCCTTCCAATGCTTACATCATCCTGAAACAGTTTGCCCTTCGCTTTTCCATTAACAATTTTCCTTCAAATCAAACACTCAGTGAAATGATAACTAAATTTATGCATGATCTTATCGACTTATCCTTTAGGTTTTCATCATTACTCTAGATTTCAGCTAGAATTTAAACTTTTAATACACTACACAAATACACATATGCTTTCTGTGTAATTTCATGACATGTAATGAAGAAATAAAGATTAAAAGAGCACAATTTACTTCAAAAACCTTTTAAAAAGCTACAAGACATGACCTTATCAGATACAGAGGAATACAACCCAAAGAGATAGACTTGCAAATAAACAATTTTATATAAAGTAGTTAGTTAAAAAAAAAATAGTGCTATTGACGTTGAGGAAGTGATTATCATACAAGAACTTGAAACAGAACTTCTTTATGCAAAATGTAAGTTAGGACTTGCAAAGATATTGAGTTTTCTCAAGGCAAAAGCCCTAAACAAGTACAACATTGCACACATGCTACTGTGATCATCACCAGGTATTTTGTAGCTACAGCAGGATTTTTAGCAGATGTTTCCAAGTCTCCAGTTACTGTAGAAGAACATGGTAAATGATGAATTTTTATGCCATTTAGTGATGCAGAAGGTGGCCATCCTGGTAGAACTGCTCAGGGAATATGACTCAAGATGAGATTAGGGCAGAGGAATTGTGCCCTGTTCCTTCTGTAGAGACTCACTCTAATTACTAGAATCAGTAGAGATTTGTCACTGATTATCAGGTGAAAGAAACATAATAACCCTACACCTACACCTGCCAGGCACAGTGCTGGGGTCTTAAAAGGCAATTGTCATGGTTGTCAGCTCTCTAGCAAACATTCTATGGAAAATATTTTCAGTTTGTACAAGAGTAGCAAAGGAAGACATCACTAAGCAGTACTGTAATTCAAATATAATCACTTATCAATAGTATTGCATCTGAGACAACTCTTTAACAGGTGAAACATCTGTCATGGTATTGGTGTACACACAGAGACTTGAAAGCTGGTGTATTTTATATGGTGATTTAGAACATTAAAACTTTACTTAAATGGTGATTGAAACATTTTTAGGACACTTTTTCAAGAAAATATTTTTAGCTTTTATATTACTCAATCTAAACCTAGATATGTACACTTCTTGTATTTTGAAGTTTTTCATCTTGCAGTTTGAAGTTCTCTCTTGGAGTGACTTTATGATGTGTATCCCCTATCGCTGCTCTATGCTCAGGAATTAACTTTGTACCTTTCTGTGCCTTTAAACTGAGCCTGAGAGGGGGGAGAGGAAAAAAACTGAGCTAACTTCTCAAAGCAGTTGTTCAAGGACACAGACATGCACTCCTCTGCTTCTAACAGCAGCAAAGGCGGAGGAAGCACCCTGCTTGCTTTTCAGCCAGCTTTCGGCTCCTTTTCTCCAGAGGGAAAAGGAGAGTTGAACTTTGTTTTCCTGGGACTTCAGTTTTTTCCCTTCTTCTCTTCTGGACTGTTTCAACATCAGAACACATCGGGAGAATTCTCCACCGAGGCCCTGGAGGTGGGCCCATGACCCAGCCCCAAGGAGGAGGAGAGAGACTACATCTACAGAAGGACTCTGAAATTTTCCCAGGTTTCTGTCCACAGTGAGAGGTTTTATTATTTAGCATCATTATCCTTTTCCTGTGTGTTTGTTAAATACATAGTTTTTATCTCTTTCACTTTCCTCCGAGGAAAATTTATTTTTTCCCAAACCTGGTGGGGGAGGGATGGTTGTAACCTGCCTTCTATCAGAGGATATTTTTTCCTCCAAATTTGTCCAAACCGGCACAAGTTCATAAAAGCATGTTTGAAGAGAAACACTGTACACCCTATATGTGGTTTAACATAGCAGTGTTAAACAGCTCTAGTTTCATTCTTCCATTTTAAGTTCATGAAAATTACTCAGGCTCAAGACTTGTTATTATTAAAATGCATATGCCTCAGACATTTAAACCTATATATGTACTTGTGAATTCTGGAAAGAAAGTTACTTTCTACAGAATGAAGAGCAAAAGCTTTTGGTTAAAGGAAAAAATTCACAGACCTAATAGATAATGTAATTCTGGTTCACTCCCTGTTTCAGAATATAGTTTCCTTTCATGAGGATACAATATGTACCTTTGGCTAATTCAGAAAGGAATAATCTGTAAACTTAAATGGTTTTATTTTGATATCACAAATGTTTACCTGGTTTACTGTAAAAAACTTCTTACTTGAAGCACTTGAATGATGCTGTGATTTTTTCTTCTGCAAAATAGTTAAGTATTTCTTCAAAACTTCAGTGAGGCACATTCTTGACTCTGCTGAAAACCTTAACAGTTCTGTTCTTTTTGAATTATTTGTGTTATTACTATGCATAAAAATAGTTCTTCTATAGATAACAAAAATTTCTTCTGTAGTTCATAGTCATGAAACTTGTATGAGAAGAGGTAGGAGAAAACCCTTGGCAACAGCATTTCTTCAGCCCTTTTGTCTAAAATAGATTGTATTAAAACCTGAGAGAAAAGCACATAAAATAGACAATGAAGAAGAAAGTATAAAAATTTGAAATTAAGAGGGACAGACAGAACTACAGATTTGTACCCATTGCTGCCTTTAGAGATGGTCCTTCTCAGGACAGCTGACAAAATAATTTCTATACCTGTGGAGGTTTTATTAAAGTTTTATGAACTTCTGAAGGTCGCACCTTGGCCTCTTTAGGAGCCTGGTTAACAGAGTTCTCTGGTTTGTCCTGAGGGGCAGTTGAGTCCAGAAAGGCTGGACATTCCTCGAGAAGGAATTCTCATAAGCACAGGAGCAGGCTGTTCCAGTGTGCTGAAAGATGAGCTGGTGAGGAAGAGTAGTCTGGCTGAACAGGTAACTTTGGCAGGAATGCTGGGACAAAAGGAGACTTTACGACCTTTGGAAGAAGGGGCAGACAACCCAGGTGGATTACAATGATGTTGTGAAGTTAATCACAGAAAGTTAGAAGGGGCAAAGCCCAACTAGAACTCAGTGTGACCATGGTCATAAAAGAAAATAAGAAATGTTTATATAAATATATTAAGAAGAAAAGGAGAGTTAGGAGAATCTCCATCCATTATTGGATGCAGATGGAAATATAGTGACAAAGAATAAAGAAAATTATGAGGTACTTAAGGCCTTCTTTGCCTCAGTCTTTAATAGTAAGACCTGTTGTTCTGGGGGCACCCTGCCCTCTGAGCTGGAAAACAGACAGGGAGCAGAATGAAGAGCCCATGCTTTGTCTGACAGCTACAAAATATTCAGAAGGGACAGACAAAAAGAGGTGGGGGAGCTGTCATTTGTGTCAAAAATGGGGCTGATTGCACAAAGATGACTTTGAAGAACAGCAGTGCACAGGTGAGAGCTGATGGGTGAAAATTGGAGACCAAGAAAACAAGAGTAACTTTCCTATTGGTGCTCCCTAGATGTCCCCTGATCAAGAAGAGGAGAATGACAAAAAATTCTTTCTTCAGCTACAGACAGCATCACAGTCTTGAGCTCTGATCCAGATTGGGATCTTCAGCCGCCTAGACATCTGCTAGAAAAGTGCAACAAGAAAGTAGTGGAGTGCATTAAGGAAAATGTCCTAGTACAAGTGATGGAAAACCCAACTAGAGGAGAGGCCAGCTGAACCTATTATTCAGTAGAAAAACTGTTGCAGAACTTATCAGAGAGGTGGCATTAGAGATAGAAGGAGAAGTCAGGCAGGGACGACAGGAGGAGGACAGTATGGCTAAGTCAAGATCTCTTAGTCAAACCAAAAAGCAAAAAAAACGTGGAAAGCAGTGAAGACAGGGATACACATCTTGGAGAGACGATAGGGATGTGGTCTGAGAGCACAGGGACAGGGACAGGATCAGAAAATTCAAGGCACAGATGGAACTGAACTTGGCTAAGGATGTGAAATATAACAAGAAGAATTTTTTCAGGCACACAGATTAACAAAAGAGGATGAAAGATGCTGTATCGCCCGACTTGATGAGTGAAATGGAGGATTCAGCTACAACTGCCATGGAGAAGGCTGAGGCATTCAAAAAGTATTTTGCCTCAGTCTTCACTAGCAAGAAATCTAGCCACACAACCCAATTCACAAAATCTAAAGTAAGGGATGGGGGTAAGATCAAGTTCAAACCATCTCAGGAACATCAATATACCCAAGTCCGTGGGACCTGATGAGATGCTTCTGAGGGTTCTGAGGGAACTGGTGGAAGAAGTTGTTAAGCCCTTATCCATAATACCAGTGTGGCATTCTGGTGAAATTTCCAGAGATTGCAAATCCTATTCCCCATTTTTAAGACGGCAAAAAGGAAAACTTTGGGAACTACAGGCCAGTGAATGTCAAATCTGTGCCTGGCAAGATCATGGAGCAAATCTTTCTGGAAACTATGCTAAGGCACATGGAAAACAGAAAGATGATTGGTGATAGCCGATGTGGTTTGCTTTCCGTAATGTATTACAGCATTTGTGGAAAGAGTGACTGATGTCATCTGCCTAGATTTGTTGAATGCATTTGATACTGTCCTACACAATGTTCTTGCCTCTGAAAGGAAGAGGAATGGATTTGATGGACTGATGACTTGGTTGAAAAGGAATGATCTCATGGTTTCATTTACAGAGTGTGCATGGAGCATATACAGGTCAATCATGGTATCAGACCCAGTCAGCAGAGGTTTAGGAAAGGCCAGTACAGCTTGACCAACCTGATCTCTTTCCACAGCAAGGTGAACTGTTCAGTGGATGAGGAAAAAGCTGTGTGGACGTTCTTTACCTGGACTTTGGTAAAGCCTTTGACACTACTCCCTTCAACATTTTACCAGAGAATTAGCCTAATACCTGATCAAACAGACTCAAAAATTCAGTTCTCTTGGTACTACACAAACCATGGAAAGACCTAACAGACGTGCCTGTCATTTTTGAGCTTGCCAGTTGCGTCCTATCCACTAACAAATGAAAGTAGAACAGTTGTGGTGGCAGAATGAAGCTTAAATCATTCATAGAAACTTGGATTTAAAGTCCCAGTCCAAAAAAACTCTTCAGGACTTAAGTGAGTGTACCCTCTATTTACTTAATAGGAGGAGGAGAAGGAGAAGGAGAAGGAGAAGGAGAAGGAGAAGGAGAAGAAGAAGGAGAAGGAGAAGAAGAAGAAGAAGAAGATCTGCAGTAATTGCTGATTCAACCCTTTTACCCTTAAGTGGGAAAATAACCTTGTTCGGTGTAGAACTTGTAAATATTGTGCAGAAAGGTGCACTGAGAAATCATGAATTTTTTTAGGTATTGCAAGAGACATAGCACAAAAAACATGTCCTAACTCTGCATAGGTCACCTTCCATTTAGTTATTTTAAATTTAAAATACAGCATAGCTATTACTATATGATTTCTTCTGGGCATTGCAAAATGACAGTATGGGTTTGCTCTCTTTTGTTTACTGGCAGATGTCCAATTATTTGCTTTACAGTTATACAAAGATAGGGTTACATGTTGCTTTTATTCAGAGAGACAAACAAAATATGAAGCTCTTTTTACGTTTTCCAATTTTCATGCATCAAAATATTTGTTTCAAAGTAACTTAAACTGCATTATGTAATCCAAGCAGCAATCTCAAGAGCTCAATGTTGAAAATTTAAGTCTCTCCAAACATATTTTTAAAATTCTCAAAAAAAAAAAAATCCTCAAACAGAGCACAATGGCAGTAACATAACATAATTTGCTCAAATTTCAGAAAAGAGTTGTGTAATGGAATACTTCAGTGAACTTGTACCATTTGTAAATTTATGTTTTTCTACTACTTATATAGTCAAGTCATCTGTCTGTGCTTTTCTAGATTTTTCTTTCATGTTCCATGCCACCATTAGCACATTCTTGTGTAATGGAAAGAGAGATAATAGCCAGGTGGGCCAAACCTAAGGTACTTGTTTGGAAAGCAAGAAAGGTCAAGAGAAGAGTCTCTGGCAGATACCACTTAATTGCCCATAACAACTGCATTTGGCCATTAACAACCAATCTCACACAAAACAAGGCACACTACTATAATGATCTGACATTTAAAGATCCAAAGCAAAACTCTGTGATCTGTATTTGATTGTGAGAGATAGGCTGAGAAAGCTAGGACCAGAAGACATCTGTTGACCTTCCCTTCAGTTGTATGACAGTTTTTTTTAATGACTCCTACAAACAAGCGGCAGGTAATTTCTTGTATACAGTCACTCTCATACAGCAATGCATCATTGACATCCTCTTCCCCCAAATTGTCAGGGCTGGGCTGAGGAGGCTGTGAACCTGGGACAGGTAACACTTGCAATAGAAGGAAACATCTTTTGCAGCAAAACCACTCTATGAAGAGCCCACAGCAAGAGCACTACTAGTCCAAGTGTATTGATCTTGTTGGGGGACAGTGACAAAGTCACTCAGACTGTGCAGCAGGGGCCAAATCTATCCCCTTTTCTAATTTCTCCTTGGTCATCTTTGCAAATTACTCTTACAAGCTTAGTGTGTAAACACACTGTACACTCAACAGATCCTGAACAGATCTCCTGCCTCAAGAACCTGTTTTTGAACTGAAAATACAAAAGCCAAACTAAACAATAAGGAGGTAAGATATAGACAACACAACACTTACACCAGTAAAAGAGCAATTAAATAGATGAATAATATAAGGGTCATCTGCATTCATGGAGCAAATCTTGACCAGTGTCTTTTGCTGCTTTTTGTTTCCAGCAATAAGCCAAGTCACCCTTGACTACCCAGACACTGCTGAGTCCCTATAACAAGGCATTGCTTGAAAAGAGCTTTAAGGACTGCATAAGGACACCACTGTGCATTGCAGAATATGCAAGTCACTAAAATGAAAATGCTTCTGTTTAACTTTCTTTCCTTCTACATGGTCCTGTGTATCTGCACATTACAGCTGTAGGTTCTGTTGCTCGTTAGAAAAAAACAGTCACTGCTCAGGTGACAGGCTGCTGGCTGCAGAAAAGCAAAGTACAGATCACTAGATGCCACCTGCAGATGAAGGTGAAGATTAATCATTTTTTTGTATGACATACAACACCCAAGCACTCTGAAAAGCCATGTCTGGCCAGGAACCTACATCACCAGCTTACAGATTTATTCCTAGTAGTCAGTAGGAATAGTAGTGTAGAAGGAGAAAAGGGTTGTTAGGATCTGGTAGGTGAGAAAACCATGAAAGAGATGCACATCCAAGCTCAAGGCTAAATGGATATGAGACAGTACCAGATTCAGTTATGGACTTCTGCATAATCAATCTCTTTCGAAGATCCTTTGTAGTCCTAGAGATCACCCATTTGAAAGTGGGCAATGTGCCATAGCAGTAGCTTAATTAACTTACCAACCCCTCAGGCCTGGGCAGGGTGCTTAGGCTGAAGACAATAGGCAGTAGTGTTATAGGTGGATGTATGTGACAGCAGCTGTGTGTTGGAAAAGTCCCAGGGACCCATGTGGGGAGCCCAGAGCTACTCATGCCCAGGTATTGAAGGTCCTGAACACCAACTGAAACTATATCCCCATTCCCCAGCCTCTTGCTGAGATTTTCACAGTGTCTCTAGGAGTAAAGGTGAAGGCAGTGCGGCTGGTCATGAAACCATGCTTCACAAATTACCCAATAACATGACAACACATCACAAACACAGTGAAAATGAGCTACACCGAACAAGAGCATTTCTTAGCTCTGTAATACAAAGAAATTTAGGAAAGAGAGAAAGAAATGGGGCATGTTCCCACACTGCTACTTTACTCAAACTACACTATTCACCAGATTCATACAGATACTTTGAAATCCAGCTGCAGACATCAGCCACCACTACTTTATTTCTTAAGACTATAGCCAAACAATCCTACGGGGACTCAACGTGTAACTAAACACACAGCTGACAAGCTGCAAGCTGGCCAGGAAAGCCGAATGCTAATGCAATTCCAAACTATGCAAGCAAGCCGTCCCATGGGAAATTTACAGATATCCAGTGTTCTCCACTAAAAGTTAGTAAAAGCCTCTTATAGGAGGACTAGAACCAAAATATATCTCTGGCTTCCCTCCTATCAGGCAGCTGTTGAAATATAAACAATATGTTTAACAGTGAGAAAGAAAATAGCTTGTTACTAGAAGTGGAAAAGCAAAATACTGCTCGTATCAATATGTCAAATATAGTAAAAATCTGTTGGAAGAAGGTATAAAATAATAAAAAAACCATACCAAATCACAGGCATTTTCCCTAAGTACAGCTGTACTCTGTGGCTTTGAAATTATATTGTACACAGAAGAACACAGTAGAAAACACAGATGTGCTGAGATTATATGTCTTTTTGTGAACTTCTAGTTGCTGAAAAGGTTGAAACTTAGCAGAGAAAAAAGGGAGCAGAAATTTTAAAAACAGTTGTATTAAGTTATCATGAGGGACTTGTTTTTGTGGTATCATTCATAAATTTTTCTGGGATATTTGCTTTTTGGCTATCAGAGGAAGTGCAGGATGTGTAACTTCCAGTATTCAGCATTCCAGTATTCTTTACCTTGCTGGTGAAATCAATATTTCTAGAAGTCCTGTTGGGGTCCCTCCCCTGCCGTGTAGCCCTGGGAGAGGGGCCCTGAGGGCACAGACACGGGGTTTCCCTGCCCCTGCTCAGCCTCGTTCCCACTGGTTGGTTTGTGTTCCCTGCGCGGGCAGAAGGACCCTTGGTCCCGTGACTGGAACAGTTCCTGGGCAGAGCTCCGGCCATGCGGCTGGAGAAATAAACATCTCTCTGAAACATCTAGCAAGAATCTGTCTGTCCATATATATTTCCTTTCCACGGGACTCCTGGTTTGATATATGCGTGTTGCAGGATCCCCACTGCAACATAATGGTGGAGAATTGAGAGCAGAACGATCCCCAATCCCTAAGCGACTGATTTGTGTGAGTAAACCCTGGAAACTTTGGATTCCTCTTCTTGGTTTTGCTTTGCTATTCCATATCTAAACTATGGAGGAACGGTGGGAAGACTCTTGGCTCTCAGAGCCGCATATGGACATTTATCTTAAACTTAAAATGATTCTTGAACAACGATTTGTAAATTTTAGCTTGATTCAAGCTCAAAAAGAACTGAAACACTTCCTGGCATGGTTGTTTAAGAACTTTTTCTATGTTTCTTGGGATTTAATTCTTACCAAGGGCTTTTGGAAAACCGTTTGGACACAGTTAATACTGGAGTCAAAATATATGCCGATGGAAGAATATTTTCGTGAATATTATTTAGTTACCGAGACTGTTGAGCAATGTCAGCTGTGTCCTGGCGAAGGGAAGCCTGGCGCAGGGACCGTGCGGCCCAGGCCACGTGCGCCGAGCGCTCTGCGAGCAGCAGCGAGGCAGTTCCCGTGTGCGGGCGGAGCCACGCGAGCCGCAGTGTCGGCAGCAGAGCAAGGCGCGGTGGGAGCAGCAGGACCCAGCAGTGCCCGCCCGGCCGCGCGCAGTGCGTGGTGGAGTGAGCCCCGTGAATGCCCGACCAAGAGGGGCGGCGCGCGGGCGGCGGCTGGCGGCGGTGGCGGT
This sequence comes from Corvus hawaiiensis, assembly GCF_020740725.1. Lineage (NCBI taxonomy): Eukaryota > Metazoa > Chordata > Aves > Passeriformes > Corvidae > Corvus > Corvus hawaiiensis. The sequence continues at coordinate 27,952,702 of NC_063255.1, forward strand.
AGAACGGAGCCGTGCCCAGCCGAGACGCGCGCTGGAGCAGGGCGTGGGGGGGTCGTCACTCGGGGGCCCGGCCGAGACGTGGGTGCAGCACCTGGCATCGGCAGCGAAGCTGCGACCAGAGGAGGCGACGCACGGAGAACTGAGCGGCGCGGCCCGGCCCGGCCCGTGCAGCCCCGAACGCGACCCCGGGAAGAGCGCGCAGGCACCAGCAGCCCCGACAATTCCAACACGGGAGCGACCGAAGGAGAGAGCAAAGACACAGCGAGACAGAAAACAGCAGCCACTCGGAAAAAGGAAAAGATCATAGTAACTAAGATATTAGGGATAGTAAAATGGTATAATGTTAAGCAAAATTATGGTTTTATAACAAGGTGTGACAACCAGCAAGACATATTCGTGCATAGAACTGCTATTAAAAAGAATAACCCTGAAAAATGCATCCCAAGCTTGGGAGATGGAGAGGTGGTGGAATTTAATATTGTACTAGGGAGAAAAGGGTTACAAGCATCGCAGGTCACTGGGCCTGATGGTGTTCCTGTAAAAGGCAGTATATATGCAAAAAATCGTAGTCATGTTAGACAGTATCTCTGTTGTAAGTCCCCCCTACAGTTTCCCTTTCCTAATCCCACCTTTCCCTTTTACCCTATGTCCTATTACCCCCAGTGTATTCCCAATCCGTTTTTTCATCCATGGTTTCGCTCACAAAACCATACTTTTGCCAACTGTTTCCCCAAAAATCCCTTTCCAATGCCGAGTGGGGGATGAAAAGGGGAAGGGAAGAAGTTAAACCCTCTCCTGCCTCAGTTTCCCCACAAAGTATGCCCAGAGAGTTCTGTCTCCCTTCTGTCAGCCCTAAGATGTTCCACAGAATCTGATTGGACATTTATAGACTCAGGAGGGTGGCTTGTTTTGTTTTGAAACTGTTCTTGTTATGTTTATCCAGTTGTTTTCATTCTCCTTCTATTAAAATAAAACGGGTGAGGTGTTGGGGTCCCTCCCCTGCGTGTAGCCCTGGCAGAGGGGCCCTGAGGGCACAGACACGGGGTTTCCCTGCCCCTGCTCAGCCTCGTTCCAACTGGTTGGTTTGTGTTCCCTGCGCGGGCAGAAGGACCCTTGGTCCCGTGACTGGGACAGTTCCTCAGCAGAGCTCCGGCCATGCGGCTGGAGAAATAAACATCTCTGAAACATCGAGCAAGAATCTGTCTGTCCATATATATTTCCTTTCCACGGGACTCCTGGTTTGGTATATGCATGTTGCAGGATCCCCACTGCAACAAAGTCCTTAAATTGCATATGTGTTTAATGTTATATATTTTATGCATTTATTAAATTTTCCCACCCCTCCTCTCCTGTAGATCTTGCCTCATGTTAATCACATCCGGATTCTGCAACTGATCCTCAGTAACAATGAGCATCAACAGAATTCCTCATGTAAAACCTTACATGGTGAGGGATGGTAGCAGGTTCTGACAATGCCTTTGTAATTACCTGTACAACAAAGACCAGCTGTTCCGAAACAATGGGAAACAGATATCTATACTACTAGGGACACATCTCTTCTATTATTCCCTTCTTGGGAGGCATTGGTTTTGTAGCAGAATCTTCGAATAAACATTGGTTTGTTTTACAAGTGTTTCTCTGATACTCAGGAAAATTGTGAAATCAAGCTTCCAAAGCCTGTACCTGGCCTGAAGGCTCACAAGATTCAGCTGTTTTATCTATTCAAATGATTTGTTAAGTCTGATACCTAATGATAGTTATTTCTCATATTTATGCTAATTTTAACAGCTGCCCTCTGCCCCCCACAATCAATCTAGTATCAATTTAATATCAATCTAACAGGTTTCTTCTTAAAATAGTAGACAGCTCCATTAGTCACATGGAAATCAAATCTTACCCATTATGTATATTACCCACTCTTCTAACTTTGTGAAACAATTATACATTTTGAAAACCAAAATCTAGAGTCATTCCAAATGAGGAAAACTTGAAGATAATTTTATACTAATTTGATACTGACTGTCCCTTAAACCACATCATATCAAATTCATGCATTTTACCACCGTGATTTCTGGTGACATTTCATAGAATCATAGAGTCATGGAATGGTTTGGATTGGAAGGTATCTTAAAGATCATATAGTTCCAAGCTCCATGCCATGATCAGGTACTCCTACCACTAGAGCAGGTTTCTCAGAGCCTCACTCAGCCTGGCTGTACACATTCACAGGGATGGCGCAGCCACAACTACTCTGGGCAATGTGTTCCAGTGCCTTTCCACCCTCACAATAAGGAATTTCTTCATAATATCTAATCTAAACCTGCTGTCTTTCAGTTGGAGAAATTTCCCCTTCTGTCATTACATACTCTTGTAAATAGTCTCTCTTCATCTTTTTTGTAGGTTCCCTTCAGGTACTGGAAGGCAGTAAGGCTTTCAGCCTTTCCTCATAGGAGAGGTGCTCCATCCTTCTAAAGAAACATGTGCTACAAAAATTGAAATCTTGGCTATAGAACTAAAGTACAGTCCGTGGCAGATTCTGCAGAAGCTTTCACTTCTTCAGTTTTCAATAACAAGTGTCTAACCCTTCACTTGAAGGATCCATATGCAAGAGGTTTTTCACACATTTCATGTTCTTCAGGACAGAGGCTCCAGTAATAGAAATGAATAATTTGCCCTTTTTTTTTTCCATTAAAAAGTTACCTTTTGTAATTTGATATTTGGGAGCCTGGAAATGCTGTGTGGAGCTACTGACTTGACTAGATTTAATCCTGATTAATAGTGATGTAAAAGTAGAATTAGGCTACATGTTAATGACCATATCAAATCCAAATCAATTAATAGTATTTATCTCATGGAAAATGCTAAATGCCAATCCAACAATACTTATCATCCTTTCAGTTTCTGTTATGAATTGTCATATCATATATTACACTGTACTTAAATTTCTGCCCCAAGCAGTTTTTCTTGTAAGCGTGTTAATAGATAATTCATCTCCTTGTAGCTTGGTTGCTCCTCCAACAGACCCGGTTTAGCCTCAATTTGTCGGTCAAACTGTGTCTAAAGCAGTTTATTTACTGTCCTCAAGATTCAAGGCTCTTTGCATTTATTCCATGCGATGCTAAGCTACATAATTCTGTGCTCAAGTGGACAGACAATCAACTCTGATGATTAAAACTTTTTTCATACTAGGCTTCATAGAGGTTATTAAATACACATTTGTGTGATATGGCTCTTGCTGGTGAGATTTTCAATACTTGAGGGCAACTTAATATAGAGGACACAAGCTTCATTCATTTTAGGGTTTGATCCTCTTTGAACATAAAAAGGTGATATTTCTTAGATTTTTTTACTAGGCTGACTTTTACATTGCTGATGGCCAAAATTCTAGTACAGATTCCTTCATTTCTGAAGAACGTGATTTCCTGGTAGAGATCACCTAAATTATACTTTATTCTTCAGGTTGTTTTAATAATGAGCACATAGCAGTACAATCACACATACAGCTTGATTCTATTAATGATGGCATTTGATTGGAAAGTAGAAAAAACCTTTTATTTTGTTTTGTTTTTATTATTTTCAAGGTTTTACAAAGGAGGAAGGAGATTCCTCACTGAGATAAGTATAAAAAATATAAATTCCTTAGTTTAAGTTCCATGCAAATATTTTAAAGAAAGAGCAAAAGTTTCAGCATTATTTTAGAATTATTTATTTATCGTATTTTACAGGCAGAAAATCCAACTGTAACTAAAAGAACTATTAGTTACAATAGGATCAGTAGCATATATGTCCAAATTTCAAGGGAATCAACACATTATCCAAGTTTAAACGAAGAAAATTTGGAGAACTTTTTCAGAATTAATAGTAACACATCTTTCTTAAAGTTTTGTCTAACAACTTTTAAGGAAACACATTCTGTTGTGCATTTCAATAATAGCTTCTAATAATATTACAGTGTTATGAGGTGTACAGCATTAGATTTTAATTAGGTTTTGAAAAAGTTGTTACGTCTTTTTTTGTTGTGTGGCCATGACTTACCTGCTTGGCTTTCTTGTTGGATAAATAAAGTCAAGAGGGACTGTCAATGTACATTTAAAACTACAAGCTTTTTCTTTTCATGAAGGTTTGACCTGAATATTCACTCTTTCATATGTCTGTCCAATCACCATTCGGATATATGAAATTTAAGCATGATGCAGGCTTAAGTCCTCAGAACCATCACTAAAGTCCTGGATAGTTCTGAAATGGAAATACTCTTATAATTAAAGCAAACATTTAAATAGGTATACTGGTAGGATTGGTAACACAGACTTGACAACTGGCCATACAATCTGAGCTGTTGAGTTTTATTTGAATTTCCTGTTTTTTGATTTCTGTACAACAAAGTAAATTGCCTGAAAACTAGTCCACATATGCATTTGAATCAAACCATATTCAACTCTTCCTCTTAACTACAGAGACTTGAATTTTCACATATTTTTTAGAATATAATTCAGTACTTCTTACCTGTCCCTATTAAATGTGCAGGAAAATGTCAGAGAAAAGCATTTTCAGAGGTTAGGCGGAGCTTGCTGTGTGAAAGAGTAAATGTTGCTAAAGCTCATTACTTCAAAAGTTACAAACTAGGAGGACAAAAATCAGCACAGAGGTGCCAGGAAGTACATGACACTTTGTCCCAAAAGCAATGCAGAGGTCAATTCATGGTGTTGCCAGTGTCCTAAATTGCTGAGCTTTGCTTCAGGCTTAGAGGCAGACTTTGGGCTATTAGCTTGTCTGGTGTCATTCATGACTGCATGAAATATAACACTCCGAAAAGTGCTGTCAGGTGGCACCTGAAAGATGGGGTTTGGCACAGAAATCACCAAGCTAACTATATGCAAAATGATTTCACATATGGCTGGTAGATGCCACATAGAAATTTCTTCCCAGCTCTGTGGAGGCAGAGCAGCTGTGCTGGTGGAACATCTGAGGACTGTTTATCCTGTGAATGGTACTTTGGGGTGCTAACCTCTTGTTTCTGCCACCAGACTGGACTCAGCTAGGCAGAGAATCTCCACATGGAGCAGTGCTGGGCAGTGCAAAAATAACTGGCTGTACTCAAGTTCAATATGGTCAACTGATGGCACAAATTTGTTTGTACCAAAACGAGCTGCAGGCTTCTTGTTACATCAGTTGGGAGATATGCAATGCATGGTGACTAATTTCGCAGACACAGGTGTGCAAAATGGATGTACTGGCATCTCTGTCACAGACAACCAGGTCTTATGGTCTGCCAATGGCTCATTATTTTCCCTGGCTTTCCAAGCAGGCTAGGTTAGCTGGGTTGTATGCAAATCATTGCAGATTCCTGCTTAGACCCTCTTAGTAATTTCTGGAAGTGGCATTGTAAAGGGCTTTTGAAAAATTAACTGTATTTTTGCTGGAATATTCACAAAATCCATATCTGGGGTTGCAGCTGCTCTGAATGAGACAGTGAGTTCACAACTTTACGAGAAAGTTCACCTTCAAATTTAATAGTCTCAAATTGGGAAAAAAAAAACCCAAACACACAAACATACTAAAAAACCTACAAAACTGAAGAAAATATATATCTTATATATTTAGGAGATGATCTGCCCAAAACATATCTCTGATTTACCTAAACAAAATTGAAGTACTGTACTGCCCATATAAAGACTCAGCAACATCAGCAACTGTAATAAAACAAACTGTTCTTAAAATGATTCTTCATGGCACCTGATCACTTCTTGAAACATGGTGCTGCTAGCGCTTCATAGCTCAATCAGTCCCAAGGCACACATATTGCCAAAATTTTCTACAATGGAAAAAACTCCCTGGGATATCTCATTACTATACATTACTAAGCAAGTGAGGCAAAAGTAATTCTGTTTCATTAGTTTGGATTCAGAATCCTTTGGCTTGATTTTATGTGTTAATAGAAAAATCATATATAAAATATGTTACTTTGCAGGTTTTTGTTTGGAGTTTTTGTTTGGAGTTTTTTTTAATATGTTTTTATTTTTGCTATAGCACCCATCTGGATGACAGAAGAAAGCTTCTGTTTCTTTAAAGAGTTTTAACTTCAGATACTTTATTTATATATATGCATAGACACCTTTTTTATTTTCACTCATAAAGACACAGAAATCACCTTCTCTAAACAAACTCCAAAGGACTACACATTGACAATGGGTCTGAGGAGTGACTGCACTGCATTTTGTTAGAAAGTGTACTCTATTTTTTGTTAGAAAGTATTGTACTTATTCAGCCTGGACTGTAGCTATTTCACTATCAAAAGCAACTCATGCCAATAATTTTACACCTATTAACCCTTCCTAGGAGACTTTACTTTGGAATGTGCAGATTTTTAATTAATTGGAAGCCGTAACATAAGTACATACACATAAATACATATTCATAAATACACATAAATTTCGGTAACTTCCTACCTCAGTCACTGAGTCAGTTTGTGATATTTATTACGTTTTCTACTTGCATTGCTTCTACTTTATATTTTAAATTGTGATGCAAATACTTACAATATTACACTTATGGCCTAGTGCTTTTATAAGTCACACAGTTTGTATTTTTTTTCTCTATTCCTATGGTTTTGAGATTTTTATCTTTTTCTCTTGCATGTTCAGGAGATCAGGCCTCTGCCATCATTCATGGCTACATTCCACATGGATACACAAAAAGTGCCAAGAACATTTTCAAATGGTTTCAGCTTAATTTAACTTAATAATTTTAATCAATACAAAGCCCTCTTTTCTGAGTTATATTTTGTATCAAAACTTAAACTTTAGAAAAATTAGAAATGGAGGACTGGGATACATTGTCATTTTGCTGACTGACCACATTTATGTCAGCAGTCATTTGAAAGCCTAATTCTACTTTTGTGTTTGGCTTCATCTACAATTATAAGACAGTTTTTCTATGTGGATATCCTCGAGAAAAGAGTGAAGTTAATGCTTTATTTCACCAGAGGTTAATCCCACTGCGAGGCATTTATTGAGTACCTGTGTAGATGCTTTAATTTTGAAGTTACATGGCTTCAGTCCAGTAGACCTGAATGAAATCCCTTAGGAATTAGGCTAGTAATGGTCACTTTCCCTCTTAATGAGGGAGTTCACATGAAGCCTTAACAGGCTGTAACTTAGCCTTATGGTTAAATTACAAATTACCTTTTTGCTAATTTGTCCTACCTCCTCAAATAATGTATTATGAATTATTCTTCAGTACCAACTTTATTAATCTGGTAAGTGACTACTTTTCATTTGAAGTAAGCATGCTAGTAGTAAGTACATATACATAAGAAATAACACAAGCCTGCTAAAGAAGCAATTGCACATATGTCATGAAAGTGGGATATTGATCTCCTCATAAGTACCATGGAGTTTGAATTATCTGGTGGCTTGTGATAACCTCTGAAAATTATAGAAAAGCAGGGTGGGAAACAATCACCACTTGTATCTTTTAATAGTTTTAAGCAATAGCTTCCCTCTGTATGTGGCAAGCAGTTAAAATTGTGTACAAGATCATTCCAAATGACTGAAAAATAATACAGTACAGCAAGGAAATTAGACATTACAGAAGGTGATCCCCGTCATCACTACCAGCTTCTGTTCTCAAAAGACAAATTCTGGGAACTTTTTTCTTAGTAAAATCCTGAGAGAATTTCTGTATTTTTTCAAGGAAGACAGACTTGCAGAATGTGTCCTGCTTGTGAACATTAGGAGTTAGTCCTAGCAACTAAGCAGGGTCTGAAAAAATTGACCCCATGTTTTCCCCTTTACATCCTGCTGGGTCCAAGAAGTAGCCCTGCCTCACCAGTGCAAGCAGACACACACCCTGCATGGATCATGTTGTATCACGTTAAAACCAGACTAACTGGAAGTGCAAGCACCATCCCTAAGGCCTTATTGATACCATTTGTGTTTATTCATCGGAAACACAGCATCTTCAGGGTACAGAAATGCTCCTAACACCTCAGGAAGAGATTCCAGGTTTTGAATTTCAAGTATCATTCTCTTTTATTTTGCTGCTAGGCTGCTCTGAAGTCTACATATTCACTCTCTAAACCTTAAAAACATGCCAGACTATGTGTGGATGACTTACCTTGTATGACCTGTTGCAAGGGACTAATCTCAGTGAATGCCTACCCCCTTCCTCCAGGTTTGTGTTAACCCAGCAGCTGAAAGTACCACACCAGAAACTCTTGAGTCAGCTACTGTTCCCAAGCTCAGTGCCATCTGGAGTTCCAGAGGCAAAGCGTGTGTGCTGCTGCTTCAAGGTCTCCATGAAAATTATATATTGCTTCACTCAGAATGTGTTCTCCTTATGGGAAATGCTTTCTTTTTACACTTGGAGAGAAAGGCAATTGCTATGGAAAGACCACATATTTTTAAGGCTCATTGGCCAAATTATCATTTCCTATTTCCTATTTTCCATCTTCAGGCAGAGAAAACCGAAAATCCTGTAACCTGACATAACAATATGTAAATCTATTTACTTGCAGGCTCCAGAGTGCTATGAGCTACAAACATAAAAGTCACTAGGCAACAGTTAACACAGATAAACTGTTTTCCTCCATTGCAGAGAAGAGTAGGTACATATCTCCTGCTAACAGCCATGGACGTCTAGCTATTAGTTGCTTTGACACAATCACACAGTCTTAAAATAAATAAATATATAAACAAATAAATAAACAAATAAATGGATGAACAAACAGGAAAACAATAGGCAAAAGAGGACATAATTATTAGGTGTAATTATTTGTGGCTTTGAATATGCTGCTTATGGGAATGAAACTCAAGCGGATTAAGAATGAGCCATAATAGGAAAGAGAAATACTAGAACAGTATAAATTCCCTTAAGGGAATGCACAGCATTAAGATAATAATTAAAAAGCAGAAATACTTGAAATGTTGGGAATGTCTTCAGGCAAATCTAGACCAGCATCCAATTGTTCTAAGCAGCATACAGACGTGGTAAATGTGAGCCTTTGTCCCAAAGAATTCAAAATAAGAATAATACAGGTGAAAAGCTACAGAATATTTTTTTTCCCTTGGGCCTGAGGAAATCCTTGGTGTATTCAGATTGCTACAGATTCTCTGTCAGAGTAAGGGCTAAAACAAGATTCTCAATCCTCCATTGCTTTGACTGGAAGAGATTTCCCACCTGTTGCATTTTTCATGCCAATTCTTTAATTCCTCAGTCACTGCTTTTAAGGACTGTTCTTAACTCAGATATTTATTTTGTTTATTCACCAACAAAAGAATACATCTGATATCAGTGCAGCAGGGCACTGCACACATACGTTAAATCAAATGTTACACTAAAGGTGTGAGGAGTTAGTGAGAGATTTCAATACGACTGCCTTTCAATCTGCTCACTGAATTCCCATCTCCTGCCATTGTCACTGGTCTAAAGCTCCATGTAAAATCCAACATTTCAGCAACAAACACCAATGGACTTTGTCACAGAAAAGCCAGAGTGAAATGTCTGCATTTTCCAAACTTAAGCCTTCTCAGAAGAGTCTTGTCAAGATACCCCACTTATTAATTAAGGACCACAAAGAGAGGGCAGCTCAAGAACCACATACAGTAGTTATCCAGAGCCATGAAGGCTGAAGAGTAGGAAGACTGCTCCTCTTTTCAGGTCATTGCAAGACAGGGTGGCAGCCCTACCTGCTCTCCATGGTCAGTGGAGGGGGGTTAGGCTGTACCCTGGCAAATAGGTCACTCTCTATCAGGAAAGGGTAGGCAGGCATTTTTTCTCTTCCAAGGGGGATTTTCTCTTGCAATATGAAAGAGCCTGAAGGTCCTCACTCCTAAACAAGGACCAATCTGGGATCAGACACAGTTGTGAGAGTCTGACATGAGTACCAGATTGTAATGGGATTCTTCAACAAAATAGAATTAACGGAGGCAGCAGCAAAGAGGGAGTAGCCAGAAGAGTGCATGAAACTTTCCAAGAAGGAGTGATTATTAAGATCATGTATCAGTAGACAGCTCTGGTGATCTGATTCCCAAGACCACCTTTCAAAATCAGAGGAAGAAGAAAAAAGATGCTCTGGAAATCTAGACTATTAGACAAAATGGTGAGTTATTCAGAGAGTTCCCTTTTCAGTTGCCTCTCCACAAGAAAGTCAAGTCATGCTGGAAATAAAAAAATGTGCCTAGGAAAGTGTGCCTTTTGTACTCTCAAACCTCCCCAGGTACTCATGCAGAGTGAGGGTGAAGCAACATTTTAGTTGATCTAACCTTTAATTACATATGATAAGCTCCTGAAAGCTCAGCTTCATTATTGATTTTTGTGGGTAAATTCATTGTATCTACAATCTGCTGTGTTAACAACTACTAAAATGAGACTAGGGATGGTGCTGTGATCTAGACATTTTCAGAATATTTCAACAGCAAGCAGAGTTAAAAGAACTGAATAGAAAAACAATCAGATTAGAAACAGTAGAGTGACACTGGAAAAGTTTATTGTGGAAAAAGAAGATTGGTGCAAGTTTTTCTGAGCTTTTTAGGTGGGGTTGTTTGTTTGGGTGTTTTTCCTTTATTTTGTTTTGTCATTCTCTTTCCAGTTTATTACTCTTTCAGCTCAGTTTGCTTCTGGTTCACTTAGTTTTGACATATGACTAAACAAAATTGCCAAGGGCACATAGATGATGGATGACACAATGATGGCAGACTTATTTTCATTCCAATTCTAAATTCTTCTAAATAAGACATTTTTCTTTCTATGTTCAACATACTGCATGTATGAAAGTGGAGAAGTTCACCTGATCTGACTGTGGGGAAAGAAAAAGTGAGAGAAAGACAGACTGCATTTTTGCAGCAATAAAAACTTTATTTGGAGACTTCACCTCTAGGAGTTATCATCCCTTTCAAAAGTACAAAGAGACATGGGTAAGTTCTTTTGTCTTCTGATGTGTTGCATGGCAATCTTAATGAGCTTCTTTCTTTGTCCTGTTCAGGAAGCAAAGAAAACCACAGCAGAAATATCACAGGCTTGAAATTGCTGTTGCAGTGGTGAGCAGAGTGCTGGAAATAAGTGGCAGCAGGAGAGCAGACTATGCAGCTCATCAGGGCCAGCATGTAGCGGGTTGAGTTTGAAACCGGGTGGAAACACCAATTAAATGTAGTGGTTTTGATTCAAAATATTCATTATTTACTTATTTTCCTTCTGTGAGATAAGAATTAGGAGAAAAGCAAAGCAGGCCACAAACCTTAAACAGTTGCAGTACAATGAAAGAGCTTTATTACTAATAGAATTAAAAGTAAAGAGAAAACAACAAAACAAAATTAAAGTAAATTCCCCCCCCCCCCCTCTTTCCAGCACTTCTCTCCTTTTATCCAGCTCACACAAGGGATAACAGAACATGGGATGTTAGTCAGTGTTGCAGTTCTTGAAAAGTCTCTCTCTTATGCTTAAGGAAAAAAGGGTTTTCCTTCAGTTGCACGTGGTTCCCAAACTGCCACCAATAGCAGACCCGCCCGGGAACAAACAGTCTGCTGTGTGTAGAACATCTCTCCCATGAAGAATTTCACAGTTCTTTCACACTACAGAACATGGGCCATCACATGGGGTTATTCATCTTTTTAAGGATAAGTTATTTTGGCCTGCACACAGAGGCTTTTCTTCGCCACAAGTCTCTAACAGCCTCTTACTACTTCTATATAGCCTGGCATAGGCACTCTTCACAAACCTCATAGGCACACGTTGATTCTCCACCCCCCCCCCCCCCATGTTCTTCAAATGGATTAAAGAGACAAACAGTTTGTGGTATTACAGTTTCTTACCACGGCATGCAAGAAGGTTTCTTTTAAGCTGCGCGCCAGAATCGCGGCACCGCCCTCTTTTCTCCCATTGCCATGCTCAGCTCCGTCCCACGGGACTCACTTCTCTTTCTCTCTGACTCTGAAGCCGCCATGTTGAAGATGTTCTTGTTCGGGCTTTACGGTGGGGAAAGCCTCGCTCCCTCTGTGCTGCTGGCTGCGTGGTGTCCTCTTCAGTTCAGCACGGAGTGTGCTGGCTGCAGACAGGAGGCTCTGCCGGCTCCCGCTGGCTCCGCCGGCTCCGCATGGAGAGGAGAGGGACCCGCCTGTCCCCAGAAGCCGCGCTGGATGGGTTTAGCTGTGAGCAGTCCATGGCTGGTTTTAGCTGCCTGCGGCTCTGGGACAGTCCCCCTCAGTGACCCAGGGTCCGTGCCGCAGCGATGGGAAAGGGGGAAAGGGGCAGCGGCCCCGGCCCGGCCCAGCGGGGCCGGGAGGCTCGGAGCCCCCCCACCTTCCAGCAGGCGAGCTCCGACCAAAAAGGGGAAGTCCCGCCTTTCGGTGCGGTTTAAAGATGTAAATTGTGAGAAGCGTAATTGGTCTTAAAGACTGTCCATCAACTCAGGGTCAACCCAACACACAGCATTACTAGTAAATATGGAGGAAAGTCTGAAGAAACAGGAGCCTGTTATTCACACCACATGGCTGATAAAGAAACTTTGGTGGTTCCCTTGTGTGTGTGTGCGTGCTACCTCTACCTGTGGCTAGTGGCACAGCTGCTCCCAAATGAAAAGAAGGAAAATCCTGCCAAATGCACCGGAGGAAATTAATTAGGCTAATGACATCTTTTCATTGATGTCAAACGTACCCTTACCAGGTCACAGAGAAGATACAGTTTCAATTTTTGTCCCTTGCTTTTTGCTAATAAATACTTCCTGCCTTACTGTTAGTAACAATAAAGATCCTTATTTTGGAGGTTTTCTGAAGAAGCTTCTTAGCTCTTTTCTTTCCTTGAATGCACAAATACCCCCCAAAAAACACATCCAGAGACCTTAATAAAGGGATAACTTGCTGCAATTTCCTGCCAATGAAAATGTGCAGGGTAAATGTCAGATTTTTGTGGTAATCCTTATCATTTAGGACCATGATGTTAGAACTCTGCATGAACTTTTTTTCTTAAAGGCCTGACAAAACTAAATATGTTCAGTGTAACACATAATTTTCACTCCAGTATTTAAGACACATATCTGAAATTCCACAGAATTCTCTGAAGTGAAACAAATGAGACATGACTCTTTTGTCACTCCTGAAAGGGAAAAATCATGATACCTGTAGATCTTGAAGCTTTACTACTCACTGTGTCATTTGTAGGAGATTTTAAAACCTGATAATCTACTGCCTGACCTACAGTTAGACATAACTATGAAAAGCACACTAACCTAAGCACACTAAATAGACCTGCAAGTCATGAAGTCACAAGATGAAGATAAAACCTCTTCAAACACATTTGGAAGTTCTCTTAAATCAATGGACCCCAAACATCCTACAGACTTAGTAGACTTCTGCAACTACTGCTTTATTGTGCTCTTCTTTGCACCTTTTCTTTTATACCTTCATTCCCAGGAAGGCTTACTCCCTAGCCCTCTACTGCTATTTATTTTTTCCTTTTCTTACCTGTGCTGTGACCTTTTTGTTCTCCTCATCCTTCATGCTATCATCAGTGTAAACCAGGCTGGTAATCACTATTGGTTTGAGACTTTCACCATACCCCATCCATAAATTTGGCATAAATCACTGGCAATGTTGCTCATTCATTAAAGACCAGTGCAAGAGAAGACACTGTTTACATTATACTGAGACTTTGACTCCCTAGTTTGTTGTTGAGCTGAGCTTGGAGAGATGTTAAGGAAAGGCAAAATAATTAATTTGGACTGTACATCAATCTCAGGAACAGTGTCAGATCAAGATGATATTTTTTAATTGCTGGTCAGAATCTCTTTTATTCTGTGAGGATAAAAAAATTGCTTTCATTGGAAATTTCTAAAGTGAAGAAATCTGCCCTATTTTTTAGCATATAATTATTAATATTTGACAAAAATGCAGAAGGGCACTTAGAAATTGGTGCTTCTATGGGGAAAAAATCTAGGTGGTGTGCATCCAAGGTCTGCAATATTTAGAGAAGATAAGACCATAAACTGAAGTGGGCATGAAGCTAAAGAAATAAATTGCAGGAATGTTTGACTTTTGGCTCATTAATCACACAGAGCACTTAGGACTTTTACTCTTCAAGGCAACTTTCCAAAAGACCCATTTCTGTTTTATTTTGGCTTGGAGTTTTTCCATGAGCTTTTTGTTGTTTGTTTGTTTGTTTGCTTGTTTTCCTCAAACTACATATAAAACTACGTAACAGAAAAGGATTTAAATAGTACTAGTGAGATTCAGACCTCTAACTTTAAAAAAACCCAAACCAACAAAACTTTTATAATGGTCCTAATTTCTCTATTTCCCTCATAATTGGTAAATCAGACAGTAGGATAATGCTGCAATTTCCAGACACATGCAGCTGAAAAGTTTAATTGCTGAGTGGGAATAAGAAGCTGTTTCAAGAGGGACTGGCACTTCTAGAGTGTCTTTTCATTCAGTCCTCATCGTTTCACAGCAGCGGTTCTATTCTTCCAGACTTCAAACTGAAAAACCACAGCCTTTGGGGAAATCTTTCATACATTGTTTCTAAAGCAGCCCAAGCAATCAGTTCCTGTAGTGCTGCACAATGCTGTCTTGCGTAACCCCTTGCAGATATTTCAAGATAACAGAAAACTAAAAGGCAGAGATGGAAGGTAGCCAGGCAAACCAGTCTGATCTCAGTAGATCAATTCTAAATGAGACTAAAGTTAAAATATGCAATGCAGTATAGAGTTAAAGATATAGAAACTAGCTCAGAAGCTATTCTAAACACCATAAAGACACTAGTTCATACCCACGAATAGTTCAAATTTCTTACTATGCAGTGTAAAGGTGCATTGAATTCCACAGAAGAATATTGATCTTTGAAAACATTTTCTTGCATAACCTTGACAACGTGACTTCTTCCACATTTCTCTTGGAAGTATTTGCTTTCTTACTGTAGCTGTTCAAGGAAGATCCTTTCTGTGGATTTTCCATGAGACCTAGATTAGATCCTTCCCACAGTCTCCTAAAGGCCATTTCTTTCCCAAGCAAAAATGAAAGGTATCCTTCAAAGCTGAGTTTTACTTCAGCCCTCTATCTGTTAGGTCACCTATGTCTGATAGTTTGCAAAGGCCAAGTTATGACTGATGAATTGATCTCCCTGAGTTCTATGCAGACTCCTTATGACCACAAATGATAATTCTCAAAATAAAAACTGAGCCATGATGACTCACTGTCATAATCTGAAATCATAACTCTTATATATTATTTAGCATAGGGAAATAAGGGTACAGATTTCATGGTTTAAAATACATATTTGGCATCTTGTGTCAGTCAATTTTATTGCTTAAAAATATCCTGAACAACCTGGCCTAGTTGGACCTACTTTCAGCTCAGGATTGAACCATGAACTCCGGAAGTCCCTCCCAATGTACAGTATTCTATTTTATCATCAGCTGATTATGCAATCAGTGAATCAGCCAACAGTAACCCAGAATGTTATGTTCTGTCATACAATTTTTCTACTAAGAGTGATCTACTCTCTCCCCTCTTCACAAATTTATTTAATCAGAGAACTAGAGTCAGAGTTCTCTGACAGAATCAGAGTCTGTCTTTGGGAAAGTATCTTGCTTAAATAAAGGTCAGCACTGAAATTTCAGACCAAGGTACTCAGGGTACCAAGGTGCATCCATTCCTGGAAATCTTTAATAACATACAGTCTGCCATTCATTTTGGAAACCTCCTTTGAACTTATATTTAAAGTGAATTTTTCCATACGTGCACTTGGGATTTTCCCCATTTTTATCTACTGTCTTCTTCCCTGCAGGCACCTCTATGAAGATTCCATCTGCTTGATTCCTTCCCCATAGGCACTGGGTTTCTGTCAGATGCTCTGAAGATGTCTCTGCTCCAAGATGCCCCATAGCATTTCCTCACAGGGTGAGTGCTCCAGCCCCACTGTCCAGTGACCATCCCTGAGCTCCTGTAAATTGCAAGCACCATTCCCATGCTGGGAAACTGTAAACTGAATTTGGTAACTGCATAGGGACTAAAAAGTCCTGAGTAATGGGGTATAATCACTTTCCGAGTGTGGTGTGCATACAGCCTAGGACAACAATAGTCTTAGCTGTTGCCCAGAAACACTGCTGGCTGATGTTTTCTTACTGCACAGTTGCAGTGCTACTCCCAGGCTGATGAACCCCTGGTTGTATCATACCAGAAGCATGATTATTCCATCTCAAATTCATGATTTTGCATTTGTTCTTGGTGAATTTAATGAAATTCCTGTTGGTCCGTTCATCATTTTCTGTCAGGTTCTTCTGAATGACCAACCTGCTCTCCAGTGCATGTTAACTGGTGCTCCCAGGTTGAAGTTGTAAATGAACTTGGTGAGTGAGTTCCATTTTGGTTTATTCACAGTGTTTTAAACAGCATATATTTCAAGACAGACCCTTGAGGAACTGCACCTGTAACTGCCCCCTACATGAAACATGAACCAGTAACTACTACAATGATTCTGCTAATTTTGTCTCATCTTTTTGTCCACACACCTGCAACAGCACATCCCAAGCTAATAGACATAGATTTTATCCACCTGTTTCATTCCCAGATTCTGCCATTTTACCACAAGGTCATGCATGATACACCCTCAGCAGCCCACACTGACTGTTTCTTACCAAATTCTGGTTCTTCATGTGCCCAGAAATGTGCTCCAAGAGGACTTGCTCCATTTTGCACCCAAATGAAGCTGACTGGTCTGCACTTCCCAGCATGATCCTTTTGGACTTTTTGAATATGGATGCCACATTTCCCTTCCTGCAGTTGTTGCAGATTGCCTACAATTTCCATGACCTTTCAAAGATATACAGTGCAGCCTTTCAAGGACATTGTCTGTACATCCTTAGACATAGCCTGCCAGTTCCCATGAAACTTTATGGGTCGAGTTTCTTCAAGTGACTCATAAACAGGATCTTGTCCATTATTGATTGTTATTTTTGAAACTTGCCTTTAGAAGAAAGGCTTGGGAGACCTTGCTGGTGAAGGGGAAATGGGAAAGGGTTCTGTGCTGTCAGAGGGCAAGGCAACATAAAATACCAAAGTGTCTATCTGTAAGCAGTAAATAAGAGAGCAGCCAACATTGCTCTCTTATTTACAGCATTGAGGGATGCAAGCTAATGTATCATTGTGAGACATCATTCTCTTACTGGTTGTATAAGCTTGCAATCATGTGCAAAATTTCTGCACTGAGAAAAAGTCTACTATTTTATCACCAATAATAAAAACATAATTTTCAGGGTTCTTGTGGGTATTTGAAGCATAGATCTTCCTAAATGCAGTAATAGAAGAATGCTGGTTATTATTTCCAATTTGCAAATTCACTATGAAGTAGTTTCACCTTGAAGTCATAATTAAGGTGTATTTTGCTGCTTGTGTATCCAGACAACAAAAGTAACACAACATTTCAGACCGGTTTGGAAATTGAAGGCCTCCTTAAAAATAAAGGAATAAAAAATCTGTGTTGGATCACAGCAGGAGCCACGCAATCCCACTTGTGTCAGCAGCAGCCTAAGAAAATAAATCATTCACATACAAGAAACACCCTTTGTGAAAGAAGGGAGATAATCGTGTGGGTTTTTTATGTTTTACAATGTGGGACCACGTATAAGACAGGCTAAGAACTCCTGAGATTAAAAAAAGAGACCATATTGTTCTGTCATACTGATTAGCAATGCTTATGAAAATCAGCACAGAGACCAGGGAAAGTGATGACATTAGCATAGGCATCTATCAAGTATATTAGGCTTAGATCTTTAAAGCTGCTTAAAGGACTTGGATATTCCTACTCAGTAACATATAGGTCTAACAATTAGGATTGAGCAAATCTGGGAGGAAAAGAGCTGCTTGAACAGCTTCTAAGATTTCGAAAACATAGAAATAGAATACATGGTCTAATTCTGAAAACAGCAAAATAGGAGCAACTTTTCTCCTGCTAATAATCTCATTAACTCAATGGGACTGCTGACATGAATATAATTACCTCATACATAAATAAGCATTTTCAGGTTTCCACATATCATAGACAATACCTCTCAGCACAAAAAAAAATCAGAGCTTTAATAATGAAATCTCATTACTTGCAAGTATCTCTTTACAAATGTTTGACGGTAAGCTCACTGGCAGAACAAATATGGTGGCAACAGAATATTGTGTAGTTGTATTTAGGAAATGGTAAAGTACACATGTTTTAAATTAAGAAAAACAAATGAAACATTTTTTTAAGCTATGTGCTTACTACTTCAGTTATGCAAGTGCACTTTACACTTGGGATGCAATTCAATTTGATGAAAGAACCTTTAAAATAAAAAGGTCTTGGGAATAAGAATACTCAGTGGGAAATAATGATCTAGCAATAGTTTAGTTTGGAGTCTTCCAAACATAAACAAATATCTAATTCTTTAAAGCATTTTCTGACAAAACAGTATTATCTGGACACTCCCACAGCAAAGAATTTTTGGTCATCTGAGAAAGCAAAAGTTCTCCAGGTAAAATGACAAAATATATTATCCAAATTCAGGCAGTAAAAAGACATTTTCCATGATCGAAAGAGGAGAAAAAATTTATCTCGTCAGATATCCTGCTGTAGCAGACTCTAAGCAGTTGAAAAACAAGATGACTCCGTTTGAAACTGTGTTTTCTTGCAATTTATATTACAGTTTAATCACTGGAGTTTTTAAACTGCGTATGTTTCTACCTACTTATCAATGGGACTTAATCCACATACAGAGGGCCCAGAGCTTGAGCACTGTGAGCAATATATTTATATTTTTAGAAAGTATTAAGACTCATGAACCTCAGGAGTAAACAGAACTTGATGCCTTATGGATGAGTGATTGTGGTTCTGTGAGTCATGCTTTTATGAAGAAGCAAAGCAAATTACTGTATACTAAAATTCTGGTGATTGTTATGTACTTTTGCTCCCTCAATTATGTACTCCAGCCTGGGGTAACTTCCAGCAATAATTATAAAAATTACTTCCCTGTCTGTATTTGTCCAAACTTCTGGTAAAATTGGGCACAAATTCACAGCATGAGTACCTGTGTTTTTCATAGAGGTTAAAATAAAACTTCAAGTATATATATTTTTGAATATCATTCCTACAATTGTGGTATGCATTATCTCCTCTGCCTTTTGTTTATTAAAAACCACATGAGTGAGAAGACAAACTCATTTTCAAAACCAAACCAACTGTTTTGGGGTATATATACAAAATAGTATGTGGAAGGAAGTGAAAGCTGAGAAGTAATAATAAAATTTAATTAAAAGACTGGAAAACATATTTATGAAACATAGCATTTCTCAGACATTCATTGTCTTTTGTTGGAAAGAAGGTTTTTTCTTTTTTTCTTTCTAGATATTGGCACTTACAACAAATCTTCATCCAGTCGCCAGTGGCCAGACTCTGAATTTGAAATGTCTGCTGGTTTATGGCAAGGAGGCAAGATACCCATAGATTGCAAAGATTTTACATCTTTACCTTTTCTATCAACACCCTCACCTCACTTCCTATATGATAATTTCTTAACAGAAGCAATTGTGGAGGAAACATTTTCACCAATAGTTCAAGAGTTTTGTAGTGGAGTGTACCAGTACTAAAGATCTATTTCCATGTTATTTTGGTGATATTTTTAAAAAAAAACTGCAAGGACACTTGCACCAGAAATTCTACTCATACCACAGAATTAACGCAATGGACATAACTGATGCCTATATCAATATAAATAGGTTTGCAGTACCAAACTTTTTTCAGGATTGAATCCATGCTCGGTACCACAGCATGACAAGTGTGTATAAAAAAAATCAAGTAGCTAAAGATGGAAGACTGGTTAGTAACCAGAGTAATTCTGCAGAACATGGAACAAGGGTGACCTGTTCTGTTTTATGCTAAATGTGATTATCCTCTCTCATGTCTATTCTACACGGAGCTTTGAAACCAAACACAACAGTGAAGCAGACAGGGCCTACCTTCTCTTCAGTGTCTCCTGCTTTGCTTTAAAGAGAGTCTCAATGAACATCTTTGTTCATTTGTACAATGCCCTTGGGCGCATGGTGTAGTCCTGTGCAGGGACAGGGGTTGAATTTCTGTAATCCTTGTGGGTCTCTTTCACTTGAGGATACTATAAGATTCTATGATTCTTTGTCAACTTCAACAATAATGACTGCTAATTTTCCCCTTTGACTTGTGTTGAGGCAGAAAATATCTACTACTTGTAGCAATTACACTTGCATAAGTAGAGGAAATCCCACTAGTTGCCAATAATGTTCTTCAGTTGATCTCTAACACGCTTCTCAGTAACTCCTCAGTCTACCTGGAAACAAGTGCAATCCCACTGAGGAGCCATGAAACAAAACATTCTAACAAAATCACGAAAGCAGTGGTATGGATGAAGGAAAAATTGTTATTCACCAAATTCCATAAAGTTAGAATGATGTAGCACTTACTGACATATGGAATCATGTTAAAAAGAAAATAATTATTTTGTTTTTATGGTGAATAATGAACTTGCAAATTTTTAGACTAGACTCTGTGAAGGGGGAAAACACAATATTAAAAACTTGGGAAAAGATTAGACAAATTGGTAGGATTGAAATGTAAATACTAAAACGAACAGACAAGAATGTACCTCTAATAACCTCTACCCAAAATTATAAATGATAGAGACCATGTAGCATAGAGAGGGTTGAAGATCAAGTTGAACAATAATTCATACATTTTACCTTGCAAAGAAGATGGTAAGCTGCTGTCACGCAAGGTGTACAAATGAGGTACCTTAAGCTCAGCTTTTGATTCAAATACAAAGATGATGAAGCTCACAAACTCACCAACTTAAAAATTCTTATCTTAAAATACAATGTTCGCACTCGGGGAATTTTATTAGCACTTGCCTAATTAATATTGCTTTTCTTATGTTGTAAATATCATTACAGGTTTTTGATACAAAGGCCAAAAATATTGCTTTATTAGTGAGCCACCATCTTAAAGGGCTTTTACAAGAAATTACAATTGTCATGTCTTGTGTTGTCTTTTCAGCTACAATCAAAATACTTTTAATTATTATGTGATGTTTTGTTTATTTGCCTGCCTTATCTGTTTTGTTCAGACACATAATTTCACATTGAAATAGTTTTCTATCTATGTCACTGTAGTGTTGTCATTAAATCTGCGAAGAGTAGGAATAAACGGGTAATGTATGAGTGAATAGTCTGTAGAACAACGAAAATAAAAGTGTTCCAATTAACTTAGCTGGCCAGTGAGAAATAAGACTTAATGGTATGACTGAATTTTTTTTGAAACCATGCCACTAATTATCAACTATTGCAGGACAAACAAGAATCAAAAGTTCTTTGCCAATTGCCTTCCCCTTTCCTGCATGTGAACACACTTACCTAGTATCAATCAAAATCTCTGCCTTGATGTATGTGTTTCCACATATGTGAAAGAGAAAACTCTGTATTTATCAATGAAAGGGTTACCCTAATAATTCAACCTTATACATACATATTTAGTATTCTCCCCCAATTATTTTCATTCAAATTAGATTTCACTTTACAAAAATAAAAAAACAAGTTATCAATCAAATGAAAACATTCTCTCTGTTAAGTGTGTGGTACTCATTTGTATACTTCTATCCACTGCTGAAGAGATCTTCATTCATACATTAAGAAATAATTAGATCTTTCAAGCAAAATTTTAATAAAATAGGTAGTAAAAAGGTAGCAGTATATAATCGCTGGAGAATGCTTTCTTCTCCTTGGTCACAAACCAGGTAATTTCAATTAGAATAGTGAACAGCAGAGTCAGAAGCCTGTGTATATCACTGTCTTACAAGCTGCACTGTTGCATACGATGTTTGATGTTTCTGAAGTGCCATATTTGGTCACTTTTTTGGAGCTTCTGGCTGCAATCAATCACTAAGCTAAAACCATCTATTAGAGGTCTTGAAGGTGGCTATAGACTACAAAATTGATCATGCTCTGGTAGCAGGTCTTCGCACGTGTTCTCACCCTAACACACACCCTCCACCCCTCAACTTCCACTGATGGGCTACATGATTTGTCCTAAGAACACAAGGTGGGTATTGCAGGAAGAACTGTCTGAATGCTCTCATTCCACAAATGTGTGAGCTGTGATCATTGGGATTGACTTTGTTACACTGGCCTGCAAAGGGTATAAAATGCTGCTGGAGACCGGGCCAACTGGGCAAAATGTGAGCAGCTGCTGAATGGTGGCCTCAGCTAAGATCTGGTCACACAGAGACAAAATAGCTCCACAGGTCCTTTGTTGCTTTGTAATTGTGCATTCTGCTAGGCCAAAGGCTGTGAGCCGGTACATATCTAGTGGAACCTGCCTAATATCATAACCCTTTAGAACTGCTTGTAATACACACTGCATTGGCAATATTTACATTTTGTATTGGCAACAAATCTAATCTTAATGAGGGGCCAGTTATCTTATCTTTGGACAACTCCCTCATGGTGTTCTTAGGACAAATCATATTGCCCATCAGAGACAATTGCAAGGGAGAGAGCGGATATATGTGGCTGAAGATCTGACTATTTTCATTGCTGTCACAAGCTGGAAAGAAAAAGGCACTGGAGGCCCTCTGGCATTCACTGAGACATTAACTGCTGACAACTGAAAAGTGAGTGAGCCAAAGTAGGTGCTTCTGAGGCATTAGGACCTTGAAAGCTAGCTTTGGTACTGTGACTGCTTCTTACTTCAAGGTTTGTGGTGTGCTTAAGCACACATCATGAGAGTAATTTTCCCTCAGAAAAGAGTTTGCTGACATAAAAAAAAAAAAAAACAACATTTTGTTAGCTGTTGAATTTCCACCACAAACTTTTTTTACACAGTTTTATCTTACCTTAGAAATGGAGATATTTAAATGTTAAGTAGACAATAGTAAAATAAATTTTCATAAAACAGTTCTATCAAACATTTTTGAAAAGAAACAAGATTTATATTTTTGAAGTTTACATTTGTTGTTAAACCAAGAACCATCTGGAACAAATCTCCTTGAGCTGCTAAAGTGCACTAGAAAATTTTAAAACATTCATTTACCAAAATTAAACATAACTTTTCTAGACCAGATTTATCAGCACAGTGTAACAAACTTTCAAAACCAACATCATTCGTAGGTCAGTCTTTTTTGGTAGCTCATCTTTTCTAGACTTCTTGTTATTTTCTTGATTCTCCCAGTTATTTACTTAAATATTAGGTCTGTGCCTGGTTGTAATATTTTTATGTTTTGCCACCTGGTGCTTGTCGCTTATGCTCTTTGTTTTGTCCCTTGATCTAATATAACCTTCTAGCTATACCATAATATTATAAATATATCTAATATTTTTGCATTGTTTTTAACGAAATGAGAACAAACTTGTCATATTTCCACCTGGGTTATCATAACAAGTAATAAAGTACCTCAGTCTGAAGCTTTTACTTGAAACTTTTACTTGAAGTCTAGTTTTCCTTTAGCACTCTCTTTTGTAATCACTAGACCTGTTCAGTGTCCAGTAGGAATTCATGAAGTGCTAAAGATCATTCTAGGGATGGGAGGAATTCATATGGCAATAATGTTTGCAACTTCTGTCCTTCTGTCACAGTGTTCTGAGAAAAATCCACTTATTCAGTTCTTGAAATTTGCAACTAGGCAATTTCAAATTTATCAGGCTTGCATGTGTTAACAGTTCATTGTATAATCTTTTACTTTTGGCCCCACAACACCTGACTGCTGTTTATTTCACAAAACAGAAATCTAAAGAATTAAGAAAATTAAGAAATCTATTTAATTTCTTAAGTCCTAAAAGAACTTATCTTGAAGTAGAACTTCAGCTGACAGATTAAAAATAAAACCAGCAAGAGAACAATATCTTCTCAGAGTATCACAGAATAATACAATAAAAACTCCTGAGAGATTAGGAAAAATAGGATAAGTAGAATGTCCCAGCAGATGAGCTTAAAAAGTACCAACATTATGTTGAGTACAACAGTTTGTGAATGAGTACATATTATAAAAAGTGTGATAACAAATAAAAATATCTGTTCATCTACAGAAAATAGAGGGAATGAGGTGCTACTGCAGCCCATGGAAGTCCCTGGGAGTACAGACACAGTCATTTTATGTGTGTTTTATGTGCATTTTATGTATCAAATATATTAGCTTCAATAGTCAATAAAAACCATGTTTGGAATAGCAGATGCCACATTTACACATAGCAGCTTCTTAAAGAAGCATGTTGTGTGATCCATTTCTATGACAGTATAAGAACTGATTGCTATTGTCAGATATTAAGAGCTGAATAAATGAATGAGTTTGTATTCTACTGACCTAGAAATCTCCTTGGCTGTTTCCTACTATATGCTGTTTCTCCAAATAATCCTGTGAAATAGTACTTAATTGCGAAAAGTAATGAAATTCAAGCAAGTATAGTAGACAATAAATAGAAAACCTTTTCTTCAGCATTCATATGGAATCTTAATAGAAAGGTTTTTTACCTTTAGTGTTGGTCGTTGAAATAAAAATGTAATAAAATCCCTTTAAATGCTTTTATTAAACAACTATTATTTTTACAGAAACACCAGGCCCCCCCCCTCCCGCCAACCAACCAATCAACCAAAACCAAAACCAAAACTCCAGACCTGGTGGAAATAAAAACTTGCTTTAACTGGAAAAACTTCAAGTTTCATGTGTTTAGTTCAACAAGGATGAAGCGTATAAGCATGGGTCATTATTTAAGCCAAAATCTAGCTAATATTAGGTAAAATTTTCGCTGATAACAAAGTGGACATACTACACAATGCATTATCAGTATTTTGCCATTTTCAGTGTGCTATAAGTATGGGGTGTTGACAAATGGGATGTCATGAAAACAGTACTCCCGTATACAGGGAGCCAAAAAAGCATTACAAATCTGAGGGCTGCACTGCACCAAGTCCAAAACAAAGAAGAGTAGTAAAGCTTGTGTGTTGTTTTGCACAGCCTGGGTTTTGATAGCAAGGGGGGCATGGAGGTGGCTTCTGTGAGAAGCTGCAAGAAGCTTCCACCATGTCTGGCAGAGCCAATTCCTGGTGGCTCTAAAGATGGACACGCCCCTGGCCAAGGCTGGGCCAGTTAGAGATGATGGTAACACCTTTGTGAAAACATATTTAAGAAAAAAATCAAAACAAGGGTGGGCGTACAGTGAAGAGAAGAGGAGGAGGTGAGAACACGTGAGGGAAACAACATGGCAACACCAAGGTCAGTAGAGAAGGAGGGGCAGGAGGTGCTCCAGGAGCCAGAGCCAAGATTCCTCTGCAGGCCGTGGTGCAGACCATGGTGAAGCAGCTGTGCCCCTGCAGCCCATGGGTCCATGGAGGATGTAGAGATCCACCCACAGCCCGTGGGGGAGGTGCCCGTGCTGGAGCAGGTGGATGCCTGGAGGGGGCTGTGATCCAGCGGGAGACCCGGTGCAGAGAGAGGGCCCTGCTTCCAGGGGGGAGCAGCCTGGCCTTGAAGGACTGCACCCCGTGGGAAGAGAGAGCCCCGGCGCTGCAGTTTTGGGAGGAGTGCTGCTCATGAGAGTGGACCACGCTGGTCTCCCATCAGAAGGGACCCCAAAGTGCAGCAGGGGAAGACTCCTCTCCCTGAGTAGCAGAAGAAGAACTTGGGTGACAAACTGACCAAACCCCCATGCCCTGTCTCCCTGAGCTGTGCATGGGAAGGAGTGAGGGGCTGGCAGGAATAAAGGTGGTTTTAAGGGTTTATTTTACTTCTCATTATCCTTCTCTGAGTTTGTTAGTAATAAACTCATTTTGTACCTCTAAGATGAGCCTGTTTTGCCCTTGGAGTGTGTAGATACAAAAATGCTGCTAGCAAGGATTTTCTTGCTATTTTCTAAGTCCGTGAGAGACTTGTCTCTCACGCAGAAGAGGTAGCAGAGAATGTAAACAACCAAGCCACCTGCAACCTTGGAAAGTCTTGTTTATGGTATAGTAGAAAAATATTTTGATAATGGATATTTTAGGATTTTAGCCAACCACCCCAAGGGGTGGCTGATCCTTTGTCCAATTAGACTATGAAGAAAAAAGTCTATAAAAGAGTTTGTAAAATAATTAAATCAATCAATCTTGCTGCACAATTCCTGCCTGCTGGATCTTCTCTCCTCCTCCTCCCTATGGCTGCGGGACATGGTGATATACTGTAGGAACCAGGCCTGCGGTAATAGGAGTGTTTTCTCCCTATCCTTATCTCAACTCATAAACACTTCATTTAAATTTTTTCTCTTCTCTGCCCAGCTGTAGCAGGGGAGGGAGAGTGAGCAGCTTTTGTGGGTGCCTGGCATTTGGCCAGTGTCAAACTATGACAACTTGTAAAACTGAAAGAATGAAAAAGAGAGGCAAATGTATTTCCTCTTCAAAAATTTGAGATTTTTAATCTCATCCTGGAATCTGCTATGCTTCTGCTTTTTACTTCCCGGTCTATAACTGAATAAAACATTTCAGGATACTGTTTTGGATA
This sequence comes from Corvus hawaiiensis, assembly GCF_020740725.1. Lineage (NCBI taxonomy): Eukaryota > Metazoa > Chordata > Aves > Passeriformes > Corvidae > Corvus > Corvus hawaiiensis. The sequence continues at coordinate 27,979,205 of NC_063255.1, forward strand.
CTGTGTCATACTGCTTCCAGACCACTGGAGCCTATTGCAAATAACTCATCATATTATGTCTTCTCTGAAAAACAGCCTATCAATATGTATTTCCTATGCACAAAACCTTTCCATCTCCACAAAATGAGCAGTAGAAAAAGGAAGCTTTTATGCCCATCTTGCATAAAAGGACTTGGGTGGGGGAAAAAGAAATTAAAAATATTGCTAGAAGAAAAGCAATGGAACAGAGAAGTGAAGTGTTTTCTCCAAAGCTACAGTTGAGCAGCCTAGCAAAATCAGTCTTGTAAGCTTTCTCGCAGGCAGATGATATGAGCACCATTCATGGAAATCTTTCAGACTGTTTTCGTCACCTAGAGCATACCCTGTTTCAAAGTCTGGATCAATCAAATTCCTTTGGAAGTGTGACCATGCATTTCATCATAATTCAAAGGACCCCTGTTGTTGTCCAGAACATGGGCCTGTTACCTGGTGCAGCAGCAGCTCACACACCCTGGCAAGATATTTCTGTGTTTTATCCTAGTGTACGCAAAGGGGGGAGATGGGTGGCAGCACACAAAAGGCTGGCTCCCTGATAATCTGAACTTTATACTATTTATACATTTTAACAAACAAAGGTGTCAGCATTCATTGTTTACAGTTTCCATGGCTTTTTCATCAATTAATACTCATCTCCCTATTTGCTCATTATATCTCTCACTCCTCATGCTAATTAGTCTGCAGGCACAATTCTTCCTTCCATCTGACTCTGGGGCCTGTTTGGAGGAGATGATCATTGAGTTGGTGGTCGAGATCTCCCACTGCTGGAATTACCTTTCCCCCAGTTACTGCTCAATCCTGACTTCACTCCTGGTGGCTCTCATCCAGACAGCCCATTCATCTTGGGAGTCTTCCCTTGTCCTTGAAACAAAATGTTAGCCAAGAATACAATATTCATCCTGCAATTGCTCAATCATAATTGTTCAGCTACAGCTACTGATTAACAACCATAAAAAAAATTCCGAAGTTTGATTCAAATCTTAAGGCGTTCATATCTTGAGGTGATCAGTTCCACTGTGGTGGAAATTCTTGAAAATATTTAACGTCTTAAAAAGACATAAAACTGTATTTCTTCCCAAGACCATGTACAACATGAGAGAAGGTGCATCTCTTAGCAAAACGGCTTCCACATTGGGATTTAAATTTTCATTATTGTAAGATAGTCTGTGCAACACTTGTTTTATCATGGCACAACTCCGCTGTCTGCTGGATTGTTGTTACTGATTTAAAATCACAGTGAAAAGTTTTCTTTGTTTATCTGGAGGTGTATTTTCTTTTAGATGATGGAAGAAAGTTTTCTAATAAAAAAGTAAGAAAAAACTTTGAATGCCAAATGAAGTTAGGAATATATTTATGTATGTTTTCATGATAAAGCTGTGATGATTGCATATTGATTCCAGAAAAAAACTATTTTTTAAGCTTTTACATAATATTTCATTTCTGCTTGCCATACACAAATATTTTATAGGTACAGAATTAAAAAAAATATGATTCATACTGATAAATCTCCCAGCATCTTACCTGATTATTTCTAGTTGTACATTTCTCCTCTGTGTTTAATGGAATACAGGTGATAGTGTAGATTACTCACATATTTCTATGCATGTATATGCATATAGACAAATTAGTGAAGAACTGTCTTCTGTAGCAGGAATATTCTAATTACACCTGTCACAGTTTGAAAATAACCACAACATGGTTCAATAAACAAGGTAGTTTAAACCCCATTCAGAAATCCCTGTGCTATTCTGTTGATGCAACAACTATTGTTTCCCCTGCAGAAAAGCCTGGCCCTTTTCTCCTTTTTCTCTGTTCAGAAAATAAATTCAAGGTCTTTCACTCTTATCTTGCAAAGAAAAGTAGGTTAATTACAAAATTTTTAATGATTTTCAGCATCACTCATAATTTTGAGCCCAACTTTATTTTGTGGTGTACAAAGTACATTTGTTTTACCAGTAAAAGAAATTGATATAGCTTGAATATGCAGAGACCCTAACAGTGACGTAAATCCTTATAACCCAGTATGACTCAACTACATAAATTTTCCCCAAGGGAAGATTTAACCTGAAGAGTCAATTTGTTCCACACAGAAGGGTCATTGTTCCTTTTCTGACCACAGCAACCATGTCATTCTGACCTTTAAAAAATTCTGAATGCTATGAAAACGATCCTTTATGGAAGTAAACAGCTCATGAAAATATTCCCTTTTATATGTCTGACAGATGGCCTGACATTATAAGTGGGAAAGAAAAAAATCCCCCAGAACTATGAGTTTGATTTTCATCTTTTTTTGGTTGTGAATACAGGCTTTAGGATAATAATTTTATTTTTTTCTGTGTCTGTTTAAAAGCAAATTATGTTCTGCCTGTCTTTTTACTATTAAAAAGAAAATCTAAAAAGAAAATCCGTATTAGTTACCCATTTTATGCTAGAACAGAATTTTTTTTCTAAAACGTTTGAAAAGCAATGATTAAAAATTTAGGTTAGGTTGTCTTCTTTTTTTTTGTTTTTTAATTGGCAGTGTTTTGATGAAAAACTGTTTTTGTTTGTTTTTTTTAAAATAATATACTGTTGTCTCTTGCTACAATATATCTGTATTGTACGAATATATTCTAGTATACCACTGAATAACTGAAACCCCCAGAAATCCATGTGTTTTACTTCAAAACAGTTCTGCAGGTGTCCAAAAATTTTCTCATTTTTGGCTGTCTGTGGAAATACATATTTTAATTGAGCAAACATTCCTTGCTACACTGAGAAGGAAGAAATCCTTGTGCTCTGGTGGACAGAATTTGGAGAGAGGTCCCAGTAAGGGTGGGGCCTCAGGAAGATGAACCACAGTCACTGAAAAACACAGCAGTCTGAATGCAAATAGAAAATTTTGATATTTTCTCTTAGTGAATGGATTGATCTTTGCCAACTAATAACTGAATAAATATGAACAGTCAAGAGACTCCTCGACTTGCTGTAAGGAATACAAAGCCTTTGTCAATTTTCCATCTCCTTCCATATCTGTAATGTCGTGTAGAGATATTCATTTCCATGAGATATTTAATTAAGCCAGATACAGAAATCTAAACACTGGCACAGATTTATTCTTTCTGGCTCTCAATCTCAATATCTATTATTCTTGCAAAACTGATAGTAATGCTCAGTACTCAGAGATGAACGAGGCTGCTTCCACTTGAGAAATAAACCCACTAAACCCTCTCTTTTCTCTCTCTGTATCCTGTTGTACCCACTTAGACAAAAGTGACTTTGCCTCAAGAAAATGCAAAAGGAACACTTTCACCTGATCACTCACATTCCTAACTGCAACGAAACAAAAAGCTTTTAAGAAAGGTCTCTAAATTCCTTGTCTGCCAGAGATGAAAAGGCTGTTTAGTAACTTGAAGAAACAAATGTAATCTTCTTATCTTTTATAATTTAGGGAAGCCAGGTTTTATTTACATAATACTTGTCATACCACTTGTCATACACAAAAATCAGGACTATGCGCCTTTCCCTTTTTTCAGCACTATTCAATCTTTTAAGTCATTGCTGCCTTACATGATCATTTACAGTTGAGCAAAGCACACGTGAGTCCTGCAGCTCCAGTTTGCTATTCCAAGCCCTCTCTTCAAGAGCAAATTACATATGAATATGAAACCATAGAAAAAGCACTAGATTGCCACTTTGGAAAAAATGTAGTACATAGAGTGAGGTAACACAAGATTATCTGCAGTCTTCAAGGGCCACTTACAGCTTATGCCTTTAAGATCCACTTGTAAGTGTGTGAGAGATACTTCAATTTTAGGACAAGTAAGGGACATTGAATTTTTCACCAGGACATACAGACAGCAACTGTCTAATCTAAAACTGAAGAATTCTTTTTTCTACAAGTACTTCAACAGGCTTTGGCTCCAACACTGTTATAGTTTCTGTATACCACCTATTTATCTTTGTCAATTTCCAAAATAACTAGCATCTACTCCAACATTTTGCTTCCTCTTTGCCATCATTTTACAGGATTAAAATTTCAAAACTTAAACTATATCTCAAGCTACTGTTTTCATGTGTCATTTTCACATGACAATAACACTTACAACTCACTGTTAAACACAATATTCAACCTACATGGAGAGCATGTTTGCTTACACATCTAAGATCTCATTAGAAAACTCTTAATCACTGTAATATCTTTACTTGGAAGATAAGGCCTGGTGTTATAAGCTGTTTAATCCTTACACACGAAAGTTTTTTCTATATGCCTGCTAATCACAGAGAGGTTCTATATGGTTAATGGATATCTTATGTCTCAGTTACTATCTTACCTGTATACTTCTTTTGCCTTCCCGGTCTCATTATTCATGCAATGAAAAAGATACTTGTATTAGTTTCCTCTGAGAGCAGCCAGCAAAGTATTCAGAAGAATAATGAAGATACTATAATACAGCAGGTCCCGGTAACACTTCCCAAGCCAAAGAATACTGGCAGATATAAAGAAGGGAATATCTGAAGGGTATGCTGACACAATTTTTTTGGTAGCTCTTAGAGAAAGACTAGAAAAGGAGTGATGCGTTAATATGATACAGTTAAGACTGTGTCACTTTTTATTGACAGTGACATGACCTTCTAGAATGGGATGGGCATTCGTAGAATAAAAGGATAGGAGAATGGTTGAGGATGGAAGGGACCACTGGAGGCCATCTGATCCAGTGCCCCTGCTCAAGCAGGGCCACCTAGAGCCATGTCCAGACAGCTTTGAGTATCTTCAGGGATGGAGATTCCATTGCCTCTGTGAAAAAACTGTGCCAGTGCTCAGTCACCCTTACAGCATGAAATTCTGCTTTATATTCTGAAGGAACCTCCCATGTTTCAGGAACATTGTGCCTCTTCTTGTGTTTGATCATTGCAAGAGCTAAGGAATTTTGTAAAGAAAATGTTCAGGCATAGAATTATCCTTGCTTATTCCCTTGTTACCTTTTCATTTCTATCATACGTAGAATGAATATACATAAAGTCTGCTGTGTAGAAAAAAGCTGCAGATGAACCACTTTCTCTTTAGTGATACGTTCATTTACATTTTTTGATTATTTGGGTTTGACATGTAGCAGTTTCATCAATGCAAGTTTCATATTAGATCAGAACACAGAAGAAATAAGAAAAATTAAAATAGACCTAGAACATTCTATTGGTGATATTATGTAGTGATCCACTTGGGGGAGATGATGAGTTGCTCATATGACAGTGGTGTGTAATATTGTATAAGTATTAATTAAGAGGAAGCAATTTGCTTGTAGCATGGGTTGCAAAAAAAATTTTTTCCAAACCCATATTTCTGTGACCTTTCTGTGGTGCACCTGCATGAGCTTATACTACAAACGGAAATGAAGAAATACAATTCTTGGGACTTTTTTTGAAATCCATTTGGGATACAAATAGGGAAAAGCTCAGCTCATGAAAAATGTCCTTGATTATACGGTACCACTGGTATTTCCCATGATGCAAGTACTTAAGTGGCTGTCCATCAACAGCTTCCAGAACAGTAAATTTCCCAATTTCCCACTGGTCAGATGCCCAATATATGGTGTGTTTTGGTCCACTTCAGTAGTACTGTGCCAGTGTACTGCAAGTAATGCTTCAAGCAGCCTTGCCTTTTCATAACTGTACCAGTAAAACCTTATTTCAGCAGAAACACTAATCTGCAAATGCTTAGCCAGAAATATATCTGGAACTTTAATTTTTCTGTTTTCAGAATGACAGGTGTCAAGACACAGTCTCTAGAAGTCCATGTTTTTCAGGGCTCTAGAAAATTGTTATAGTGACAGTGATGAAACAGACTTTTACTTCAGTCTGAACATTATGAGTATTTTTGGAGGCACTAAGGAAATGTAAACAATGGTGCTTTAGAACCAGATATTTGAGACTACCCTCCAGTCATATGAGACAAGTTACTTGCGTGTTTCTGCAAGAAATGTCATTAGAGGCACATGGCAAAACGCTAAGGCATCTTGAATCAGGAAGAAAAAGCCCTGAGCTTCAGATTCAGGCTGCACCATATATTGTATTAATCTTATGGAAAAAACCTGCTACTATAATTAAATTGACATCAAAAGGACTGATTTCAAATTTACAGCCAAATATTATAAATATTATAAAAAGTGACAGTAGGGGAGTGTCACTGATATTAGATTCAGGCTTACTCTCTTGAGAAGGCTAAAATTTTAAAACTACTATGATCAGAATTGTTTTCCCTGATTTACTCTAGTAATATACTTGCTGCAAATATTTACTCGTTTAAAGAAAGTGTAAATGGCAGACAGGCATGTTTGCCATCAAACCATCTGAGTAAGTTGTTATTAAGGTAATGTACTTAATAGTAGCATAATGGCTAAAGATATTAAAGCCAAGAAAAGAAAAGAAAAGAAAAACATTTCAGCCTCTGCTTATACAGTGTTCCAAGAAGACCTTATAATATCCAAGCAAGTATAAAAATGTACATGCATCAAAGTCCACAAAAAAGTGTGATCTAAATTTCAGCACAATTTGTCATCTCCCCCACACTTGTACACTCATCTTTCCTCCATGTTTTACTACAAATTCTGCTGCACTATTCTCTATTGCTTTTTTTCTCTGTTCAGTAGTAAAGCCTATGATATATACTTCATAAATAAAACACAAATATTATCCTTCTTAACTTATGAAGTTAACAGACATGGGATCAATAGATTTTGTTTCAAATTTTGCTGCATTTCAAATATATTTGTATCTACATTGGTATAGAAAAATACCCCCTACCACATACAGTATCTTTATACTATAATATATATATTATATATACATTATATATATATAACATATATCTATTATATATTTATACATAATATATATATAATATATACATATCTTATATGTAAATGCAGTTAGTTACAATTAAAATAAAGATTGGCAAAATTTGGGCTTGTAAGAATATACCATGATGATCTGATGAAAGGTGTTCTCTCAAATCAGTCTTTACCTCAATTCTGTGAGCTTAAAGAAACGGCAGTATTTCTCTGACACGTCATTTTTTAGCATTCAGTCATTAGATTGCTGAATGTTTTCCTGGTACAGAACAGCCAAAAAAACTAATGGAATGATGAAAGGAAGGGCTTTTGGTTTTTTTTGTTAGGCTGTATGAGAACAAAACTAGAAATATTTAGTAGACAGAATAAAGAATCCTATTAACTAGTATGAAAAACTCATTCCTCCCTCTTGTTAACAACAGACTTGTTGTAACGTTGCTGGAGAAATAGAGACATCCATTTTCTGATCTTTAATGCTAGGACCAATTTAACTTGTTCTCAGAAAACCATGGGGGTCAAAAGTCAAGAGAATACTGCTGCCACGCAGAAATTGGAGATGTACCTCTTGGCCTGCAGGTCTAAGATACATGAAGAGACTTGACGCAAGGTTGGCTCATCAGAAGGACACTGAAGAAGTGCAGGCAAATCCACTTCCAATGTGACAGGGTCTTGGGAAAGGGGCAGTACTCTGCAGCGATTCCTTCTTTTTGGTCTCTTTTTCTTTTCTGGCAGAGTGGATCTTCAGCTCATAAAGTCATGAAAAGAGTTAGTCTATAAATTCTTTGGGCTTCTTGTGGGCTTAATGAGGACTTTCTAGTTTCTCTGATTAAAAAGCAAATTAAAACTTTAAAAAACAATGGGACACAGAAAATATTTGTTCACTGTAAGAGGAACTATATACACAAATATTTGCACTAGTATTTACTACCTTATTATTATATGTTATATATATTAAATACATAGGTATATCATAATATGAACTATATGTACAACATAAAATGAACCAAATCAAATACACCTAACTACATTTAGACACATAAACACAAACACTTATACATACTGCTTTGAAAATGCAGGGTTTAAGGGAGTGAAAAATATTTTTTACTGAATATTTTCACTGCAGTTTATATATACAGAAATATGAAGTCAAATCATACAGACATATAATTGCCCCCAAATCTTGTATCTTAGTCACCACATATAGATTTAGTCATTTGATCTTTCTGGTCTGTACTATCTTTTTTTTTTTTCCTAATGCAGAAAACCTAATTTATGTTATCATAGTTGATGATAAGGAATAGAGAACTTGTGAAGTTTCCATCAAAACCAGAGAAACAAGTCGTGAAAAACTCTTCAGAGGTGAATCAATATTCATGGTGAGTGTGTTTAAGCATGCTGCCATTCACTCTCAACCAGCACCTTCACATCTTTGTAATTAGTGTGAGAAGCAGGCTACACAGACACATTCTGTGAAAGGTTTCTCTTGGAAACCCCTATATGCTTTCTCTTTAATCCCGTCTCCCCTGTTGCAGATAATTATGACTAGCAGACCACTATTTCTGATTTCTTTTTATACCTCAGAGGAGGGAAGGATGGAAATTCTGGGTGTTCTCCAGAGCTCTGTACCCATATGCTCTTGGCTTTCAATGTCACGGGGTGATGACTCAAGGTACAAAGTGATGGAGAATCAAGATCAAGTGTCTAGAAGATGTGTAGATGATGGTGCAATCAGCCCACATTTGTGAGATCACACAATTTCCTTTCAAGTGAATATTTGACAAGCTATGGAATTCATAACAGTCTGACTAGCAAACTTCAGAGTGAAATTTCTTGTCTTTCCTAAACAATGTGACTTAACACTCTTAGATGAAAAAATGAAAAAGAATATGCAGAAAATTAGTACTATTGTTCACATTTGATTAAAGATAAAAGAAGAGAGGAGAAGTGAAAAGGAAATTATTTGATTTTTTAAAATCTGCCAGTGTCTGATTAAGTGATCAAATGGTAGAATTTAAAATTAAAGCAACACAAGTTTCACAAGAAACACTTAATCTATATCAGTAGTTCTCACATTGTTCTTATAAAAAGACAACCTTAGTTCATGAAAAGGAAATCTCTTCAACGTATCACTTAATTACAAGGCATGTGAAAGAGTGGTAAATGAATAGAGATGGACTAGAAAAAGCATGTATTTCTCACAGGTGGTTTAAGAGCTTGCTATTTCTGCAACAAGATGTAAAGTCAAGTTATTGTTCTAGAAATACTCTCTGGAGAATATCTTGAGACAAAATAGGTTCTGAATTGTCCAGTATAATGTCAGGGAGTACTGGAATGAGTCTTTTTATGTTGAAGCTGTTGGAGCAAATACAGTCAATATTGGTAATATTTTTCCTGTAACTTTTGCTAGTTGTCATAATAGCCATGAGAAATGACTGGGTTCCCTACCTTTAGTAGTTTATGGTTTTTAGTGGTTTTGGTTCTCTCTGGGGTTTGGGGTTTGTCTTTTAAATAATTACTCTATAGAATAGACATTTTGATAATAACTAAGCTAGTTTTGTCTTACAGAAGAGCTACAATTACCAGAACTGGATTTATACAACTATTGCTACCACCTATGCTTCCCTCCTCATCCAGCACTGAGCAAGATGTAGAGCTGAATTAGGCTCTTGGAGACTGGATTCTCAAGGAGGAAATGTGTGGAGATGTACACTCCCATCACACTGCCATTCCTCCTCAGCTTTATAATATAATAGCCCAAATCTTCTTTAAGGGGCTTCTATTGACTCTGGTAGGAGTATTCAATACTGTGGCAGTTAAAAAATCCTACCTCCTGCAGAAGCAGCTCTACATCAGTTAATTCTGCAAGGTTTGCTGTGTGCTTTGAGACAAGGTAGGGAAGAGCAAAGCTTTGCTTGTCTTCTGTATATTGCCTCTGCCATTATGTAGCTGTGTTAAAAGTGTGCGCATATGTGTGCAAAGATTAAGACAGGCTGCTGTAGTTAATTTTTATGGCTAATAACTTGATTCTGACACTTCTGAACAGAGTACTGTAAGGCTTGTCTTTTAGCCTGAAGGAGGTAATGAGTGACATCCTGATTACTGTCTTAATTACAAAGAAAATGGAGCTGTAATACTATACTGTTTCGCTGGGAAAGTTGAATGGGTGCCAGTGTGGGATGACAGTACAGAAGAATGTATTATCAGTGATCATAGCAGCGCCTGTGCTTTTCAGGGAATTTACAAAGAAAGGATGGTTTAACATAAGTTATTCTTCTATTTAACTGCATGCAGAGCAGCACTTTTCCCATATATTGTACTTTCCTGCATATTTCAGTGCTTACTATGTAGTCCAAAAGACAAAAGTGTTCAGTTTTGGTTTGTAACATTTGGTTTGAGTCACATAAGGTGTAGCTCAGTCTTATTAGCAAAGAAGAAAAGATCAGTCGTTACTCATTCAGAAACACATAGCATTTCAGTTTTCACATTGCTTAAAATGCTGAAAATGTTTTAACTCCTGTGGGACAGAAATTCATTCTAACTTGCAGAACATATCCACCAGTGGAATATAAGTAATTAATTAGGCTTTGTGTGTCTCAGTGTCTGTTGCAGCAGTTAGGATTTTTTGTTTCATTTTCAGAGTAAATAAGTCTACCTTGCCACAAGTATCAGATTGAAAGTAATTGAAACAAGGAGGTTGTGGACAGTTTAATATTTAACTTTATGATACATTAGTGCATGGATGTGCCTCTGGGATATCAGGTATGGCAGTCACTTGGGACAGGGTTGTGTGTGTGTGTAGCTCCTGGGCACCAACGCCCCCTCAGGTTTGTTCACTATTGCACTGCTTTGTTCAAGTCTCCCCCCACCTTGGATCAGGTGGTTCCTGTTAAAGCAATTCCTATAACCAGCAGTTCAACTCATGGGTTACAACAACTTAGAATCATAGAATCACAGAATGTTGAGGTATTGGAAGGGACCTAAAAGACCATCTAGTCCCAGCCCTCCTTGCCATGTGCAGGGACACTTCCCACGAGAGCAGATTGCTCAAGGTCTTATCCAACTAGGCCTTAAACACTGACTTAAAGACATATAACCCTATAATCTCCACCTCTGCTCCCTTTGGGCCAGACCATCATATTTGACATTGCAGTGAACTCCTCCCCTTGCCCCTTGCATTGTTACCAAAAAGGGGTTCCTGCTACAGTCCACCACAAACTTCCATGGGCTTCAGGAGACAGCCTGTTTCACCATGGTATTCCTCATGAGCTGAAGGAGAATCTCTGCTTTTCCTGTTCCAGTGTGGGGTCCTCCCCACAGAAGACAGTCCTTCTTGAACTTTTTCATATGCTGCAGTTCTTCATCCACTGCTCTAGTGTTAGTCCCTTCCTCCGGGTAAAGTCCCTCAGGAGCAGACTGCCCCAGCATGGGATCCCTGTGGGGTCACAAGTTCTGACAGTAAACCTGCTCCGGTAGGGCTTCTTTCTCCACAGGTCTACAGGTCCTGCCGCAAGCTTGCTCTACTGCAGGCTTCCCAATTCACAGCCCTCTTCAGCTGCATCCACCTATTTCAGCGTGGGGTCCCCCATGGGCTGTAGGTGAATATGTGCTCCACTATGGACTCATCCAAGAGACACTGACTCAAATTCACACTGGAATTGCAGCCTGTTCAGTACAGCAGCACAGGTACAGCAGTGATGCCCTGGCCACCTGCCAGCCCAGGCAAGTTGCCTGAGCTGTAGTCAGAACGTTCCCAGGCACAGCAGAGGGAGGTGATCAGCAGCACAGCACTGCAGTGAGTGGAGAAAGTAAAAAGCATCTGCTAACAAGCACGAGAGTCCAATGTACAACCAGGCAAGTGAGCCCCACGGCAAGCACAGGAGCTTGCTGATGTACTGCTAAACAGCAACAACAGATGTAAATTCAACCCAGCACACCCCAAGCAAACTTGTCACTATCTTGAAGCTGTGAGCCCCACACTGGATGCCAAAACTGATTGTTGTAATTTAACCCCAGCCAACAACTAAATATCATTCAATATCTAGTTTCTTCCTGCCCACTGCAGAATCAGAGAGAGGACTGGAAGAGTAAAAATAAAAAAAAATTGTGGATTGAGATAAAGACATTTTAATAGTTAAAGCAAAAGCCATGCATTCAAGCAAAGCAATACAAGGAAGTCATTCATTATTTCTCATTATCAGGAGGTGTTCAGCAGGGTTCCATCATGTGTAATGGTGACTTGGGCAGACAAATGTCATCCCTCCAAAGGTCCAAACCTTCCTGCTTTCCCCCCCATTTCATATGCTGACCATGACATCATATGATATGGGATATCCCTTCAGTCATCTGGGATCAGCTTTCCTGGCTGCATACCTGCCCAAATCCCTGTGCACTCCCACTCTCCTGACTGGTGGGATGGGGAGCAGAAAAGGCCTTGACACTGCAAATGCTGTTCAGCAGTAGCAAAAACATCTCTGTGTTATCATCATCATTTTAGCACAAATCCAAAACACATTCCCATACCAGCTATCATGAAGGAAATGAGCTCTACCCCTGGCCAAAACCAGAACACCACCGTTAAAAAAAGGTGGCTGAAATCAGTGGAATGCTCAGCTAATTCAACCCATGCTATATTGATGAAGCCTGGAAATCTCATCTTCTTTTACTGTCACTGGGAGGTTGCATCCCACTGGTCAGCTGCAATCATCCAGTTCTCAGTGAGTTCTGCACACTGATGGAGGAGAGGCTCAAATCCTCTTTTATTATTTCTTTAATGCACTTAAAAAAGGTCCATGTGTTGAGGTCATTCTTTATGTGAGCTCACAGTCATTAGTCAGTCTCCAAGCCTGTGCTAGTTTTGGGGTTTGTGGTTCTGCAGGTAATTAGGCTTAAAATAAATCTAAACTGTTAATTAAATAGTAAAATCCCTTTCTTCCTTCGCAGACCTTTGAGAATACTCAGTCTGCCTGTATTACTGTAAAAATCTTGTGATATTTGCCTTCAGAGAAAAATACAATTGCTGCCATTTTTCTTTTACAAGAAAACTAAAAAGAAAATAACAGTCCTAATGCAGCAACAGGACCTGATATTGCTCCTGCTGCAAAGCGATACTAAAGGAGTTCAGATTGGCATGGGCACTTTCTCCCCCTTTGATCCAGCTCAGAGCACCAGGTTCTCATACCACACATACAGCTACAGAAGCAACAATGAAATATCCAGTCAGGCCTTTTGGTACTACCATTTGAAGCCAGCTTCCTCAAAAAATTCACCTTATGGATGAAAACCAGTGTTTGTATCCTGTGTGGGCACTGTATTGACTACAACCCATGAACAAAAGACAATTATTTTCTCACTGATACTGGTCTCATAAAAAAATGGTTACTGCTGAGCTGTTCAAAGAATTCCAGAGAATGTTCATGCATGTTCTTCCTTTGTGTCAATGGATAATCTCTGCCTATTATCTATCTTTAAAACTCAGATTCATGTTCAGAATTAACTTTATAAACAAATTTATATTTTTGTCTTCTTAGATAAGTCTTTAGGAAAGTAATTCAAAGCAAGCAATGTACTAATCCGTAAACAAAAGGGAAAAATAAAACTGTGTCAGCTGAAACGAGATCATTATATATATGTGATACCCAAATTACATGGTTACTGGGAATGATTTTGTAATCATTTAATGAAAAAAATTGGGGAAAATACTTTCAAAACCAGAAAACTTTCATACTTAACTAAACCTTTCTACTCATTAAGGAATCACAGATTAGCTGTGCTAGTAAAGTCCATCGCGTGTGGCCAGCCACTGAAAACCCCCCTAAAATTTTCCATAAATAAAACCTGCAATCTATTAAGAACCATATAAAGCTCTGGACAATTTCTCTTGCCAGACATTCAAAGAGAGAAGCAACTGAGACACACATATTTTTAATGGGTATTTCCTGAGAAACCATTATCACCATAAACCAGCTGAGCAGGTCTTTTGACTTCTCTCTGAAATTACCAGTTGAATAAGATGAGGGAATGTTGGCTTCTTTTGAAAAATATAGGAATACGGGAAGCCCAGAAGTAAATAAGCTTGCTCAGGTCCCAGCCAGTCATGAGAATTACTCAATAGATACATTAGTTTCAGTGGCAAATTTTCTCAGGTCAGATATGTCATTATGGAGGTGATAACACTGGTCCTGCAAAGTTATTTGAGCTGATGGAGGCAGTGATGTTGAGGTAGAACCTATTCAGAATCTCCTTCAGATGTTGAAAATGTACACACAGGCTGTGTATTCTGTGAACTGCATTTAATGAAAGATAACAATTAAAACAGCAATATTTTTGTTTGCAGTTCATGCTGTAGAAGTGCAACTGCAAAAGGAGTTTCATCTTAGGTCACTTATTTCCTTGCTAAAAGTAATCATCCTAAATTATTACAGATGACTTCCTAATAGGTGGCTGATAGGTATACTTCTCCCATTGTACTTTTACTTGAAATAATTTTATATTCATTTTCAAGTTGATATATAGTTGGAGTCTAATGATTTTTTTTCCTTCATTTTATCGACGAGAAAATTGGGTTTTTGTTGCCACCACTGGACAAGTTTGTGAAGTAAAAGCATAATTAATAGAAGCTACAAAGTAAATTTTATATGTTATTGACCAATTAAGACCTCATAAAATTGAAAGGGTAAATAAATGCATTTTTTTTGCTATTTCTCTGGTGAATTCACACTCACAGTATCTTAAACTGTGACTGCATTTCACCTGGTTTGAAATAATGTATATTTGAATAGAATTAGACTCATCAGGTATCAAATCATACTCATCAACAATTAGTAAGTGTTCATTGCTTATGCAAACTTTCTTTTGAAAAGAAGAAAAGGGATATAAAATACTTACCTATCACAATATCATGCCAAAGAAAGGCTTTGGAAGCGTCTTCTAATGTCAGCAGAGAGAGGTGGAGCCTACATACTCCTTCAAAACCAAAACTGAACAATAGCATTTTAACACTGAGTTTTTGTATAGACATAATAAATCTTCCATCATCACAGTTGGGTATTATTTTCTACTATATGAATAAAATTGGAAATAATTACAACATCTAGGCTTTCATAACAATTATTTGTTGAAAATACCCTTTTCTCTACACATGCAAAGGGACAGATTTTAAGTAAAAATTTAAGTTGCAAGGAAAGTCTTGGGAAGGCAGAGATAATAATCTACCCATGGACAAAAAACCCCAATAGGTGACAGAGCAATTATTTTGGATCACAAAAGAGACCTATTTTTTCAATAACAATCACAAACACTGTAGGGAAGCAGCTTTTCCTCTTATCAGACTGCTGTGATGTATAAAAATGGTTTTGGGAACAGGCAATTACTTCACATATATATAAGGTTATATTTTAACTGTGGACTTAAATACTACCCATTCTATAACTGTGATAGCAAGTAAGTACCAAACTACTCTAGTTCATATTTTATTAACTCAAAGTGTTTTCAGGATTAGGGGTTATGCTTCCCCTTTATAATACAAATACTATTTCTGTGTTTTATTTTCCTCATTTTCATAGAGTAATAGAATGGTTTAGGTTGGAAGGGATATTAAAAATTATCTAGTTCCAAGTCCCTTGCTATGGGCAGGGACATCTTCCACTAGATCAGGTTAATCAGACCTCCATCCAACCTGGCTTTGAACACTTCCAGAGACGAAGCATCCACAGCTTCTCCGGGCAACCTGTTCCAGCGCCTTACCACCCTCACTGTAAAGAATTACATAAAAGTTAATTATATCTAACCTTTTTCTACCCTCCTTCAGCTTAAAGCCAATTCCATGATGTTCTTTCACTACATGACCTTGTCAAAAGCCCCTCTCCAGCTCTTTTGTAGCCCCTTTAGGTATTGGAAGCTGCTCTAAGGTAACAGTGGAGCCTTCTCCTCTCCAGGTTGGACAGTCCCAACTTTCTCAGTTCAACTGCATAGGAGAGGGTTTCCAACCCTCTGTTTATCATATATAAGTCTATATTATTTTTAAATCTAGAAAACAAGAGTATGACCCATAGAAATGGACTTAATTTGCAAAAAATGATGATTTTTTCAAATAAAATAATGAATTCTTCTTGTTGGATTTCACTTATCTTTTCCCCCTCCACTTAAGAAAAAACATTATATAAAATAAACTTCTGAAACAAAGTTTGAGAGAGATTTGACAGGAGTTTTATGAATATCAAATTTATTTTAATAATGTCCTTTTCATATGATTTTAGCTCACCTGTTGGCAAGCACTAACAAATGTCAAGAACTTTACAGAAGGGTGCGTATTGGTATTGTGACTTTTAACCCTAGAAAATGTATGGCAGAAAAAAATAGTAGAAGCAATGATATTTTTTGAAATCTTGAAAATGTTGCCTAGTTTGTGGGGGAAACATGCTTTAAGAGTTAGTGAGTTAAATAAAAGTTAAAATATCTAATTACATTTTATTTTAACTTTTGGGTTTTAAACTCATAGGCATTAAACTGCACATAGGCCTAGTATTTAACAAAGAATAACATAAATGTTGTTTCAATATTAAACTTCAAAATGATTTCAGAAACTTTGGATTTTTCATACTCTTTGTTACAAATCCCACTACAAGGCAAATAAGATGATCTTTAAAAATGATCTGTAAATTAAGATCTGTAAAAAGGCCTCCAGTATTGAGTGATAATCAGAACAATTAATATCATATTTATGTTGAGAAGTTTCTCATCTGAAGTTTTTATGCCACATTATATTGTGGAGTTAGTGTTTATTGTTACGCTTTTGTTTGTATTATATTACAGCTTCTTATCATAATGACAGTAAAAACACACTCAGTACTGGTGGGGGTACTCAGCTGCTGGAACACAAATCCAGCTGTTTGGGGGAGAAATCAGGGGAGCATCCTGGTGGATGATTAGCACTCTAATTAGACGTTGTGCCTCTGCATGATGTGAAGGCACTTAATTGTTACAGCTTTTTCACTCCTATAGTTGTAAAAGGGTCTGGTGAGCAAATGCCATTGTAGGTTTCTGTCTTAATAAATCAGGTGATGGCAAACACTGGGTCAGTCAAATCAAGACATTTTTCTCATGCATGTCCTTTGACTAGAAAGAGGACTACTAACATTAGTGTTTCCATCCTAAAGCAGGTTTAGGTCTTGTCTTAGAGGTCTCCTGTGTTTCAGAGTTAAGGCATCCATCATATTGAGTAATTTCTGTTTGTAAAAGACGTAGTTAAAACATGCTGTGTTCTAGGGTGCTGACTGCTTCACTTTCTGCTTTCCCACACAAAAACAAGTGCAAGAAACCACTGAATGAATCTGACAAAAATTATCACATGATCTCAACACGTACCTGTCTGATTGTTCACCAGTACTTTTCCCGGGGTATTAGGCGATAGTTGCATATATTGGCAGGGGATCAAACACTCACATTCAGACAGCACTTCAACTGATACTGCTTCTGGTGCAAGACAATATGAAAATATTTTTCTGTTTGCTGTGGCATCTTCATGAGCATTTAAAATATAGGACTCTCTAAAGGTTTGTTGTGTTTCCTTTTTGAGCAAGCTAAGAAATGAAATCATGAGTTATAAGAGAGCTTTGGTTGATGCACTATTTATAGTGAAAACAGTTATACTTACTGCCTGTTTAAAAACTTCTGACTGAACTTAAAACCAGCAATGCATATCTTGAAGACCTTCACATTTTCAGCAAGCATGCATTGTGAAGATTAGACTAGAAAGCTACCCTTTTGGTAAATGATACTCCCTCCTTCTAATGAATTGGTTAACACTGGAGTCAGGAACTTGTGATAATGGTCTTCTAAAAAAGAAAAAAGATAGCAAAAAAAAAAAAAAGTATTCTGATGTTATAGTGTCTAAAAGGAAAAATTAATGTTCATGATTGACCAAGAGATCTTGTTACTCATAAATATTTAATCACAAATTATTTAATTCTTGTTAGCCATTGCTGTTGGTCTCAGTGTAATTATTTCTATAAACACAGTACTTGAAAAATTGATTGATTTTATAAAACACAGAACTGTAATTTAAGACATTTTTCTTTAAGAGATGTGTAGGAGATTGGGTTGAAACATGTCAAGTCTTGAAACTCATTGATTAAGATCAGCTTTTGTAGTAGCTGGCTAACACCCTAAAAATGACACACAGATCCTTCTCTCTTCGTCATAATAATTTTCTTCTAATACTTCTTTCTAATACATCTCATTGTAGTTACAAACTCAGATTCAGAGTTCTTAGTAGTCCACATCAGAATCTTGTGTTTAGTAGCAATGCAGGCAGCCTGGCATCACCTGTTGCAATTATGTTCTAAGATTTTTGTTGTTCGGCTCCTCCCCATTAATTTAATAAACATACAGAACTAAATAATTGCAAGGCTTGCTTTGCTGTTTGTTATCTAATATACATATATTTGAAGCAATTAATACCTTTGGTGCTAGGCACAGTGTCAGTTCCCACAGCTACAAGCAAAGCAAAGGTCAGCACCTCTGTTTTTGACATGCAGGATATATATGTACTGTTTCCATAAAAGTGGAATAACTACCAAACCCTTTTTTTTTTAATAACTCAAAAAAGTTTGCTGTAGCATACAGCAAGGAAACATGAACAACCATCTAATGAACAGCTCCTCTAAAACCTCAAGATTCTCTCATGATACTAGGAAACTACTGGAAGTGTCCTCAGAACCAGCTGTGTAGGAATGATGTGGATTTTCGTGATAATCTTTCAGTCTTTGCAATTTTACAAAGCATTTCTTGTATTAAAGTTACTTATCACAAAATATTTTTACACTGACAAGCCATTAAAATGTGACAATTACATAATGTCACACTTTTAAATATTACTTTTACTTCTGATTCACTCCCGTAAATGAACAGCATGACAAATTGAACGGCCGTGACCTGACACAAAGTATGTAGGAGTCTCTGGGGTGCATTTCTATTATGCATCAAAGGTTTTGCACCTGTTTCTTAGAGTCACTGTAGATGACAGTAAAGGTATGTTGATCATACTTAAAATGCTTGATCTTGATAAAAAAAACCCCATTTTGAAAGGGAAAATCAGAACTGTATTCATTTTTGTTAACATAATAGTATTGTCTCTAGGTTTAATCACCATTTTATCGTGAAAAGTGGAATAAAAAGCAAGGAAAACATTTGGAATGGTAAGGCTTAAGAAATTGTCAGCTTCTTTAGTAAAAGTACAGACCTGATTTTTGGCCACTGACAGAAACATAGTTCAATAAATATTCAAAATCTGCAGAAGTTAAAATAAATACCAGTTGTCAACTCTGAAACTCAAAGGTTATACTGCCTCCAAAGAAATTCCTAGTTTTATTAAAAGGCACACAAGTCCCATATTTCTTGAAGCACATTGTTGTTAAGTGTACTTTAGTCTCAAATATTCAAAATACTACTCTAGTATAAAGTTTGTGCAAAATCTGCTTTTGATGACCATAGGTAGTATAAATGCCAGACTAGACACATGACTCAAAATGAAGGCACTAATGGTTATAATTTAGTCATGTTTTACATAGCCCAATAAAGCGTGAATTTCAGGCCATATGTTCACTTGTGTATCTGAATTTCTTCACCAGCTTTTGTCACTCCATAATAATTTGGTCTATGATTGCTACTAATTTTTGCAAGGAGATTTCCTCTCCAAATCCAGTGATGTAATTAAAAGCAACAACTACTTAATGTATCCCTTTATAGAAAATTAAGTCTTATATTCTTCATCATATTTTATAAGTCAAAAAATGGACTGAAGGGAATTCATAACATGTCCTGATCTTCTACACACGTTCCATTTAAGCTTTTAATATAAAAATTAATTTCTATGCAAATGTCAGAGTTTGAAGCTCACCAGACACAAAGTACTTGAAGATACAGAAGTACCTGCATTATCCAAGTCAACTAAAGTGGCATGTAAAGACCTCTGTTGAGAAAATCTGCACGGAACAGTTGTAGTCTTGGCATAAGCAAATCAGATGCCTCCCTTTCTTTTAGCGAGGGATTTAGCAAATCAGAAATACAAGAAAATTAACAAAATATATGGAATTTTTTTTTGTTAAAGAAAAATTAAGAAAATAGACAGAAAAAAAGGGAAGAACATCTCAGACAAAAAAAAAATACCATAGGAAATATAAATTAAAAAAAAAAAAAAAAAAAAAAAAGTTGTCGTCTGTTTGTAAAGATAAGATTTGTCAAAAAAGCCATTATGGAAAGTTACTTGTGTGAAATATTTTTAATATTTTGAAACCTTACCCATTGCATCCAACAAATATTTCAATTAAATTCTATTATTTAACTATGGTAAATTCTTGTTTTAAACAGCTTTGTGTTGTTAGGCTTTTAGACCTGACCTAGCCTCTTTCTAAAGGAAGGATTTATGAAGCAGCCATTCAACATTGTTCTTCCGTCTCATCGTGCCTTTTTCAGGACAACCAGTTTGTTCAATTCCCTTTAAACTTTCCTATTCCAAATAAAAAAAAAAAAAAATTATTCTTAGTTAATACTGCCCAAGAAGCTCAGGTGAAATTCTTGACTAAACTTCCCTGCAAATTCTGATTTTTTTTTTTTTGCTTGTAATCAAACACTGAGAGGAAGTCTGGGAAGAAGCACAACTGTCAAAAGGGTTCTTTTTTTCACTAGCAGAGGTTGCCAGCATATGCTAATGGTCTTTGCCAGCAATAGGAGAACGAGAAATAAAGATTTCTTCACACTGTCTGCCTGATTCAAATCTCTTTTCCTCATTGTCCAGCTCCCCAGGCACATTGTCCTTTCCCTTGCAGCAACAATTCTGGTGTCTCTAAATGTTCTGCTAAAAAAATGAAGAATTTGTCAAAAGATATTACAAGTAAATTTTGGTACCCATCCAAAATATTTATCTTCCTGCAGTCTAGAAGAATCTCTATGACTTTTGGAAACCTACTTCACCTAACTTTGAATTAACCTGCTCTGCCTCTGATAATAGCCCTGGAGTCTGTGATAAAATAGTTTGCAAAATAAATCTGAGATTTTATGGCTGTGTAGTCTGTCATAAGGTTCATTCTGTGGTGTCTGTGCTGCTATCATGACCATAAGTAGCTACTCTTCATTAATGAATACGTGTTCCAGAACTGCAGGCATTTCTTTAGACTACTGAAGAGATGAACCCTCCGTCAGTATTTGTGCAGCAAAAGCATATAGGCCAGATGGGCAGAACTGTTCAGAAAAAATAAGTGTCCATAAAGCAGTCCCCCAACTCCTAGTGTTTTTAGCTAATATTCTTCACACTATTTGCATGATATGTTGTGTCACCACAAGGTTAACGTTAGCTAGAAGTTCACTGATAAGCTGTGCTGATTCTTTGTATAACAGCTCATCCTCCTACAACTAAACTGGTTTTAAGTAAACTAATTGATACATGTGGATGTATTGACTCAGGTTGAAACAATATGTGAATCAGTAATGAAAGGAAATTCCACAGGCTGAAATACAATGTTGAGTAGTCAGGGGATTCAGATTTCTGATCTGAGTATCTGCATAGAAAAATATTGCTCCTCAAGTAGTTTGGGGCTGCAGTCCTGAGTTCCTAAAACACATGAGGAAGAATTCAGACTGAAAACTTACATGGTTGTGACTCATTCAGTCAGGTGGAGAAAGTGGGTAAGGAAACACCTCAGAAATAGTCACTTCATCACTTGCAAACTTTACCCAAGGAAATATGAAATTCATCTGAAAATCAGTGATGCACAGAGAGAATGGATGAATAATTTTTGGCCTTCCTATCAGGAATATTCTGCAGGAGGGTGTAATGTGGAGTGGTGTTTCCCCAGTCTCAATTTCTTCTATCCTTCTTGTAATGTTGCCACAAATAACCTGTACAGAACTTCACCTAGCATAAGTCACAGTTTAGGATGACATACAGTAACTGCAGAAGCAAAATATATGGTGAAGAAAATGGGTCTGTATTTTAGATTTCGCACTCTGACCTGAGGTTTCCTTTTCATACGAACTGATTTGTTAGTCTTCAGAGCCCATCCCCCTCTTCCCTTTGCATGGATGAGTTTTTTGAAAACATGCTAACTGCACAGTAGTCAGTCTGCTTTATGAACTCTACCGCGATACAATCTCCATCAATGGCCTCTTGTAGCTTAAAACCTTTTTCCCCCCTCCCTTTTGTATTTTTAATTTCTTCTCCTCAAGAGTTGAAGGCCTCTCTTCTCCCAGTATTAACTCATTAGCCTCAATCGTGGATTGTCCCCAAATGTTTAAAACTTATTTTCCTTTCTCCCCAGTACTTCTTAAAGCCTTTCTGTGCAGTTAGAGCTTTGCCATCTGCCACCTTCATGACATTGCAGTAGGGAACAACTGCGCTGAGTGATGTTTTCTGATCTGTGATGAAAGGTGTGTCTGTGTTCCCATTTCTCACTGTGCTACTCTAACGTACTCTTTTTTTTTTTCTTCTGATCTATTACTGTCTTCAGTCACTAAATGTGGTGTCTTTCAGGCAAGACACTTACACTTTAAGTGTACTCATCTCATTGTCCCTTCTCCACTATTCCACCCGTTTCCCTGTTCCCCTACCACTGACTAATAACTCACTTCCTTTTTACATGCTGTTTCTACTCTCCATGGTTTATTTATAATGTTTCTCACAATGTCTAGGATCACATATTTTACTCTAGACCATTGTTTATTAACATCTTGTCATAAGGCAGTTGCTTTTATACCTTCTTCTGAATGTAACACTGCTTCACAGTTGTGGAAGAAGGAGGTCTCTGAGCCAGTGGCTGTGAAGGGTTATTAAATGTCTCTACATCAGTATAGAAAGAGCTTCTGCTATGAACCAACTTTTGGTAGAAAATTCATAGAAATATGGAATGGGAGACAATTTTAAATAGCGCTAATGCAGGAAATTTCAAAATAATTTTGTCTTCCTTGGTAACCAAAGCTTGTGATTTGTTGTATCTCAGGAAGGAACAGACAAGATTACATTTTGACTTACTTTCCTGCTGGACCTTGAGCTTTACTTCCAAATGACTTGAATTTTTTGGGAATCACAGTTAAGGAGAGGTCAGGCTGGACAAAAGCCTCAGATAAGAGCTTCAAATAATCTGCCCAGAGTAACATTAATTTCTACACCAATTTGTTGCAATAAAGAAGTCTCTGGGAGCCCAACCTGGCTGATCTGACTCTATTCTTTGCATTCTAACATGTGCTTGTGTTAATGTTTGCCGGTCAGTCCATTGAAGCCCGAGACAGTCTCTGCACTCCAGGCTTTCACTGTGACTGGGAAATCCTAAGTCTGATTTGTGAAACCATCACTCACTTGCACATGAACGTGAGAAAGATGATCTATGTGTAGACTTATTCTCCCACCTGTGAGAAAAAAAGGAAGAACTCTCCAGAGCATGGTTTAATGCATACTGTGAAGTTTCCAAGAACTCATCTGCAAGACTTTGAGAGAGGTAACATTACATTGGGGTAATCGCATTGACTTCATGGACCATATGGTAGGATGGAGGGCAATGAAGGCTTTAACTTTTCACTGATGCAATCCTATAAGCAAGTGTTGATAGTAACAATGAAATCAACTCACACATTTGACAGAGACACCGCTGGGTGCCAGGAATGTGTGCTAATATCTGCAGTTTAAGCACTTCATTGTTTATCACATCCACTGACATTTTTACTGACAGTATTTCTGCATCGGTCAGAGGCTAGGGGAAAAGTACTTTTAAACTTTGAATGACAGTTTTGGCTGTGCGGTTTGTTTGGTTTCTTTATGATTGATGTGAGAAAGGTTAAAACCAAAGCACTATTTTTTGCCCTCTCTCTTATTTAGGAAATTATTTGTTCTGTCAGATTCCAGTGAGTCCTGTTTATGGTGTATTATTTTAATTTGGCTTTAAATGTAATTTGCATAATGCAATTGCATCATGAGACTAACATTAATGACTGGACAACACCTGAAATCTGAGTGTATACTGTAGTAAACAGACAGTTACCTTGTTGGTTTTCCTGGGTTGTAAGAAGAATGACAAATCAGAAAATTCTTCTTCCTTCCCTTAAAGCAATGGGTAGAGTAAGACATATATTCAAGTCACGTTACTTATAAAATATATGAAGATTTTCACAAAAAAAAAAAAGAAGAAGAAACCTGCCTTGTGATCAACACTGTTTACTTGTGCTACAAAATCTAAAAGGTTGTCCCTAACATGGTTTTTTTTAGATATTTCAGAAATTTTATCACTGTTGTCCTATTGAGGACCATAAATTTGTGAAAGCTGTGTTTCTTGACCATTGCAAGTATTACCTCCTCAACACTGTTTGCAAGGAGTGACAGATGCTGTCCTAAAACTCTCCTAAACCAATCATTGACTACTGTAAAAGCTACAAGTGTGTCAGAAGCAAGCCTAAGAGATTTTACATGTACACAGAAGACCCTTGCGCTGTTTATAGAGGATTCTGGTAAACTGAAACTAAAATTGAGAGGGTGTTCTTTTCCAAACTATAATGAAGGTATCTACAGATTACTCTGTTGTGGTTAAAAAATTGTTTTACAGAATATGACCACTTAGGATCGACACACTATCTAGCTGAAAACCATAAAAATTGATTTTGGGCCTACAAGCCAAATCTGACAGCACAAACTTGAAATTCTAAAATCACCCAAAGTAGACTTGGTGCTACAGTTTCCTTGAAAATAGTTTCAGCAGACCCAAGCCTCAAACAATGAGCTCTTCACTATTGCACCTTCTCTCTAAGCAGAGGACAATTTTGGCTGGCCATTGCTACTGCTTTTGTTCTACAAACGTCTCGAAGTGGACATTTTGGGAAGCTGCTTAGTTTTACCAAAATTGTAAGTTTGGATCTTCAGTACAGAAATGTAAGGAATAGGTGATCTATTTCACCTCATGGCTGCATGGTCTGTAAGCTTAGCTCTTGTACATTATACTCTTCCAGTTCTGCCTGCGTCTGTCCTCAAGCCATTGTACTAGGAATACATTACCACCTACCATCAACAAGTTAAGTAATCAAACGAATGATTCTAGAAACATTTTTGTGAGGTTTTTTTTCTGAGAATGGGGAATGGGGAGTATGGTTTTGCCTATTGTATTTTACATCTGAGACCACAAGTTTATTTATGTTTTTAATAACCTGATAATCCTAGATGTGGAATGATTAGCCAAAATGCTATTGTTATGATGAGCCTTTGAGCCTTTGCTTAGATATTGTCCAAAAAATCTTTTTATGCTTAAAATAAAGGTGCCCAAATTAAAACTGCAGATGAGTTTTCTGTAATAGGGTGGGGTTTTTCTTCTTGTCGTTAATTTTTTCTTACAGTCCTGCCTTTGTGCTTGAAATTTCAATTTTTCCTGAGGCAACCATGCTTTTGCCACTATATTAGCAAAGAACTTATAGTACTAGTAGTAGTATTAATAATATCACCATAGAAAAAATATTAAAATCAAGAATAGATAATAAATTTATTTGCACATAAAATAAGTTTTGAGTTATACAAATTTTGCATAATGGCCTTTTTTATTACAAAACCTGGATTTAAAAAGAGATCATATTTGATAATGATTATGCCTTGACAACTAAGAACAAATACCTAAAATGAGACCACACGAAATTAAAATATTTTTCTTATTGTTGCCTCAAACATATGAAAGGCTTAATAGAACTGTGAAATGCAAGGGTATTTGGTTTACTGTTGATAGAGAAAATCTGGTTTAGATAGAGACTGCTGAGGCATAAATTACCAGCCACCTTAACTAGAAAATGAAGATAGAGTGTTGAAATTTCAACTGAAACAGAATAGAATCTTGTGCTGTTATTGGCAGGTAAAGTCTTGGATTCTCTTTCTTTCTTCCTCGGGAGGAGTCTCTGTTGTCTCATAACATGATTGAGTTCATGTGTCACTCTTTTTTTCACTGGGCAATACTTTGTTTCCCTTTTCCACTCTAAATCACTCATTGGAAAGGAATCACTTTTGAGATCTCTAGCCCTCATTCAAACTTTGACTAAATTATACTCATCTGAAATAGTGCCTGCCTAAAGGCAGAATAAATGAGTACAAGAGCATACTTGTTTTTAAAGCTGAGGCAATGCACTATAGTGCTGTGTAAGAGACGGTCCGAAAATCCCTCATCTGCCTCACAATCATCGCCAAAGACAGAGACTGAACACAGCAGTCCTGGCCTGGCTGAGGTGGGATTGTCTGCCAAGTGTTGCCTACGGGTGTGCCCACTGGGAACTGGTACGCATTCCTGAGGAAAATTAGTTCAGGTCACAATGGACTGCGCCGTTCTTGCTGCCCAGGCGGGAAGGACTGCGCTGAAGCGGAAAGGAATGACCTGTCCTGTACACCTCTCCTGTACACCTGTCTTGTACGTCTGTCCTGTACCTGCTTCCCAAAGCAACGGACCCCATAACAATGGCTGTAGATTTCCCAACCTCTTGGCCAGTTGCCCCTTGCTTCTGAAAAGGACTATAAAGGGACTTTCTAAAATAACCAAGTAGGAGATCTCCCCACGGAAAGAAGACGAATCTATTGGCGGAAGACCACGAGGACTTCGTCTCATCCATTGGTAGCTATTGCCCCTCTTTTTCCCCCTCTCTACTTTGTTTTTCTCTCTCTCTCTCTTACCCTCTTCTATTGCATTACTGTGTTGTGGGCACTTAATAAAGGTGCACTGTTTTGATTAAAACTGAAATCTCTTGTGTCCTTTTACACTCTGAGATTGATAAACGAACCATCACGACCCCCGCTTGCATTAGCGGATCGTGACATGCTGGAAAGGAAGAAATATCTGTTTTCCATTTTTTACTGTAAATAGTCAAAATTTCTTAATCAAATCTTCTGGGAGCACAAAGCTGTTGTAGTGATGATGATGATGATGACGATGACAATGATGATGATGATGATTAAAAATGCTACTATTACTACTACTACCAATAATAATGATGATGATGAAGAAGAATTTTAGTATTAGTAGTAGTGATAGTAGTAATAATAACACCTCCTCAAAATTGTAATTGTGTTATCCAAGTGTTCTAAACTGATATAATTTTATTTTTTGTATGATGATTATTAAATTTTGACAATCATTATAATTTTGACATCCGTATCAGCGAACTGACCCCCCTCCATTCTTCTGATTCAACCAAAATACCTTAAAATTAGAAGAGACTTTGACACAGAAGATTAATCAGAAGTTTTGACACACTCTTCTATTCATCATTAAAATGCTAGAAAAGTTTGTATACCAGAAAGAATCTATATCAAATAATGGAGCATATGGAAGTCACCTCAAACCCAGGAAGTTCCTGTCACACAATTGTCAGGGGCCAGGAGAGAGGTCAAGAGAAAGTTGCTCTAGTGCTGCCTTTCTTCTTGCTACTCTCTGTAGGCACCTACTCTTGACACTGTTAGAGAAAAATATGCTGAGCTACTCAGCCCAGAAGCCTAACCAATGCACCTGTTCTAGTGTTCTGTGAAACTTTCACCACTGTTTTTCAAAATAACACACATCTTGGCATTATTATGAATTATTATTTCTCATGTCCTTTCTAGTGAGGCAAGTCAGAAATAAGTGATAGCAGTGATTTCATACCTTTTTGCTCTGATTTCTACTTTACTCCGCTCTGCTGATTAACAGAAGCAGTAATCTAGTGAATTAGGAGCAGTATATAAAGGTATTTGTTTGCCCCATAACATTATTGTTAAAAAAGCAAAACAAAGATAAAACCCCAAAACTAATGAGATGTTCTTCTGAACATGAAGTCTGGATTGTTCATTTTCAGGAATAACAGGGAGTGATTTCTAGGACAGGCACTATTGACTTTTACTAGTTAAATGATACTAAAATTTAAAACCAAACCAATATATCCAATCAAGAGTCTGTGACTTGTGTTTTGGCATCTCTCTCCTCATCTCCACTTTTATGCACTGTGAGAGAGTAAGGTAGTTATATGCCAAATAAGTTATTATATATATGAGGAAAGCTTGGTTTTTGTTTTTTTTTTTCTCCTTTTCCAGAGGCATGGCCTCTTGCATTCACCTTTTAGTTTCTGCAGATTATTTTTCTGTATTTTACCACTTGACGAGAAAATGTATATCTCAACAGTACCAAAAGAAAGTTAAAGACCCTTGATTTCAGCACATTCAGGTAAAGGCTTCTTGTTGCCTGTGCCATCTTAATCAGAGAGAAAAGCACCTCACTTTCAGTGCGAGAGAAGAGGCAGCATCAGAGTGGCATTTTAATTCAGTCTTCTGTTTATGTAATGATCAAGAACTTGCCTCTCCACTTTTCAGATCATCTCCTAAGTGAAGAATCTTTCCTACACAATTGTTTTCCTCTTTTAATGCTGAAATGGACAGAAGGAAAATTTAGTTTATGTAGCCAAATGTGGAAGAGAAAATTATTTTTTTCTGTAACAAAACCACTCATTTTCACAGAAATTTTGTAGTGTGTGATCCAGCTAGTTAAATATTAAGTGTGTGAACACTTACAATTCTCTCTTACTCATTGAGAGAGAAAGAGACAAAATGGGAAACACAGAATGGGAAAATAGCATTTTTTAACTGTCAAACTTACCCTTGCAATGAGGTGAATATGGAAGAATATAAGAATAAAGCACTTCCACAGTGGAATGGTATGATGCCATACTGTGACTGAAGGGTCTCTTTGTGACTGGTTGAAAATTAAAAATGCTTCATATCTCAGAAGTTATGAAATGGCTTATGTCATACAAAAATCCAGTCTCATTACTTTTCAGGGAAGAAGACATACAACTTCCAGTATTTCCCAGTAATAACTAAAAGTTCTAAAATGTAAATGGGATACTACAATCCAAAAATGTAGCTAGACATGAATTCTGAGAGATTACAGTATTTTAAAGTTGCACAAACTTGTTCTGCAAAAAAATACCATCACTCCTCTTTGCTCTCTCACCATTTTCAATATTTTTTTCCATAAAACTGAATATAATGGTTCTGGACACGAAACTCTGTCTTCATTCCTTTCCTAATTAATAACATTTGCAAAAAATGGCTCTTAAAAATGTCCTTTATTTTAAAATATGTTTACAAATAAAGTTTCTCATGAGGATTTATAAATTAAAGAATACAAGGGAGGAGTACTACACTTAAATAAATTTATAATAATTAAATTATTCATGTAAAATCACCTCAGCTAAACCACTATATGAAGCCTATCCACACCAAATGTTTAGCTTGCTTTTTGGAGGGAAAGTTCTGAAAGTATAAAAGTATACATATTAGTATTTGGATTATGTATTTAAACAAATATTCATTTGGATTTTTTCATTTATGTATTTAACAGTAAAATATTTTGATATCAACAGTTCTAGGAAAAAAAAAAGTCAGGCCAAGTTATCACAGACAACAAAAATCCAACTAAAAATTTTTTACAAATGCAACCACACTTGACTATATCTATTTTAATATAGCAAAGAACTTTGGAAGATTCAACATGCTTGTAATAGGGGTTTTTTGGTGCAATAAATGATAATAAAATAACTCATTTTAAGGTTAAACATATCAACTCATCTCTAGAAATCCAATTCCAAAGCAAAGCCTTTCTTGCGTAAAGAGGCTGCAGAGAAAAGAAGTCGTATTTCTTCAATGGTTTACTAGCCTCCTAAAATGCATCTCCTTAAGGCTAGTCTGATGGAATGAGGAGTCTTTTCTCTGAAATGAAAGAAGTAAAGAAGTTTGAAATATTTATGCCTGCTCTTATAGTTAGGGTAATTTAAAGCATGGCTTTCTCAGAAAAAATGTCCCCTCCTTACAGAAAGATTGACAAGGGAAATGCAACAAAAGGCAAGAGTAACCATTTTTAGAAAAATAATTATTTCAATGGTGAATTTTAATTTTCTTAAAACAGGTTTTATAGGTATGCAATTTTAAAGGTGGAAACACACTCAATTTCAATAAAGCAAATTGCTCAGAACTTGAGAGATCAAATATTTTTCCTTCCTTGTAAGACTTACTGCATTACTGTCGGCTTTAAAAAATGGCTGTTCCCTGTCTGTACCACTGTGTTACATCCAGAGGCTGCAGGGCTCTGCCTCACTTCTGGTGTTTAGGTGGGGCTGCCTTGCAGACTGTGGCGCAGCCACACATTGCTGTCACCTCTTGCTGACACTGCACCTGGCAAGAGACTGTGGAGTGATGTGGTGAGATGCAGTTGGTGGTATGGATGCTGCATCCTTCCCGAAGGTGTCCCAGCGTAGGATCTTCTCAGGGGTTCCACACACGCACACAAGAACACACCCAGACTCACAGTGCAGGTGGTAACACACAGCCACACATGCTCACACAAAAGCAGGATAGTTCTTCTAGCGCAGCCAGAGATAATGAGGTGGGAGGGACCCTTTGTGTAGAGTTCCAAGGTGCTTATGCAAGGAGGGATCCAGAGGCAAAGGACCCAGAACAGAGGGGTCCAGGGTTTTATATGGGGGGCAGTACAAGGGGTGGGCAGAGCATCAGGACCAATCAACTGAGGTCCAAGGGGTGGAGAGAACATGGGGTAACATAGCAATAACCAATGGGAAAAGCAAGGGGAGAGACCAGGGAACCAAGAACCAGTGGGGTATCGAACAAGGGAGAACTTTCTAGAACAAGGACTTATCGGGAGTAAAAGGGGTGGTAGACCAACGGGCCAACCAAAAGTGGATAATCTGCATAATAGAACAAAGGCCCATGGGAACTTGCCATGGCTACGAAGGTGTCTTTAGACATTGGTGCTGGAGCACCAGCAAACTTCAGCTGTTTTAGAGTTTTATGGCTCCTTGGTCACTCCTGCCGTGGCCTCAATCACCACAGCAGTGGAGAAGGACACAGTGCATTCCAGCATACTCTGTGCTCCCATTTGTATTTGTGCTCCAGTTAGAAATGTTTCAGCTGGGTTTATTTACTAGTTGCCAGCAGCTTAGGAGAAATCCAGCTAGCATGGAGCATGTCCTCTGGAAGACAGTGCTGCTTTAGCTAGGCTGTCCCCAGGTCCTGAGCTACCTTTTATGTAGCTTGCCCGGGTATCTCCATGCTTCATAGGAGGTAGAGAAACCTTACACAGGATGAAAGTAAACATGATGAAGAAAGTAGGCTTTTCCATTAGTGGTTTGCCTTGAACTGGCTTTGCTTAACAGATTTCTGTAGTGAAACGATATCAGGGGGTCAAACATACTGAGTCATATGCTACAGAAATCACAGGCCAGGTGTGTAAGTTGATCTAAAATCAAATTTTCTCTGTTGAGTGATCTCATTCTCAGAAGAGCATTGATGCAGATATAATATTTGGCTAAGTATATTTCTGTATCATGTTCTTCCATTACTGTATAGGCTTATTTCCTACTGCAGATAATTTTACAGTTGCTACATAGGAGTGACAAATGGGTTTATGGAGAGGTTCTTTTTACATCTGCCAACCAAAAGATACTTACTAATCCTGTTTCTCTGAAATAAATCATGTAGCTCACCGTTAAAATGAGTTTAAAAAAGGCTGGGAACATTTGTGAATTTCCTATCTGTTGCAGCAGTTGTCTGACTCTATCTCCTTTGTCATTTGTTATAAAACCTGAGGAAAGACCTTGAAAGGTGAGGTAGGTTTGGGGCTTGGGTTGGTTTCTTGTTTTTTTAAGTTTGATAGTATATTTGACATTTATGTAACCTTTAGTAACAGAGGGGATGCTAAACACAAATTTTATCCAGAAAAAGTTATGTAATGTTTCCTGCAGTCATCGTTATGACAAGCTTCATCACAAGTCAAAAGCTAAATTTTTGTTGCCTGAGTACCTTTATCTAGACTAAATTTCACATTTTATTTACTTGGCTTATTTCCAGGTGTGGTTACTATTGACTAGTGTGGAAGTCACTGCTTTGTGTGGCTGATGAAATGAGGCATTTGACTGGGACGCAGAAGACCTGTGGTCTATTAATGGTTCATTTTATGCTGCTTCTTCAATGTATTTAACTGTTCACGTGTTTTTTGAAAGGAAATTAACATATCTGCAGCAGGTACTTTGGCTTGGTATATTGTGACAGGACACTGTCCTCTGTAAAAATGCAGTAACAGTTCAAATAGTTTGAATTACTATAATTTCATGCCATTACTGTTCATTAAAAACTGATATTAATTTGCTAACTGCAGATATCTGTGCATGCTTACTGAGGTCTTTTGTATACTGAAATGAACACCAGTCAAGAGGAGACTAAATTTTATGACCACGCATAATACATTTTCAGATTGTCTGAAGGTTTTTGTCAGTTAAGTCGTGTGCTGAAATATTTGGCATTAAAATTAAATGGGTAATAATGTGCATTTCAAAGTCGTAAATCAAGTTAAACCCAGAAAAATAAATAAACACAAGGTTAAATCACTTGAGAACATTTATTTTGACTGAAGTCACTAATGTGAAGAACTACATTCTGTTCTCTTTAACTTGCTTTTTCTTGAATTATCATTTTAGGAAATGTTTCAAAAAGGTATAAAGTACACTTTTGTAAACAAATCCCTTTCTTTCTGTTTCAATTCCCCAGACTGTAAAAGATAATAACTGGCATCATTAAGAAGTTGTGTTCAGAAGAAACAGTAAAATTCTGAAGCATTAGAGATTTTTAAATATTATAAACAAAATCATAAATATTTGGGAATTTTAGTTCTATAGAAGCATGCAATGAGACATGCCACTGTCTTGGGGTGACCTTATGATGTGTATCCCATATCGCTGCCTATGCCCAGAAATTAATTCCTGTGCCTTTCTATGCCTCTAAACTGAGCCTGAGAGGGGGAAGGAAAAACTGAGCAAAACTTTTTCAAAGCAGTTTGCAGCTTGTTCAAGGTCACACACAGATAGCAATTGGTTTTCCCCACTGCGGTGGGGGAGGGAGGAAGCACCCGGCTTGCTGCTCCCAGGACAGGTTTTTTTTGGCCAGTGGTTCAGCTGCTTTGTTCTCCGGAGAGAGACTGAGAGTTGAATTTTTCCTTCTCTGGAATTTTGGGTTTTCTCCCTTTTCTGCTGGACTGCTTTAACATCAGAACACATCGGGAGGACTTTCCACCGGGCACAGAGGGCCTGGCCCTGGGCCAAGTCCCAGCTCCGAGGAGACCAAAGGGAGGACTCGAACACTTTCCCAGGTTTTTCCTCCACAGCAAAAGATTTTACCATTTAACATTATTTTCCTTTCCCATGTGTTTGTTAAATAAATAGTTTTATCTTCTTCACTTTCTTTTGAGGAAAATTTATATTTTCCTGAAGCTGGTGGGGGAGGGGTGGTTGTGCCTTCTCTCAGAGGATATATTTCTAAATTTGGCCAAACCGGTACAGCCACAAAGACTTCCAAGGGTTGAGACAAATCCAATGAAAATGAAGAAGTTGGTGTGAAACTGTGAGCATCTAAATCATTGTACTAAACACGTCACTGAGAAAAAGATGCATGTATGTCTTTCCAAAATGCTTTAAAATGGTAATTTCATCTTCAGAGCTATGTCTTGATCTGTGAACAAAAGCTGAACTTAATATTATAAAATAAATTTTGACATGAATTCAGATTGTCTCCAGGAAAAGATATTCTTTGGTGAATGCATTTTGCCTAATACACTGAAAGTGAAAGTAAAAGATGTATCTGTGTTAAATATAGTAGCAGCTGCAGGCAAACTGGCATAATCTTGAAAACTTTGTCACTGTTAACAAAGTGAATACTGATCGTGGTAGATCAAAATGCTACATAATTTTTCAAACGCATCAATTTTTTACTGGAAGAGCGTTTTGCAAATAAATAATCTGCCATTGTTTTTACCTTTTGCTCAGTAGTACATGATACAAACAAATCAGCTTCTTTAAACGTCAACAGACAGTACATTATGAAGATCATTTCAGATGTACTGTTAAATTTAGGATAGAATTACCAATAAAGATACTATTGTATTTACTTCCTTGTCTTGTCAAGAGACATTGGCTTACAGTGTTAATATTAAACTGTAACAATGGCTTAAGATTTAGCTTGACACTTCCTGCTTTTCCAAAAGTTAGGAATAAAATTAATTTCAAATTGCTATTGGTAAATATGTGAAGATTTTGTTAAGATGAATTTTTTACTACTATGTTTAACTGCAACAGTATTCTCAATGAACTTCTTACTTAGACATCCAATTAAGGATATTCCATGACAGCTGACCATACCCTGGGAGCAGGCAAATTTGGGATGGACGTGTGTCAGTATTACATCTGAAGAGAGTGACTTCGCCACAGTTGCTGGTTCAACAGAAAGAGATCTTTTACCTCCCTTGTTTGAGAGCTCATATGCAACTAATCAGCTACAGGGTACCACCAAGTTCCCTCTTCTGCAGGGATTTAAAGAGAGCCTGGCCACTGTGCCTCCACTCTGCTCTGTTTCCATCCCACCTTACCATGTGCTTGTGTGGGAATTGGGCATGCTGACCTCATTTCATCCCAGGAGTAGTAACCACATTTCCCCCTGTAATTTCCATAGTGTTATAACTATGTCTATAAATTTCCACTCAGCTCTGTGCTCTGTTTCATCCTCCCCTAGCATGCTTTCTGTGGGGGCAGTC
Source organism: Corvus hawaiiensis (assembly GCF_020740725.1). Lineage (NCBI taxonomy): Eukaryota > Metazoa > Chordata > Aves > Passeriformes > Corvidae > Corvus > Corvus hawaiiensis. The sequence continues at coordinate 28,013,691 of NC_063255.1, forward strand.
GAGCATGCTGACCACAATTTCTTTCTATTAAAATGTAATGTTCCAGTTTTCTTTAATTTTGCTCTCAGTATTTTTTCCCACATAATAATACTTACTTGTGCAGGTTAGGTGGAGAAAAGTGCAAAGAAAAAAGATGGAGGTAAACAAGTTGATATGCTGAGTTAATGCTAAAGATCAATGAATTTCAGAAAGGACAAATAATCCATTAATTATTTAAATATAAAATTCAATTCCTATCATTACATTGTAATTAATAGATCCTATTGAAGAAACAATAATTTTTCTTTTTCAAAGAACATACTTTCTGCACCAGTGGCTTGCTCTCCACATGTAAAATGATTCCTCACTCCCTATCCTAAATCTAGCAAGTTACGCAAACTCAAAATAAAATCTAGCTCTCTCCCCTTTGTTTTTCATTGTACCAATATGATGATGTGCATAGAATACCCAAATACACATACCACTTTCATAGTGCAAAGATTTAGCAACAGATTTCTGAAAGGGTTGTGAAACAATGACTGCTAAGCAATATGAAAGCTACACGATCATATTTTCTTAGAATACTATCACTGCATAGGACAGACCTCTTTAGCAAGCAGAGATGCACAGAAATTAATCTTATTGTCAGTATCTAGGTGCAAAACTACACTGTGAAGACAGTGGAGTTTCTGGCAAGAGTTATCAAATACATTTTGCATAGTAGCAAAGTATGCACACAGAGAAGGAAAATAAAAATTATTAGTTTAACTGATCTAAAAATATTAACAGAGTTCCAGTAAACTAAAATCTAATTGTTTGGATGCTTCAGGAAAAATCAGTCCAAGACTTTAGAAAATAAACAAGTACATTTTTCGGGAGCTTTGGTAATTCCAGTTGAATGCACATCACTATTACTGAAGGAGACGTCATTTCTGCTGCCAGATTCCATGGTCAAGATAGCAGAAGAAGAAAGAAAAAATGCAATTTCCACAAAACAAAAGCATGCAAGAGGCATCTTTAAACACAGTGCTAAATGGCCATTTAATAATTACCTGCACCAAGCTCAGAAGCCAGCTGCTCTAAGAAATGTTGAGAAAGAGATTAAATCCTTCATTCTTGAGCAATATCACAGATTAAATATCATTAATATCATTAAGAAAGATGCACTTATTAGAAGGGGTTGTGGTAAAGTGAAAATGAACTAAATTGATAGCAGCCCCAAGGGACTTTTCATTACAGTTCAGTTTCCCTTTTCTCACATCAAGTGTAAAGGTCTATTCTTCTGTTTGATACCTCTCACTAGGAGGTTGCACTGTGCCCCAGTTTCTAAACCATGTTTAATTCTGTCTGCATTTACCGAGAAAAAATAATTTTTAAAAAGCAGTTTATTAATATCAAATTCATTTTCTTATTCTCCCTTCTCCATAGTGGTTCAGACAAGTCTTAATTACATAGCAAAAGCAGATTCTTTAGTAGTTTTCTTTCTACATGAAAAGAGCTGTTTCCTTTTTGAAGAGAAGCAGAGAACATGAGACTTAAGCAAGTCTTTCAGTATCAAATCAGCTTTTTTAAAACCATTGGTATAAATAGAAGAGTCTAAGCCATTCTCTAGTTTACTAGGGTATTACTAGATTCTTTAGATAGATTCAGATAGATTCTTCAGATTCATTTTAATAGATCTCATTCATAAAGACATCTTACTAGTAAATGCATTTTACTGTGATCCAAAGCTGTCCTTTGCATAACGGAAGATGGATTAGGCTGTATGCCTCAACAAACTTTCACAATCTGTTTAATATAGCACTCTGTGTGTGTAGTTTGGGGCTTTTTATGCCTTAAAAAAAACCCCAAACCAAAATGCATATTTTATTCTTTGCAGAAGTAAAGCACTTTTTTTACAGCCTAATCAATTTTCTTTGTCTTTGTGTCCCTTTAATTTCCTTTTTCTCCATTTTAGTTCTCATTATTTTTCTTATTGCTCTGCCCATGTCCCTTCACCTATTATGTCTAAAGTCTTTTTCCCCATTTACAAGCTTTTTTTCTACCCTTCTGTACCTGTTCTGAACAACTGCTTCAGTTGCTTCAGAGGATGTGCAAAACCTTGGTTTTGACTGAAGAAAATGAAACTTTAAAAAGGTGTGTTTAATCACTCTGGACAAGTATCATGATGTCAGAAACCGATTACAATTAGCTTGTATGATAATATTTAAAAAAACCCAACCAACCAATCAAAAAAATAGCCAACCAAAAAGCCAAAAATATGCAAAGAAAAAAAGCAGCCTCTTTGAGTTCTTCAGATTTTCTGAGGAGAAATCTGATTTTATTTTATTTTAAAAGTTTGGCTTCAGCAATGACACATTCGGCATCACTTTGCATCAGAGACCATCTCAGAATTAATATGAACCTACATATGAATGGCTAAATTGAGAGGAAAACTCCCAGAGGAACTCAAATCTGCTCACTTTTAAATGGAGCAGTACATATAGGTATAAAGAAAAGTATATAAATTTGGTATAAGTGTATTCTTAATTCCTGATTTATTTTAAAACCTGCATTGCCATGCACTGTTGACTCAGGCTGTGTATTTGATATTAAACTGACAAATCTCATAACAATACATTTCAAAGCTTGAATGATGATGTTCTCATAAGACTGACACTGTAATCCTGTCTCTGATGGTCCACAAATGGCATTGCAGTACTCATTATTATAGAGAAACCAACATTTATTCGTGTCTCAGTTTTAGCAATCAGGCAAGTACACAGAATAATTTTATTATCATGTTTATCTCAGTAGATTAACAAGAAAACAGACAAAATGTTCAACAAAAAGGAGCATGGCTAAATTATGAAGTAGTACTGTGAGCATTATTTAAAAGTGAGGATTTAAGAATATAGCTCCTATACACATCTAACCTCCATACTGCATTTTTTGCTGTGCTGGGAATTAGAAATAAATGTGACAGCAACGAGGTGTCTGTTGTTAACTCCTATACTCCTAATCTGTCTGCATCACTATATCATAATGAAGGATTTAACTTTTGGTTTACTTGTTGCTGAGATATCACCGCTTTCATTATCATCTCGGATTTTTCATACTCACTTAACAATGCATGCAAATCAATTTCACTGACTGCCAAGCCTCTTGTGTGGAATTCCTTGTCATTTTTCAGGCCCATTATGAATCCTCTGTAGCACACCTCTATCAAAAGACAGAAGGAGGATGAAAGGCAAATTAAAACAAAATAAATAATTACATATTTTTTAACATAAAGTCCTCACAACCTCTCCAAGATCTGTAAAAAATTAAGAATAAAAAGTGGATATATTAATAATTTTTGTCTTTACTGGCTCTTAGAAAGCAACAGTATCCGTTGTTGTCCTTAAAATGTCCTCTGGCCCCAACCACCAGTGGAAGGCAAGTTAGAGAAAGTCTGAACCACCTGAAACAATATAAACACTCCAAATTTCTTCAAATACAAAGGTATAATACTTAATTCATTCAAATTTCAGCTGAGTTGAAAATTATTTCCAAAACGATAAATTGAACACTGGATTTATATTCTCAGTAAAGACTATTTTTAATTATTTGAATTCATATGCCTATGACTTAAAGAAGGAAAGGGTGAAACTGCAAGACCTGTGTCATTAAAAAAATACAGTTTATTGTTATCTTTACTGTCTTCCTTTAAAAACTGCATTCTTAACAGCAAATGTTTGCTTACTATTAAAACACTTCAAAGTGAGTATATTTTATGAAGTCTGTATTTAATTTAGTCCTGATTCACAGAGAAACAGTGTGCATTCAATAAATATGTATGTTATCCAGTCTAAAAATACTTGTCAAAGAAAATAACCTGTGATTCCTTTCTGAAAAATCAGCCTCCTACTACTTTGATCCTAAATAAGTTGCACAACATGTATAATCTTGCACAGTCATTAACTGTGAGGTGGAGATTTGCAATTTGCATTTCTATTTTTATTTAAGCAGAAGGTTTTTGTCTTTCCATTTTGATTACTTTGTTTTCAAAATCAATTATCTGATAGTAGAAGAATATTTGATTTTTATCCAGATAAAAAGGCATTTCCAGCCTCATGGAGCTATTGACCGCATCATTAGAGAAAGAAAAAGATAAGAATATGATTTTCAGTTTATTGTTATTTCTTTTGTCTACATTAATTGTACATTACAATTATGTACAATTCTGTACAAAAATGTACAATTCTACATTAATTGCTCTGGCAATTTTATCAAGAGCACAGATTTACTTCTTTAGCTTTGGATTCAGCAATCATGACCTAGGCATTATGAATTACACGCTGTCATGTGTTACCATGATGACTCTCAGGCCATGCATGTGGAAAGGAAAATATCAGCTTTTCTGTGCTAGCCATCATTATCTGCATCATCATGCCACCACATCTCCTTTGGTACTGGTATGTACCTGTCCTGTATCTCCAAATACTGTGGTGTGATTCCACTAATTCGCAGCTGAGAAACATTTTGAATAGGTTGCCAGTTTCATAAATTTGACTTTTCTTCTCTGCAAGGTCATTACCTGGTTTTTTTTATAAACATGAAACAATGTTTTCAATGTACTACTGGAAGTGTTGGTCACTAAGGGTGACTCAGTGTATCATCTCCTCTGATGCTGGGAATTTTGTTTCAGATATTATTAATATTTTCTTCACACCCATTGATCTTACCAAATGAAAGCCCTCTCAGAGATCTATTCCATATTCCATAGTGAGCCAAAAGTTCCCTACAAAAAATTGCCTACATCAGGCAATTTCAATCTGCTTTTCTCATGCTCCATTTGCAGTCTACCAGATTACAATTCCTAAAAGAAGGGCTATCTTATTAAATTTAATCATCTATATTAACTGATAAATGCCCTTCCACCGGAACTTAATTGGAAAATTAATTTTGTTAATTTCAGTGAACAGACAACTCTGTTCATCTCTTTGCAGTGAACAGACAACTTCAAATTCTTTGTTCAAGAGATCTGATTTGGAGAATCTGTATCTGTTAATAAAAATACAACATTTGAAAACTTTTGGATGAAAAATACTGGTATTTGTACTGTATAGATGAGTTCTTTTTTTATGAAAAAAAGGCATGCATACACATCTGAAACAAGTTTTCCTTCATACATACATATAGATATATATATGTATATATATATGTAGGTATCAGAGAGAGAAACAGAGTCTTGAAAGCACTTGAATTTGATAGCTTAATATCTATCTGGTGTGTCATCTGGATGTCAATGAACTTGAAGAGTTTCACAATTCTGTCAAGGAAGTTTGACTCTGTTTTAATCAGTTCACTTTGTAAGTAGACACAGGAACAAAGGACTAATGTATACAGTCATAGCAAAGTCTTCTCTCTTCAACAGCTCTTCAGATAATTCAGATATTACCCACAGGGAAGGTGTCTCCTGTTGAGCACAGGAAACAATTCCTCTTAGTTTGTTTATAGATATTTCTTTAGCTGACAGAAAAGGTGAATTGATTTCTACTCTTCCTGAAGAGCTAAAATCAGAATGCATTTCTAAGTTGAATGAATATTAAAGTTTAAGATATCTTAAAAGCTAGTTGAACTTCATTTTTTTAACATATTCAAAGTGTGTTTTACTCAAAATTTTATGGTGTTTCCAGTGTAGAATTTATTTTGGTGTTAGCGATTCCCCATTGACATACTTCAGAAATGTGCCTTGGTCATTGTGTGCTACATACAAACAGAAGTACTGAATATTTGTTTCAGTGGCATCTCTGTGCCTTCAATACCAGGACACCCATCTAATTCAGCAGTGGCTCCACCTTTTCCGTGGTATTCTTTTTGCTGATGATGTACTTTTAAAAGCCCTTCTTGTTGTCCTTGATGTCCCTTGTCAGACTCAATTCCAAGCGGGCCTTGGCCTTTGGCACATCTCTGCATACTGTGATGATATTCCTAAAGTCCTTCCATGTGTCCTGTCCACTTTTCACATCCCATAAATACTTTTCTTCCAAGTGGGATTTTCTAGAAGCTCCTTGATTGTCCATGCAGATTTTCTGCCCCCTTTGCCCGATTTTTTCATCATGGAGACACTCTGGTCTTGAGCTTGGAGGCAGAGATGCTTGAATATTGCCCAGAGCTCTTGGACTCCCTTCTCTTCCAGAGTCCTACCCCTTGGCATACTTCCAAGTAGGTCTTTGAAGAGGCCGAAGATAGCTCTCCAGAAGTTCTGCTTTGCTTCACCCGCATAGGATCCTGAGTTCCACTGTCTCATGAGCACAACTTAACATGACTTCATGGATCCAACTTTGGGTTTAAGTTTTCTGGGTCTGCAACACTTCTTCCATTGCCACTTGGCTCAATTACAAAGTTAAACATAAGGAAGGCAGAGAAAGACATAGTAGCCCAGTTGCTCCTTCACTTGTGCAAGCCTAGACTCTTTCTGCATTACCAATAATCTTCTGGTTTTTTAGTCTTTGCAGAGAATTAATAAGCTATGCAAGGCCTGATTTGAGAGATAATAATGACCTCCATTTTAAATTTTACACTTTGAGGTGGAATTTTCCACTCTAGTTCTGTTTCAACAATTTTATTTTGTCTAGGATATGTTCAAACTTTATTGTTGCTCTTTGAGTGCAAGATCAAAATAAGGAAAGTGAAGACTTAAATTAGAAAATAATATTGTTCTGAAGATTAATTGACATATGGAACTGCACACAACTGCAGTAACAGAACAGCCTAATGATGCTAAAGATGTGAGATTAATTGCTCCCTCATAGTCATTTTTAATGAAGAGTAACAATTGAGCTGACAAGCTAATTACTATAGTTTTCCAGGTCTCTGCTATAATAACAGTCATAATGTAACTCGTCAATCAAAATATAACCCTTTTAAGGCTTTTGCTCTTTAAAACTCCAACTTTATTATGTCATTTAAAGCACAGTGACTCCTGACAGTCAGAGACCAAGGGCACTTTGACAACTGATCCTCCCTTTTACACTTACAGTAACAGCTTCAAAGATCAGACTTGATTAATAGAAGAAACTTTCTAGATTAATTTTATAACTGTGATCTGGCAATAAAATTTGGAGCAGATGCCTGTTCTTAGCTTTTCCACTATTTAGAAATATTTACAGATATGTATTCAGGGAGTCCAGGACAGATATCTAGAGCAGAGCTGGAACTAGAGTTGGAGCTCCTGCATTTAATTGGACATGTTCCATGAGTTATGGGACAGAATCAATAAAAATGTTCAACTTTAGTTATTTTTTTTACCATTCTTTATTTATTTATTTTTTGGTTGATTGATTAGTTTGTAGAAGAAAAAGGCTATTTCCAGTAATAATACAAGATAGGCATTTTGGACACAGTTTAATCAATGGTGTACACTTAGAAGAAAAAAAAGGAAAAAAATAGGAAAAGCACCTCAAACCCCCTCATCGTCACAAGCCTAATCTTACTTCCATTACAATGAACAAGAAGCTTCCCAATGTCACCAACCAATTTAGGTTAAAGATGTGTAATATGTCCTTTCCAATTCAACTCTTTGTACTTTTTAAAAAAATACTTCAATTATAAATTGTATTTCATTAGTTATTAAATCTAAATAAAATAGAACTCCTCTCTTTTTTTGTTTCAAAGAAAATGTATCTGTATAATGAAGGACAGAATATTTTTCTAAATCAGTTTTTACATGGATCTTGCATTGGAACATATGTGCCGAATGCAAGTGAAAAGAAAATTGAAACAGATAGACCAACACCCTTTGTCATGTCAAGTAGTCCAAGTTGGAATCCATAGCCCAGTTGTGGTTAAACAAAAGAAAAATAGAGAGAGAAGAAAAATCAGGTATTTTCTCAACAAGCCACGTGAAAAAATTCACCAACACTAGCATTTATCCATTAAAATGTTTGCATTTGCTTTTCGTTGTTTTTATATGTTTGATTGAAAGGAAAAGATGGGCTTCTCCAATTTACAGGCTTAAGGCTGAAGCAAAGCCTGGTCACAATTATTAAAATATAATTTCACAGTAATGCATCTGTATGTATGGTGAGAAGCAGCTCACCTTTTTAGCTCTCTTGTGTCTGAATTGTATGAACCTGTGGGCTATGGCCTCTCCCACTCTGAACTCAGCCAGAGCTGATTTTCAGCACAGCTACAGGGTTTGGCTTTCTTATAGATATATTCTTCTCCCTCAGGCTTGTTCACTTCTCCCTAGACCTGAGTAATTGGACAATAGTGTCACCTTTACCTTATCTCAAGTTCCCTTAGGCAGCTTAATTCACAGTCCAAAGTTCCCCTCAGGAGGCATATTCAGGGAGAGGTGGGCTTTGGTGGCTGCAGTTTATTTATACGGTTTGTCCATAATGGGCAAAGTCCTTCATAGCAATGTTTAAGCCATTAACCATTAGATTTCAGTCTCTCATATGGGGCTTGCTTAAGTCCTTGCTTAAGTTAATTCAATGTCACCTAAGACAGAGATATTATGACTTAATGTGCTTGCTCAAGGAATACACCAAGAATGTCTAGGTTATATGGCTGAGCCTGTTGAAGAATATGGCAGTGAGAAATGGTTCAGACCCTTTTTCTACACAAAGTCACGTTGCAATCCTTGGAACACGCCTCAAAAGTTAGTTTGTCGTGCTCTAGTACTCCTTTGGCTGAAACACACAGCGCTGAAGTGCTACAGGCTTTTAGAGCATTGCTACTTTCGTCTTTCTCAATCAATATCTTTCATATCATCTTACCTATCCCTTCTTTTGATGTCTAAACTTATCTCTCACCATCACCTCAGAAAAATGGTTTGAAAGAGCTTTCTCTGTTAGCCATTTTTATGTGGGTTTACTCTTTCATAAGCTTTTTTCTTATCTGTTGTATTGCTCTACTAATATTTTTCAGTAACAATAGCAAATATGTTGTATGTACACATTTGTTAAACATATTCTATATTTTCAGCATGGCATCAGTCTTAATTTACTAAATGCTGTTGTTTAATTACCAGTTTTATTGGAGAAATATTTGGACAACAATTAAAATACAATCCTTTATTAATTCATTGGGAAAATACAAGACAGGGGGGAGTCTGTTGTCTGGGTTTTTTGTTAGTATTGTTCCTTGCACTGTTCTCCTTTTAAAAACTTGGGTTGCTGTCACACAAAATCTAAAAGCTGACAGAATCAAACAATTCATTAAATGGTGACTAGAAGGCAGGATAAAAGCTTTTGTTTCAGCAGCAGATCTGTGCAGTTTGCTTTTAAAGTTTTAATTCATATAAGGCATGTGAAGAAATCAGCATACTTACAAGGCCTGGCTTTAACCCTCCCTTCTTGAGAACAACATGGAAAATACTCACAGAATAACTTCCTTCCCCTTTGTTCTTGTATCTTTCTTGATCTGAAGACAGTATTTTGGTAATCAACATGTGTTGGTTGACTTCATTTCTTCAGGTTCTTGTTTCCGATTAACTCATTACATTTCTCATTACATTAACATTTGTTTCCATAATTGTGCGCACTTAGTTAGGGGTGAACACTTGCAAGCTGCAAGCTCCCACCACCTGTGGGAGGAGATTTACCAAAAGCTGATAATCACTCAGATTCTGTCCTAAAGTTAGCAACAACAAGGTTGTCATAAAACTGAGGAATGCCTAAGGAGACAAAGGTTATATCTCCCAAATGCTGCATGAGTGCACAAGCAAGGACTTGTGGTATGTAGGCATCTCCCACAGCACTGAAAAACATTACTTGCCAAAATGAAGTGGGGGTTTTTTGTGTGTTTGTTGGTGTCTTTATTTTGAATGATTGCAGTGTGCATTTTTTCCTTATTGCTAAGTAGAATGCAATAAAGTTTTTTCTGAGAATGTTTCTCACTGAAGTGCATCATAAATAATTAACAGGCTTGTAACAATCAAGAACCCAATAAAGAAAATGTGTTCTTTTCCTTACTTATCTAAATCAGATCTTTGCATCTAGTCATAATTTTGAGCAGGTTAATTTTTCTCTTTATTTTTTTTTTTAAGCAATGTGTTTCTTAACTTATGAAATCAGTCCTCAAAAAAACAGAATAACCTTTGGAAAAATTGGTAAATCAAGAAAAACCGATGGGAAAAAAAAAAAATCAAACCTTCAAATTATTATAGATTGTATTTAAAACATAATTCTAATGATATTTTTTAGCCTTTTTAGAAAAGTCAGCATGATTTCCTTAATTTGACAAGTTTAGGAAGCTGTAGCCAACAAATACATGGAAAAAATGTAGTGAGGTGGAGAGATTGCATTTTCTGCAAAATACCTAAATACTAGTTATATGTTTTAAAACTATTGTAAAATTAATGAAAAACAGAACTAGCCTCTCATGGGTTAAAATCTACACAAATGGATATTCTAAAACTACACTGATATCTGACCTTTAAGTAACCAAAGTAGGAGAGAAATGAAAGAGCTATAAACAGGATAGCACAAGCACACAAAAAACGTGAAGATGAGACATAACATGAAGGGTATCACGAAACAGCAGCCAGGACGTGCAATGTAAGTCTAATGGGGAAGACTGGAAGTCTGGATCCATATCAGTCACAGATATATATGCACCCTGAGACCCAGTAACACATCACCTTTAGTAGGCAGAGTAAAGAAATTATGTCAGAGTTGAGCTAATCATATGGCACCATTTGTGGAGATGCTGGGTAAAATGACAGCACTTAGCAAATTTATCCTAAGTATTTACTGCTGCTTGATGGCTTTCTTAGCAACAAAAGAACCCTTATGCAAAGGTCCTCCTGCACTGCAGAAACATAATAGTCTGTGAAATTAACTTTTTCACTTTACAAAATGACATTGTCAAAGAATTTAAATTTCAGACTCTAAAATATAAGGATGCATATACTCAGAGACACACAGATCAATATAATACAAATTACCTGTGTTCTTAAAGTTTTCTTGGTAATTTTTTTTCTGGAACAAAATGCATGGCATAGGTGAAAAATATGATCAGATGTTATAAAATCATTTCTCTAGAACAACTGTCTCTTAGGAAACCTTGCCAGCTAAATTAAAGATCAAAAAGTTATTTCTTCTCCAAAACTCCAAGTCAATGTCAACTCAGACATCCAGGAAAATACCACTACTGGGGTAGATTTTGAAACAAATCCAAGAAAATTGCCTTAAAAAGCTGAAGTACTTCTAAGTGCTTTCCCTGAAAATGTTTTAGTTATTCTTCTAAAGAGTCTTTTATACCTTGCATGGCTAGAAAATATGCTATGTGCATTCTTATTTTGTTTATCAGAACAAAAATATTTTCAGATTTCAGATTGTTCTTTTAATTAAAAACCCCACAATAAATTGAAGCTTATACAAAGTTCTGAAGTGATCTCCTGAACCAAAAAAGATACTGCATTTAGTATAGGGGAAGATGTATCATATAATACATATTATAAAGTATCCATGTTCAGAAGTAAGGTGGCTAAGTATTCATTCTTATGCACAAGATGTCAGAGGTAAAATTGTGTATTTAAAGATATCTTCAATGTACAATTCAGTTAATCTGATTCAATTTTAAATAATTTTCAAATAAATCAAGAGGGTATGAAGTTGAGGTTATAGTGACAAAAGTTAAACTTGAAGTTTTCTTACTTCTGAGTACTTTTGTCTGCTACCTCAATGATGTTTTAACTTGTTTTTTAAATGAAATATTTTTATAGAGTAAGAGATGTCTCTGTAATTAAGCATGCATGGTAGCTTCCATTTCCCCATGGTTTTATGTTGCTTTTAACTTTCAAAAGGATATGCCACATAAATTTGTATTTTCTGTCTTTGCTTGTTGTTTGGGGGTCGTTGGTTGATTGGTTAGTTGACTGGTTTTTCTTAGGTTTTTTTTGGTTTGGGTTTTGTTTGGGGTTTTTTTATGTTTGTTTTTTTTTTCCTGCTTCTTTGTTTTCTAATTTTCTTAAATCTGAGCAGTAAAAGTAAAAATATTACATTTAAAAATTATAACTTATTAATGTTTTGTTACCTTTTGACCTAGAATACTATTACTACATTTTTTCTGAAATTGCTTCAAATCACTTCTAGCCAGACTTAGAAGTACACAGTAGTTCACTGACTGTAAGTACCAGTTATAATAATTTATCTGAGAAATAGTACAAGGAGAGATTGGTATAAAGATACATTTTATCTTAGAATAAAATGAATAAATCTCTCTCTTTACCTCTGAATGAACCGAGAATTTATTTTTGTCCAAAACTGGAGTAAAGCTTGAATTCTTGCCTTTCTTCTCTAGTATTCCTGAACAATTCTATATGCAAACTCCTTAATATAATGTATGTTGTGGCTTAAAAATAATGGAGAAGAAAATGTTTTTGGTTTAAATGCATAACTATACTTTATTAGATGAATTCTACATTGTCAAAGTAGTCCATATTGCATATTCCTTAATACTAAACCTATGTTATGTTATATCAAGCAAGGACATTTGTTCTACTTTTTAAAAATATGCAATTCAGAATATCAAATTTACATGAAGAATATGATGCAGATGCTATGGACTTATTGCTTAAGTTATGCAAGTTTTCTCCCAAAATAATTAAAAATTATTTAAAAAGAATACGGAAAACTAGTCTTTTGAAAAATCAGCTTTGAAAAATATTATTAGTAGAAAATATTTAAAACAGAAACTGTCTGAAAATAGGCAGTGCTGTAGGATGACATCAGTGCTTGTGACACTGGATTCACTCTAGGGAGCAGATGGATTAAATTAAATGGTTTTATTTTTCCTCTGAAATGCAGTGGACAGACACAGCTAAAACTCCATGCAAATTCATTTTTGCCTATAGCATTTGCAAAATTTCAGCTTTTCTGCTTTTTAAATAAAGATTTGCTTTTCCATGGCAGTGTTTATTCCTCTGCGAATAACTTTTTATTTTTCTTCAGTGGTTGCATGAGGAAAGCTTCTAACAACAAAATAACTGTTCAACTGAGATATGGCAATTAATACTTAAGTAAATTAACAAGTGAAAATTGCCAACCTCTGCCACTGACTAAGGTAAATTCAGAAAAATTTATAAAAAATAATATCTGGAATTAGGGAAATTTTTAAAAACTTAAATCAATGAAAATAAAATATGTATATATGTTTCCTCCTCTTGAAATAACACATGGGACAGGACTTCAATTTTGCTGTTTATCAGAGAAGTTAGACTTTCACTATTTGTAAGAGAGGATACAGATAATAAGCAACTGTACAGCGATTCATGAGATCAGTCTTCTGTTTCCCTCTGGGGAACAGACAGCTCTTCAGATGTCAAAGATATTTTTCCATGTCTGAAGTTTTTAAATTGTGATACTAATATTTAAAATCTAAATAGTCAAAACAAATAGTGATTAGTTACATTTATTCAGAATCTCATTCACACACTGGTGAGAAAGCACCTAGAGAACTAAATTACTTGAAATTAATTGAAAATTTCATTTAAGTTGTTGACTAGTTTCATGTAAATAAATTAAAAAAAAAAAAAAACTTAAGCTAATAATTCACGAAAGCTCAAATGAAACAATTTTGGCTTGAACTTTGTGGAGAGTGCATGCATGAAAACTGCCAGAATGCCACTGAAATATTTACTTCATTTCATCTATATCCTAAGGAATTTTGATAAATGTTTTCATGACACAAGTTTAAGAATCAAATTTTTTGTGCTCCTGATTCAGAAATGGATCAGAGGAAGTCTGTCTTTCCACAAGAATGACCTGAATGGAGAGTTTCATTTGACTAGATTTCAATTTCAATGTGAAATTTTGGGTCTGCTATGGAAATTACTGTTTGTCCTGGGTTGCAGTGTATTCTATTACCATCCCCATCAGCTGTTGAAATCAGGTGGGGCAGTGTTTCCTTGCCTCCTCCCCCCAGACTATCTTGCTGTTAATTGCCCATCATTGTCCTGCCGCATGACTCAGAGATAACTCCCTCTGGACTATCTTCTGTTAATGAGCCTAATCAACACTTGGCCTCATGACTCATTACTCCATTGTGAGATGCTCTATCCAGAGGGAGGAACCAAGCATACCATCCTGGGTATAAGCTGAGATTCTGAACACCAGAGACATCCCTTCCACTGGATTTCCAGAGGACAGGAGCTACACAGTCACCACTGGACCTGAGGAAGAGCAGACTCTTTTCTACGGGATCACTGCTTCAGAGGACTGCAGCCACCATTCTACCAGACTGCTACCACCACCCTGCCTAACAGGGTATCAGGTTGTATCTTGACTCTGTCAATTTGAACCAGTGTTTTCTTTTAGTTTCTCCTTTTCTTTAATTTCCCCATTAAATTGTTATTCTGACTTGGTGCCTCCCACTGGTTTGTTTTCAAACTAGTACACTGTTTTATGTCATGAAAGAAATCAAATTTGGTGCTTACAATGGAATCCCTTCCATTCTTAAAATGTGTTTATGAATCTCAAATCTTTTTCCTGAACAGCATTTTACCCTCAGCATACTTGTGACAATCAAATTAATTTGAAATATTTTAATAAATGAGGCAGCAAAAATAGCCTTGTATCAAGAATTTTTTTTGACAGTGAGTTACTTTGGCTCCAGTCATACACCCTGTACAAGGTAACAGGAGGAAAACTCATCAAGAGGAAGAGTATTGAGGACAGAGAAATTAGTGACTGTGGCCTTCTGACCCCACTGAAAAATCCATACCTGAGTGTGACTCAGGAAGTCAACTGCAAATTAAGTCATCCAGTTTTTAAAGTGCAACATAAAAAAGTGAAACTTCACATCTTTCTGAGAATTGTTAATATTTTAGTTATTTGTAGAAAACATGATCACAAGAATAAGGCTACTAATATAGATCATATTTATCCAATTTTTCATGTCTCCACAGAATGCTTCCAGGGAAAATAAAATGTGTCATCTCCCATTTATTTCTTAATTTCAGATGTTCTTTTAAAAATCATTTATTAGATGTATGTACTTAGACCAAAAGAGTATTTTTTCAAGGACTTTTGTTGTAAAAATAACATATATAAGGCTTCAGAGTTTGTAAAAACTAATTGTAACTAACTAATACTAACTTGTACTAATATACAAAGTGTGCTGCTTCAATTGTGTCATATTTGACAGCTTAAAAACAGTGACAGGTAAAAATCTTTTCTGCTACTAACATATGTCTTTATTTATAAGATTATGAGAAATTTGGCACATTGGAAAAGTTCTTCCTTTTTTTGAATTTTAAAGCACAGGACTACAAGAAGTGAAGAAATAGGAAAGACTCAAGACAGTATATTAGGAAATGGGACATGCATAAAATGGTGTCCTTCTGGAGATGAGTAGATGGTAAGTGAACTCTCCAGCTGAACTGTAAGGAAGATATGCCTTCATATACCCCTAATTTAGATTTTTCAGGAAAGTATTTCAAACAAATAGGGCAAGAGAAGTTTAGAAAGGTAATTTTTATAATGTATAACTTGCATATGGTGTTCTTTCGTCGGGCAATATTGCAGGACTCTGGCAGATCTGGAGACAGGAAAACACTTCAAAGTCTCTGGGGCCAAGGGAACCTACTAGTTGGAAGGAGAGAATGGCAGCTACAGCTTCAGAAAATATCTGGATGATATCCTAACATCTCCCCTCCCACTCCACACAGGGTCTTCCACTGCCTTTTTTACTGCTGCTCTCTTGAACTCTTTCTGCCTGGATTTGAGCTACCAGATCTCTAATGGCCTGATCAACTCTTGATTTTGTCATATTTTCTTTCCTATAACATTTCATATACTTTAGAGGTTCTGCTATGCTGAAATTACACTTCAACCTTGTATTTTCTACCATAACTCCATAATTGGACTAGCTCCTCTCTGCATTTTGAAACAGATCACAAAACTTTTGGCTGAAGCAGTGTAAAGAATGCCCTTTCTCTGCTTTCATGTGTTTTCCAAGCAATTAATTTGATCGGTGGTCCAGTTACAAAGGCAGAAGTACAGGATGGCCAGCTTTGAAGAATGTAGCTCAGTTTGGGATGATGCTTCCATTATAGGTAAAAATAATAGTTAGGGGGTTTTGTTTGGTCTTGTTTGTTTGTTTGTTTTCCTTTGGGTTTTTAGTTTTGGTTTGACCTCAGATAATGGATAGTGTAAGCAATAGAAACTGATAAGAAATGGAAGAAAGAAGATAAGTTCTATTACATTTACATGGAAACCAAATCAGTGGCACCTATGATTCTACAGATGTACTGCAACATCTTAAAATAATTTACAGGAGACCTAATTATTTGGTCCTGAACTGAACACATTAGGCACACTATAAAAATGGTGGAAGGCAAGTTATTGTTGTGCTATTCCAATACTGAGCTAAGAAATACAAGAGTCTTCAAAATAGACTGTGCTGGTTTTGAGAAATTTTCTGTGTCCATGGGATCTCTAGATCAAGTCCAAAGAAACTGACTGCCTCAATGAATAAAAAAAAATTCCTGGAGAGTAAAGGACCTGGGAGAAAAGATGCATACTTATCTTTCATACTGATCTGCTGATTAGGATAGTAATACTAACTCATACATAGTTTAAAAGCCACTGCAGTTCTGATAACAAAAAAAAAAAAAGGGGGGGAAAAAAAGGAAAACTAACAAAAAAGCAGGAAGCTTGTTAAAAAGAAGTTAATATGTCAAAATATTTAAGAAAACTTGGTGAATATTCAAAACCAGCTCATAGTAGCCCCTATAACAGGTCTTGGTCTAATAAATATTGCCTTATAACAAAGGTTTAAGAAAAGACAAAATGAAGATAGCATGGCTTCCCAGCAAGGTAAAGGGTGCTAATTTAAAGCAAGAAGACATCCTTCAAAAGACTGAAGCTACTTACTAAAAAAGAAGAAATAAAAAGGGTCGTAAACTTTCTCAGATTTAATAGAAAATAATTTAAGATATTAAGAACTAGCAAAATCCTCAAACACAGCGAAGCCTGCCAGAGAGTCTGTAGAGCCAATTGTTAGGATATAAAAGAAACATTTAGAGAAGATAAGAACGTTGCAGAGAAACCTAATGTATTGTTTGCATTAAAGTCCTCAGTGGGAATAAAATCTCCCATTCAAGAAACGTTTTTCATTGGGGCTTGTCAAAAATATATCCGTGAATGAAATGACAGCATTTCTAAAGGAATAAATGATGACATGAATAGCCAAAAATTTTAGAAGATCCAGATGGTAGTCAGACCAGAGGTCTGTAGGAGTTCAAAAACTAAATATCTACTAACAGTGTATGATGGAAAAGTACGGAACTGCTTGCATATGAGTAATGAACAAATAAGATAGAACTCTACAGACAGGAAAAAAAGGTAATTTGTTGATAGGTGGGGAGATGTGTCTGGTTTCTACAGAAATGCAGGATGCCTGGGGAGAGATCAGCTGCTCAGTTGTAGAGGGATTCCTTGTGGAACAGGGGCATATGATACCTCTGGAAAGATTGGACAACCCAGGGTTGCTGAGGAAAAACCCCTGAACTGGCCCCTGGCTTCAAGCAAGCCCGGAAAGCACCTGGCTGCAGGCAGGCCTGAAAGTCCTTGGCAAAGTTACACATTGGTCATCTCCCCTGCTGATTAGAGGCTGTCTAGAGGGACTGGGCGTGAATATTTGCAAAAGTAGATACAAGCTTGTATAGGTAAACAATAAAAGGAGAACGATGCTCAAATTGTACCAGTGTATGTGTCGTTACTATGGCCAGCTCTCCAGCCCCAAAACTCAGTGTCAGTTTTTGTGCAGTAAGTCATGAATTAAAACTATCAGGAACCAAGTACAAGACAGAAGATTTTTCATTCTGGACTAGTAACTATGGAAAACTCATTGCCAAAGCTTGAAGTTTACAGGAGTTCAACTTTTTGGACAAGAAATACATTCAGCATCCCAAATCAGACCAAAACATACCAGGGAATCCTAGGCTTGAAAATAGGCAGATTAAGGATGCCAGCATCAAACAGAGTGTGTGTATATATATATATCTTCAAAATATATATTAAAATATGTATATATATGTACATATATGTACAGCCAAATATAGCCCATACATTTCCATATATCCCTACCAAAAAATTAAATGAGGAAATGTGAATATGGAAATCAGGGGCTAGAAGAAAATTACACAGTCACCCTATATCTGCAGCAGACAGCAATGATATACATAATTTACGAAAATTAGCGAGAGAAGATTCTGTGTACATGTTAGGAACTCAGACAGAATCATTTATTTTCCAGCAACAGCAAAACAGTCTTGACATTTTTAAATAATATATTGTAGCTGAGATGAAGAGCCTTTCAAATATGCTTCAGTGCACACCAACCTGAGCAGACTGCAACAAACTAAGTCAATAGGACACTCAGTGAAGGAGTCAACATGATTTGCAGTGTTCCTGGTAGAAATGTCATTCAAAATTGATGACAAGATTTCTGACCAAATGCTATCTTAGAATAGTCTTTATCATTCTCTCTTTGACACTATATCTGGTGGCTTTTGACCCTTCTCAGACAAGTTCCATTTCCAGCTGAAAAATGAACTAATCTCATGACAATGTGTGGAATTAACTTAATGAAACTGTAGGAAGATAAAAGGTACTTCGGAAAGTCCTCTGTAAAATAAATGACTGTGAGCTAACAATTAGAATCTTAGTACTTCAGCTGCTACTGAAGTACAGGAGAAATAGCTCCTATTTTTTTCAATCTTTTCTTACTCACAGATGGAAGAATCTTTAATCTTTATGTTCTAAATTACTTTGGAACCTTTATAAAAATAATCACAGATGCTACAAATGCCATTTAGAATATAGCATTATTAAGCCTTTTGGTTTTTGGCTCGCAAATTGCTCAGTTTTCTGTAAAAGCCCACATTACTTTCCATTAAAATGTTACTTTATTGCTACCACTGCGAGCATTTTGCACAAGGAAATTACTTCTACTACCTATAGCTAGAAGTGTAGCTGGTACAAAACTGCTTTGCTGCACCCTGGAAATCTGGTTTTTGGTGAACTTTTACTTGGCATTTGGAAAACCTTGGTTTGAATTCTTTCTGTGGTGAATTTGGTTTGGTCTTATATTGCAGCTCCCAAAGCCGCTGGTCAGACTCTCCTGGCAGTGCAGGAGACCCTCAGGAAGGAAGGTGAAGAAAGTAATGTACATGACTGATAGAGGCCTGACTGACTGAATATTTTTTGACCCTCATTTAGAAAAGAAAACCCTTTTGGTCTCCCACTTCTTATATGCTCTCATCTGCTACCAGTATATTACCAGTGTAATTCAGGTCAGTAATTTACACTGACTGTTTTAGAAGGCACCTGCTGCTCCTCTGTGCACATATTCCCTCTGCTCTGTATTAAAACCTCACTACCCTCTTCCTTTACATGCCTTCCATTCATGGTTTTAGAAAATAACCCCATATATTAACCATGGAGATTTTGGTGAGAAGGGGGCTTAAATTCTTCATTCTCCTGCCAAAATTGTGTAAAAGTTGGAAAAGTGCATATATCCAAAATTACTGCTTTGTCGCTCTGTTAATCTAAGAAATGCTTACTGATAAAAATAATGTAATGCTAAGAATGAATAAATACATAAAGTCGATTACTACAGAGCCCCCTTAATTCAATGAACATATTTCCTGTATCTTTTAAATGGCCTAGCCTCAGGCCTACTTGGCAGGTCAGGTCAAGATGTCAACGCTATATAAGAAGCTTTGTGTATAGTATATAGTACACTATACAGAGAGTAAATATATAGACCAGTACATATAAATAGAAAAGCAAGGTTAGCTGAGGTTTACTGAAAGAAGCAGAAATTTCTAGTTGGTGGAATGCTAACCTGTGCAAATGACAATTTAAAAATTACTCCAGGAAAAACAACAAGCAATTGGATTCCTATGTGACAAAATAATTACCCAATACAAAATTTACAACGTTACAATACTGCAAGCATTTCAAACTTAAAAAAACCCCAATCAACCAACCAACCAAATGAAACAGTTAAATAAGACCTAATATGACACCATCATGTTAAAAATACACAGTGGCAGAGCATGAGATTAGTGGGGAAGTAGTCTTAAAAGATAGATGGCAAAATGTGGGCTATTATTCCTGTCAAGTGTTAAAGAACCCCAAGTGTCTCATCATAGCATAAACAGCTTAGCTGTGATCCAAAAGTCAATCTATGTGTACTGTTTTCATATCTTTAAGGCAGCTTAATATTTTTATAAAAGCTTACTATTGGTAAATAGTTAAAAAAACATTGATCAGACAGCACTTTCTAATTAATTTTTTGGGAAAAAATGTAAGGCATGTTTTAAAGTTGAAACAAAGATGGCTGAGAGAAGAGTGGAATAGCTGTGAAGGGCTGTAGTGAATTGTTGCAGCTGGTTAGACTCTCTTAGGGTCCAGTGCAAGGATTCTCATATCATAAGTATTAAGCAGTTTCAAATATGTCTGGGCAGTTTGTGGCTTTTTAAATTAGCTTTTTTTTTCCCAGGAAGGTTATTGATCATATTTGAAAATGTTTATTCATGGCATATAAGGCAAGGCTTGCAGAAATAATTAAGTATTTATTAGATCTACAGGATGCAAATGTTAGTTGTGACTTCAGCTTGTACTGAATGAGTTCTTCTACGACTTGTATTACTATAAACTTATTAAGCAATGCTAATTCACCTTCTGGCAGACAGCATAGTCACAAGCACCATCTACTTTTCAGTCATAAGGGAATTAAGTGTAACATTCTTCAGTATACAGAAAAATATGTTTTTTCAACCTCTTCTTCAATCAAGTATTATTTAGTGAGTAGAGCTCTGTTTTTATCTGACAGTGACCTAATCTCCCTTTGAAGTTCCCTTCAAGGAGAAGTAATGAACTCTTCCTCTATATAGTGAATGCAGTTGAAATCAGACTGCTGTCTCCTATGGTTTTCCTAGATCAGCCTATTTGCATTTTTCATTAGTGTAACTAAAATAATTTACTCTATGGATTTTTACAATAGATTTAGATGTTTGTGAATTATATTTTAGGTCAGGGAGCTTTGCTGAGTTCACGCTCATGAAGAAAAAATACAAAGATACCTCACTCACATGGAAAAAATGCCCTCCTTGAGGGAGTGTTTGTCCTGCAGTGCTTGAGAATGGGAGAAATGGAATGGAAGAAATGATGTCGCATCGCTATGAATAGGGAAATAATTCACTACAGCAAGTTTTACTCGTAATAACTGGATGACTTTCCAGTCATCCAGAAACAGGATGTTCTTTAGGGTGTAACCATTGCAGAGCACCATTTGTTTTATCTTTTTATTGACTGTTTGCTTAGCCCTTCTTTAAGTTAATGTATATGTATATCTGATATGTAAACCTACTTTGATGTGTGCTTTCAAGCAGAGATTTCCCATGCTTTAACAGCCTGTTAGAGACCTGTCTTTCACCGTTGTTTCTAATCTCTCAGTTCATGTTTTAATAAGGTGGACGGAAATATGCTTGAATGAATAGGGAAACTCTCTGAAAATCCACAAGACACCATAATTGGACACGGCATAAAGAAGACTTTTGAGGTGGAGTTGCCTAGATTTTCTTCTCATGTGGTGATAGTGGTGTCCTCAAAGAAGATAAAAGTCTTTTACAGCAAAAATTTTTAAAAACCCACAACTTTTAAATCTTCATCCATTATATTCTTGTATTTCTACCAAGTTTGATTATTTTTCTGCATCTGGCTTATTGTAAACCCTGGCTGATGTCCTCTGTGAAGTCTGTAGCTGCCGAGATTTAGTGGTTTGCTCATCTATATAATTTTTCTGCTTACCTTGAAGAGCAGTTCCTTTGGTCAGTAGTAAGTCTGTCAATCTCTTTGTTTTACAGACCCTTAAAAACTTTCTTTCCATGCATAGGCTCAGTTTTAATCCTGAAGAGAGAAGTGTCTTTCGTCTCCTACACAAGGTCTCAGGTAACCCAGACACTAGTGTTTCAGGTTTAAAACACAGAAGGAAAGAGTGTTGAAAAATAAAAACTTATTTAAAGCATGTTTAAAAATATTACCTGTCACAGATATAAGCATGAAAATCTCTTCATCCTGACAAAAAGGGCATTTTGTAAATATTTTTTAGTCCATTGTTTCAGAGTCTTTTTTTAGTTCAAAAAGAAAATTCTTGTCAGCTAACTTCCTTTAGCAAAAAGTAAATGAGAACATATCTGTATGTGTATTCACTGAAAGTGAGGTGCAAAGATTGGTGTCAACAACTGAAAAAAAAATTCAGTAATTACAGCTATTATTTGGGCAGAATAGCTTGAGCATGCAGATTTTCTTCTTTAGAACTCTATGATATCAGCACAATACAGAATATCTGCACAAACATAGCAAAACGTCAGGTGTAGTCCCATCTGCTCCTCATGGCTTGTTTCAGCTTGCCTTCAAAAAGGCTTGACAAAAATGCCCTACTGAACTTAACTTATATGAAGTCCAAGAACTTCTTGACTGTGACAGCATATGACCTTTTTTTCATTACTTCAAAGTGACTAGTTTGTTCTGAAAAGCAGAAGCAGCTCGTTCTAACAGAAATATCTTCCATACAGTACATATTGCTCCACTAGGTTTTAAGATAATATAAGTGATACGAGGTAATGAAATTAACACTGGGTATGCTATAGACTGTGCTTATTTTTTAAAGGAAACTAATTTAAAATATCTTCTTAAATGATTTTCTCATGAGAAGATAGAATTTTGGAGATTGTACTAGATGTTTAAACCCAAGCTATTCTTATATGGTGTGTATATACATATATATATATATATATATATATAAAAATAAAAATATATGATCTTATATATGATCTTATTTTTCTTATGTTTTTTTATTTATATGTATGATTATATATGTATATGATCTTTTATTTTCTTTTATTTTCTTATTTATATATATGATTTTCCATATATATGTAATATATATATTATCTTATATATAATCTTATATTTTTAATTAAGCTATTACACAGATACAAGATGAAGTTTTACTGAAAAAGGACAATTCTAAATAGTAATTAGACTCATTGCTTAGGATTAGACATATATAAAGACAGTTTGCATTCAGTGACCTCATTTTTGGAGTCTCTTTGACCCTAGCCATCTGTTACACAAGTCTTCAAAATAGGGTTTTTTATAACCACATTGCCTATTACAGACATTTTAGAGGATGAAAAATGTTATCTTGGATAAATACCTTTAGATCTTTGAGAGAAACCTCAGAAATATTTGAGTCAGTTAAATACAAATAATCACAGACATCAGCTGATTTACAGCCTACCAATTCCTTAACATTTATCAGACTTATATGTATGTACCACATGCATCAGCACAGGAAAGTATTGCATGCACACACACATCAGTTCAACTCCCAGAAGAGCTGTGCGCGCTTGGGGCCAGCCTGAGTGGATCTCCATGTTTACATTCATATGGATAAGAGAACTTTATCTTTTTCTTGGACTGACATTGGGTGTAGCTTTAGATTGATAAGAGAGAAAGAAACATAATGGTTAAGCTAAAGCCATATTTCTTTAAGCCAGAAGTCACAGGTTTTGGGAGTTTAGAATTTGTATCTTGGCTCCTTGTTTTCAGCAGGAAGAATAAAAGGTCTGAAAGGCAATGTTTTGAAGTTTACCATAAAAAATTCTGTTTCTGGATTTGTGATTTGACACACACCTAGTTTCAAAGGAGCGATATACAGTCATTTTGGAGAATCCTTTTCCCTGTTGACTTCATCAGAGATAAAACTGTGCCTAGGGAAACAACTAAGGAAGTCCTTTAAAAATCAAACATGTCTTTCTAAGATGTTAAGCTTGAAAAACACCACAGGAAAAACTCAGAGACTCAAAATATGAAGGCAAAGGTATTTACTGAAGCCTAGGCAAAAAAATTAGCTCAAAATGAGAGGCTGTTTTAAAGAAAAGCAGGAATCTTTCAGATAGGTAGATTCAAGGTATTTTTAATATTAAATCAAGTTCTATTTTTTTATTCTAAGAAGTTTATTTTCGGTCTGTTCATACCATTGCAGTAGAGAAACATTCTGAAAACAAATGTGATTTATTATTTGGTAAACTCTTAACCTTTAATAGGGAAAGAATGGGCAACACTGACTTCTAAAAAAGCAGTTCCCTGCTTTTTCCTCCTGTAAAAAGGAGATCTGAAGAAGGTGCTAACCTGTTTAAAATATATAGTCTATTAAGATGGTAAGTTTATCCTCTGATATATGGCTATTCGACATAATACAGAAAAGTACTGAATTACTGAGACATAGTCTTAATCTTCCAAATAAGTTCTTAGCACCTTTGTGTAGCGTTACACTACAGACTATGTTATTCTGGAGAAAGACTCAGTGCTCACTCATAATCAGATGAATACTTTAAAAACAGATGGCATTTCTGGTGTAAAGAGTCAAGCTGGCAGCTGCATAGGTAGGTAGAGAAGAATACTTTTTGTAGTTGGTATAATATTTTGATCTGTGTAGAGGCAAAAACATTCAGCTATGCTTGTTTCTCGAGTGTATAGAGAAAAAAAGGTCTTGAAACAAAACAGCAGAAGTGGTCCCATCAGTGCCAAGCAGTGGGGCAGGTCATTTTGTGCTTGCTGCTGGTCTCTCCTTTTCATACAGCGAAATGACACTGTTATTGCTGCCTTATACATACTTGAGATGTCTAAGGAATATGAAACTAATTGGTTTTAAAAACCCAAAAACCTGGGAAAGATAGAGTACTTTTTCCTGTGGTTTTTGTAGCAGTAAACTTCTCATTTTTAAGAAATGCATTAAGCTTTTTTTCCTGAAAAATTTACTTAGGTGTAGTCCTAATTAGAACTTTGGAAGTCTCTGATGTTGCTTTATGAATATTACAGACCACTAGAGCTTTGTTCTCATTTTTGTAGTGCAATAAAATGGATATTTTGAAAACCCAGAACTAAAAAGCCAAAATAAAACTCAGTTTGATTCACATTACTTTAAAAAGAAATCAAAGTTTATTAGCTTTGAAACAATTGATGTATTTGTTCAGAGGATTAATGGTTAAAGTCAATGGGAATTCCTTCATCACTATGGTTACCTGCTCCACTGAGCATCAAAGTAAGATTTCTGATGTTCGGGGTTTTTTTACTTTCAATTGGTTGTAATAAAACACATGGAATTTCAGACTGCCTTAATCAAAAGTCAGGGTCGAAGTCATAACTTTGCTAAAATGAAGAAGGAAGTACCTGTTCACTATTTATTAAAAGTCAACATGGAAGAAGCAGGATAATATAATTAACACAGACATAACTCTGAAGAAAAATACATTAAAATTACTTCCTTTATCTTATATATTGTGTTATGTTGAGCTATTGGAGAAATACATTAGTGCAAGATTCTAACTGGCTAGAGAATTTCCTTTCATGACATCTTGCTTCAGTATGGCCACATCCTTACAATGGAATTTGCAATTCCTTATTAGCAGAATGTATATTGGCAATATAGTGTTGAATATATAGTACTGTTTATAGGAAACCCTTCAACTTAATAGAAGCCATGTTTGATTTTCTCATATTTGCACAGGTCCATTAAACTTTGTGGCCCAAATGAGTACAAAATTATCAGTGTGTTGTATAAAAATATTGCCATACACCTGGACAATTCTGGCCCCAAGATGTTCTTGCAATTCTCTCAGTATTTCTGTGAGGTAAATTAATCTCACTGCATACAGAACAGAGATTCATCCTAAAAGGTGTAGCTCAGCTGAAAATCCTGAAAGTAGAGAGAACTAAACCACAAGATTATGAGCTCCTGGGGACCTTTGAAACTCCAAAAAGCTTTCACAAATCAATGTATTTTATCCTGATAGCATTTGCCCTTAATGAAATGAATTCTTGAAGGAAGATTTTCAGCAAAGGC
The DNA here is from genome assembly GCF_020740725.1 of Corvus hawaiiensis. Lineage (NCBI taxonomy): Eukaryota > Metazoa > Chordata > Aves > Passeriformes > Corvidae > Corvus > Corvus hawaiiensis. The sequence goes on from NC_063255.1 coordinate 28,039,569, forward strand.
TTGGGTACGATGTTTTCTATGGGAAATCTCTATTTGACTAAAACTGTGGCAACCTTGCCCTAAAAATCTTAGGTTTATTGAATATATTTTAACTCAAATGACATGCATGAAATTATATAAAATATTACTACCTTGAAAATGAGACATCTAACTTAGAATAGACGTTATACTACTTCTGGTCTTTACTGGGGCCTTCCAAATACTTGCTTAATATTTCATTTTATCAGTACCAAAAGATTTTCACTGATTACAGGTTCAACCCCTAGTATTCTACCAAATTAGTTCAGCTTCTGTTCCAATTATGTCCTTGGTATCAGAGATAAATGATAAATAAGGGTCTGCATGGGAAGCATAATAGAATCCATCCCTAATAAACGACACTGATATATAGATGTCAAAGAAGTTTTTCTTGGATTAACAGATGTGGTAGCATCAGGACTATCAGCAGGAACAGAATATTTTGGGCTGCAGATGAGAAAATAATTCACAGATAATTATTTAATTGATGTCCTCTGTCTCTGTAGTTACGTTCCAAAGTCCTTCTTGCCACTGCTCTTTTTCCAGGGGTGGAAGGGTTAGAATGACAGGCAGTCAGGCTTTTGAGCACTCAAGGAGCAGCAATAGATGGAAAATGACAAGGGCACACTCTGACCATTTAAAACCTGTGTTTTCCTGGGTCACACAGGCTTTGCTTGATTCATTCTTGGGAGTGTATTTATTTTCCTGCTGCAGAGCTGCAGTATTGTCACCTTAAGGGACAGATTGCCTTTTGAAAGAGTCCAAAGTCTCAAGTGGGGTACTCTTTCATGTGACAGAAACTATTTCCATGTGTGATCCAAGTGCTTGCTTCTTGTCACAATATGCAATACTAACAGAACAAAACCAAAAATATTCCTGAAATATGGCCATGAAGATACAGGCAGGAAAGCAACAGGGCAAGCTGATCTTGTACTTCCAATTTACTTGAAACTTCTGACTGCCTCCATTTCCCCTTTTAAGGGATTGAATTCTCCTCCAGCAGCACAGGCTTCTGTTAAGTGATGAGGGAGTTGTGGTTGATCACAAATGCTACAATAGAAAGGGGAAGGGAGGTACATAAAATGAGAGTGATTGCTCCTTCTCTGAGGACAGAATAGCAAAATAGATACTGTAATTTAGATAGGAAGGAAAGGAATGATAAAACTAATTTGCTCATTATTCCTGTGTATTCAGAGAATATCAATATTAAGAAGCACTACACTGTGTGCTTTTATAAAGGATGTTAATAAGATATTCTCATATCTTTATTTGAATTACAGTATCATATAATCTAGGTATCTTTTGGTGATTTAGAATCGTTCACAAACACAAAATTTGCAAGACTGGTAAAGCCAGAGCTAGAAAAATCATTACCAAACTATTGACTCAAGCATTAACAATTAACTAAGAGTTACATCTTTCAAATACTTCTGTCAGGCAGCTTTATCAAAAGAGAGAATACACAGATAAATATGACACCATTTTTCTGATCATGTTTAAAGCTCAAGATGTCCATAGGTATTCAGGAACAAATGCAGTAAACTATTATAGATATACACGAAGTTTAAAGGCATAGTGTATCAGTGATTAAAACTTGTACTTCAGTTGAATCAAATTAGTAAGAATGCTTAAACTCTGATATCCTAGCAACATAAGAGATTGGAATAAAACAATATGTTTTAGTTCTGCTAAGGTTTTTTGTTAAATGGTAAACGAAATCTTTCAGAATTTATATTTCAAATTTAAAAAATCATCCTTCCAGTAAATATTATTAGCTGAAAACGTCTAAGCATTTCCTGTAGAAAGATATATTTTTAAATTTCTATAAAGATTAATAGCATAATAGTATAATTTCATAAATTATGCTGCTTTACATAATATCAATACGCTTTAAAATGGGATGATCAATATGGGCCATTTGAATAACTTTTTGTAAAAGACACTGTAATGAAAAAATTGTGTTATAATTTGGGGTGATTTGCTTGAGATATATTTTTATTACATGTGAGCATAAATTCTATACATAAAATGGTATTTAGAATTATCTAAAACACTTCTATGAGAATTATATATTTGGAGGAGCTTCATGCCCATAAAATTTCTCTTCTCCTTCTCTTCTAACTTCAAAGGAGAAAGACATACATTGTTAGATATTGAAGTTTATATAAGAAGCCTCCTTGGAAAGATTAGGTTCTGTAAATTTGAATTCCAGAACAAGTAATGGTGAATTTAAGTTACAACAAACCAAAGGACATAGTTATCAGATAAATACTACTACTACTACTAATAATAATAATGATAGTAGTAATAATAATAATAAAAAATCCCAGGCTCTTCTATCACAAAACATATGTCACTGTTTGTTAAGAGTGGAACACCATAATGCAAAAAATTTCAATGTGACCCAGTGATGACCACTCCCACTCAAGTCTCCTTTTCAGGTTTACTATTGAAATAATAAAAAATTAAGTATTTGGGCAATGGTATCATAAATATCTACAGACACCAATTTAAACTAATGATCTCAGACAGTCAGAGAAGGAGTGCAATACAATTATATATGAAACCTATGCCTCATGCCAGATTCTTGCTTACTCAGAGACAAGCAAGGCAAACACAAGGACCACATCAGCCTTTCAGACAGCTGTTCACAGAGGTCATATTTTGATGCTGTTGCAAACTGACCAATAAACAAACTGGATTTTTATCCACTTTAATAAGGAAGTGTGGTCTTCATGGAATCATGCATGACTAGCACCACAGGGCAGTTTAGGCAGGTACAGGCTCACGAGGTCTCTAGACTGACTCAGTGTCCAGTGGAGGTTCAGTTATGTGGTCAGACCAAGTTGCTCAGGGCTTCATCCCATAGAGGTTGGAAATCTTGGTACCACACCCTTCGACCTGGCCCTGCTGCCTGGCTACTCTTGTAAGAAAAGCTCTTCTTGAGCTTAGGGTGAACACACTTACTGAGAACTCTTTGCTGTTCCTTAATCAGCAGCTCCTTGTTTTATATTTAATTCTGCAGGTGATAGAGTCATGCATGATTTGCTCATGACATAATCAGGGGCAGAGTTAGGCTGTATTCTGTGTTTTTAAGGAACCCAGAAAATTTCTAGGCTCTATTCTAACTTACAGGTCCCATTTTAATACAAATTAAATTAAGAGAAACAGATATAATTACTCTGCTTTTCCAGGTGCCAGGCTGGAAAAATAAAATAGCTCTAGCAGATATGACCACATTCCAATTGGAATACAGAGTTTAGCCTTGGCAAGAAATGCCAGGTGAGTCTTTTCAAGTAGAACTGTGTCATCTCTGCTTACACTGAGAAGGAAGCACATATTCCTGACTTAGTATGAGGTTATGTGGTTTAAGGTGTGTCTGAGCTCAAGGCAGTATGTCTTACTTAGAAGAAAGGTATGCTATGGCAAGCTGTGTGAGTGTAGTCATGTCTATCATTAAAACCTCGTATGGACTTAGCACAGAAGTGTAACATACATGGAGCACCAGGCTTCTTAGGAGAATATAACTCAGCTCAGTTCTCTTTTCCTTCTGAAATTTAAAAAGTCTCTCTGTACTTGTGACAACAAAGTGTTCATTTCACCATAAGAAAAAATGGACAGAAGGCAGACTATACCATGCATCTGTCTCCCCCTCCAAACTATTTTTTCAGGTCTTCAGAGGGAATGAAGCAATTCTAAGCGCCAGTACCCTAACCACTAGCCTTCTTTCTTGGCTTAGTGCTCCTACACTTTACATCAGAACGATCAAGAATTATCACTGTGAGCCTACTGGGCACATTCTAGGTCTCTGTGTCCCAAATAGCTGAAAAATGTGGAGCTCATATGTGTATCTGGTTCATAGTCACTTATTCACTGATTTGAATACTGCTTGTCTGGTCAGAGCACAGAGATCAGCAATGGCAGGTAAATCCAAAAACCCAGTGCCCTGGTGTCGGCGTTTTTGGAGAGCAAACAGGACGGGAAGCCCGGACAGATGTTCCCAGAGCCTTTTTATTATTTTATTTCGGCATCAGTCTCATATACAGAGTTGAGAGACAAGAGATGTTAACAAGACTCATGTCATCACAGGCAGCCAAAGATTTCCTTGTTACAGAGCATTCTTAAAACGTTTTTAACCAATAACATGCTTCTAAAGTTTACAGACAACTGTTTTAATCAGTCTTCATAGTGCATGTACATCCGTTGCACACAATACTTGCTTTTTATGCCTTATATAATAATGCACAATATTCCATTATTAAGCTTGAACTTATCTATCTTGCTAAGCATATTTTCTATAACTTCAAGACCAATCTCAGTCAAACCTAAAACCTCTAACCATTGTTTTAATGTCCTTGCTTGCTATATAATTGTATCTTCTTCTATCTTCAAGTTTTCACAGCCAGAGCTAATTCCTAAATTCTTTTGCTTTATTTCTGAAACCTGCTTTTTTCTCACACCTAGGAGCCTTTCCACCTTTTGTGTTTCCTATACCCTGGGTTTAATATGCCAGGGTTTGGTTGTGCTGACTGAAGAGGAGTCTAGCAATCATTTTAAATTCTTTATGCCTAGCAGACAAGAAAATTGCCCCTTTACCAGACAAGACACTAATTATATTTTTGAAATTAGGGACTTAAGGCAGAAACAGCTAACTGCAGCAAGATTTCCCCTCTGAACTAGTTATACTTTCCTTTACAGAAAAAAACCCCAACAAAACAACAAAAACCAACAAACCAAAACCTAAACAAAACCAAAATCAAAACAAAAAACAAAAAAACCCCAAACAAACAAACAAAAAATCACCCCAAAACTCCAACCAACCAACAAAAAAAACCCGCCCCAAACCAAAACAGAATACGAGGGGTGAAAAAAGAGGAAGAAATATTTAAGAATTTGCTGTGTTATTTTGGGAGTTGTTGTGGTTTAAAGTTAGCAGTCAGTCAAGTCTCAGACAGTCATTTTCTCACTCCCTACAGGGAACCAGAAATTTAAGCATAGCAGAATATGAACTACCATGAAGAAAATAAACTCCATCCCAGACAAAACCAATACAGGAGTATAAAAGGAAACTAATTATTTATTTCTCTATGAAGGTAAACTGATTTTTAAGATGTTGTTTAATTCTTGATCTTGGGAGCTGAAACTCTCGTTCCACTTGTTCTTTCTGCTGTACATATATATATATACCCTGCTCTGCCCTCTCACTTATCTGCTCAATTTTGTTCCTGGGGATAAAGAAAAGTATGAGTGCTACATATAAAGTAAGTTTATGATGAAAAAAAAGACGTGCAAGTAATAAAAAAATGTTAATTCAGATATTTGCACACCAGTTTGGTCTCTTTGTTTCAGAGACTTTTTTGAAATTTTTAATGATACTACTTATATTTCATAAGTATATAATATAATATTATAATATTATAATATTATAATAATCATAATATGTTTACTGAAAAAATGTATTAGAAACAGGATGAGGAAAATATGAAATCCATCAAATAATTAAGAGTATCTTGATCCTAATTATACCATTTTGATACAGCATACATGTAAATATATCTATATATGTATACACCGAAATAAAAATCTAAAGCACCATGCTTACCAAGATGCTAAGCATATTTACTGCAGATTTGAGCCAATTTGATCGTAAGTGAAACAACATTAAGACAATCATAAAGCATGTGGGAGACTAGAATTTGGACAGCAATAATAGTTTGTTCTCTCTCTTCGTTTCCACAAAATAGCCCACACAGTATTCTTTAGATGTTTCTTCTCAGAAAAGTAATAAGCTCTCAGAAGCTTTTATAAACTTAATGAATACTTCAGTGATCATTATTACAAAATATTTTGGAAAATCAGAAATATTACCTTCATATTAATTTCTCTAAACATTCTTTGTTGTTAAATGCCTACAATCTTGCTGCTTTGATTTAAACAGGTGAGATATGAAAACTCTTTTTCCTACTGTATACAGCTAACATTATGGCTTAAAAGGAAAAGGTTATTTTCTTCAAAATCTATATATATTATTATTTTCTATTTCATCAAAATAGATAACATTTCTGAGCTCATTAGTGTCTGAAAAATATTTTGTTGACTTAAACAGGTATTGGACTTGGCAATTGCTTTGCTGGCCTTCTTTTTTTTCTTTTTGTAAGTTCTGTAGTTTATTCTACATAATGTAAGCATCGCTGATGAAATCTGTGATTTTTATTTAGGGACCATCTTTAATTCTGCTTTGCTCTTAGTAGAACTGGAAAGCAGAATAGAGGGGCCACTACACACTACCCAAAGTGTGATAGAGCCTCTTCACTTGATTTGTTTACCTCCAGTAGAGTAGGCCCCTGACTTAGGAACTGGAAAACAGAACTTTAATGAATCCACGCTTGTAGAGAAGGAAACAGAAAACCCAAAACTTCTTGTATCTGGCCAGAGATGTTCAATTTTTCTTTCAATATGCTTTGAACACCAACAAAATATTTAGCACTTTGAGCACCATCTTAATATTTAGCACTTATTTTTGGTTATGTTGGAACTGAAAAAATAAGAAAAAATGAAAATAAATGTAACTAAAAGGAAGTGCTGAAGAAACTGCATTTTTACTGTTCCATCTGACCTGTGTTATGATTCACCTTGTCGTTCCTGGATGAAGAGGACAGCCCAAGATTAAGAGAGTTTGGATGTGGAAATGTAAGTAGTTTTCCAATGGAATAAACCCTTCAACTCAGATTCAGGAAATCTTTCTGACAAAATAAGCACTGAAGAATTAGGCAGAGGCAACTAAACCACTGAAGGAATTAACTGTGGGAAGAAGACACCTTTAATAAATAGCTATGCAAGTCCTGACAGTGGAAAATATCAAACAGACGGGCAAGCCTTCTTGTTTTGTGCGTGTGGCCAGGGCATACAAGAAAATATGCTCTCTCTCATGCCTAGCTTGGGTTCTGTCTTTCTGCAGTGATGTGTGGCATATTTATAACATGTCCCTGCTTCCTGTGAAAGCTGCAAGTCAGGTGCCCACACATGCCACCAGTGGCTGAAAATTTCAGCCTGCATTCTGTTTTCAAGAGTCTGAAGTTGCATTACACTTTTAGGTCTATGTTTCGCGCATGTAAACTCAAAGGATATCAGACTTTATTCTTCATGACAGCAAGAGTAATTGCTATGATATGCAATAAGACTGATAGAGAAGTTCAGATTTGTTTGCTTACTGCACTTTATAGAACAATCTTTCCTGAAGATCGATCTTTTGATGGATGAATAGAAAAAAAAGGACAATTCTTTCTGGGATAAACACAAATAGAGAGATCTTATCTCAGTTAGACTGGTGTAAATCTGCCCAAAATGCAATAAAGTCAGACCATTTACCTTGAGATTAGAATGTAACCTTTTATGGGAGAAGATAAATAGTTCAGGGCTGCTTAGGAAGTTATCTTTGTTCCCACCTTTGAATAGCTTTCATGAAATTTACATTTCCCATATGTTGAAAATATCTATGTTAAAGAAGTATGCATCCTTTCTTAAAGTACTCAATAACACACTCCTTTTAATTTTTAAGCAAATCTTCCATAGAGAAAAATGAAAGGCAGCAAAGTTCTCAGCATTGATGAGGTTTGTTTTTTAACTCCAATTAGCTGTCTGTATCATAGGTACCACTGGTTCATTTTTTGTGGGGGATTAATAAGTAGGAGATATATATTTATATAGAGAGACTGAAAAGCAAATCACAAAATACAGTCAAAACACATGTGAATTTGTGTCCATTCCCCACACAGTACTGAAGGTGTTTCAATTATCAGTAAAACATAGGGCAATACTGAGGAAGGCAGTGCCCTCAGCTGGATGACCATGACTGCAAGAATTATAAACTCCCAGTTGACCCTGAAATGGTGCAGCATCAGCTGCTCCTTCTGAATCCATAAATATCTATGGGGCCTGATGGGATTCATCAGAGAATCCTCAGAAAGCTGGCTGATGTCATCACAAGATGATTTTTGAGTGGACTTGGGAATCCAGAGAGGTCCCAGCTGACTGAAAGCTGGTGAATGTTGTCCCCATTTCTGAACATGGAAAAAAAGGAGGACCATGGAAACTGCGGGTCTGTCAGTGCCTGGTAAAATCATGGAAAAGATTACCCTGGGAGGTATTGAAAAACATCTGAAGAACAACACAGTCATCAGTCACAGCTGCATGGCTTCATGAGGGGAAAGGCCTGCTTATCAAACATGATTTCCTTCTATGACAGGATAACCAACCCGGCTGTCCTGGGGTGATGTTATGAAGCAGCTTTATTCCTTACCCATCTGCTCAATGCCCAAGGCGCTGTTTCTTTAAGCTGGACCCGGGGCCGGGGCCACAGGACCGAGTGCGGGGCCGATGAACGGCCGGGCCCAGCGGCTCGGGGGCTCTGGGGGCTCCGGAGGGAGTGTGCCAGGAGCGCTGTGCTGCTCTTTGGGTTTCCTTTGTGTTCCAGCTGGCTGGGAAAAGGTTCTGTTGGGTTTTTTTTCTTGTTCTTTTTTTCCCTTCCCTTCCCCTTGCCTCACTGCCTCCCTTCCCTTCTCGCCGGTCCGGGGAGCCTGCGGAGGTGGCCCCGGCTGGTCCAAGCCTGCGTGTCTGTTCCCTCTCTGGGAATTTGTTGTATTTTGAGGGGGTGTTTTTTATCCTGTTCTGTCCTGTTTTGTTTGTATGTTCATAAACAGTTTGGTTTCTTTTTCCCACTTTCAGTTTTTGTGACCCATTTGTCTCATTGACAGAGGAAAAGGGAAGCCCTTTTCGCTTCAGAGGAGACACTCACTCCAGAGTGTTTCCTCCTGAAGTTTTGTCTCCAAAACTGAGACACCAACAGACCAAGGAAACCCAGCTGATGTCAGCTTTTTGAACTTCACCAAAGCTTTTGCTACTATGTCTCACAGTATCCTTCTGGACAAAATGTCCAGCACACAGCTGGCCTCGTGATGTGTGAGCAGCTGGCTCAGGATCAGGCACAAAGGGTTACAGTGAATGGGGTGACATCAGACTGGTGACCTGTCACTGGTGGGGTTCCACAGGGCTCCATCCTCCGCCCTGAGCTCTTCAACATCTTCGTTAACCACTCGGATGCCAGACTCAAAGGAATACTAAGTAAGTTTTCTGACAAATTCAGCTGGGAGGAGATACTGACTTGCTCAGTGGCAGGGAGGCCTTGTAGAGAGACCTCAACAAACTAGAGGGTTGGGCAACCACCAATCATATGAAGTTAAATAAAGGAACATACTGGATTCTGCACCTGGGATGGGGCAACCATGGTTGTGTGTATAGAATGGGGAATGAGAGCCTGGAGATCAGCACCACAGAAAGTTCCTGAGGAAAAGCCATATGAGGAGCAGCAGAGGTCACTTGGTCTATTCAGCCTGGAGAAGAGGAGATTGAGGAGAGACCACAATGCAGGGGTCTGCAATTTCCTTGTGAGCGGAAGAGGAGGGGTGGACACTGACATCTCCACCAGTGACAGGACTTGAGGAAATGGCATGAAGCTGAGTCAGGGGAGGTTTAGGCTGGGTATCGGAGGTTTTTCACCCAGAAAGTAGTTGAGCACTAGGAACAGGCTTCCCAGGGAAGGGGTCACAGCACTAAGACTGACAAAGTTCAAGAAAATCTTGACGTCTCAGGCACAAGACATGATTCTTGGGGATGTGCTGCAAAGGGACAGGAGTCAGACTCAACGATCTTCGTGGGTCCTTTCCAACTCAGCATATTCTATGATTCTGTGATTTTTCTTACCACTCCCTTTGTTCTGTCCACAAGAAACAAGCAACTGTTCAGAAGATTGATTTTACAGAAAAGAAATAATAAGGTCTGTGATTCCTGGTTTGGGGTTTTTTGTGTATATGGTTTTTGTTTAAATCTCAGGGTGTACAATTAGTTCGGTTGACATGAAAAGTATTGTGAGATGTTGACATTAGTTCTTAGTAGATGATTCAAAAACTAATACAGTGTTTTATTTAATCCTTCCCCTGGAAATCTGAAAAGTTTATAAAATATTCAGCAAAAAAAACCTATGCCCCACTCACATTAATTTTAACCACTCTTACTGCCAAAACAGTCAATCTTCAAATGGTCATGTGTATAAAAATTATATTTTATGACATTAGTGTGACATTTCCATATGTGAAACTGAACATTACACATTTAAGATAGAGGAAAAAGTAACATATTTAGAAAATCTCTTTTTTTTTCCTTTTAGTTTTTTAGTAGGACTTATACTAAAATAAAGGATTTACACTAGTCATAATGATGACAAAATTCAATTTAAAAAGTTAGAAACATGAAACCTCACAAGTCTGCATATCTGCTAAATTCTACCCTAAGAAATAGTAAAAAGATTGAACTTACATCATCAGGCTGTGCTGCTATTAATTATTATGCTCATCAGAGTGTTGAGAAGGCTTTAAAATGAAAAATTAAATGTGAATTAACCTCTAAAGAAGGTTTAATTTGCACAAGCAAACAAAGTTATCGTAACAAACCAAAGTTTTTAGGTAATCAGAGTTGAAGGGAAGAAAACTACTCCCTTCCCCTGTTATTTACACTAAATGATCTTATGTGTGTCAAAGCTTTCTCTTTTCTTCTTCATGTAAAAGACCCACAAGGATGATTAATGGATATTTCTTTTTTAGGTATCACTTGTGGCCCAGCCCCATTCTCTGTCAGGGACTACCATCTTTGTTGAGCACAGATGAAATAACAACAGGTGCCTACAAAGAGAGAATAAATCTATTCCAGTTATGTTTACAACTCACTGCTTTCAAGGGGTGGGGACATTCAATCTCTGATTGTTTTGGCCCCTTAGAAAGGCTGTAAAGGGAAGGAAAACCAAGAAGGTTATGAAGAATTGTGTGCCTTGTCCTTAGCAAATCTAGAAAATCCAATAGGAATGTTACCTGAAGTTTCGAGGAGTGACATTTATGTCAAGTTGGTAATGAGATAAATCTCTGGAAAGGTCTGTTAATGCCTGAAACTTTACTTCCTTTCCCTGATTAGAGAATACACAGCTTCCAAAATGGCACACAGCTGCATAAGGGGCCGTCCTGTTTTAGGTCCACTGCCAACTCCTTCAAATCAAGAGCTACAACTCATCGCATTTACTTATTTGTCTTGGAATTGATGTTTCAACAAGAAACATAAATGGAATTTTGTACTTTTCAATGAAAAACATTTTTCTGTATTTCTACCTCTTAATTTTGTTAACAACTTTTCATCCGAGTGAAAATGACAGAAATCATGGTTGGTAATAGTAGTACAGTACCTGAGTCTAAGATATTAACATTCAATATATAGAGGATAACTTTTCTACTTTGAATAAATTACAAATATCTCTGTGGGAGAGGGGCATAGAGATAGGGGAAGGATGATAGCTTAGTCAAAAACTAATTTCTTTCTCAACTAATATAACATTTTTTCAAAAAATCTAAATTATTCCTCTCATCAGCACATTACCTTCAATTAAAAATACTTACAATTTTATAAGTTAAAATGGATCTATTTTTCTTATTGTTAATTAAATGTGCAATATTATTACATCTTATGTTCATATGGAGATTAAGTCCTTCATTTATTTAACAAGTGATCAATAATTCCATCCATTTGAAATCACAATAAATCTTTCTGAATCACTGCTTTACAATCATTACAGCAGATGTAATTTTCCTGCTCTGGCTACACTACCTGATGACAGTAACAACCTTAAAAGGGTTTGTTTTTTTCACTGTATGGCAAATACCAAAACCTCAGGGCTTATGTGTGCTTCCCATTTTGACTCAATGAAAACTAAGTAGTTTAGAATTGCATGACAACCTCAGAAGTGTACAAGTGGTAAAAGTTAGCATGAAGATCCTCTGCAGATACACAGTAATAAGTTTAATTGAACATGGTAATTTCTTTAACTGGTGCAATTACTGCCATAGCAAGGTATGTCAGCTGCCTCAGAGAAATCTGAAATCTCCTAATAAATTGCAGTGGTTGGAGGTGACCTCCAAAGATGTCCTAACAAACAGATCAAGCCAGGGTCCACTCTTATTTCTCTATAAAGAGAAGGTTTTAAAATGACACTACATGATATTGTACAGATGACAGGCCAAATGTAACATGGCACCCAGCAATAAAGGGGAAAAAATTACCTATTTGCCAAGGTCCTCCACATGCTCTGTGACAACATTCTTAGAAATCTTGTTTCTTTCCAACTACCAGACTTGATCTACAGTACATAAGAAAGTGTCGGGGTCCCTCCCCCCCTGCTGTGTGGTCCTGGGAGAGGGGCCCTGGGGGGGAGGCACAGGGTTTCCCTGTCCCTGGTCAGCCTCGTTCCCCATTGGTTGGTTTGTGTTTCCCTGTGTGGGCAAGGACCCTCAGGTCCCGTAACTGTGAGAGTTCCTTGGCAGAGCTTCGACTATGCGGCTGGAGAAATAAACATCTCTGAAACATCTATCAAGAATCGGTCCATATATATTTCTTTTCCATGGGCCTCCTTGTTTGATACATCGTGTTACAGAATCCCCACTGTAACAAATGGTGGGAAATTGTGAGCAGAATGATCCCCGATCCCTAAGCGACTGATCTGTGAGTAGAAACTTCGGATTCCTCTTCTTGTTTTTGTTTTGCTATTCCGTATCTAAACTATGGAGGAACTGTGGAAAGACTCTTGGCTCTCAGAGCTGCATATGGACATTTATCTTAAAAAGATTCTTGAGCAATGATTTGTAAGTTTTAGCTTAATTCAAGCTCAAAAGGAACTGAAACACTTCCTGGCATGGTTGTTTAAGAACTTTTTCTATGTTTCTTGGGATTTAATTCTTACCAAAGACTTTTGGAAGACCATTTGGACACAGTTAATTTTTGAGTCAAAATATATGCCGATGGAAGAATATTTTCGTGAATATTATTTAATTACCGAGACTGTTGAGCAATGTCAGCTGTGTCTTGGCGAAGGGAAGCCTGCCTCAGAGTCTGTGCGACCCAGGCCATGTGGACCGAGCGCTCTGCGAGCAGCAGCGAGGCAGTTCCCTCACACGGGCGGAGCGGCGCAAGCTGCAGTGTCAGTGGCGGAGCGAGGAGCGGCGGGAGCGGCGCGACCCGGCGGTGCTCGCCTGGCCCCATGCAGCGCGTGGTGGAGCAAGCCCCGTGAACGCCCGACCAAGAGGGACAGCACACGGGAGGCGGCTGGCGGCGGTGGTGGTGGACAGAAGCCGCGCCCAACCAAGACGCGCGCTGGAGCAGGGCGCGGGGGGGTCATCGCTCGGGGGCCCGGACGAGATGTGGGTGCAGCGCCTGGCAGCGGCAGTGCAGCTGAGAGCAGAAGCAGCGATGCATGGAGAACTGAGTGGCGCGGTCTGGCCCGGCCCACACGGCTCCGAATGCGACCCTGGGAAGAGCGCACAGGCACGAGCAGCTCCGGCAGCCCTGGCAGCACTAGCAAACCTGGCAATTCCAACACAGGAGCAAGTGAAAGAGAAAGCAAAAATGCAGCGAGACAGAAAACAGCAGCCACTCAGAAAAAGGGAAAGATCACCGTAGCTAAGGTTTTAGGAATAGTAAAATGGTATAATGTTAAACAAAATTATGGTTTTATAACGAGATGTGACAACCAGCAAGACATATTCGTGCATAGAACTGCTATTAAAAAGAATAACCCTGAAAAATGCATCCCAAGCTTGGGAGATGGAGAGGTAGTGGAATTCAAAATTATACGAGGTAGAAAGGGGTTACAAGCATCGCAGGTCACTGGGCCTGATGGTGTTCCCGTAAAAGGCAGTATATATGCTAAAAATCATAGTCATGTTAGACAGTATCTCCATTATAAAAGCCTCAGTCTCCCTTTCCTAATCCCACCTTTCCCTTTTACCCTATATCCTATTACCCCCAGTGTATTCCCAATCCGTTTATTCCCTCACAAAACCATGCCTTTGTCAATTGTTTCCCCAAAAATCCCTTTCCAATGCTGAGTGGGGGATGAAAAAGTGGAGGGGGGGGGGGGGGTGGGGAGAAATTAAACCCTCTCCTGCCTCAGTTCCCCCACAAAGCATGCTCAGAGAGTTCTGTCTCCCTTCTGTCAGCCTTAAGATGTTCCACAGAATCTGTTTGGACATTTAAAGACTCAGGAGGGTGGCTCGTATTGTTTTGAAACTGTTCTTGTTATGTTTATCCAGTTGTTTTCAATGTTAAGTTTTAAATCTCTTTTGTTAAAAATAAAACGGGTGAAATGTTGGGTCCCTTCCCCGGTGCCATGTAGTCCTGGGAGAGGGGCCCTGGGGGGGAGGCACGGGGTCAACCTTGTTTGCCATTGGTTGTTTTGTGTTCCCCTGCGCGGGCAGGGACCCTCAGGTCCTGTGACTGTGAGAGTTCCTCGGCAGATCCCGGCCATGCGGCTGGAGAAATAAACATCTCTGAAACATCTATCAAGAATCGGTCCATATATATTTCTTTTCCATGGGCCTCCTTGTTTGATACATCGTGTTACAGTATCCCCACTGTAACAGGAAAGAAAAGCTGATGATGAAAATTAGAACTTCCTCAACCCCCACTTTCTGTATTTAGTTATATTAATCCAATATGAAAGGCTGAGTCCTTATAGGAAATTCTACAGCCTAATAAGGTGAATTCCTTTTTAAACTGAAGTTCTCTTATCACACTTGCAGGTCTGGATGTGAGATGACAGCGCCATTATTATTATCACTGTTCTTTATCTGCTGAAGGACATTTGAGATAAAGCAGCTCAAAACTGCTGTGACAAATTTTACAACCATGGTTAGCTCACCTAACTTCAGATCTGGTTAAAAAAAAAAGAGGGTTCTGCTATTCCTGTTGGTGAGTCTTCTCAAAGCTTAATATTTTTAAGACTTCTAGGAATTAAATTTTCCTAACTTTTTTCCTAACTATTCCTTACAGTAATATTTTACTGTAAATAGTCCTTGTTTAAGTCTTTTTACTGACTCTTGTATTTTGAAATATAGAGAAAGCAAAAAAACTTTTGCCCTATTGGATGATGAATTTTTTCCATTCTCTGAACTAACTTGCTCAAGTTCAATACTGCTTTTTGTTAGTCTAAGCTTGCAACTTGAGCCCAGTTTACTTTGAATAACTCTTGTTCCTCCTGCCTTGCTTCTCAAACTGTCCTTGCTCCCTTGACAGGGTTCCTTCTATGAACTATCCTGCTCTTACAACTCTTCAGCCACTGTCATTCTTTCACTTTTGTTCACATCCATTCATGTAAATGCATTGAATTCTTGGCTAGATATCAGTTTACTTAAAGTTATGGCATATTATTTTATTTCTTTCATCAAATTCATAACTTTCTTCATAAAAATCCAAAAGTGTTCAAACAAAACAAAAGTATGTGACAAAGGTGTCAATGCAGTTTTCAGCTTTGTAGAGAAAATAGATTGTCAAGTGTGGACATGAAAATTGATCTACGTAAGCAACAGTTTTGTTCTGGTATCTAAAAAGAACTTAGAAAAACACAGGCACAAGCAATCTTTTTTCTCTATATCATAGAGTTCTAGCTACAATCTTGAATTCCCTTTAAAATAATCTAATCTAATCTGAAAAAGAAGGTTTTTGACAATGTTCACTAAAATAAAAACTGTGGGTTTTCTTTCACCTTCACAGTTTTTGTTTCCCATGAACATTGGTACAAAAATGATTTGGTCTCCAAAATCATTCCAAGGAAAGGACACATAATGCAATGGTTTTTCAGATATGTTGGTGCTGTTTCTTAATACTAGTAGCTCCAAAGATATAATAAAATCTCTTTGATATCTCTGTTACAGTAGTACTGCAAGAGGAAAAACAATGCCCTCTGATTTATCAAAGAAGCAAGTGGTCTGTGACATTAACATGTGTAACAGGGAGAGTTCCTGTGTTTTATGAATAGTATAAAAAATGAATACTGGTGTATTATTCAGTAGTTTACATTACACAAGGGAGACAGTATCATAAATGAGTGGTGTTTTCTACCCTTCTTCATGATTCTTAGCTCCCCTTGAGCCTTCTCTCTTTCTGAACCCCCTACGTCTGACTTGAAATGTTGTCCACATCCAATCTTGTATGAACTTGTTTAGACATTCTTTTTAGATATTAGTATTTTTAAGACTAAGAGTTACAGTTGTCAAAATGTAAAATGAGTATTTAATTTGCAGCATCTGTGGAAAGGAAAATACATCAATCAAAATTCATTCTCAAAGTAAAGGTCTTTGTGAGGACTACATGGATCAAGCTTTGTTTTATTCTATTCTGGAACTTCCAGAAAACTGAACTCCAATTTTGCAGTTGTAATGATTAAACAGCTAGTTGTTTTGTGTGAAGAACCCAGATCCTGAACCTCTCACACTGAAGACATTCAAAGCAAATGCTGGGTTTCAATCTTGTATGCTAGGCCTAAGTTCTAAGGAAAAGTACCCATCAAAAAATAGGGAACCCATTTATAAGAAAAACAGAGGAAGCCAAAGGGAAATAAAACCATGGCATTAGAACCTGAATTCTGTCTCCACGTGTAGTAAATTATATTTCATGTGACATCTGTTTTTTCCAAAAGTATTTTGGAGATGACCACAGTTGGCTGCACTCTTCCTTGGAAAAGCTTGGTTAGGACATTATGATCTCCTTAACTATCTGAAGATAGGAGAAAGTCTCCTTCCAGCTCTTAAAAACAACAATTACTTCTTAGTAATGAGATGGCTTGTCATATTGTCATATTGAAGTATACGCAATATGCTTTTTATGAATGAAACCAAACTGTGATTTTGGAATAATAAAGCACATTCAAATTTCATTTACAGTAAATTTTACTTTGCTGTGATATGCACAGTAGCTCATAACTGTGTTGCCCTTTGCCAGATGACCATCTCATTAAAAAAAAATCAGTCTATGGCACTTGCAATTAGCATCTTTCTGTCACTGAAAATGATTTATACATTTTGGTTTTCAATTCCAAAATCTTAGCATTTGTGGATTAATTCATTTTTCATTTGTTTTTAGGGCTGCCAAACTAGAGAAATTTTTGTTTTGTGAGACCTTCCTGATATGTGAATGTGAATAGGCTGCTTACTTTTCACTGCAAAGAGAAGTTGATCTATCTTTGTACCTATTTCATTATTTTAACTGTTAAATAAATATACACATGCAAAAAAAAAAAATCTATTTGAAATAACCTACAAAGTCATACCCCAACTGGGTAAAAAGAAATTGCACTGGTCATTGCTTGAAAATCATAACTTTGTAGCTTGGTGATTTTTTCTTCTTTGGCTTGTTTTTGGCACATTTTTTTTCTTTTCTGGTCTACAGCACTGTAGGAAGTAATTCTCAGAAGTGAAGCATGAAATACTGATCTTGTTTTGAGAAGAACCTGTATCTTTCAAATATTAAATTGTTCAGATCCTCATTATTTGTTTTACTCTTAGAATGGCTCTCACCTATTATTTATATTAATCTTATTTAAAAAGATACATATGAAACGTAGCAATTGGGACTATCTGATAAAATATTTTTATTCTGTTTTCTATAGTTGATAGAATCACAAAATCAACAAGACTGGCAGCCATCCCTCAAGGTCTCTAGTCCAACCCCAGTACTCAAGAGGGGTCCCCTTTGGCAGATTGCTGAGAAAAGTATCTGGTTGGGTATCGAGTTTCACCAAGGATGTAGAATACATAGCCTCCTCAGCTAATACATTTTGTTTCCTTAAATATCTTCTTAGAGCCACCCTTAAAAGATAATCACTTTTATGTGCAAATTATATTCTGCATATAGGTATAGAATTAAAATTTGGTCATGTTAGGAAAATTAAATTATAAAAATAACAGAGATTACAATCCACATTTTAATATCTTTTTCCTCTGGACTAATAATGTATTGAATGAAATATCCCTTTTTATTTTATTCAGATCATTAATCTTTTCTTCCTTTCCCTTTACTCTTAAATCTCTATATTACTTAATTTTTTTTTTTTTTTTTGCTTTAACCCCAGTTTCTCTGTTATTTTCAAAGCTCTCCATAGCAATGTGCTACCTTGATTTTGATGCTTATCCTTTAGTCTCTGTTTACACAAGCTATCTTTTAATTTCAGGTTTTTTTCATAGTTCAACCTGTTTAAAACAGCTTCCCACTTAGTCTTTGTTGTTCTTCCACTCATTCCTTTAACAATTACAGAAACCTACTTATTCTGGAAAAAAGCTTTGATTATGTTGGTGTATTAAAGCACAGTCAATGGTTCAGAATAGTATTTGTCAATGTTGTAAATGTTCACCTGAACACTTGAATGAATTTGCATAAATTAGTCAACGTACTGCTTTTAATTATCATGCACAAGTATTCTTGTTAAACAAATTATCAAGGGAACATTTTCTGAATTAGTGATTTTACAGAGGACATGCACTAAGTTTCAGAATTATAAATTCTTAGATAAAGGACACTTGAATACTATTGAAGCATTTGATGACCTGAAATTGACATATCTTCACATAAAGACTCTGAGGTTAGAAAGTTTTATCCCCATATTACACACAGGAAAGTGGAACACATTAGTTAAATCTACATCTCTAAGGAGGACAGTATCTAGTACTTTTTTTCTGTGAAGCTGAACGGTGGGAAGGCCATGTCTGCACTCAGTGAATCTAGTCTTTTGTGTCTTATAGGCCTTGGTTACTTTATGAGCATCACATTTAATGCCTGGTTTTGTATGTTTTTTTCAAAGTGTCTGAAACACTGTGAGGTTGCACAGCAGTCCTTGAGAGTAGTATAAAATGAGTAGGTATTGCATTCATGAAGGCATGAAGAGGCACACAAAGTCTTTTTGCAGGACCATACAGGGTGGTAAAGATTTAAATGAATTTTGACTGATCCATTCAGCTTATTATTAATAGTCCCTAGCATGTGCCTGTGAGTATGCAGTTGGCCAAACCTTGCCAAGGATCTTGTTTAAAATTATAGGAGGAATTAGAAGACTACTGAAAAAAGTTGTTCTTCGAACTTATTCTTTCTATGTTAAAGAAACAGGACAAGAATGTTGGTAGGCTCATAGGAAATCTATTGCAGAGAACTCTATCTAGGTTTGCCAAACCTTGGACAAAAGACTTAAAAGTGTCTTCCAAATCTTACTTCTATTTAAAATGCAAGTTTCTGGTTGTGTTACAACCTGGAAAAATCTCAAGTACAAATGACACTTCATAAATACTCAGCTTGGAAATGTAAGCAGAAGTGCTTCAAGTTTTGTGTCTAGAAGTGCTAACAGCACAGGTACTTTGATTCATGGCACAAAGAAAAATCACTACACATTCACATTGTTTCTTTTGGGTACTTGGTGTGAATGATGTGGGCAAAGTAATGGCACTTATCTGGCACTTAAATTCTGTTGGAAAGTCTTGCAAGAACAGCTGTATTTGCAAATCCTAGCGAAACATGTCAGTCACTCCTGGCAGTGAAAGGAGGTCTTAGTATCTTATTGAAAATAAAAGTTGCTTTACAAAGCAAGGAGTTTATCTTGTCCAAACAGCTCTATGTGTTTATTCTGGTTGCACACAGCCATCTCTCTAGTGTTTTTACCAGTTTGGCACCACTTTTTCTTGTGCCTGTAGAACTGCTGGGTTTGTGGTACAATAAATTTCATGACACTGGATATTCAATCAATATATGTGGTGATAGCTCAGAATATGGTGTTCTGGAGGTGAAATACAGAAATTAACTTACCAGTAAAATTTTTATAAAGCTTGAATATGCCAGAGGTGTTTGATTTAAATTAGCTAGCCTGGGACTTCTTTTGTTTTTACTTTTGGTTTGACAGTACATTGAGCAGTTGGCAAGCAAGAGACAGACTTTCTGAGAGATCAGAAAGTAAAGAGAAAAGGTTGTGGTTCAAAGTAAATTGTTGGTCTTGTGTGTGATTCAGAAGGTGATTAATAGAATAGAACAAGTTTTTTCTATAGATTGGCTTCTGAATGTTAGCTGATAGGTAGTAATGACAAATACATTAGAAATTTACTTAGCAGTGAGAGGATTGTTATTATTAATGTGACCATTAAAGTACAGAACAAGAGTGGTTATGTATGCAGGGAATGACACAAACTATAATGCCTTTGACAGATATTAGCAAATAAGTACTATGTTAATATGATGCTTCAATTTCACTTTCTACCGTGTTGCAATATAGTAGCTGACTAGTTCCTACAGATATTCTATGAGATTTCCTAAACAAATCACTCTCAAGAATGACATTAATTTTGTCTCAAGTTTTACCTGTTAAAACAAACTTTCAGACAAAATAAAAAATTCATGTCTCTTTGGTCTAAAAAAAAAAAAAAAAATCCAAAAAACCACCAAACTGGAAGAGTGAATATTACCAGTTCATTTCAAATTACCTGAGATGTTTTATAGTTTATTTCTAATTCCCACTATGAGGATTTATCCCAGATTTTGCTTCACAGCTGTGCTCAGTATCTGTTCTCAGTTGAAATGGTGTTGCTATTACAGAGCACGATTTCATATTGTGGAGATGATTTAAAATCTAGTTCAGAAATCACTGTACATCACCATAGCTATGGAGTTGCTCCAGGCTATTTACAAATAACAGTGACTCGTTTCCAGAAATTACTTTCCACTCTTTTTCTGTTGTTTCTCACAGTTTAAGTGGATCAAGGATTGAGGTAGCGTGTGTATTTCTGAAATGGCAAAAATGAGTTAATATAACCTCAATTATTACAAGGTTCTGATAACTTATTTTCAGTGTTTGATTCTAGTTAGTACAATATAATTAGAATGTGAGACCATTTTTCTTTGAACTCTTTACTAACTCTTGTTCTGGGGAAGCAGATGCCCTGCTGAAGCCTGTGAATAGATATGCAGAAGTCCAACTTTTCATAGGTATATGTACCTCACAGGCTACTAAGGAAGGAGGAGAAGGCCCAAGTTCCACACCCAGATCCCAGAATCCTGCTTGTTTTTGTACAAATCACTTGTCTCAGCAGAGTTGTAGCACAAAACTTCTTGACTTGCCTTGCCCAAAGACTACTTGCTGCATGTAGGTGTTCTTGTTTTGTTTTGGTTTTTTTTTTTAAGTCTGTGATTTAGCATTCACTACAGACACAGGCCATCCATTTTCCACTTGCCATGGATCCTTCTGTATACTGAAACCAACATCTGCATTTTCATTTATTTCTTTGTGAAGGTCCTTACCATTCAGGCAGCAGACAGTTACTTGTGTGCTAGGCAGCCTTAAGATGCATAAAGCAAGTAAAGATGCTGGGCTCATTCACTCACTGACTGATGCATGCCACTGCAATGCAACAGGCAACTTAAGTCAGAAAGCTTCACTGCTGAAGAAATTTCCTTGTCATGCACTCAGGTTGTGGATGTCTCCTGAACTCTGATTGACACATAGTTACATGCTGCTGCCTTTGTTGTCTTTTATTTGTGGATATGTCTGTTTCTTAGGAAAAATATACAAAGGAAGAGATGAGTAAGGAGAGTAGAAAGTTTAAGCTTTGGGGGTCTCTCTTGAGAAAGACAGGAGCAATTTATTCTGCATTAAGAAAATGTTACAAAGTAGAAACCAAATACAATAAGAGTCTGTCCTCCAGAGGTCCTTGAAAAGTGTCTTTAAGAGAAAAATACCTATGACAAACATAAGCTGCAAGACTTTAATGCATTATCTGTCTTTTTTTAAGTCCAGGTGAAGGACTCCCTTTCTGTGTAGTTACAGTCTCAGAGACATTGTCCAACATAGCTAACTGTTCTAAGAACCTGGCAATTTTTGAGACTTCCCTGTCTGTGTGTTAAGCACTTTCTCTTATCCCATGTACAATAACATATTAAAATTAAGAGTATAATAACAAAACCTTCACAAGTTGTATTTTTTAAGCTGAAATACATTCATCATAAGAGCACTTTAAAGGCATAAAGCAATGTTAAATCTTCAAAGCAATTTTAAAAAAGCACAACATTACAATACCATGTCTCATGCTCATGATATTTTAGATTTTGAGATATTTAATGAAATTAATGGCTGGTCTTTAAGAGATTTTAGGGAGCTACAGCTCCTTCCCCTCCTCTTTGCAAGTAATATTTCCTTAAGAATAAACCATAAAATATTTTCAATGTCACCGAGTAGTCCTTATGAAACATTTCTTTTGAAATACTTGACAGCCAGATCCTAGCATCATCTACTTGGTTTCATCCCCTGGATTTTCTATAGTACAGTTTAAGCTTCTTCTATTTCAATCTGCTCTGACTGTCACAGCATTTTTGAACTTTAAGTCTGAGACAGTGATTTGTCATTCTGAACACTGGTCTGCCTACAGGCATTTCATGTACCTAATCTTGATTCAGAATTACTTATTTAGGCCTGCTGCATTAGCTATAATTTGACAAGGGGCAATGGTAGAAGCTGGGCTTTTGACATGTTCTAGTTTCTATTGGTATGATATAGCAATGGCAAAAATCATTGAAATACAAAATGAAATACAAAAAGACAATGAAATACAAATGGGCAAAACATCTGATTTCAAACTGGGATTAACAAAATGGATTTACTTTGCTACAGACAATAATTCTTTACAGGCTTGGACCAGCTTTCTGATTTTTAAAACAAATCTTTACATTGTGCTTTATGTAAATCTCATTGAAATTTCTGTGATTTTATATAAGTAAGGACCAATACCTTTGGCAAATGATCATTTAGAGATACAGGAATTCCCCAAAACAAATAATGTAGGGCATTTTCAGAAGATAATGCAAACCATTGGAAAGCATTTTAGTGCAAGCAATGCAGTAATGCATTGATAGGGTCTTGACGTCTGGGTAAGTACACTACAACATGAAAAATCAGAGGTTGCTTAAATATCAAGGATTTTGCAGAAAGGAAATAAAAGTGTCCAGCAAGACATACTACTGCAGTTGAACACTCTCTAGGAGACTTTTAAAATAACAACAGCAGCAAAGATCAAAGCAACATGCCTGGACACTAGCATTCTAGCATTTGTGTATATAGTGTTGATGGCTGAACTTCAGTCTGATGGCTCTAAAGTCAGATTAAATGCTGAGGTGTGTGTGGAGGTAATTTCAGAGACATTGTTGTAGGCACCAGGGCATTACCCACTGCATGCAATTCCTTGGACCCTAAAATATACCTTCAAAGTAGTGTTTCAAAAGAGCATTATAGAAGATGAAACTTTAGATTTTTTCCAAACAGAAAAAGACTTTGAGAAACCATATTAGTCCATTTTTCTGATTATTCATTTCTCTGTACATTACCGCTTGCATTCCCTGTACCTTGGGCCCTCCCAGTTTTTGTGAATGCATCCCTCAACTGCCCAAGCCTGGACACAGAGTCCCTTTTGTCAAAGAGTTTTCAGTGGCATCACTTTGCTTCACAAGGTTTTACCAATGCAAGTGATGAATTTCTAGGGGACACTCCCCAGTTTGTCTCCAGGAAATGACACTCACCGGTTAGAATAGAATAGAATAGAATAGAATAGAAAAGAATAATTTAGTTTGAAGAGACATAAACTGATCACCTAATCCAATTGTCCTAGTGCAGTTTTTTGGCAAACTGGAAAGTTTCCACAAGTCTCTGATTGGTTCAGGAACCATCTGAAGCTGGATTATCAGGAACAATTCTCCCTGGATGATAAAAACCAAATAAGCCCGCTGTGTGATGCTGTTCCTCGTTCTTCTCCAGAAACACCTAAAGGTTACTTGTATATCCTAATCAATCAAGTTGGATGTGCCTATATAATCACTGTTATTCAGCACATTACAGAAAGATACTTGCCTCACCTTAAGGTAGGTGTTGCAGGTCAGGAGGCCTCATCATGCTTTGTAAAATTCTCTATGGCTTCCAGGCAAGGGGATAAGCATTCTCTTCCTTGCATGTAAGCAAAGTAAAACAGGTAATTGCTTTGCTATACTAATGATGGAGTTTAAAAATACTAGTATGATTTTTAAAATTTTTTCTATTGTATTTTATTTGCTTTATTTATTCTGAAAATACCAGTTAACTGCACACTTAGGACACAGCTTTTTTTGGAATAACGTGAGGTAATGAGGAATAAAATCCTATATATCCACTTTCAGCTTTCTCCAAAACAGTGAAAGTTTTACTTCTATATTTGTGATAGGGCAAACAGTATCACCAAAGTCTTTGATAGTCTCAGGCTCTTTTCTGAGGTAAGATAAGTTGGTATCTATGGGATGAAAAGACTTAGAGGCAAAAAATTAGCTATAGAGTCATATTTTTTTCATAACAAACCAAATGGGAATTCTGTCCACAGAAGAGAAAAATGAGTTCTGAAAGATATCAAATCCAATAGCACGGAAATGGATGAGAAGATAGGATGTTCTCATGCTGATTTTTCCTCTCCTCTTTGATGGGTTGTACAGATGTTTCCTAGTGTTTGCTGCTGCAGAGATGACCCATGTTGGAGAACTCTGCCCTGTCTGTGGGAATGGTCACCACTGCCAACTGTGCTGCTAATGCAGACAATGCTTTCATTACCTTTCTAAATATACACTCACATGTCAAATCCTGCAACATGAGCAGTTTATGCAATGAAACAATGTTGGCAGAGATGAAATTGTATGTTTGTCCCCTGGCATCACAGTAAGAAAACTGAAACTTCATTTACAGTCTGTCCTGACCCCTCCCAAGGATGGCCCAAGGCATTAATGAAGGATGCTTTCCTGACAGACACTTGCCCAGAAGAGGACCTTCCTCCGTATTTTAAAGACCCATGTGCTGTCAGCTTTGTCAGCTATCAGAAAATGATACAATTTATGTGGATTGCAAAAAGGGAATTGTGATATTCTATAATGGATGGAGGAATGTGCTTCATTTGTAAGAGAGAAGCAACTTTTACTAATACAGTGAGTTAAAAAAGCTCAATGGTAAATGCCAGAGTGTTTTAACATGATTCAATATCAAGGTACAGTTCATTTAGTTACTGCAGAGAAGCCAGGGACAGCTAAACTGTTAGGGAGACCCTCCCAATGATTCATGAGCTTCAGAAAGGACTGCTTTTTGAAAGGACTACTTTCTAAACTCTTTCTCACATAGTGGTCTAGTGGTGGTTGGCTCCATGCCTAATCCCAGACTTGGTCAATGGTTTATGTCAAAAGAATTATATATAAAAAATTCAGTGCTTTATATCAGTCACCTAAGATTTCAAAGCTTAGCATGCTAGTCATCACTGACCAAGAACCTTTGGTGGAAAGGAATCTTTCAACCTTGACATGTAATGTTGGGAGATAACCTTGTCCCTACTAGAGGGAGCCCACAGCTGTAAGGAGAGCACAATGGGGCCTGGGATGTCCACTATGTAGGAAGTGAGATGATTGACTTACAGCCATATTTTCTTATTAGCAAGACATGTGGGGCACCCTTAGAGACAGTGCTTGACTACCATATTGCCATTCAACCCCCAAAGTCTAGAGTAAGCTGGACAAGGCCATCACAACTCCCACTGATGGTTATGACTTAACCATGGGGAAGACAAACACCAACACATGTATATACAAAATTAAGGGTAAATATTTCACAAATGACGAAAATGCCTGTCAATTCCCTTTATTCTCAAAAAGAGAGATAAGTACAGTATTAGCAGACTGAACAGGTAGAATTTTCTCATGGTAATTTTGTTTTATTGAAGAAGAGACTTTGAATTATGGCTAAATTCCTTTGAACTTGGAAAACTGAGCCACCGCTTGGTAGCTTTGTCTTTTCCAGCCCTATAGTAAGCAAACCTCTTCATTATCCTATATTTGTAAGATTGCTAAGACTTTTGAAATGGCAATCTTAATGCACCTTGTTCTGCATATGAAAAAAACTGCTTTTCATCTTTTCATATGTTAGAAAGCACTAATTAATCACTTTTGTTATTGTCTTACAAATTAGAGAGGAGATCATAGGAAGTTTCATGCAAGCAGTAATTTAGGTCCAACTTATCTTCATTTAAAAAGAAACTCCAGGACAAAGATGTCACACAGGAAAACTGAAGGTTCTTTTTTAAAGATTTGATGCATTATTAAAAAAAAATACAGTTTTTGGAAACCTAAGTTACCTCATTATCTTAGAAAATGAATTACAGCTGTTGTACATTACAGACTGCATCCATGAAAAACCTAGTGAATGCTGTTACAGTCTGTCATTCTTTGCTACACGCAAAGTCTTCATGAAAATTCACGGTATTTGTTGTGGTTTTTTCTCACTATTTTGGGAATAACCTTAAAATATATGAAATCAAAAAGTGGAACAAATCACTGAGTCAACAACATAAATAGCAAATATATTTTTATTAAAATTTTCTTTAAATGAGTTTACATTCTGAAGTTAAACTGCTTAATTTCAGCCCAGCATTTGGATTCACTGAGACAATTTCCACTTGTGTGAATGCACACCTGTTTACTGCTGCAAGATAAAAAATGTTTGTTTCATCACATCAAACTGTAAAACAGCTGAGCTTGTGTAGCCATCAGTATGGCTACGGTAGGAGTCTTGAGACCATTGAACCTGCTTGAAGGTAGAAACAGGTCAGCTTTTAGATTTTCAAAGGCTTAGGCTAGATCATACCTACTTGAGATACAATTTATTCTCCCTATATTTGTCAAGAGATGACCTATTAAAGGTGATTTACCCTTTTGAGAAAGCCATGGACTATTATTTCATATAATTGACCCCTTGGTTCCTTGATCTTAGCATGAATGGACTGCAAAAGTCATTCCTTTGACACTGCAGAGTCAGGAAAATTTAAGGGTACAATGTAATTTCCCTGGCTTTTTAATTTTTTTAATCAGTGGATATTTGTCTGATGTTTTGGTTACTGAACTGATGTGTTATCAACCAAGAATACAATTCTATTAATATGAATTTCTATGACAATAGTGTACCAAGTATTTTTGTGTTTGTTTTAATGATGAACAATAAAGATAATTTTTTTTGTTGTTGTTTTCAAAGTTCTTTTAGCAAATGAAGAAAGAATGTTAAGGAATATATTTTCATTTTAGAAGGAGTAAAATAATTGCACTCACTGATTTAATTCCTGGGGACATGCTCAGAAAATAATGATTTTACGTTGTTTTGATTATTGTTGCTATTAAGGCAGAAGTCACATTCTGAACATTTAAAATGAAACAAGGGTCCACACCCCAAGTTTCATTTCAAAGATTATCAGTTTTACTTGACAGAAGACAATGAAATATTATATTCATTTCCCCCATTTCACACAGCGGAAATAGGCTAAATGCAGTGACCAAGAGGTAATGGAAAGAAGCTTCACTCTTTCCCAGCTTGGTGATGTCTATAAAATAACCGAGGGCGCACTCAATTCCTTTGTGCAGATCATCAATAAAATTATTAAACAGAACTGGTCCCAGTGCTGAGCCATGGGGAACCTCCCTTATGACTGAGCTGGAGGTGACACCACTCACCACCATTTTCTGGGGCAGGACATCCAGTCAGTTTTCTATACAGCAAAGAGTGCACCTGTCCAAGCCATAAGCAGCCATAAGTTGCTCCAGGAGAATGCTGTGAGAAATGGTCAAAGGCTTTACTAAAGTCTAGGTAGGTAACACCCACAGTCTTTCCCTGGGTGACCCAAAAAACAGGTCACCTGGTTATAGGACATGAGATTGATCAAGTGGGACCTACCTGCTGCCTAGGCCTAGTTCCCTGGTTGTCCTGCACAAAATGATCCTCAACATGATCTGCTCCATGACCTTCTACGGCACTGAGGTCAGGCTGTAATTCATTGGATCTTCCTTCTGATCCTTCTTACAGATGAGGCTTCACATTTGCTGATCTCACCTTGGATAAATGACTGAAAATAGCTGGACAAGCTCTTCTGTCAGCTCCCTCAGTACCCTCGGGTGGATCCCATCCAGTCCCATAAACTTGGGTTTATGTAAGGGCCATAACATTACACTGTACACTGACCATTCCCTCCCACATTATGAGAGCTTCGTTCTCCTCATCTCTGTCTTCCAGCTGAGGGGCTTGGATGCCCTGAGGACAACTGGTCTTGCTCCTAAAGACTGAGGCAAAGTAGGCATTAACTACCTCAGCCTTTTCCTCATCTTCTGTCGCTGCATTACTCTCTGAATCCAATAACAAATGGGGACTCTTAAGGGATAAATTAATAATAGCAATTTTTTATAAAGTGTTGGAAAGAGAACATGTGAAGATGGTAAGATTCATTATTCCTGTTATACAAATCAGCAAACTGAGGGAAAGGATGTGCTTTCTATTGTCCAAGTTTACTCAGCGGGTCACAGATGACACCTAGACTTTTAGCACCCAAAGCCTAAATTTCAAAAATACAGAGGTTTAGTTTTAGCTAATAGGTGGAGGCAATATAATCAGATTATGAACTCTTGAAATTAAACCAAAGCAAAACACTTGTTTTAGTAATGTCATCCATACCTGTGCAGGTCTCCTGTACTGCACAACTGCTATAAAAATGAAATAATACCTACCTCCTAGGACTGTGTGGTACATGAGCATATGACATATTTAATGAGCAAACATTCAGTTTAGACATGGAGGTGACATATTGGACTGATCATGGCACAAGCTAGACTCAGTGACCCTGAAGGGTCCCTTCCAACTCAGCATATTCTATGATTCTATGACTATATTTTTTCATTAAAGTTGCTGTCTCATGTTTTCTTCCTTGTTAAAAAACAACCTTGTTAGAGAACCAGACACAAACGACACCGTTTTACTACATTTTGGTAGCAGTTCTGCCAAACACCTTTTCTTCAGCACTGCACCTCTATGCATATCAAGGAATGCAGAAAGGTATCTACTCTCAGCAAAACACTTGGCTTTCTTCTCTTGCTCCTCACCTAGAATTTACATGTATGTATTTCATGTGGATTCCACTTTAGGTTAAATCTATCTTTTTTTTTCTGTAATTAAAGATGCAGTGTGCACTCTCTCCAGGAGAGTTCCTTTGTGTTCACTCTTCTCTAAGTTTTTGTTCGTGAAAATGCAATAAAAATATTGAGCTTAATTCTATATTTTCCTTGATGCATGAGAAACTTTTTAAACTTTTTTTCCTAGTGACATCTTTTTTATAAAATTAACACATAGTTTGTCCTGTTCTCTGTGTTGTAGATTAATGAATCCATGTGGTGATGTCATTTCCAATTTGTGTGGGAAAATGCATCCCCTGATTACTCTGATTATGAGAGTGGTTATAAATCAAATCATTCACTTTTGCTTTCTTCTGTAATAGCTGTAATTTTTAAGATGTGAACATCATGACCTGTTTTCCAGGTCTTCATTCATATTATCAAAGCAGTGAATCTTTTCTGAATCACTTGAAAATCTTCCTCAGAAGAAAAGCTAAAGTTTTTCACAAAGCAGACTCCTTTCTAGTTTTTTTTTTACCGTTTTCCAGTTGCTTTTCTTCTGTTATAAAGAGTAAAATATTAATAATCTATAATGACCTGTGCCAGATATGCGTACTTTAGGGAAAAATTTCAAGACCGTTAGATTCTAAAGGAAGACTAAACAGTTATCTTGATCTAGGCTAAACTTATGTTTAATCTTGAAATTTGAAACTAAATACAAAAACACATTCCTCCTTTCTCACATTTGAATCTTCAAATAAAGGAGGGGTCTTCCTGGAGCACAGAGAGAAAAAAAATATTGTCTTACTGCAAGACTTACTCTTCTGTGGCTTATATTTTACATAAGTGATCTACAGTGAGTGATGCAACTCTAGGTAAACTTTCATGACTCAGATTTAATGGTAGAGGTACCAACAATCTTCATCTATGTTGACCTCCAATAAAATACACAGAAAAGAGCAGCAATTGTTACATTAAGAATAAGAAGTTTCTTTTCTGTTTTCTGTGAGTTTGTGCTTCTGTTATTTTATTTTAATTCAGTTAAGACGGGCTGTTAAAAAGCTCTAGATGTCTTTTACAAGGTTATGTCAATACATCTGAAGGCATTATCCAAACTTTCCAGATTGTTTAGGAATAAAAGGGTATGAGATGTGTTAAACTAAATCATATAACAGGATATAGGTTTCCTTCTACACTAGATCATCAGCACCGCATGATTTTACATTTCATTAGACTGGCTGTATGCTGGAAATATTAAGGTCATTTTCCTTTTCCAATTCATGTTCAACATTCACACCTTACTGAATTCTGGAATTTCTCTAGGTGAGAGCCTACAAGTTTGAAGCAGCATTTACCCCTCCAGTGAATATTGGTGGCTATGATCTGTTCCATGAGAAATGCAGGAACTTTCTAAACATTGACATTTTTTATCTTAAACTTTACATCTTTTCTGCCCTGCTTAAGTTTACAAATTTTCATTATTGAGGTGCCTTGAAGTAGAACTAATGGCTTCTCTTCAGAAGTTAACCAGAAAAAAAAGGCTGAAACTAGAACATACTAATGAGTGTAGACTATATAAGCATTTCCACATTGCACTTTTGTTAAAGAGGATTTTTCTTGTTTTAAAATTCTTTCTTTCTTTCCCAATGAGCAGAAAAATAAGATGGATGCCACACCTGGTTCCCTTTGTTCATATTGCAATTTACTGCCTTCATAGGACTAAGAGTTGTGTAGGAACATTGTTTTGCTAGGTACCAGGCAAAAAAAGAGCATTAACACTATTCACAGAAAATAAAGTATCATTTACTAAAGCACAGGTAATTATAATAAATGTTGCTAAATTTTGATAGCACACTTTGTCTGAGAAGACCCACATATACTCTACTGAAATATTTTTATACAACAAGTTATATATTTAATTAGTACTTAAAGCAGTGTTCAGAGAGTTTTCCTTTCATTTCTTCCAACTGGGTTGAAATAAATATTTTAGTTAAATGAATTTTTGAGATAAATCAAAATTTCATCTCTCCAGATAAGAAGCAATGAATGGCTGCATTCAAGAGATATTGAGGTGCTGATGCATGTCCAAAGAAGAGCAATGAAGCTGATGAAGGGCACATCTCTTATGAAAGGGGCAGAGAGAATTGTAGTGAGGGCATTCTCCTCCTGAAGAAGAGAAGGCTCAGAAGTGCCAATCTGTAGTGAAATCAAATAGACACATGACAGCATGCATGTCTGGAAAATACTTTTGAAGGATGCACTTAAAAGCTAGTCTACATTCCAGCAGCATACCAACCTAATTTTTGAGGTGATCAGATTCTTTGTCATCTTCAGAGAACTGTCAGAGCTTACCTCTGAAAAGGAGACTTATTTTGGAAATGCATTTCAGGACTTCCTGCTTCTAGAGGTGCTGAAGGTAACGGTCAGCTTTTCTGAAACATAAGATAAAATAGCAATCATTTCTGGCGAGCATAGCATTTCATCCACCTATTCTTAAGTAGGATATCAGTCTGAAAGTTTCTGTAATTTACAGTTGAAACCAACAAGACAAACAAATGATGTAAGAAAATATATGGTTTCTATTGTAGGTCTGTCCTCATACTAGTACCGTTGTATAAGATAATAAACCAGTAAGAATAACCTAGTTCTTATGATTTAACTGAAGGATGTCCCCAAGTTATAGGGGAAAGAAATTCTGATTATTCTAATTGTCTAAAGAACTTACGGTGTAGATTTTATAATACTACAGGGTTTCTAATAGTAGAGGAGGTTTTTTTTTCATAGATTTTCAATTATGCCAAAACATCAAAGATGTCTATAAAACAATGTTTTTACAGTTAAAATTTTAATGCATTTCTTATTGAACATAATTGGGAAAAAAGAAAAAAAGAAAAAAATGAACCAAAATCACTCTGTTAATCGATCCGAAGGGAATAGTAAAAAAACCATTAAATTTATATTTCTACTGTAATACACTACTTGAACACTAAATCGTTCTTCTTCAAGCTGTTGTTTTCCTTAAAACAATAACATATTTTTCTTTTGACATCTTTATGCTTTCACAAAAGTACTTTTATATACACATAAATTGGTAGTGACTACAGAAAAAAAACATATTTAATACAAAAACCGCTCTTACAAGTTCAAGTTCAAATAAAAATTAGTAAAAAACTTGTCATATTGAGTGTTTCACTCTGTCTTTTGTTTTTTTCCTCAGGTCATGACATTTGTATTTGCTTTACCAAAAAACTTGTAAATCGCCTGCCAGCTCACAAAGAATGAATACACTGCTGTATTCATAGCTCTGTTTCATTGTAAAAGGAAGATCTGGAAAATTTAAGAATAAAACTGATGTTAGGAGTGATTGTCAGAAGCCCGTGGTTGTTTTATATCTCACTCCTCTTTCCCGTGTGTGCAGATACTGTTGCGCAGTAACTTTTCTCCTTCTATAATCTGCTATTCGTAGATTGTGATGGAAAATAAACGCAAATGGTTTGAGCTGTCCAGAATGAAAACAGCAAGGCTAACCTGAAAAGGCTTCTTGCAGGATTTCAAACTGGAGTACAAGACAAGGTACAATATTCAGACCTTATTAAACCAAGGCTTTTTTACTTTTACTCACCTTCAAGAAAATGGAGTTGAAGGCCAAACAACTCAATTGCCAATGTTATCATGCTCTCCGGATCACCCTGGATGTTTTGGCTTCCCCATCAAATCTTAACTAGGAAATTCTCCCAGCAAAATATGAGTTCTACAATGCCATATAGCAATAGTAGAGAACTTATTTCCCCTATCACTTACATTATATGTCAGTAAATAGAGACACCAGCAGCCTCTGCGTCACTTGTCAAATTACTTTGGGACTGGGGACAGATCCCAGATTATCAAGACCCTGCTGTACTGCTACATGAAATCTTATCCTTCTTTTCCATCAATATGTGTTTCCAGAGAAAGTTATGCTGATGGAAATATTGCTAGATGCATGTTTTTAGATAATATATATTTTGTTTATTTTTTGAAAGAGTTTCACCTACCAAAGCCTATGATAAAGTATGTATCTGAAGGCTACAGAGTTTTGTAAACTATTTGTAGATGGCTCTGTGAAGATGTGCTCTGTCAATAAGAAATATCAGTGTGGCGAAACTGGAGCAGCTCTGATATTACTTCAGCTGTGTATTTCTCCAGCTGAGGATAGATGGGGTTGATCTCAGCTATACTGGCAATCTCCCAGCCCTGTAAAAGAAAAAAAAATGATTGTGGGAAGTGTTGGGAGTGAAATACAGTGGAAATGGCTCATGATTAGACTGGATAGCCAATCTAAGAGGAGGCAAAATTTTCCGTGAGAAACCAGTCTTTGAGCTACTCCGTCTCTCTTGTTTGTACAGTTCTTTTGAGCAGCAGAATCTGTAAACAGAATAGCAACATGCTGCAGTAAGATGCAGGGTATACAGAAATTTGCACAAGGATAAAGTTGTTCCTTGGTTGATTGCTTGTGCAGGAAAGGTGTGGCCCAGTAACCTTGCAGATCCTTACAGTGGTCTTCAACAGATCAAAGAGCACATCCACATTTTAAAGGATTTCTCTCTCTTTGGGGATTACCAAAACTTTTGTTAAACAGATTTGATCATGTCACTTAAAATAGAAGGATTTATTAGGCTTCTAGTCTCTTATTACTTATAAAAGTTATAGCCTCTTTCATAAAAGGTATACCTAGCTTTTTCCTTCGAAATGCAAACAAGGTTATTGAAGACAACAGTGAAATATTTAAACAGACAACTATTAAAATCTTTTCACTGCCATAAAGAATCCAGAGATTCTTTCCTGACACAGCTGAATAGTTATTAATCTCATCTAACTGCTGTTTCTTCTTTCATCCATTTCAAACCTGGAAATTATAATTATCAGAGATCATCAATGCAATGTAGGAAGGAAAACAGGGACAACAAAAATGATATGAAACAGAGCAGATACTAAACGTCACAGATATGAAGAGGCAGGTTCCTCAATATTCCTCCTCCTCCCCCAAACTAAAAGTCAGTGGTTGGAAACAAAACAGAAAAAACACCTGTCTGTGGAGATGAGGGAGAGGAATTGCTGCTGCTTGCTGACAAACAAATGAGCAGCCATTTTATTGCTTGATCCCATGGACATGGGAAGTGTCAGAGATAAACCCTGCCTGGAAGGGGACTGCTCTGTTTGATCACTGAAAACCCAATTGCTGATCTACCATGAACATAATAATCAAGCTATCAAAGTCAAATATAAGTCATACTAGTCTTGAAGTGATTGATAAATACATGTTATTTTCCTGATAGTGTGAGGAAGAGTTTTTACCAGTTTAAGAAAAATGTAAGACATCACACAAAAAAAGGTTGCATTTATGTTAACTTCTCTTAGAGCAATAAAGCTGATTTTTACCTGATCTCTTTGGAGGTCTTTTTTGGCATCATTAAAATTTCAGTCAATTAATTCCCTTTCATTTAGACTAAATAAATAAATAAATAAATAAAATGGGGATTTAATTACTTCTAAATCCTGAGTTCCTAAGAAATACCTTGAGTCCTGTTCTTCTGTCAGTGCTTTTCGCTTGTAATTGTTCAATAAGCAAAAGTGTCTGGTCACTTAGGAACAATATCATAAAAACAATCACAGCAGCCTGCTAAAATCTCTTATTAAATTTCATAAAATTTTAGTCTCCTACATGTTTTCTTGGAGAAGTTACACAGAACAGTGAGATACCATCGTATCTCACAGATACCTCCTCCATGGTTTTATAAATTAAGTGTTATTTCATGCTGCTTTAAAACCCCAGATTAAATAAATAAATAAAAATCGGAACAATTACTATTCTATGCTATCCAGCAACACTTGGAACTTTGCCCTTTATCTTGAGAAAGAAAAAGTCATATGAGGTGCACAAATAATTTACAAGATTTTCAAGGTTGTTCTCTGATGCAGTTCATGGCACCTGAGAATACAGGTTTGAGACTTAAAAATTCTGAGTAGCTTATTTGGAAAGGAAGCAATCTACAAAATTATAGGAATTAATCCAAAGGATATGCTGCTCATTAGAGTTTTAAGAGGTTGCAGTTTCAAAGCTTTTCATGCTCAGTTGCTTCAAATCACCCACGTTTACATCTAAAATATTCATGGTCTGTGGATCTCCAATGGGATAGTACACACTAAGAATCTGACATAAACTTCAGTGTGAGAATTTTATGTATTTAGGTAGTTGAAAAAATATGGCTCAATATTCTCCAAAGTGTGGCTCTGTGAATTAATACTGCCAGAAATGGTAACATCCATATTGGAATGAGTAAGAAATACTCCTTGTAACATTACACACCAGCAAGGAAACCAATCTAGTTAATTCATACCATGTGATATGACTAGAAATATTTTTCAATGATTTGGAGATTCATATTTTTGATCTGTAGTTTGTAGAAGTAAAAATAATACCTACCTGTTAAGAAAAGACTGGCCTTTCACAGCTAGTCTACACACACTTAATATAAAAAGAGTGGGTCATTCAGCTGTTATTTACAAACTCACTCCATAGAGGTTACAGTGATTTATATGGGTAGAAAATCTTATCTGCAATACTATTCTGGGAAAAAAAAGTTTTAGAGTGGTATTAATATGATAATATGATGCAGAAATTTCATCAAAAGTAGTGTTAACTAATTCTAGCACTAGTCACTCATCATTAGTTCATGCACTGCAATAATCTGTTCCAGAATCAACAAATCCTATTTTCTGTTATTTTCTCTGTTTTTAAAGGAGACCCATTTCTAACACTCTTTTAATAAAATGAAAATGAATCCCTGTTATTTCATAGATTAGAAAATTTAAATCAATTTTCATTTTATTCAAAAAACTTGGAAAAAAATTTATGTTCCTATTATGTTGCTGCCAGAGTCTGGCACAAGTTTATTATATCTCATATTCCTGCCTTTTATCTGTAGTTGTTTCCTCAACTGGATGAGAGTGCATTCATGTCCTTTTTAGGGTTTTAGCATTTCAGTCACCTTTTTTACTTAATAGTAGAATTTAGGTCATCATTCCAAATTATTTACTGTATAATTTTTAAGTTTCATCTTGCCTGGCCATAAATGACATCATAAGCGATAGAGTATCTTATAGCCGTGTCTTATAGTTTTATGTTACTTAAAATACCACTGTAAAGTTGTGCCTTGAAAATATTTGCACATTTGTTTAAAAACTTCTAAATTACTCATATTATTAGCTCAAAATTCTTGATGGGCTGAGATCACAATGTCCTATAAAATAATGCATATTGGTGTAGAAAATATCAGATAGAGAAGCAGGTATCTTTGGTAGACACTAAATCTTCCCTTTTTAAAAATCTGGTTAAAGATAGAGAAAGTTATGCTAGCTTCAGAAGAACTGAGAGTTTAAGGAAGCTGCAGGAATCAAGGAGCAACCAAGAAGAGGATGTTCAAGAGGAAATAAAGGGAATAATGACATTTTGCAGAATTTCTAGCTATGGATACAATTTCAGAATTCCCAAACACTTCAATATTTAAGACCAAACCCTTCCAGGAGTAAATCAGTGCAGTTTCACTGAATTAATTTGAGCTACACTGAAATAGTTTTTAAAGTCAATTTAAAGCAAATACCCCTGTAGCCCTCCAATATTATCAGCCCTCTATTCCCTTGTCATGTCTATCTATTAACGCTGTATAGATACTGCTTTAGCTAATCTTCATGCATATTTAAATAAACTGTGAAAATCTAAGTTGCATTGGAAAGCAACCAAGTCCAGAGTTATCTTTTGGGCTTTTATCTTGCCACGATGTGATTCTTGCTTGAAGAATTCAAATTACTTTCCTGTATTTCAAGTATACACAAACAGATTAAAAATAAACAAATATGTACATGTACACCTCAGGGGACAAAAAGACCAATCTAAAGAAAAGAATGAAGTTTCAAGGCATGCAACTGCCTCAACACTTTTAGAAAGTCTTTGATTCTCACAGAATTGAGATGTGTCAGCTGCACAGAGCTGCCATCACTGAGGATGGCAAAGCACCTGGAGATCATCTAGTCAAGCCCTGGGTCAAAGAAAGGCCACCTACACTAAGTTCTCTTGAACAATGTTTGGGTTTTAAATATGCCTGAGGATGGAGGCTCCACAATCTCTCTGGGCAAACTGCACCAGTGTTCAAACATCCCCACAGGAAAAACATTTTCATATTTAAGTGCAATTACTTATATTTCAATAATTATCTAATGCCTCTAATCCCTAAATCCCGAGGAAAGCCTGGCACTACTTTATATATGCCCATTCTTCAAGTACTTACACAAATGGATAAGTTCTCCCTCTGAGCCGTCTTTTCACCAAGCTGAACAGTTCCAGACCTCTCAGCCTGTCATCATAACAGATATGTTCTTGTCCCTTTACCATGTTTGTGACTGCTGGATTGATTTCAATATGTTCATGTTTCTTGTACTGGGAAGCCTGGAACTGGACACAGCACTCCAGGAGTAGCCTCACCAGTGCTGGACAGAGGGGAAGGATGACCTCCACCTTCTGGCAATGGTGCTCCTAATGCAGCCCATGAGGTTGTTGGCTGTCTTTGATGCAAGGGCACCTTACTTGCTCTTGTTCGTCTTCCTGGCCTCAAAAGAAACCTCAGGTCCTTACTGTCCAATTGGCCTTCAGCACTTTTTTGTGCATTGGTCTTTCTTTCGCTGCTGATGTAGCTACAGCAGCCTATCTTGTAGCCTTTTATATTCTTCACCCAACCTAAATTGGATGAAGTTTGTCTTTCTCATCTCCCTCTCTGCATCTTCAAGCAACATCTATATTTCTCCTGGGTCATCCCACCCTGCTTCTCATTCTCATATGACTCATTTTTTGTTGGAATTTTGTCAGCAGATTCTTGATCATCCACATAGGCCTCCTGTTACCTTTTTTGATTTCCTGAATTTCCCCATTCAAACTCAAGAATAGAGTAGATCAATACTGAACTTGGAGGACACGATCATTGTAAATCAAACAATATCTCCTGAACCACTCCACTCCATTCATGTTTCCCACTGGATTCTTCTAAGTGGTTCCCTGCCTAAGTCTTGTCCTCTGCAGTCTGGGATTGTGATCTTGCTTTTCACCCTGCTCCTTCCTCTCAGAAACTTGTACTCTACCAACTCATGGTCACTGGAGCTGAACAATTCCCTTGCTTCTGATGTAATTAGTCCACATGCTTAGTCCTTCTCTTCTTTTGATTTGGCATGTTTCTTGGGTAGGTGGGCTTTGTGTCACAATCTCCCCCTGTTGGAATTATCTTTCACCCAGTTAGAGCTGATTTCAACACAATTAATGAGTTGGCTTTCCTTGCGGCCTGTAAATTCTGTATTCTTTGTGTCCATTATCAGTTATATGCTGGTCTAAATTTATAAAAGTTCTCTAAAATGGAAGTTTAATTGAAGAAATAAGGATACATTTGATCTTTACAGTAGGGCAAATAAGGTCATCCTCCTTAATAAAACAGCTCATCACCTGTTGTCACCTCTTATGTTCATGTGTAGAGCCCTACAATCTACTTTTCTGACTGCAAGCAGAAAAAAACAAACGTCCTTATCCACTTCTAATCACAGCTGCTCAAATTGATTCACAAATTAAATAATTCAGTTGGAAAATACTGGTCTTTCTCAGGTAATTTGAGAATATATGGTATTGATGAAATGATTTTGGATTATATTTTTGATGATTCTCTTGCTGGAATATTCTCAGGAAGAGCTAATTTCTTCAAACATAGGTTAGTCACTGAATGACTAATTTGATTAATGTTTAATAGTTACTCTTTTATTGAAAATTTAGTTTTTCCATATATTGTATTTCTCAAATACAAAATTTTAATATCTAGTGATAATTTAGAGATAAATTTTTCACAGCAGGTTCACATGTAGGATATGCCCAAAAGTAGTTGAAAAAGCTTCCTAATGTAAAATATGCATGGATTTAAAGCTGTTGATTAGATGAAGACACCAATTAAATACTCAGCAGTTACATTAAGGCTGCAGATACTTGTCGGTGCTATGTAGACTGGTAAGTCCTAGAGATAAAGGGAAAAATGCAAAAAAAATAGGAAAAAGAAGACTATATTTTTTTATTGCTATTTTCTTTTTTATAAGTCAAAAATTACTATTTCTTAATATAAAGATGAGAGGGTCATTGGAGAAGGCAAGAGCGTATGATACATTTTCAAACCAATATTCTGTCTTGAGACAAAATAGGTAAGCAATAACTCTTTCTATGTTGCAATGCAGACAGCAACCTATTACATTGGGGAAGAGCTGTGGTACCTTTGTTCTAAGAGCAGGAACCATTAAATAGTTGCTCTAGTGAAAAATAAAGAGACGATTATGCTTATTTCTGATTTGAATTAGGTAGCAATTGAAAAATCAATTCTGTTTTCTACTCTCTTAATCACGAAGCAGTACATCAGAACCAAACAGTGTAGACAACTTATGAAAACTTTAGCTCTCAAATCCAGGTTTGCACTGGGGGTTTGTGCTGTGACTTGTTTAGAGATTAAATAATACGGGAAAATTTCCCTATATTTTATATCCCTCAGTCACAGTAATGTTAAAAAATGTGCCAAAATTTTCACTTTAATTTAACTATATGACAAGGAAAAGCAAATTTTTTTCCTCATTCTGATACACCTGTGTTATCTTTCATCAGTCTTTGATAAACATAATGTCTACTGAAGAATATAAACAACTCATGGACGGTTCATATACTTGTGATTGTCACTTTTTTTTTTTTTCTTTTTATAAAAGTATCTCCTTATTTTGCAACAGCATACTACAAGTTGGGGGTTTTTTTATCTTTCTCTTTTGTGCTAACACTTTTGTATTACCTCAGATACAAAAATGCACATATCCCTGTCCAAATGACTATTGTTTTACTACTAAATTGGGACCTTATTTCCAGTTACTGGGTGTGCTACCAGTGTTGTTGCTATTGATTTAAGAAAAGTAACATTTACTAAAACTTCCTTTCTTTTAAAGCAGAAACTGTTTAATCTGATAAGACTGGAGTACAAAGTGATTTTATGTGAAAAATTAATTCTTTCAATATGACTGACCTTCCTCAATTCAGTCAATATACCTTTAGTAGTAAGTTAGGAACTAAAGATACAATAGTAAAAAATTATCTGTTCTCTTAGAGAACAGACAGATTGGTGCCAAAATGATCCAATTGTAAAGGATTGATGCAATTTTGAACAAAAGCAAGCTGGTAAGTTACTCAGAGAGATGCGGAAGATTGCCCATGATCTGCCTGAAAATTGTTCATAATTTTCTCATTCAAACATGCTTTACTCATCTATAATAATCTACAAATTCAAAAAATCAAGATTTCACAGATAAAAGGTCTGAGAACCTTAACTACAATGCATCATGACCAAAGTAATAATTCACTGAGGGGCATACTTTGAAGACATACTTTTCATTGTTACAGCAAACACAACCCAGATACTATTTCAGGTCCAGAAGAAACCCACTAAAAACCTGCTTTCTGAAACAATTATCAGAAACAAAGTCTTCTGCTTTCTGAAGCAAGGTCTGAAAACAAAGAGACAGAAATTTAAGAAGAGTTAGTCTTCTAGTTCACA
This sequence comes from Corvus hawaiiensis, assembly GCF_020740725.1. Taxonomy (NCBI): domain Eukaryota; kingdom Metazoa; phylum Chordata; class Aves; order Passeriformes; family Corvidae; genus Corvus; species Corvus hawaiiensis. Next base: position 28,080,098 of record NC_063255.1, read on the forward strand.
GGAAAGAAATAGAAGCAGAGAAAGATTACTTACTCCTCACTACTTTAAAAAACAAAGGAAGCCACTGATAAGGGTGGAGGTAGCAAGTCTGTGTCCTGAAACAACTCCACAAGCTTAATTCTGCAAATGCAGCTGATCTAGAGAGTTATATCTAGTCTGCCCAGTAGTCTTGGAGTTACTAGGGAAAGATAGGAGTTCTGTGTGCATACCCTCAAATCACAGGCTAGTAAAGAGATGGTCAAACATTAAGAAAAAAAGGAATGGAGACAAACTCACAGAACCTTAAACTACACATTTCCTTTTTTTTTTCCCCTGGAAGGCAAAAGAAATGGCATGGATCTGGTTTTGCCACCTTTCTTTTTTTCACTGTATCTTGCAGGGAATAAAAAAAAGAATGAAAATACAGAATATAGCACTATATTCTATCAATTTCTTTTTTATTAAAAATATGATAGAAATATCCTTTCTAACAGAGCGACACTTACTGTAAGAAACAAGTTGACACTTGTTCATGTGTACTGCACTAATGGCTTCCAGAGGGTAAATGACATCTGAATTCAATAGTTCAAAATCTTCTTTTAAAAGAACTTTTTAGCTGGGAAATTTCCAAAGGTAACTTAATTAGTTGTATTCTGAATAAATTTTCCAGAAGACAAATTAAACTAGACCATAATTCAAAATTTTATTGCAAATAGTATTTTTATCTAAATTTTATTTATAAGATCTCAAATTACCATGCTTCTGTGATTTTTTGATACAGAGACTATCTGAGACACATCAAGGTAAAAGATTTACCACTCTAGTCTGGTGTAAGTAGCTTTCAAATTCAGTGCTGTCAGTATATTTTGCAGAAAAACTGTGGGTTGTTTGGGGGGTTTTGCTGCAGTTATTTTCTTTCCACAAACCATGTATTTCTTACAGAAATTATTGCAGTCTCAAACAATTTGAAGCTTTACTTCAAATTCTGTAGCTATAGCTATTCCTCTGCAACACAGTTAAATGATAACAATAAAATATTGGTATTTCTACTTGTTTATGTACTTCCTAACCTTGCTACCATTCCCACAGAAGAGCAGGGGAGACAAACCCTATATGCTCCTGTTCCATGAATGTTAAGAACATTCATGCAACAGGAAGAAGATGGAGGCTGTTGTAGGTAGTTCTAGTAAGGTACAATAATGCTTATAGAATGCATGTGATATTAGGATGCTCTATCACTGCCATCAAAACATTTCCTAGCACTTCATAAACTCCAGGAATCCCCTGACTGCAGATGTGATTCAAACTGAGGTATAGCCACAAGAACAGGATTATTCTCCTCTTCTGAAGCACTGATAAGAAATAAGACAACTTCAGGGGAAACCCAAACTTTGCTATTTCTACAGTCCCTTTTTTTCACCTTTCAAGTTTTTCTCAATCTGTACAATTATTTCTTTGAAACAGGTCTGATATATGTTTTCTTTCCCTATAGATCCTAATTTTGCTAATTTATACCCTTAATTACTATCTGTAATAGAGCTGTTCTTGTAACTTCTGTCTCAACCAGAAATTCATGTTAATTTCTCCTACTGTTACATTGTTTCTTGTTTCTGTCATTTACCATGTTGCTGTGTTGTTGGTCCAACCACTAATCAACATTGTTTTAAGTTGTATATCTTGTACCCCTCTTAGCTATCTGTTACACCTTGTAATTTTTCATGCTATTATCTTGCTAGCACAGCCACAATTCAGAGTCAGCATTCCACACACATGGCAAAACATAGTTAAAAAACCTAAATGGAAAAAAATCCCTTACAATCCCTTGTCAATTAATAATTTTATGAATTTTAGCACCAATCTAAAATTTTATGAATTTTAGCACCAATTTTCTATAAGCAAATTATTCTCTCCTTTACCAGTATTCATTCTCCTGTGAATGAGGAGAATGAATGCCCCTCCTCTCATTCTCATCAAAAATATATTTCAATAGAAATCAATGACCCACTTTGTAGATTATAAAATAGTAATTTCACTTTCACTATATCATCCTAAGGATCTTCTTCTCAGTGCCCATTATTGCTTTCAGTAAAGTGAAGTTCCAATAAGTCAGACCAGAATTTCTGTATCATATAATTAATAAAAGAACACATCTCATTCAATTTCTTTCAAAGATGCCACCAAGTAACATCAAGATATCACAATGTCTTTTAATTCACTCCTAACACATTGGCACTAAATAAACAGCAATAGAAGAACAGTAGAAACACAGTGTTGTGATTAAAAGGTCTTTGTCTTCAATAAGGCTCTTTCCAGGAAATCTAATAATTTATAGACAGTTACAAGAATTAACAAGATTATGAGATTGTCATTTCTGACACCATTTATGTTTACTGCTCAATGACTGCTATATTGTCCTTTTAAATTAATGGTTCACCACCATTCATCACCAGTATCTACATCTAAACAACAGATAGTATTTATTTTCTTGAATCAGATTCTTCATGAATTTGTTGAAAGGGGAATTTCTTGAAAGATAATCCCCACTTTTGTCGGCCTGCTTCTACTGCTCCCTAGGATGCAGTTTGTTGGCTCGGCTGCTGGCGCACAATGCTGACCCACAGTGATCCTGCTGCCAACCAGCACCCCCAGATCCTGTTCTGCAGGGCTGATCTCCAGCCACTCCTCTCCCAGATCATATTAATGTCCAGAATTACCCCTTCCTAGGTGCAGAATCTGGCACTTTATCTTGTTAAATTTCACACCACTGATGATTCCCCAATGCTCCAATCTACACAGATCCCTCTGCAAGACCTCTCATACCTCAAGAGTCAACAGCACCTCCCAGTTTTATGTCATCAGCAAAAACTTTATGGTGTGTTCAATTCCTGCATGCAAATAATTTACAAAAGTATTGAACAGAACAGGTCCTTTGAGTTGAGCTTTGAGGAACATTGCTGGTTTCTGTTAACAGACTAGACAAAACTCTTGTCCTGGTTCCTTCCAGGACAGAGTTAATTTTTGCAGTAGCCCTGAGGAGCTGGAGCCTAGTGCCATGTGGGCATGTCTAGATTGTTATTCTATACTATCTCATGTCAATTGCTAGGGGCAAGGGTAAGGGACTCTGGCTTCAGAGAAAAAGGACATGATCTCCCAGCCAAACAATGCATGGCAGGGTAGGGAACCTGTTCCAGTGCCCAACCACCCTCTGAGTGAAGAATCTTTTCCTAATATCCAACCTAAACCTCCCCTGAAAACAACTTCAGACCATTCCCTTGGGTCCTGTCACTGTCACCACAGAGAAGAGATCAGTGCCTGCCCCTCCTCTTCCCCTCACCAGGAAGTTGCAACTGCCATGAGGTCTCCCCTCAGTCTCCTCTTCTCCAGGCTGAACAGACAAAAGGACCCCAGCCACTCCCCATATGGCTTCACCTTAACACTCTTCATCATCTTCATTGTCCTCCTTTGGATGTTCTCTAACAGCTCAATGTCTTTTTTATACTGTGGCACCCAGACCTGCCCCCAGCACTCGAGGTGAGGCCATCCCAGTGCAGAGCAGAATGGGACAGTCCCCTCCCTTGCTCAGCTGGCAGTGCTGTGCCTGATGCCCTCCTGCAGTGCAGAGCCCCAGTGCCGAGCAGAGTCTTCCCAGAGGTTGGTGCACAATAGAGAATATGATACACCCACTCAATCCTGTGCTCTCTGGCCCAGGTGTCTATGATGATATGTTTGAAATGAGTCCCACTGTCTGACTCAGTCTTTTCAGGGGTGCCATGTCACCACAGTACAATGGACTGTTAAAAACCATGTTGAGAGCAATGGGTAGTGGGACCTTCAAACATTGGGATGTACATTTAGCATAGGCCACCTGTATGGTTAACACCAGAAGCTCTACCCATCAAACTGCTCCTGTCCAGTAAAACCTTCATGTACTGTAGAAGGGGATAAAGTCCCTTTGGTGCATATGAGATAGATGTTAGGAAAGACAGTTTGAATTGAGTCACAAATTCTTCTGTATTCACAATAACAACTCTAGAAGTGAATCTTTTCTAATTGGCTCACTGAGTACTATTGACCAGAAATCATCTTCAGAATGTTCAGGATTTTCACAGACTGTTCCACAGATTTTCTTGTCACAACTGTATCATATTCCAAGTTGATGTCTGGGAAGTTGAAATCTCAATACAAGGGCTACTGATTTAGAGATTTCTTCTAATTGCCTGTAGAATAGCTTACCTGTGCTATTAGCTGGGCTGGGCAGTTGGTAGGAGACACCCACTATAATATCTCCTCTTCCATCCCCCTAACCCAGAGTCTCTCAACCCCATCATCACTAATGGTGAGGCTGTACAGTCAAACCTCTCCTTTTCATTCAATGCAATTCCTTCACCTTCATCTTGCCTTCCCTGTCTATCACTCCTGAAAACCTATAGGCCTCCATGACAGCACTCCATTCATGGGACTTATTCCACAAAGTCTTCCTAACAGCAAAGACATCATAGCTCTGAGAACTGTCCAATGCTTCCAGTTCATCCTGTTTCATTCTCATACTACATAAAGCGGTGAACAGATGTGTGTTAGGAACAAAATTCAGATGTGTTCCTAAATCCTCAATGTTCCCTTGAGCAGTGTAAATGCTCCCATTTACATTGCCACCTAAATTTTCATGTGTATTTATTCATATCTTTTGTGTTAGAAAAAACCGTAAGTTTAGAAAACTAAAAATTGTATTTCCACAGTTTGCACAAGACCTCCCCAAATATGTTTCTTAAATTGACACAATCTGAGAAAGCACTACTTTTTTTTTTTCTGAATGCCTTCTTACTAAATAGTACAGGTGTACTGTGATTACTTTTTTCCTGACTCTATAACCTTTTTTAATAAAGTGAGCCTTTTCTCTCTTGGTTACAGTTCATATCGAGGAGGAGAATGTCTGGATAGGACCCAGAGGTATCTGGTAGAAATCTATGTTATCATATTTAGAATAAAATATTATGCTAGTAACATTTGACCAAAATGAAATTTGACCAAAATGCATGACCACGGATTTAACTGTGGGTTGTTTATCTTTCCATTCTTTAAAGAACACCTTTTTTTTTTCACAAAACACCTCCTGAAAACATTTTGTCTTCGAAACAGCTGCTTTTTTTTTTTTAAGCTACATCCAAATTTCACTAATACTGTGGAACACCCACATGCATTCAGAGAACAAACCTCATTTAGAGGTATCAATATTTTCCCCCAGAGGCATGTGGAATATTAAGAGCAGATGTGATTACATCTAGCAGAATCTTTTCTGCAAAGAACTGTCCAGTTGTGAAAATCACTTACAGAAAAGGGGACATTTAGAGAAAAATGAAATAATACTCTAACACATAGAACACCCTAGTGCTGCTTAAAATTTTGTAAATCACAAAAGCAAATAAATAAAATAATCAGCTCCAGAACTGTAAAATTGCTCTGAAATCTGAATGTTCAAACCCACAAAAATTGTTTTAAATGAAACCTTTGTTTTCACTCTGTTACAAAAAATGCTGGATGACCCTGGTTGCCTTCCTCTCACATTTCAGACTGTTAGATGTTATCCTGCTGTCTGCTCATAGGCATGAAATTTATTGTGACTGAAAGGAAAAAAAAAACCTCACCTTACTTAATATTCTATGTCTAATTTGTGATATCCAAAAGCTAATCAAGGTTTTATATTCTGATGAGACTCTGTGGAGTGCAAAAGAGGAATGGTACCTCAAGAATGGGACAGTTATTAGGGTTAAATATCCCACCACATTTACAAAATGTGAGGGATGGATGCTCTTTCTTATTCAGCTGATGAGACCTTGGAACATAATGCGTTTGGCAAATCATCCTGTTAATATATAGTATACACTGAGATCATACCCTAAATCTGACTTTCTAAAATATCCTATACTAAGTATGATTTAATTGCACTCTGTTTTTCTAAATGAACAGAAGTAAGGAAACTTTGTGTCTGTCAACAAATTTTAATTGTGTTTGCTGACACTAACAGAAACTGGCCAGGAACTTGCCTGGCAAAAGTAAAAATAAACACCTGAATATATACATATGAACATAACTGACTATTTTTTAACATAACAGTGCTGTCATATATATTTTTTCTAGTAGTGGTGATTAGGAAAAGGCACTACTATTTTAATTCTGCCTACTACAAATGAAGATACGTATGAGAAGTTTAAAAGTTTTTGGAAAACACTGAAAGTTCCAGGTACACTCTGCCAATAAAGCAATTGCAGGGCATTTTGTTTTTCACTGTATAAGAGGCACAGATTGAGGTCTTCCCTCTTTCCTTTGGTCATTACCACCTTCCAAACATTAATGAACAGATTCCTAAAGGGCGTGAAGAGGGAAGATATATAGAATACATGAAAGGACACACTGATTGCTTCATTGGGCTTCATGGACAAAGGCCATTCAGTGGTATACAGTACAGAATTGCATCTGTAGGGAAGATAAATGAAATTACTGATGAAGTAATGAGTTGTGGCTAACAAATAATTTTCAAAGGAAAAATTTATTGAGCAAATGTGGGAGACAGAAAAAGAAATTGCATCTTTTGTCAGTAAGAAAACAAGCCCAAATTCTCTGACAGAAGACACCTGGCCAAAAGGGCGAACTCCACCACTGTAGCTGCTTTCATGGAAAATTGCCAACAGGACAGTCACTAAAAAGAAATCAGAGAAGAAGAATGAACACAGATTTAAATCAAACAGTATCAAATAGCTTAATGAATCTTTCTATGAGAATAAGTTGACAAGTTCCTCTTTCCCTGTGGTCCCCTGGAAGGTCCTTAATAGTGGCCATATGAACCCATAAAATGCATCATCTGAGAATTCCATTTCTCATTTTCCAAGCCATATTTTTTTCTTGCCTCCTCTCCCCGGCCTTTCTCGCCATGCCCAAAAAAATGAATTCTGCTAAGGATAACTTGAAAAATAAATCTTGCATGATGTTATGTTTCCCCTGCTTTTATCTGGTTTTGAAGGTAAGGTCAGGACCTCTGGAGTGGGAGAAGTACCCTGGTGATTGAATAAATGCTTATACTAGAGTGTACCTTTCTCTAGCTGCATGAATAATATGTTGCAATAAACCACAGAAACAGTGTCACATTTCTTATTATTTATTCATTACATTATTATAGTAAAAATGTTCCACAGGTTGTCCAGCCTTCCATGTCATCCACCTCCCATTGGGTCTGTTTAATCTACTTCAGGAGCTGGTTTTAAAGTCAAAACAAACCACTTATTATATTTCTTATTGTATTATAGGCAAACCACTAGTCTTCTTATGTAAAGCTTCTGATAGAGGAAGCAAAAATATCCTTATCTTAGCTTTTTTATTGCAAAGGACAGAACAAATAAAGACTTTAAGAAGGAACATATAAAGTAGGTCTGGTAGAAAAAAAAAAAGGCCAAGACTTTGCAAGGTTTAATTATTGTAACTTCCAGTAATAGTCTTCTGTCCCAGGAGAAGAAATCTTTCTCAGTGAAAGCTCTTTCTCTTGAGTGTTAAATTTTTAAGTAGACTGAATATTGTCGCAGCGGGGATTACTGCAACAAGTATATTTCAAACCAGGAGTCCCGTGGAAAGCGAAGTATATATGGACAGATTCGTGGTAGATGTTTCAGAGATGTTTATTTCTCCAGCCGCATGGCCAGGGCTCAGCTCAGGAACTCCGCAGTCACGGGACCCGAGGGTCCTTGGCGTTATCAGGGAACCCAAACCAACCAATGGGGAACGAGGCTGAGCAGGGGCAGGGAAACCCCGTGTCTCCCCCCCAGGGCCCCTCTCCCAGGGCTCCATGGCAGGGGAGGGACCCCAACATCTCACCCGTTTTATTTTAATAAAAGGAGAATGAAAACAACTGGATAAACATAACAAGAACAGTTTCAAGACAAAACAAGCCACACTCCTGAGTTTTTAAATGTCCAAACAGATTCTGTGGAACATCTTAGGGCTGACACAAGGGAGACAGAACTCTCCGGGCATGTTTTGTGGGGAAACTGAGGCAGGAGAGGGTTTAATTTCTTCCCTCCCTCTTTTCATCCCCCCCTCGGCATCAGAGAGGAATTGTAGGGAAATGGAATTGTATAGGGAAGCCATGGGGTGAAAAACGGATTAGGAATAAACTGGGGATAGGGTAAACTTAGGAAAGGGTTCATATTGGGTATAGGGTAAAAGGGGAAAGTAGGCTGTGGGTAGGGAAGCTGCTGGGATGGATATTGTTTATAATTTTGTGCATAACGGCTGCCTTTGACTGGAATACCTCCAGGCCCAGTAACATTCGCTGCTTGTAAACCCTTCTTTCCTTGCACTATATCAAATTGCACAACTTCCCCATCTCCTACACTTTGCAGGTAATTTTTAGGGTTATTCCTTTTAATGGCAGTTCTATGGATGAATAGATCTCCCCCTGTATCATCTCGTGTTATAAATCCATAGTTGTTTTTTACATTGTACCATTTCACAGTTCCTGTGACTTTTGTGGCTACAACTCCTCCTATCACGCTGGTCCCGCGTGGCCGCTGCCTCGCCGACTCTGACGTCTCGGCTGGGCCCCTGCGTTGCGGCTGCTCCGCGCTCTCCGAGCGGTGCTGCTCCGGCGCGTGTCTGGGCTCTGTGCGGCCCCGCGTTGCCATCGCCGCTGGCCCCGTGCCCTGTGAGCGGTTCCGCTCCGCAAACTCCACGCTGCTTTGAGAGCGGCCCCGTTCCAGCTCGGCGCTGTGCTGCGCGGCTTCTCATGTCGCTGTGGAAACCGCTGCTTCTCCCTCCGCAGGGCTCTCCGAGCCGTGTGCTCAGAGCGGCCTGCCACGCCGATGCCCGGTTCCTGGCTGCTCGTGGCCCACAGCACCCATGGCGCCTGCAGCATCGCTCCCTCACTCGCGGTCGCGTGGCCGGGGACCCCGAGACAGGAATGGGGTCCACGATAAGGCGCATGCTCCCGAGGGGGCCGGGCGCATCCAGCACAGGCACCTCCGCAGTCACGGGACCCGAGGGTCCTTGGCATTATCAGGGAACCCAAACCAACCGATGGGGAACGAGGCTGAGCAGGGGCAGGGAAACCCCGTGTCTCCCCCCCAGGGCCCCTCTCCCAGGGCTCCATGACAGGGGGAGAGACCCCAACAGAATATGTCCCCACATATGTCAGTGATGAGTGGTGTTCCTCAGAGGTCCATACTGGGACAAGTGCTTTTTAATGACTTCATCAATGACGTGAACAGTGGGATTGAGTGCACCTATGAGGAAAGTCTGAGAAAGTGGGGTTTGTTCAGCCTGGAGAAGAGATGTCTCCAGGGAAACCTTACTGTGGCTTTTGATACTTGAAGAATTTCATTTTATGCATTTGTCATAGGTTAGCAAGCATAGTCCCGGAAGGGACGTCCTTGCTAAGGGGTGCTTACAGTTTCCTCTGGGAACTGATAGAACCTATCAGCTGGCCAGTTTGAATATGGACAATTCTCTAAGCCACTTAAAGTTGTGACCACCTCTGTGATCCACATTTAAGAATAGGCAAACTCCCCCTCCAAGCTCTCTCTCGTTTCCGGCGCTGGGACAGGTGGCTGCAGGGCCCGAGCAGGGCCCAGTGGGCCCAGCCAGGCCCTGCTTGGGCCAGGCCGGGCCGGGCCACGGCCAATCCTGAAGCCATGGACCTGTTCCAGCCATGGAACCCCCCCCACTGCCTTGCCGTGGGCAGCCGGAGCGGCTCGGCTCTCCCCCCTCTCCACTGCGATAAGAAAAATTCAACATTCCAGCTGCAAAGCTGCAAGGCCGAGGTGAGATTAACCCTTTTATTGCTGTGAAGAGCTGAAACCCTGAGGGAAGAGAGAGAGGAGATGCTTAAAGCTGAAATTCTGTTGTGAAGCTATGATATATCAGAGTATCCCGCTGTAATTTCATGAAGATATGGGGGGTGGAGTGTTCAACTCGTGAGCAAAAGCACCTGCGTTGAGATAGGCAGATGCTGACGCAGCTGTAATTTCATGAGAAGTTTGGACAGGGAGAGATGAACCAGATGAGGACTTTTGCTCCAAACGGGAAAGGAGAAAACCTCAGTCCCTAGAGATGAACCAGATGAGGACTTTTGCTCCAAATGGGAAAGGAGAAAACCTCAGTTCCTAGAGATGCTCCCAGAGATAGTCCTAACGATGAAGATGATGAAGACCCTTTGCTCCCAGGGAAGGAGAAGGGCCTCTGTTTTTGTTTCTGAACGGCTCAACCTTAAAATTGTACCCCAAAAAACTTCAAGAGTGGACCCTCGAAAGCAGTTGCGGGAAAAGCTGCAAGTCGGGGGAAAGGACTCACACGCAGGCAGAGAGACTCCTCTTCCTAAATGGACTGAACAATATTTGGAAGTGGGCGGCTGTCTCGTTGTGATAATGTTTTCATAGCATGAGCAAGAAGAGACTTCTCTTTCTAAATGGACTGAACAAGGTTATTATGGAAGTGGTAAACAGACTGAACATCTTAAGGGTTGTCTTTTCACATTGTCAGTGGGAGAAGGGAGGAAGGTGGGGGGAGGAGGAGAGTTCTGAAGGTGGTATAATTTTTTTTTCCTTCTTCTTTTAGGTCTGTTAATAAACTTCTTTATATTCTTTCAAGTTTGGTGCCTGCTTTGCATTTCTCCTAATTCTTATCTCACAGCAGATAAACAGTAATGAGTATTTTGGACCAAACCACTACACTAAATTGGTGTTTCCGCCCGGTTAAAACCGAACCTGCAACAGCATTACAAATTAAAGTTCCCTGTAGTATGGTCTGCTCCAGTTGGAAAAGCTTCTAACAACCAATTCAGCTATTTTTGTTATAATTCTGCTGCAGGTCTCCTAGTCCAAAAGCACAGTTTAAAACAGGATATCGCACAGGTACCTGGTAACTGTCTATAGTGTCCTGCGTTCAACAGAGAGGGCAGATACATTACTAGGAACAAAATGACTACACAGCTAACAGTGTTGCTATAGAACAGATTATGATAATGTCTTTGCATGCTGGAGAGTTGCTACCAAATTTCTGGTTTCTAAGTTGGCTGAGAGTGAACCTGAAAGTTATTGTACTTACACAGATCCCAAGCATTTAATCTGATTATCTGTTTTTGAAGCTTAAATATTTACCTTTCAAAGACTGTTGTCTTTACAGATAAGTATTGGTTATGGTGTTTGGGGTTTTTCTGGTTTTGGTTTTGCTTTTTTTTTTTAATTGGTTTAAGATTTGAGAACAGGACTTGCTCTTATTTAGTCTGAATTCAGCCAAAGAATTTATACATTTTGCTATACCTTAGACTACAAGAAATCCTGGATGCAAAAGCGTTTTTCTTCATTCAAAATGCTGATGCTTAAATACATATACATAAATGCTAAGGTCTCTAAAAATGCTTTGGGGTTTCTGTCTACTTATGTTCATCCATGACCACGTGGTTCTGACAGAGGATGTTAAAAAAATGTTAGCTTCTTGTCACCATTCCTAAGTTCTTGTCTGATTAGTTGAAGCACTGGACATTATAAAGAAAATCTTGAGGATATCACTCACTGTAGTTTCCATGTGAAGAGCTTGATGAGATTACAATTTTTTTGGTCTCTAATACTGTATACACATTAAGCAGTACCATACTGAAACAACAGATACTGGCCTGAATTTGAATTGAAGCCCTAAATTCTAAAATAGCCATGTAACTTGCAAGATCTATGAGGATTTATCAGTGTACTTGCACTACAATGGTCACTTCAGCATGCAAGAGGGCATCACATAGGCCCGATCTGAAGGTGATATCGGTCTCATCTCTAAAGATTTGACTGTGTTCTGGAAACTCCAGGACTTCCAGGTCTTTCATATTTCAGATCTTTCTGATTTCATGCTGATTGTGTATGCCACCAGAATAGGCATGCCTGGCAGCTTAAAAGATTGTGGTGATAGCAGTTATTTAACATTAAAAGATGCTGCTTCATGCAGCTGTACTGGAAGGCGAAATCCATTCTTGAGCTTCAGGATGGACCCATAAGCCAAAAAGACAACAGTGGTGGCAGTCCCATCACACCTTTTGTGGGACAAAGTCTTCCAGTTCTAATGTGATTTTACATGTTTCCCTAGGCAGCACTTCTGTCTCACTTTATCCCTGAGGTGAGGTTATAGACAGCCAAATCAGCCAGAACTTGCTGCAAGTGTTTGAAGATCCAAGCTTGACACCAGAATCTGATCTTCCTTGAGTAAGGATGCTTTCTGACTTGATCGGCCATACCTGAGCTGTGCACTGGCTTACAATGATTTAAACACCAAACAGGATCACAAAATTTAATTCATGGCAGAGAAGTTCTTAATCTGAGCCTGGCTGTTGATCTAAACAAATCCTTCCTATAAAATTACAGAAAACACCTAATACTTTTGAATTCTGAAATATATGCATAATCTTGGTGTCTGTCCTTCAGCATATTGGCATAGCTCTCATATTACCTTATTGAGATTAAATTGCTTCAGATTAAATTTTTACTTTACTAAAGTTTAAAAAGTAAATAAACAGTCAGTTGGTGAAGTACTGATGACCTGACTCATATATAGACATGCGATATGTTTCTTTGTAAACATTTCATCTTTTCTTGTATACACACACAAATGTATAAATCTTTGTAGGGGGGCGTGTATATACAGAATAGACAATCTTATACATCTAACATATATTGAGCTTGAAATTGCAAGAAATTTTTACTGACTGTATAAGTAAAAGACTAATTTTCAAATTACACTGCCTGAATTTGACATTAGCAGCTAAATTTGCAAATGTAGAAGGCCTAAAAAAAGCATTTGGAAGAGGTCCTTTTCCACCTAAAATTATAGGGAATTAATATTGATGCTGTAACAAGCAGCCCAATCAAATTAATTTTACTACAAAGTCTGTAAGGCTTAGATAGCCTTAAATATTTGTTCTACAGGTTACTAGAACATGGAGTTTATGCAAAGGAACAAACCTATGGGTTTTAAGACCTGGGAACTTCTCTCAGCATGTATTTACGGCGGAAAGGTGTGAAAAGAAACTTTCAGTATAATTCTGAAAAGAACAGAACAGAGCAGATTAGAACAGAATACATTAAAACAGAATATTTCAGTTGGAAGGGATGTGTCAACCATCATCCAGTCCAGCTGCCTGACCATTTCAGGGCTGACCAAAAGGTAATGGATGTTATCAAGGACATTGTCCAAATGCCTATTAAACACTGACCAATTTGGGGCATCAAGCACCTCTCTAGGAAACCTGTTTCAGCATTTGATCACACTGCCATTAAAACAAACAGGCTTCCTAATGTCAAGAAACTTTCTGGATGCAGCCTTGACCCATTCCCATGCATCCTATCACTGGATCTCAGGGAAAACACCTTGGCAGCTCTCTCTCTATGTCCTCTCCTCAGCAACCTGTAGAGAGTAATGAGGTCACCCCTCAGCCTCCTCCAAACTAGACAAAAGAAAAATCTGGACTAGAAATAAGAAGTAAGCTCTTCCTGGGCTTGAATCACCCTAGAAGAAAACGTCAGGATTTCTGGAGAAGAGATTTGCACCATCTTTGTTCACTTTTGCAGCATTTGGGGAATGTGACCCCCTAGGAAGTTTTGGGAAGAGGAGGAGGATAAATGCAGCAAGAATGTACTTGTGTCACTTCAATGTCTTCTCATCTGAATTTAGCTGTTTGAGTCAAAAGGTCAGGGCTATTAAGTTCCTGCTTGCCCTTCTGGGAAAGAAAAAACTTGTAGTAGCCTATCAGTCACTAGCATAACCTTTGATCTTAAAATCAAACTGAACTGTGGCCTGCAGCAGTAGCACACAAAAAAAATCTGTGAATTGAATAATATGTTTTTTAAATTATATAGGACTGTCTTTGACTGCTTTTTACTCTTAAACTGTGTGGGAAAACTGATGAATGAGCTTTTAGCAGAGAAACCGCGTGCACATTACAGCTCATTACACACTACCATTATCTCAAATAAAGCCAGTAACATAGCTTGCATTCAATGCTGATCATGTTTGTATCATTTACCACACAGGCCTTTAGATCCACTGTGATAGAGGAAGCTGCATTTTTCTATAAAATGCTCTTAAACCATGTAGTTTTTTTAATAACCTCTGTCTACTACAGATATTTAAACATCCATTATATGACTGGAGCCACTAAGAAATCATTGACAGACTTTGAAAATTTTTCTGTCTCCATGAGAAATCTAAATATTATATTTCAGTGTCAAAGAAACAGTTTTTACAATACTATTCTGACTAATGCTTATCATCAGCATATCAAAATAGATCCTTAAAGGTAATTTGAAAAAAAACTTAATGACAGCACTCCAGGACTCAGTCAGCTCTTTTACAGTCAGGTCTCATGTCTTTAGGTGAATTCTTGCACATTTCTTGTACCTTGGGCTTAGTAGTAGCATAAGGGAAGTAGCATAAGGTTCCTGAACTCTATTCCTGGTACATAGTGTTTTTTCTGTTCACTGTGAAGGAAATGATTTAATGTTATATAGTAGTTCACTATACAGTGTCTTCCCTGGATTCTCAGTGTTTGGAACAAAAATAAAGTCCCAAGGATGCAATGAAACAGCAGCAGAATCAGAGAAATAAGAAGCTATTAATTAAGTAAGTAACTTAGATATGTTTTGGGTTCTTGGTTTCTGTACTTTGTCCCATATATATAGTCAGTGAAACTGAGAGAAAAAGCAGTCTGAAAAAATTGCAATATCTGTCACCCAGTTCATTAGACAGAGCCCACAATGAACTATCTATGACCTCTGCATCTGTTAGCTAAATAATATCCAAAAATTAAATTGTTACATACGTCTACTGCAATTCCATAGCATAGGGAAATATGCCGTCTTCTTCTGACCTTAAACCGGAGCTAATCCAGAAGAAGCTACACAGTTGTGCTGGGATTGGAAATCTTAATGAAAAAGTAGAGGGATTTTGCATGAAGTTATAGACAGAGGCACTCTGAGGGCTAAATTAAACTCTGCTTCCTTCAGTGCTCCTCTGTGCTGTTAGAAGAATACAGCTGCAGAGATCTATAGGAAAATTTTAGCGCTAAGCAAATGTACTGAAGTATTGCTACAATAAAACAGATATTGAAGAGAGCTAAAATATCTTGCAAATGCTCTTGTCAACGTGCTGCAAGTTAAAAGTGAAATTTCTGGAATGTCATATTGTAGAAAGACACAACCCCAATGAATTTAGGTCATCCAGGAACCTGATTCAAAGTACTAAAGGTACTAATTTGTTGATATAATTCCCAGTTTTCTATTCTGTTTGTTTGGGGTTTTTTTGTCCAGAATTCACAGAAAAATATTCACATCCTTTAAAAACAGTAATCATTGGTATTTCTGAGAATGACATCAGTGATCATAGATGCACGGTGATTGAACACACTTTCAAAGACTTGCAAAAGGATTGCATGAAGTAAACATGAAGGAACAATTTCTGTACTGATTGGGTTTCCAAAGGCTGTTTGTGACAGTAGCAGGTATACCTACATTTAGCTGTATGGGTACAATCACTGTGGGAATGATAGTTAAATACTGAAACTCAGATGGAGAGGTGATAAAGACTGTTTTCAAACGAGCATTGCATTTCTTTCTTTCTATTAGCATATCAGTCAGTCCTCACTTTTCTTCTGTTGCTTGTTCACCATCATCTTCCATGTGATTTTATAATCCTTGAATTATATACAATGATTTTTCAGACAGCACCTTTTTTCTGTTATTTAACCTTTCTGTGGTTCAGTTCTGTACCCAAGTTGGTGAAGACTGACAGCAGCCTACAACAGCAGGAAGCCCATGTAGGTTCAGTGCCTTCTGGAGCCCTGAGGTGTGAAGGACAATGCTGCTGCAACACAGTTTTAAAAGTTCCCCTGTTAAGCAAGCCCTACAGTGACCCTTTACTTTTCTCAGACTCTTAAGGCAGTTATTGATTGCATTACAGGTGCTGTATGTCTCCTGAGTGCTGTGGTCAATACAGAAGCTCCAAAGAGAAGGCAACTTACGTACTCTGTTAGTCTCATTTCTTGTCAGTGTCTAATAATAAGGTGTCATGGTAGCTTCACATGTGATGAAACATGATAAATTGAGAAAAAATGAGGACATTAAGCATACTTGCTTAATTAAGCATACTTGAAAGTAGGCCCTGCCTTGAGTGTTTTGTTCATGGCAACTTTTGCCAGGGAAGAATAATCATTCAAGTCCAGTAGAGTGGTGCAGTAGAGTTCAGAAGTTCCCCAAAACCTTGTATTACTGTCACACATGAAATCCCTAATTGTGCCTGGTCCTTGCATATTAAGTGCTTTAATTAATTAATTCTGAGTTAAATATTTTAAATGTTAAAATTAACCCATCAGCCCAGGTACAAAAATCAAGTTTCATTATCAGTGTTTTCAATTGTTCAAAGTAGTTTATTAAGAGAGTTGCACCATTCCCAGTTAGAAATTTCCCAGTTAAAAATCCCCAACTTATGTCCCCTTCTCAAACTTTAAACCACCTGTCCACGATAAGAGTTATCTTCCTATGTTCATTGTCTACTTTTACAAGTGTTTTAAGATGTATTAGATGTATTTTAATTTCTTTTTTTTCAGGTGTTTTTACTTTGCACTTTAGTCCAAGGGCTGCTAACTTCAAAACTCCAGTTTGTAACAGCCACCAGCTATTTTTAGCCCCTTAGCCCTGCACTCCTGGGGCATACCATCTATCAAGCCATAGGATCCCAAATTTTTATATTTTTCTAATTTCTGTAATTTTTCAATTTTTCTGTTTTCAATAAATTATTTTAATTCTTTATTTAACTAAGAGTTGTCTCTTTTCTCACATTACTCATCTATTATTTTAATAGTTACTGGTATGTCTTCACTTCAAGATTACAAGAATATTTTCATATTTGACTACCACATTGTACTACTGAAATTGTCTTCTTTGTTTAACACCCCGTTCTGCATGCTTCATGTTGTGTAATAGTTTTGTTTTGTGGTTTAATATTTTCCTTCTTAACAGTAGCAAGTGCCTACGCTAGCTCACTAAAATGCTTGTATTATGTAAATGAATAAACTGCCTGGAGTCTTAAGACTTTGCACCTTTGAATTTGAAAGTCTTATTCTTCCTGAAAAATAATCAAGGTATGCATTAGTGCCATTCAGTGAGTGGCACTCAGTGAATAGATAACATTTGTCCCATCAGAAATAGATTTAGGTCCGCCAACATATTCATATATACTGTCCAGTATTTATAGCTCTCTCTTGTAATACCTGTAATCTTTAGGTGTATCTCAAATATGGTTTTGACAGGGCAAGCTGTTGAGGGCAGTAAATACCTACTTTTACTCACTGCAAGAAGGATGCGCATTTATAGTGCCATATATACATTTTTCATTAATCCTCTATTTAAAAATATGTCAACATGACATATATACAGTTTGAGTTTTGTTTTCAAACAATTTGAAACAATTTTATATTTTTCCTCTCTTGAGTTGAACCTCATCTTATTAAACTGACACAATTTAGCACTGTAATCTACTTCTGAGAATATTTCACATTTAGAATATATGAAATTTGACAGCATTACAAAGCTTCAGGATGGCAGCATGTAGAAGAGGAAAAAAAGAGGAAAAAAGATTGGTACATATGCATATTATATTTGAGTATACATACTTAATATGTAGACTTTTTTTTTAGTAACTTTGAAATAGCTAAATTTGATCTAGTTCCAAAATAATAAGGTAGATCTGACGTTAACAGAAGCCTGTTCAAGACTTGACACAGTATTTTGCATTGCAAAAAGACACATCAGGACTCTTGAGACTGTAAATCACAACTGGAAAGGGCCAGGAGAAAAACTCAGAAGAACTCAACAGCATGCTTTAAATAAATATATACAACAGTCAGACAGAGTTTAAGATGCAATTTTTTGCATGAATATAGCTATAGGTCTCTGCAACTTTATAATAAATCTTATCCCAAGGCACAAAGTGAAACAGAACAAAAGAAATAGGCATATAAATGCACAACAGCGATGCCATTAAATAACACTTTTCTTATCACTTATAAATACTATTTATGATAATCCTGTACACATTCACTATTGCTCTACTTGTGGGTTTGGTTGATTTGGGGGTTTTCTGTGTGTGTGTTTTGTTTGCTTGTTTGTTTCGGGGTTTTTTGTCAGTTTTTGTGGTTTTGTTCTTTTTTGTTTGTTTGTTTCCTGCTTGGCTGGTTTTGGTGGGGAGGTGTTTGGGAGTTTTCTCTGTTTTGATCGTTTTATTTTTTCTGTAGGGAAACCAGTCAGTTACATCAAAATCTTCAAAGCCAGAATACAGTCTTGATGTGGCAATGGGAATTGGAGGATTCATATATTTTACCTATATGTAGAAAACAGAAAACAAGTTCATCCCACGTTTAAGGGACAGGATTATTCTTTGTATACTAAGAGGCTTACATACACACAATTATCCATGACAGATAATTTTAAAATTTCCTGGAAAAATCTGCTTTTCTAATTCAAAAAAATTGTTTCTCTGCAACTATGTCCCAGAACTACATAGAATGGTTAATGTTGGAGGGGACCTTTGGGAAGTGTGTTCATTTTGTCTAATAGGGACACCTAGACTCTGTTGCCCACGACCACGTGTAGGAAGCTTTTTAGTACAGCTGAAGATGGAGACTCTGCAACCTGTGTTGGCAGCTTCCAGTTCAGACACCCTCACAGCAAAAAAGAGTTTCCTGATGGTCAGACAGAATCTGTGTTTCCGTGTGTTTCCATTGCCTCTTGTCCTGTCCCTGACCACCACTGTAAAGAGCCTGGCCTTGTTCTCTTTACGCACCCCTTCTCAGGTATTTACATACATTAACAATATACCCCTGAGGTTTCTGTTCCCTAGGCTAAATAGTAGAGCTCTTTCAGCCTATCCTCATAGGAAAGATGTTATAGCCCCTTTATCATCCCTGTGGTTCTTTATTGAACTTTCTTATGTGTGTTCAATAGGAAGAGACCAGACCTGCTGGACGCAGCACTCCAGGCACTGAATAAGGGGAAAGTATCAGATCTCCCTCAGACCTGTTGAAAACACTTCTTCTACTGTAGCTGAGGATACTATTTGTCTTTTTTGTGACAAAAGCACATTGCTGGTTCATATTCAACCCAATATTCTCTGGAATCCCAGATAGTTTTCTTTGCAGCTGCTTTCCACCTGGCCAGCCTGCAGCATATAGTGGTACATAGGGCTGGTCTTCCCCAGGTTATGGACTTTGCACTTCCATTTGCTGAACTTTATGAGGTCCCTTCATGTCACTCCATTTCTCCAGTGAAAGTTCCTTTGAATGTCAGGAATAAAACTCTTGGGCCTATCAGCCAGTTAGTGTTCCCAAGTTGGTGCTGCCTGCAGACTTGCTGGGAATACTCTCTACTCTTTCATCCAGTTTGCTAGTAAATATATTTAACAGGACTGGATTCTATTTTTCCACTAAGGTACACAGCTAGTCACTGCTCTCCAGTGAGACTCTTTGCCAGTGATCACCACCTTTTGGGCCTGGTCATTCATCCAGTTTCCACCATTTGCTTATCCATCCTGTACAACAACAATTTCTCTATGACAATCTTATGGGAGACAGTTTCACAAACCTCAGCAAAGTCCAAGCAGACAGTAACAGTTAGATGGTTACTGCAATAGACACTTAATGCCACACAGAGAGGAATTTATCAAGTAGATTAAGCATGGCTTCTCCTTGGTGACTACTTTGGAACTGATATGTTGTTAAAAGTGGTTTTAAGAATTAGCTGCTCTGTCAGCTTCACAGAGTCCAAGGTGAGGTTGACTGGTCTTTAGTTCCTTGGGTTGCCTATCTTAGCCTTCTTGAAGGGAGCTCACATTTTGTTTCCTCCAGGCTTTGAGCATTTTCTCGGCCACAGAGATCAATCAAAGATTCTCAAGAGGGGCCTTGAAATGGCACCTTCCAGCTCTCACAGCACCTATGGGAGCATCCTATCAGTGCCCATAGGCTTAGGTATGTCCACTTTGGTTGTCTTCCCTGACCTAACCCTCTTCCTGCATCAATATTTTCACCTGAGTATCTATTGTAGCTCACCTACCTATCACCTGGCATCACCTGATAGCTATGTCTGGTTTGGTGGGCTTTTTCTTTTTTTCATTTGGTTTAGGCTTTTTTGAAGGGAGAGAGATTGGCATAGAAAAATTTCAGCTTCTTGAACAATTTCAAGACATGTCTCTATAGAAACAAAGAAACATTAATCTTTACACGGAAACATTAGTCTTTGTGTGAAGGGAATTTGGGAAACACAGAACAAAGGTACCCATCGTACCCTCCACGCTACTCAGCCCAGTACCATGAACAACTGAGTAATATTCGTTGGTCTCATATAAATGCACACAGTATGTAGTTCTGGTCAGTGATTTGGATGATAGAATAGAATATGTGTCTATTACATATTATATATTATAATATATATAATATTATATATTATATTTCTATATGTCTACATATATTTCTATCTATACCTGTATCTCTATCTAAATCTATATTTATACCTATATCATCTATATCTACATCTATCTATATCTACGTCTATATCAACTCTACATCTCTATATATCTGTCTATCTATCTAGGTAATTTGTATTGGAAGCATCTACATCTATCTATATCTACGTCTGTATCAACTCCATATCTATCTCTATCTCTATCTCTATCTCTATCTCTATCTCTATCTCTATCTCTATCTCTATCTATCTGTCTATCTATCTAGGTAATTTGTATTGGAAGCAGTTGCAAGGATTTAGAAAGAACTATTTCAATTGAAACTGATCCTGATAAATTTCCAAAACTCTTTGAAATCACTATAATAAAACAGCAAGGACAAGTGAAAAATGCTACTTACATAGAAGAAAAATAAAATACAAAATGCTAAACTTTAACATTTCTGGAAAATACACTGTAGATTTTGGAGGATGCAGAGTGAATACTGGACTACCAATGTGATCATGCTGTCAAAATTTTGGACTGTAATATAGAGAGGTCTCTGTATGTTGAAGGATTTTTCTTTGCTGCAACCTCTGACAGGAAGTCAAATGTCAAAGACTATGATTTATGTTAACACAAGCCTTTTGCTACCTTTTTATGTTTTCTCGGGGAGTGAAAGGATAAAGTCTGAAAAGGAAGCTGAATTATTACTGCTATTGAATATTGAGCAGCTGGAGAAATAGCTATAGAAGAAGAGGAGAAAAAAAAAAAGAAAAAAAAAGTAGAGGTAATGCTTAGGAAAGCTGCCAGTTCATCCAGAATGGTACAGATTCCGATTCATGTGGCTGATTTGCAAAAGCATTATGGCCATAAATCAGGCGACGTTGAAATCCAGCAAGTGGAATCCTACCAATGCAGACATAAAAATGGCCCATACATTTGGATTTCAGTTGCTTCTTGTCAACAATTAACATTTCTAACAGAAAGGGGAGCACAGAAATCAGTATTTATACAGCAGGGTGCCGAGAAGCTGGGCGTATGATGGCAAAGAGTTAAAATCACTGGAGTAAACAGAGCAAGTGTTATCAACTCTGAAGCTGATAAGGTTAATTTATGGCTCCTGGGTGAAAGGCAGAGTCAGCTATTCGCCTTGCCATTAAAGACTGCAATGAAAACAGTTTGGATTTTGATGATCTGAGCTATCAAACCTGGTGTCTGTTGAATAGCAGTGTGTGATTCTTTCATTCGAATGTTAGCCCAAACCCTAAAAAGAATCCAGAGACTGCAGTATTCTCCCTCTCTGCTGTGCTTGCCATCACTCTTTCAGTATTGTTAGAGTAGCATAGAGCTGGATTTTTGCTGTGGCGTGAGTTGGAATTTCTGAAGTTCTAGTCAATTTGGCTCCACTGACAGCTGAGGTACCCAATAATTCAAAACTAACAGCCACAGTGCGAGCATACGTGTTCTTAAGTATTGATTGGGTAGTGACAGATTTTGAGAGAAGAGTTGTTATCACTCACTCTCACATCCTTTTTCTAATTCTTCTGTCTGCCTGGTGGAAGAGCTGAACATCACTGAATATGAACTTAAATAATATTTTGTAAGACCTTTATGTGGAAAGTCTTCCCCTGCATTATTTAATTTATATTGTTGAACATAAGTTTCCCTTTTCAACAAGCATCCTTAGATTTACTAACAATCTTTAGTACTATTTCCTTGTAAAACAAAAAGCAAGTTCCAACTTCAAATCCACTTAAAGAAGAAAGCGTATACTTCATTTTTGTATGCTGACAGTAAAAAGAGAAAAAGAAACCCAAAAAACAAAAACCAAACAAATCAAAACTGTCACTGTGAACAAATAATCATATCAAGATTCATGGAAGAAGATGACAGTTTTTTCTCTTCTTAGTAAAAATTCTTTCACATATGAAATTGTAAAAGAGAATATTGTTCAGTGAAAGAATGAAAAGTAGAGGCTTTTTAGCTTTTTGAGGTAGAGTGGTAGTCAGGTAAGCTAAAATGACTTTTAATGAGTATAAACAATCTTAGAACAGAGATTTCAAATAGTTTATCATTATTGAATTTTTTTAGCCCAAACCAAAACGAATATTTTGTCACAAAAAAGGGTTGCTTAAAATTCCTGGTGCTCTTATTTCTACCAGAAGTCTACAATAATACTTAGTACTTTGAGACACATACAGAAAAAAAATATGGAAAAAAGTATTCCTGTCATACTTCATGAGCAAAATTTACCTCTGTCTATGTACAAATATGTTCATTATTGAAGGACTGAAAAAGAGAAGACAACAGCTTGAAGAAAACCTTGTTTGTCTTTGCTGCTTTGTTTCTATTCATAAGAAGTGACAGATTATATTGTTAAAAAGTGAAAAAATCAAAGACTTTTTGCTACATGACTTGAAGTAAGTAGACTTTTTTTACATGACACCTGAATAATGCTTCTAAAAAATACAAGCATTGCTGGGTGAGTAATGGTAGGTTTGCCAATATCAATTGGTTAGTTTACACCTATTCATGTAAGGCATGAATGCTGTTCTGTCATCCTGTGTGATTTGGCAGTACAGTAGCACATGTGAATTTCATAATTAATTATTTTTTTCATTGTTAGACAGATGTATTTCAGGACAGGTCTTTTCTACATTCACATTTCCATTTTTTCCCTTTTTTTTTCCTTTTGGTATGCATGATTGAGAATGACCTTTCAAAGTGAATTTGCTTAAGACCCCCCAAAAAAACCCCAAATCCAAAAGTATATGAATATTTTCTAGATTATAACAGTTTTGTCAAATAATCATATCTGAAGTTTAAAGAAAGGTTGTGTCAGCTGCTTTTTCTGGACCATTTTTTTATTTTAATGTATTTTTCTTTTTTTAAACTATAAAGCAGTTTCTCCCATCTTAATACATTTTGTATTTTCACAGGTCTTATTCTAATTTGCTAGGGGATTAAGAAAAATAAAAATGGAAAGCATCATATTTTGAAATACACCACAAATATTGTAGAAACCTGTCATTGTAACTCAGTGATTTGATTACCTTCGGTTTATTCAATTACTCTAGCATACTGTTATACTCCCACTCCAGCACACCGATTACAGCAGGCAGGCCATGCCACTCACAGTTAATGGCCCTCCAGCCACAATTATATTTATGACGTTTTGCATAGCTGGGGTTTCTATTACACTCTTATCTGAATGCAAAATTTCCCTTTAGGTCATAACTTGCCATGCCCTATAGTCTCAGAATATGAGGCATTTTCTTCTTTACGTTTTTAAATCATTGCTTAGAGACCCATTCAAGTCAGAAGAAAAGTTCTCAAGAGCTTCACTGGGTTGTGCATGTGCTTGTCATATGTGGGAGGCCACTACAAGAGGTAGGGGACACATTTTGAGATGCATGGGAGAAGGGATTTTTTGATTGTACAGGACTTATTATGGGATGTTTTGTGGATGGGACAGAGGTGGGGAGGAGAGGGACCTAGATCATCTAGGGATAAACAGGTAGAGAAAAATAGAGAGATAAAGCGATAAAAGGGGCTAGTTTAAAAGTAAAATACTGAGGTTCAGGGACAGCTACTGGCCAGATTGAATGTCTTTATCCATGCCATGGTTTGTTCATTATTGTGGCTATTCTTTCTCTCCCAGAAACTTGTTTTGTCACATCCGATGCCACATAATTAAGCATGTTTTGTTTCATTTTCTGATTTCCTCTTGCATGTTAATCCTTGAATTTTCTTTGAAAATTTGATCCTCATATTTCATAAGTCAGAATATATAGGATATGATGTGTTGTCATAAAATGACATAAAAAGGGTAAAATACTGGTCACATAAATAGCTTTCATTGCTGAGTGAGAATACCTTCTGGATCTTTAAAAATTCAGTGATGAATTGTGTGATCATTAAATCTGCAGCTGTTACAGGAAATATATTTATTTAACTATTCAATTATAAAGCAGATATAATGATTGGGACAGTTTATAAAGAATGGGAAACTCAAGAAAACATAGATGTGAGCCTCTTTTAGGAGGTCTAAAAATTATTGTGCTCCAGGCCAAAAAAGTTTCAAATAATTTGTCTTCATGTTAATAGTATGGGAATATTAGCCTGTGTATATGAACCCTAAAATTATGCTACTTCACCCAGGTCATTCAGAAAACATTTGCATTTCTTTCCATTTTAGGACACTGTTCAGGGCTGCATGATCTTCCTGTTGCTCAATAGTCACAGCTGCATGTCAATTCCTCATTTTCTTTGAAAAGAATAGTGAAAGAGAAATGTTAAATTGATATTAAATAAATCCTTGACATAGAACATGAGAGGTATGGACAATAGTCCTTGAAATGTACTGAAGTCATGATGTTACATTAAAAATTATTAATGTTATCATACTATTTACTCAAGCCACAAAGCATGTTTATTGTATTATTTACCTTATGTCGCAGATGAAATTGAGCAAAGCGTACAGTCTTGGTAAAAGTCCTAGAAAACTGACACAAAACTGATTGTTATCAGAGAGTAAGTCTTAATAATTCAACAGCAGACAGTGAAGGAATGTCAAGTGGGTCCTTCAGACCTTTGTCTTCCATCTGGAAAATGTCCTGTAGCACTTCATAGCTTCTTTATAATTTTGATGGCTGAACATAGTGTGTGCTAATAAATTTGCAAGTGCCACAAAGAACAGATGAACTGGAAGAACACAGATGCAGAAGCAGGTTGAGGTGGAAGTCAAAAGTGGCTCAATAAGAGAAATAGAGAAAGTGCTCTGAAAACCCCATTTATAAGTAGATTTAAGGTGTTTCTCTTAGGAAGAAACACTAACATGCACAAAGATGGAAAGGTTTCTAACTAGAAAAGTGTCTATACTGTAGAACTGAATCTGGGTCTTACTGTGAAGCAGAAATTCAGCAGCGAGGCCATAAAGCTACAAAATAGCTGGATCCGGGATGAAACCAAGGTACAACTGATCAGCAGCAGTGTCGTGTACACATCAGAGCAGTCTTAGTCTTTCTTTAAGTAAATACTGTCTCAGCTGTTCTGAATGGAAATTGCAATATAGTCGATACTGCACTACAACTGATACATTTCTATACATAATGAAATAGCAAATTAAAGATTTAACTTCAGTGAAGAGCAAAGTGAACACCAGCGCCAGCTCCTATAAACTTTATCACTTCCAAACCTAACTCCGTCCATTTATATATTGGGTAGAGTGAGATTAACACACCCACATTCTGCAATGTATTTCTCAAGATTTTATTTTCAACAACATTAGCTGAGAGAAATGTTCCATCTTATCCTGGGAACAACAGAAAAAGTGTTACATTTAAATCCGAAGTCAGTCTCTAAGTTATCAAACCCATTTCTTCAGGAAAAACTACATTCCTTTTGTTGTTAACGTGTTGAAAGTATTGCAGTTTTAAATATTAATAAAATTTCCACACTTTTATTTTTTTGCAGTCTGACAGAGAACACAAATGCAATAGACCTGAATCTAGATTCCCTTCAACTATATGCAAAACCTTTCCTCATAGAAATATGCCTTGAGAAATTAATGGACTGAACTGACATGAATGAATGTGATGATTGATGTCATCCGCCTGTAGTTGTGCAAAGCATTTCATGATATCCTTGTTTTCAAACTGGAGAGACATGGATCAGATAAGTGGACCATGCAGTGGATAAGGAACTGGCTGACTGGTCACACTCAAAGGGTTGAAGTCAGTGGCTCATAGTCCACGTGGAGACCAGAGATGAGTGGTGTTCCTTGGAAGTGGACTGACATTGTCAAACATCTTTGTTGGCAACATGGACAGAGAGAATGACCACCCTCTCATCAAGTCTGCCAACAACAGCAAGCTCTGTGGTTCAGTTCACTTGCTGGAAGGAAGGGATGCCATCCAGAAGGATCCCAACAGGCTTGAGACTTGGGCATACCTCATGAAGTTCAACAAAGTGAAGTGCAAGTCCTGCACCTGGGTCTGGGCAACCCAAGAACAAATGCAGGCTGAGTTGAGAGCAGCCCTGGGGAGAAGCACTTGGGAGTGTTGGTGGATGACATCATCTGTCAATGAGAGCTCACAACGCAGAAAACCAATGGAATCCTGGGCTACATCCAAAGCAATATGGCCAGCAGGGTGAGGGAGGGGTTTCTGCCCCTCTACTCTGTTCTTGTGAGACCCCATCTGAAGTGCTGCATCCATCTGTGGGGTCCTCAGCACAGAAGGGACATCAAACTGTTGGAATGAGTTCAGACAAGGATCATAAAGGTGATTAGAGCATTGAAGCACCTCTCCTATGAAGACTGGCTGAGAGAGTTGGGGCTGTTAAGCTTGGAGAGGAGAAGACTCTGTGGAGACCTTATTGTGGCCTTTCCCTACTTAAACAGGGCCTACTGGATGAAGAGAGACTATTGACAAGGGCATGTAATGATAGGACATGGAGCACTGGCTTTAAATGGAAAGAGAGTAGGTTTAGGTTAGATATTAGTGTAGGAGCTTGGGTGGGTTGGACGGTCGGGATGGACGGAGACGAGAGATCTCTGAAGTCAGATCTTGGAACATGCGGTTTATTGCAAAGGGCGTGGGTACAGGGGCACTGCTTAGAACTGCCAGCCGCAGCTCGGAGCAGGCCCAAGAGAGCAAGAGTGTAAAAGTAAGAGCAAGTAGGTAAGAGTGGAGTAAGAGTGAGCAAAGAGGAGGTAAGTAAGAGAGTAAGCGGGTAAGGGAGTAAGTAGAGTGGATTGTGAAGTCCTGGTTACAATACAATAAATCATCTGTACTGAATATTCTAATTGTCACTAACCAATCTAATACAAGATACAAATCCTATAGCATTTACATACAGCCTATAAGAGTTCTTATATTACCATAGAATGTTACATCTTAACTCCTAAAAACTACTCTTTGGACCCCTTCTGCTGAGCCAGTAGGGTCTGCTCTGACCCTTGGACCTGCCTGCAAGCAGAGGGTATTGTTCAATCAAAAGGGGATTACCTTCAGTCGGCCATACCATTGTTTTCCAGTTGTTCAGTAACTAAGACTTGGTATCTCAAAGGTGGCCTTCATTTCGATGTCGCTTATAGTTTTCATATTCCCAAAATCTTTTGTCAGGCAATCATATTTATAAGGCTTTCCTGTTTCATCTTCCCCAACATATTAGGAAGAAATTCTTCACTGTGAAGGTAGGGAGGCAGTGGAACAGGTTGCTCAAAGTGGGTGCCCCATCCCTGGAAGTGTTCAGTGCCTGGTAAGGGGAGACTTTGAGCAACCCCATTTAGTGAAAGGTGCCCCTGCCCATGGCAAGGGGCAGGCAGAGAACTGGATGATCTTTGAGGTCACTCCCAACCCCAGATATTCTATGATTCTATTAATTAATTCTGGCTTTAATTACATTGAATCACTCAGACAAAGTGCATAGTGTAAGACTTTCTTGGTAAAGGAAACCTGCACTTGACTTAGAAATAATGATAACAATTATTGGACCTTATCAACATAAGCTTATATTTTGCTCAGGTTAGCATGATAATATTTTTCAATTGATTTTCAGAGAGTTCAAACTACTTGATTTTTGTGGTTGAATGAATATTTATCTGGTACCATTTCAAAGTTTCTGTTGAAAAAAAGATGACAGTTCAAAGAAATAAAAGGAATTAATTAAAGAAGAATAAATTAATAAACTTTTTTACTTTATCTTACAATACTCATTCTGGAAAGATTTGAGAAATCTGATCTGCTATTGCCACCTGAAACCAATGGTTTTTTATTATATTAAAAAAAAATTACATTGGCTCTTACGCCTAGAACTTTCAAAGAAGCTTAAGGGACTTCAAGGGGGTTTTGTTAAGTTGTTAAATCAACTTGAGAGGAGACCACTGCATTTCAGTCATTTCTCACAGATTTCTATGAACTCTATCACAAATATGATTGGTATATTTACTTATTTACTCTGGGCAAATAACTACCTGAACTGTGCATAGACTATGTAAAAAAACCATTCAAAACAACTCAAACCAAGCCAAACCAAATCAATAAATACCTCACTCCCTTTTCCCCCCGCAAAAAATACCCCCAATGATCCCTAAAAAGCAAAGAAACAAAAACCAAAACAATGAGGGAGAGGAGAGAGGAAGTAATTGCCTGTGATAAAGGAAAAATAACAAAAGCTCAAGTGATATGTGCATTTAGTAAGACTGAATTAAATATTTATGATTGAATCAACACACTTTGAAAAAGAAGTGATTACCTGCTTTGGATGGCATAGCATTCCTGGCAAAAAACACATTTGATCAGCCCTCAGACAATTTTAATAGTAATTTAAAAGTACTCAGGACTCATCATTTTATGTCAGACACTCATTTGAAGACATTACCTAAAATGATATGAAGCTCTTATATCTTCATCTCAAAATACATTAGTGATTTCTGCTTAAGCATTTATAGTGGCAGACTTCTCCAATTTGTAAAATACCAAGCTGAGATGAAAACAACTTATCCAAAGCCCTTTTCTGTTCAGGGTTATTTTTCTATTTACCCTCTGGATATGGAAATATATTTTTCCATTTAATAAATAGGTTAATCATAATTTTACTTCATTTCAACAGTGAACTAAATTGCTATAATAAAGAGTGATACGTGAAAATTGTGCAACAAAGGCAGTACAATAAAAATAGTGGACAAAATGTTTCTGAAATATCTCTTTGGATGTTTTTAAATTAAATAAATTAACATTTCCCATTTTAGTAATAGAGCTTACCATCTGCATTAAGTCAACAAAGTCTCAGGAATAACAAGCAAACACATATATGTCCAGTGCTGAGAGTTGAGTCATAATAATATGATATTGAAAAGAATTTAGAAAAGCAAATCAGACTCATCTCTTCCAGTATTTGGTTTGTCCAGTCATACTGTAGGACTCACAGGAACCTGAACAGCTATTTAATTTTTATTTTTCCATAATGACATATCCTGATTGTGACTATGCTTGTTCTGATTTCCTGGCCTGAAGTAAGGCTTACTGAGAAAGCAAAACAATTCATGTTTACACACAGGAGCAGTTAGCTCATTGCAGTGTAGTTATTTTATTCTCAGATTTTATAGGTGTTTTCATGGGTAATACAGTTGCAATGTTTCGATCACAACAGATTATCAAAGCCAGCTTTGAATTCAAATCTCATTCATACTGCCATATATTCTCACATACGCTTTTCTCTTTTTGTTCCTTATTCCATTCCTTTTCTGTTTCTGACTATCCTTACAAGCCGCTGGATTAGAGCTATCAAAATTACATTCTATATAATTATCTCAAAAGGGGCAGTTACAGGAATGGAAATGAAATGACCAAGAAATTATATTAGTTACCAAGAGAAGCTGTAAAGACAGAAATTGTTGGTATCTAGTTAAGATGATCAAACTAGGGGAATTTTTTTCCTTACTGAAAACACTCCACATACTGCCCCTTTCATTCTTTACTCCTGAAAATGCTTTTAAGACTTTTTTTAAAAGCCATCATTTTAAAAGAACCCATAAGAGCATGTAATCCCTATATATTTTTTTTTAAATTGCTCTTTTCTAAAAGAATGGCAATTTTCCAGATTACTAGTTTACACAATAAGGAAATGCCTCAGACATACTTCCAAGAGGGTAATGCAGTAGAGATGGATGGTTTATTACTTACTTTGAATGGAGTATATTAAGAGCAAAAAGAGAAGTACTCAGATTAATATGCTTTGGTGAGTAATCAATACTCTTATAATAAAAAATAAAGATAAAACTACCTAGTATCAGACTTCTGAGTATTGTTGGGAAGAAACCACAACATCGTATTTCAAGGCTTTCTAAGACTTCCTGAGATATTCAGTGTGATGGAGACCTAACATTTCTGTACTGAAGAATGAGAACAAAAAATTCTGAAGGGGGTAAAAAGACAAACGAGTCCTGAGACAGTGATCAAAAGAACTCCATTGATTCCAGTGACATCTTTTGGAGATTCTAATGGTAATGATCATAGGATTAAAATGTATCAAATTTAACATTGACTTGACATTACTTTTTCAAAATTCATTTGCAATTTACTGAACTAGTATTTTGATATAAAATCATGCAATTGCCAACTTTA
Organism: Corvus hawaiiensis; assembly: GCF_020740725.1. NCBI lineage: Eukaryota > Metazoa > Chordata > Aves > Passeriformes > Corvidae > Corvus > Corvus hawaiiensis. The sequence goes on from NC_063255.1 coordinate 28,110,715, forward strand.
GAAAATTCTTGTTTTGTAGATAGGCATAAGTACATGTACTGAAGAAAAGAAAATGGAAAAATTATAAAGACTGTTTGCAGTCTTAATGCTTTAGTTCTGCTACTTTACAAAATTTGGAGAAATCATCATTTCCAGACTATGTCACACAGGCTATGGTCGTTACAGGTCAACCATGAATTATTATTTCTTTTGACTAGACAACACTGAAATGCTCATAGTTATGAAATTTAAGCAATAACATTAAAATGAGTCCCAGAAAATTTAGTCACATTATAGTAAATGCCGCTAAACAAGTTGGGGCAAAAGGAATACAGACCAGAATTAAAACCTGACATTCAATTATGGCTTGGCATCTGCTTATTTTAAGGATTTCTTAAGCCATACACTGAGCTCAGCAGAGTATACACAAAATGAACCACGTCCTGTAAGAGGCATCATGGTTTTCTGGTAGGTGTATTTTACCTTTCTATTGATTGGTGTTGTGACACTTGCAGATATATGTGCAGTCTCTGCTATTTAGCCATTATTTCTGATGCAGGAGTTGATACATGGTTAACTTTTATGCTGATGATACCACTCTGGGGGGTGCTGCTGACTCTTTTGAGAGACAACAGGTTTTGCAGAGGTCTCTAGACCGATTGGAGCATTGGGCAATCATCAGTGGCACAGAATTTAACAAGTCCAGGCACAGGATTCTGCATGTAGGACAGAGTAATTTGGACACAAGTATGAACTGGAAGAGGAGTAGCTGGAGATCAGCCCTGCAGAACAGGATCTGGTGGTGCTGTTGGCAGCAGGATCACTGTGAGCCAGCAGTGTGCCTGGGGGAGCCAAAAGGGCAAACTGCATCTTGGGGGCATCAAACACAGTGCAGTCAGACTGTCAAAAGAGGCGATGATCCTGCTGTATTCAGCATTGGTGCCACCTCACCTTGTGAGCTGTGTGCAGTGCTGGGCTGCACAATCTATAAAGGACATAAAGGTGCTCCAGTGTGTCCAATGAAGGGCAACAAAACTGGTGACAGGACTTAACAGCATCTTGAGAGGAGCAGATGAGGTCTTTGGTTTTGTCTAGTTTGGAGAAAAGGACACTGAGAGATGACCTCATTGCTCTCTACAGCTTTCTGAGGAGGGTATATGGAGAGGGAGGTACTGAGTTCTTCTCCCTCGAATACAGTGACAGGATGCAAGGGAGTGGATCAAAGCTGCATCGGGGAGGTTTGGACTTGACATTAAGAAATATTTCTCTATTGGGAGGGTGGTCAAACAATGGAACAGGCTTACTAGAGTGGTGATTCATGCTCCCAGCCTGTAAGTGTTTAAGAGGCGTTCTGATATATATATGTATATACAAAATATAGCACATATTAAATTTTGGTCAGGCCTAAACTGGCCAGGCATTTGGACTGAATGATTGTGGATAGGTCCCTTCCAGCTGAAATAATCTGTTATCTATTATATATATCTATCTATATCTATTACCTATATCTATATTTATCTGTACAATCTATATCATCTATCTATATCATCTATTTTTACTTATCCATCTCTGTCCTATCTCTACTTAGAATTTATCATTGCTAAATTAACATGGTTTTGCTATAGAAAAGGAAGAAAGCTGTAGTGTTAATAAGAACTTCTCATCTTAAAGCTACAAGTAGCTTAAAGAATTAAATGGAATATTTTAATTTTAAGGGAAAAGGTTATTAGGTTTCTCAGTATTCATTTGTGAAGGAAACTGTTACAATGACATTGCTCATTAGAAACATGGACTATATCATGACAGAAATATAATTTTAAACCCAATTGGTTTTGATCCACTCAAACTATTTTATCTTCTTTTCTATTTATAACATTATATATATATATATATCCAATAATAATGATAATTGTACTATGTAAATTGAAGAATGTTTTGTGAAAAGTATTTTTAAAAGCTGAAGTGTAATGTGTAGCCAGATCTCAAACTATTTTTTTTACTTAATGATATTTTTCAAGAGAAGCTTTGAGAGGGTAATGTAAAATCAGAATTCAAAATATGAAAAATATTGTCCTCACTATGGCAGAATTTTTAGCTTCAGAGAGGTTAGGCTTCATCAAAGCAGATTGTTGGTATTTTGCAATATCTTTAAAATATATGTCTTTTTAATATTGGGCATTCATTCTAGTTGGTATCACAGAAAGCTAGAGAATCAAGTAGTAGAAAGAATTTTTATCAGTTTTTAAGAATATGTGAACACAAAATTCCTTTAATGAATATTTCGCAATGCAGTTTAAAATTGCAAAAACAGATAAGAAAACAAACATATTTCTCTAGCAGTCCAAAAACCACTTGAAACTTTTCTATTTTCAGAGGGCTTTTAGCTGCTACTTTTGTTGTTATTATTGTTATTAGCAAGTAGTTTGTAGAAAATCTTTTAGCAAAAGCATTTGTGCAATTATTGCCTTTCCCAAACAGAGGCATGTGAAACAGAATCAATATTTATATGTCACACTGAAAAATCCACAAAATATCCTTACATGGGAAACAGAACTAGTAATGCAAATATTGAGAAAGAAAATAAATACCATATTTCTAGGAAAAAGGAGGATCTACATCTTTCTCACCTATACATTTTCTTAAAGACAAAAGAAGCCAAGAAAACATCCTTCTTTTCACCATTTATAATATCAAGGGTTTTTTTGTACATAAGTTAATAAAAGAGTCAGGTAATTTGGTTGTCTTCAGGGTAATTTTGGTTTCAACTTTAGCTTTAGAATCATAGAATCACAGAATATCTGAAGTTGCAAGGGGCCCGTTGATATAATTGATTCCAACTTCCTGCTGCTCACAGGACTACCTGAAAATAATCCATATGACTAAAAGGACCATCCAGAAGCTCCTTGAACTTTAACAGGTTTCGGGCCATGAGCACTTCTCTTTGCATTCTGTTCCAGCAACCACCCACCCTTTCACTGAAGACCCTTTTCCAAATGTCTGATCTGAACTTCCTCTGACATGTCTTCGTGCCTGTTTCTTGGGTCCTATCACTCGTCACCGAGAGAGAGATCACCATTTCCCCCTCTGCTGTCTCCCTTTAGGAAGGTGAAGACTGCAGTGAGGTCACCCCTCAGCCTTCTCTTCTCCAAGTTGAACAAGCCAAGTGACCTCAGCTGCTCCTCCTGAGTCTTACCTTTCACCATCTTGATCTCCCTCCTCTGGACACACTCTAAAAGTTTGTTGTCCTCCTTATAAAACAGCAATCGAGGTGAGGCCACCCCAGTGCAGAGCAGAGCGGGACAATCCCTTGCCCGGCTGGCGATGCTGTGTCTGAGGCTCCCTAGGACACAAGTGGGTCTCCCAGCTGCCAGGGCACTGCTGACTGATACTGAAACTGATCCCTAGATCTCTTTCTGCAGGGCTGCTTTCTAACCTCACCTCCTCAGTTTACATGCATTATCAGGATTATTTCATCTGCACATCCAGCACTTGGTCTCATTAAATTTCATATGTCATCCATACGTGACTTTCAACTGGTGATTATCCAGCTCTCTAGTCTATCCAGATCTTTCTGTAAGGCCTCTTGACCCCCAAAGGAGTCCACAGTTCCTCCTAGTTTCGTACCATCACCAAACTCACTCACTGTGTATTTGACTCCTGTGTCCAGATAATTTATGAACACACTGAAAAGTACTGGCCCTAAATTCAAGCCCTGAAGGACCCAGGCCACCAGCCTGATGTAACTCCATTCCCTGTAACACTTTGAGCCCAGCTTTAACCTGGGGCCCATGAAGGCAACAGACGTACATATGAAGTGGGTCAGGCCTTGCCATTTGGAAAATTTGGCAACTTGTAAATTCAAATTGCAGTTGACGAAACTTTAATACAGGCAACCATAACTGTTTATTTCTGAACACATATCTTCCTTATATGTTCTTCCCTCACCAGCACAACCAGTAAGGTGTGAAGTCTGACATCCTGAGGGTTACTGCTGTTAGTATAGAGGTCACCTATAAGCAAAAGTGACTTATGGACACAAGCTAACTTCATTACTGGAAGATAACATGATACTATCAACAAATTTGATTGCTTCCATGGACATAAATGGGTTCTAGCAAAACAATCCTTGTCAAAAACTCAATAAAAATTGCACGAGGTCTTGAGATAGATATGAAACTGGTACAGGTAAATACAATTTAATTTGCAAAGTCACAAACACATTTACCACTTTCTCAGTAATTAGACATAATGATAAGGTCTCTAAAATTCTTAGTAACTATTAAAAAAAAAAGTCACTACAATATTAAGTCTTACTGCTTTAATTCCTTCAGTTCTGAAGATCATATACATGTTTTTTCTCGGTTTTTTTTCTAGCTGTTTCTTTTGGTCAAGAAACATCCTCATCTTGCTTTGCTTTGCCTTGCCTTTCCTTGCCTTAGTTCCCTTACTGTTCCCTCACCTCACATACAATGAAACAGCCCTAACCTGTTACACATTTGCTTAAAAAATTGAAGGGGACTGGGAAAAATCCAGTGGAGGCATGAAAGATGTTAACACCTCCCTGCACACGTTATTAAACACACATATTGCAAGCTTTATTTTTTATTGCCATTGTTTCCCACTTAGGAATAATTTAAAATGGACATTTTCTGTTCTTTTTATGATAACCTCAGCAAACTGTTCACTTTCTAAAATTTATTGCTAAACACGTTAAATAAAGTTCAATAACTGGAAGGTTACAATCAACAGGGGAGAAATGATGCATCGATAATAATGTTAAATGATTCTAATGTGACCGTTTTCTTCTATGCTGTCTCATTCATACCATTCTGGCAATACAGTAAACAAGCCGCTCGAATAGACAGGGAAAAATAAAATGTTACCAATTCAAGAGTGAGCAGCTGCCAGTAGATTTTATGTGACAAAAAAAAGAAAAGAAAGTTTTGAGATCCCAGGGTCTGTTTCCATCTGATCAGTTCAGCTCAGAGTACTGAGGGAGTTTGGTTTCCTGGTGGGAGTTGGGAGCTGATTCCTATCTGGCCTTATGTTGCTGTGTAGGTGCACGTCAAGGTGTACCCCAGCATGGGGATTTGGCTTCCATCTGCCAGGATGGGCTGGGTGAGTCTTGCAGTGAGAGTCAGCATTTGAATTGAATCAATGCTGCCGAGCTTGAAGTTCCATATTGGCAGACATCAGGTTATGAGTTTTATTGTTACTGTGATATACTTGTTGTAATAGACCAAAAACTGGCCTGTACTTCAGATTTTTTCTGCTTGTAACTGTGACAAGGTCATGAGCATGACAAAGTCAATGAGCAAAGGTAATACTTTATATTATGAATAATAATATAACTAAAAAAAATAGAAGGGAGGGAAAACACAAGGAAAAAATAACCCCAAATACTTTGATGATAAATACTACCTGCAAACAATTCCAAATTCAGCTTTGATTTTACCTTGACTATTGCCATATGGGTTTTTTTTCTATGTCAAAAAATGTTCCATATTCCTAAGAGTAGGCTATTTTTTTTTTTTAATGCACAGTTCATGTTCTAATGGGAAATGTTACAAGCATTAAGATTAAACTCAGACAAAAATCGCTGCTGCACACCATTTCCTACAAAATATTATCTAAGAGAGAAATTCTGATGTACACCGGCTTGCATATTGGATGTAGAAATTTGTCTTTGAAACACTTAGTACAGACAAGATGAAATGCAGCTGGATGTTGCATATACATCTGTTAAGAAATGGAGGAGCCAGACATGTCTTTCTAAAACTGCTCTAAAACAAGGACAAACCAAAAAGCCTCAAAAAACCTCTAGGTCAGAAAGTGATTTCCACAGATATGAGGCAAGAAAAAGTGGAACTTTCTGGACACAGCAGCATGAGCACAAGTACATATGCTGAGTACAGAGACTAGCAAATATTGTCTTTTAAAATCTTCAAGCTTGGATTATCACATATCAAATAATAGTGACGATACAATTACTGTACAGAAGAAATAGCTGTAAAATATGACTGCCTTTGGATTAAATATAGATGCAAAATAGAAGCAGGCAATCCCTCCTCTTCAATGGCATAAATACTAGGCCATGTTTTGATCCTATCTGACTATCTGCAAATATCAAAAAAGAATATGTCATGCTTATTTGCCCTCATCAATTTGATGTTCGAAGCAGATCCAAACTAGTTCGAAGTTATTAAATCATCATTCAAGATTCATCTAATTAAATTATAAAACCTATCTTTCATCCTGTCATCTCCTCTACCAGCAGACCATTGTTTGTGTTATCTTCACAAAATCTGGGATCACAGATGAAGACCAAACTACTCCAAAAGGACTTTGATAGTTCTGTGTTGATGAAATGCCTGAGTGTAAAATAATGTGGTTTTGTGTAATTTGACTACTATTTTTATGTCATATATGTAAATAATATCACTTCTTTTTGTAATATTTTTAATCTAAACAGTAATTTGAGAATTTTTTGTTTTAGAAATGTTTTTGCTGGGCCAAGGAAGACCTGAACCAAAAGGATTTGTAGCCATCACAGTATGTAACAGCTGTGGTTTGAGATCAGTGATGGTTCTCAGTTGTTTGGGTTTTTTTCTCCTGAGCAGAACGAAAAATAATCACTAAGTGATTTTTCTTTTTGGACAGTGCATAGAGGAATTTATCATAGTTCTTCCCTTTAAAGCAGCTGTGTTAGCATCATGCATGCTAAATAAGTTTACAGTTGTGTGCTATCATAATTGGAATTTAGTAAGCTTTGAACTATTTGTACTTGAATTGAGGTTTCTGAGCCTTGAGCAAAGCTTAGACAGCTCAAATGCCATAATGGAAAACTGCAAGAGAACTGTGATATTTAGAGTCCTCAAGATCCTCTCTCCCTCTGAAACCATGTATTATTTCCAAGAGCAGCTACCAAGGCTGTGGTGTGGGTCACAGTAATGTGTCCTGTAAACTGTTCTTTGCTTGTCTTTAGCAATCACTGAAAGTCTACCATGCCAGCTAGAAATACTCAGAAGCCTAAAATCAGCACATTGCAGTCAACCAGTGTACAGTGGATGCATGGTCAATTAAAAGCATGGTTTCCTACGTGGTGTTGATGTTGATGAAGAGTAATCATAAACACAAGACTAACAAGGGCCAGGATGTTTTTCCTTTACCCCAGGCAGTCCCTTTGCAGCAAATACTGCGCAGAGGAACATACAAGCTGGAATCACCATTTTGGAGACGTGGAGACAGTAATGTTTACCTCATCAAAACCTTTCTACTCCTCTTTCAAATCTCCTATAGCTTGTAATTAAAGAAACCTAGAAATTAACACCTCACTGGAAATTAACACCTTCATGTAGTGGAATGAATCACTGCTGCACTTGAAGTTTTTTATTCCTTTCCATTTGCAACTTTAAGGCAGAGTAAAAGATAAAAGCAACTGAACATTTTTCTTTCAGAAAACTTTTTCAAATACAATTTCATAGAGTGAGAGATTTCGTAGATAACATAAAAATAACAGGTAATGTGTGAAGCAGATGATGTCTTCATCTGTACAATTATTTACTGGAACTAAGTGACCTTGGGAACTTTCAGGCTGTACTAGCCGAACAGGGAAGCAAAATAGATGAATTTCCAAGCTATTTGAATATCAAAAATTTCCCAAACATGTGACTTTAAAACTCTTCATAAATTCAGAGTGAAATATAGTGACATTCTAAAATCAAATGTTCCTTTTCTCTTTACTGAAATGACAGTTCTTCAGTTTTGAAAAGTACCTTAATTTTGTATTGATCACAACTTTCTTTTTCTTATTTTCTCCGACTTTGCTGTTCTCATACTTTTCTTTAACCATTCTTTACTGGCCATTTATAGATATGCTGAACTACATCTTCCATTCCACCAAAAATTGTCCTACCTGCATTTTCATGTGCAGAAGCATATAGAAATTGCTTTTTTTTAATACTGCTAATGTTCCCAGACAGTAGTATTTTGCTCACCCAAACATGTTCCCACATTGATTTAGAGACATCAGATAGAAAGGAATCTACATTGCAGATAATGACAGCCTTTCTTACTACAAACTTAAAAACTCAAACTTTTGCTACAGTAATTCAAATGAGATATTAATATCAGTATTAAATGAATATCATATCAATAAGGCCTCGTTAACCGAAGATCAGTGTAGACTTAAACACCAACACTTGCCTTTTGGCAAGATTAATTAAGTTTCATGAATAAATGTTGTCCAATTGTTTTCTTAATGTAATATTTGACTTTAAATAAATCTAGCGTTATTTCAAAGCATCCACTGCATGGAAGATGGATTTTCATCTTCCAAGGGCTCAGCTGCAACCTTAACATGTTGTTGAGGTTTTAGGAGTTCCCCTTTTGCTTTTTTCCTCTTAAGGAATTTTCCCAATACGTGTTGCTAGGAGACAATAACAGCTGGATACTTAAGAGAGACAAAAGACCTGGCCACAGTTCAGGGGAAGGGTCCAGCTGGCTACTCTCTCTTACCTGGGGTTTTCTTGTGTAGGGCAGAGATGCCATGAGGTTCGTGCTGGGAAAAAGGGGCTGGGTGGAGCCCCTAGCTCTCTTGTGCTCTCGGCGTTCGGAGGGGAGAGAGGCTGCGTCGCTGTGGGGAGGATTCATCACCACTGCGGGGTTCTGCCTTCTGCTGCCTTCCTTCTACCGTGAGTGGAGCTCTGCTTGCTGGAGCAGTCGTTGCACTGGGACCCTGTTTAACACCCTACCTCACTAAAAGAGGGACTTTTCACTGTCTGCTCCGGTGCCTCAGGGGAAAAACCCCAGGATATGGAGCTGGCTTTTCCCTACCCTGCTGGGAGCTGGGCTGCCGCTGCCCCACCCCCGCTGTTTCTTTGCCACTGCCCCGAGCCTTCGCTACACTGCAGCTCCTCACTCCCTGCCTGCCAAGACGTCCCGGGGTTCCCGCTGCAGCTCCAGAGTTCAATACATCTCATCTACCACCCGGGATTTGGTGCTCATTCCTGCCATTCCAGCCTGTTGCTCCCGCGGGCCCTGCTGGGGCACCGGGATCGGCTGCCCAGGGGGTTTGTGAACCTTTTCTTCCATCCCTTCCTGGCTTGGCCAGGCCGCCATTGCTGCGTGCTTCCCGAGCTCGCTCCGGAGCGCCCCCTGCAGCCGCGGGGGAACCATGGCACCTGCCCCGCCCACCGGGAGCTGCCAGCGCCCCTGCCGGCTGCGAGTGGAACTGCAGTATCATTGTATCATGGGAAAAGTAGTTCTAGCAACTTCCACCACAGACTATCATGTAATTATAATTCTTTCAGTATAGAACTCTTTACATGAAAGGTAGTTTAACAGTGTTTGTACTATAAGAAGAAATTGTTTATCAATTTAATAAATCAAAAGGGCATTTTTAGTTTGATTAACATATATTTGATTTCAATAAGAAGTTTGAAAGCTTTATTCTTGCAAATGAAAAAAATTCTAAAAATTTTGTGTTTGTTTTCAGAACTTAACCTTTTATTTAATTACACAAAATAAACCTAATTGCAGCATTAATTAGTAATGGTAATTTTAAATTTTCCTGCCACTAAGTAAAACCCACAAGGCTCTAAACAGCAGCATTTTTAACTGCTATCACGGACATGGAAAAAGTAACTCTGTTAAAGTTGAAGGAACCTGGTAACTAATGGCTATTGCAGTGTAGTGATATTTAGAAAATGACAACTGTAGAAATAGATTTGTCTATTAATCACATGTGCAATTACTTAATTACTGACTGAACAAAAACAGCTAAGGCAGCACTGGAATGTGATTAACTGTTATGCCTATAACTGTCTATTTTAAATAAAGTGATGAATGTGCTGTTGTTTTTCTCTTTTCAAAGGCAAAGCAAAGCGAAAATGTATTACATCTAGAGAAAACTGGGATGTAATGTCTGCAAAATTATGCATAGTTACATGTTTTTATAGACCACAGTTTAACTCATCAGTTTCTTTGCACAGGGAGGTTTGGTCATCACAAAATCTATCGGAGCATTAATTTGTTAAATTGTAGCTCAAACATGATACGGAAAAAAGTAGTGTTTTAAGGATCAGACTTCCTGGTTTTGCTTCGGACAGAGGATTGGTGGGGGTTGTTTTGTTTTGTCTGGTTTTGGTTTTGGGGGTGTTTTTTAGATCACTATACCACTAGTTTACAGGGGAAAAAACCCCCTAAAATACAACATTTATAACCCCTTTGGTTTCATAAAGACAAGTCCCCTTCCCTTCAACTCTCACACAGCATTAGTTGTGCCATCTAGCTACCTGCAAGTACAAATTCAAGCACTATGACACAGCTCATTTTAAAACTTTATCAGAACAGCTTGATTCTTACTACCTGTAACAGTCCTTCAAAGATTATTTCAGCATGTGACAGTGCCGTGCAAGAATATGCAACATTTATTTCTATTGACAAGCTGTAGCAGTCTGACAGCATGAGACATTTCGTTCTAACTACTTCAGGAACTTTGAGATCAGTTGCTCTAAAGAAATATGTCTTAGAAATATAAAGGCATACTTTGACTCAAAGAAGATCCAGGGCCCTTTAGACATGTGAATGTGACTTTTTTCTTATGTAACACCTTGAAAACAGCCTTTATCTTCATAGGTTTTGGAAGGTATCAAGTAGTTTAACTTGCTACTAAGAAACAAAATGAGGAGAGATCATTTTTAGCATTTCATATTCACTCCTTGGAAATAGTATTTGCCTTCAACATCACCTTGTAACATTTTGGACCCCCAGCTGCGTAAAAGTCTTTAAAAACAATGAAATCAGAAGAAAAATAAAATTACAAAAAATAATGATTACAGCAAATCGTTATTAGCAATTTTTGTGAGCCCACATTACATTCTTGATTTCATTAATTTCATAAATTGTCTTTCACACAAATATGTGGTTCGGCTTCACAGTACGTCAAAGTCTGTATCACATACAGATCTTTAAACCAGGAATTTGATAGAATCAAAATGATTCATATAGATCCAGATGTGCCTTTCCTTACTTTGTACCATACAGGGTGACATATGAAAATACATACACTAACAACAGTGTAGAAGGTTTCTTCCCCTCATTGGGCTTTTTTCTCCTTTAGGGAATCCAAATTATCACCCATCAGATGAGAAACAAAACCAATTGCCAAATATTTTTAAAATACTTCATAATCCTTTTGAGGACAAAAACCTTCTGGAAATTGCTGTGTGGGAATAGAGCAGTCTAATTTAGCAAGAGTTTTTTTAAACAGTACTAGCTTCTTTTGTCACATTATACAAACATCAAATACTGTCAAAGGAAATCTCTTTTTTTTAATTAATGTGTTGTCGTGTATTCTTTGTTGAGTCATTCAACACCTAGCTATACTGTATTGACACATAATTTTCACTCTTTTTTAATCTTATATTTGATACTACTGCGTAATATTTTCATCCCACACAGCTGCAGAAACTTTGCAAATATTTATGAAAAATGATACTTTCTATTTGCAATGGAGAAGGCTAAGGAATAAGATGAAATAAGATTCTCAAGTTTCCTCTAGAAAACTTGAGCACTCTGATATAGCAGATCCTGAAATGGAAGAAAGGGTCAAGACCACTTCGTGTTTGTTTGTTTCCACTTCTGACACACTGGTTTTCTCCCAGTCATTACTGTAGGAAAAGATATCAGTGTTTTAACATTTAGCAGGCAGGAAAATGGTATCAAAGTCAAGCATAGTGAAATTAGGTTTCAATCAGGTTTCTCTTCACCAAAGAGAAAATACTTCATATCAAGTCCCTCCAATGATTGATAACCAGAATGTTATATTAGTTCTACATCATTCAGTGATTTAGAGAATTAACAGACTACTACTTTTCCTTCCTTGACCAGATACTATGCTATTGTTTTCTTCTGTTTGTTGTTATGACTGAATCCTTTCATAAATTTCCATTATGGAATCTCAGCTTGAATTTATAAAACTTTGTATCTGCTTCTCAAACAAAATACTGTGTAATCTCATGACTTATTTAAAATTATGACCTTTCAATCTAGTAAATTAATTTTTTTACAACCTTACATTCCTTTTTATTTCTATATATATATTTTTTAAATTTTATTTTATCTCTTCAGTCAAAACTGCATGCCAGGAAATGGTATTGTCTAAACTGTCACACCTGAAGTTTTCTGTTTATAACTGGCAACATCTCTCCTTTTTATTGTTCCATGAAGCATCTGTTATGAGACAAAAATGATCTTTATTTACACTCCCAGTGGTTCGTATATCCTTGGCATATTCCTGCCAAAGACAGATGAAGGTGCATAAAAGCTGGTGCAGCTGCTGGCAGCCGCCGTGCATAAAGCAGTGGAGCCTACATGGGAGCACTGTCAGCATGTGGCTCAAAAAAGGCAGCCTGTATGTCCTGAGGATGAAGGCATCCCTGCCTATTTCAGTAATACCAAATTAGACAGGGTGGCTTACGCCTGTGAAGAAGTGGTCTACTTATATCTAACTTATATCATAAGTTCTCCTTTGTTGGACAGTCTGCCCCTCACTTGGCCTGTAAATAAAAGCAGGGGGAAAGAGATCAGACACTAAACTACTACAAAAAACTTAAACAGTCTCTTCTCCATATTACACAGGCAGACAATAACATGCTCAAAGCCAGTGCCAGCAAAGATATCATTTACTTTTCCTGCTTGATGAGGGTTTAAAAATGCAATTATAACCTCACATTGTGTAAGAAGGTTTATTCCTTTATGACTCTGAATCTGGAAGTCCTCCTTGAGAAAATACACAAATCTCAAATCCCTGTCCTTCCATCTGCAGAATATTCAATGACAAGTGGGAAAAGTAAAGATGTCATTCTTGAGGACTGTCTTTCCTGTGACATTCATACTATTATAATAGAAATCCAAATCTTAGAAAAGCTTTTCATGAAAATAAGTGTTACCTACAGGATAGGTGGAAAATACTTACCCTTCTTCTCTTTTTTTTTTTTTTTTTGGTTTATAAAATGTTTTGTTGACATTACAGCAGCTTGTATTAGATCTAGCACACCTAACAACCTAGTGCATTTATGATTCTTGTTAATACGTTTCCAATAGGAATTTCATTACCAGATGAATTTTTATTTTCTTATTTTTGAAAAATAACAGTTGGATCCTATATTGCTGAGGCAGTGCACTCAGGATTTAGGTCCTGTAAGTTCAGAATTTCCTATAGTAAATGATAACCATTATCACACCTTCTCAGGTTAAACATGATGGCTTTCACCTTATATAATAAAACTGCAACATCGTCAACAGAGAAACTGTCTCTGATTATGTTTGCTCAGCTCTGAGGAAAACAAAGCCTTGACCTTCCTGGGCCATCAGAGTCTTCCTGTAATACAAATGCTCAATTATGAAAGTTAGTGTGGGCAATACCATTCACGAAAAATGCTCCAAATTGACTCATAATTGCCTGACGCTTAATTTCTGATGTGAATATCTGAAGCAGATTTCAGTCCCTTGCCAAAGGGCTGCTTAAAATTCAAAAAAAAAAAAAAAAAAAAGCAGGCAAGCAGGCTTTATCTGCCCTAGTAAATTAAGCTGTGATAGGAAATGTTCCAAGTGTCATAATGTCATAATTGCATGTATTTTTCAGTTGGTAGAATCCTGAGAGGTACTCAGCCTGGGTCAACCATCAGTCTCTCAAGCAATTCCTTGACACCATTATGGCATTTGAGACCCATCCTGGTCAGGTCAGACTCTTTTTTGCGGTTCTAGGAGGGTTTGATGACTCAGGGGTGATTCAGATTCCAGCCTTTTTGCACCAGTTGGGCTCAATGCCAGCAAGCGCTCCCTAGCACTGTTTCACTTGGTGTTAGAGATGTCACTACAGGGGCCACATATCATCGTATTCTTGCTTACAGTATCACCAACAATAGAGTCATCTGTCATAGCTCTGGAATGTGTTCATCATTTTGTTTAACTGATTTATATTTCAGTGTAAGCTGTTTGGTGTCTTCAGCTGTGTCTGTTCCTGTACATGGCCAGATTGCAAACAGCAGGGAAAAAAACCTATCATCCATAAGCAAGCATTTAATTTCTTGGCTGAAAATTTCACACAGGAGAGACATCTCTAGTTTGTATGCTAGTAAATGCATTTACAGCTGAGACACCATCACTAAATGGACTGCCAGTTATGAGAATAACTTTGCACATGACTGAATAAGTCCAACCCACTTGCATTCAAATTATCTAAAATGAATGGTCCCAGTTCTGCTATTATTCATTCTACACTTGTTATTCTGTGCATAGAGGTTCAGACCACAATAAATTCATATCAGTTGTTTTACTATCTAGACAGGTTTTTTCATGATTGTCTCTCTTATCACAGGTATTTTTCAGAAAAAAAAAGCCAACCTATGTCCTGATTGCTGTTAAGCAAAAATTAACAAGAAATAGTGGTGGATGAACCTCTAATACTGTATGATTTGGCTCAGAAGACTCTGTCCTCTATCCAAACAATAATTTGGAAGTGGCTGGCTAGAAGTCAGGAATATCTATTTGGAGCTTCTCTGTAGTATCTTATTGAGTGCAGGAGGCTAGAGGATTTTTCCTCAGCATATCAAGACAGTGAGGGTAGAGAGCCCTGACTGTCTCTGAAAGAAGTCCAAGAGAAAGTAAACTCCAAGGTCTATTTTGTGATTATCGTATTGGATGAGTTTTATGGGGAATACTCTCTTTATGCCAGACTGCTTCCAGCACAACAAAGAAAATTCTTACTCTGTGTGTTTCACACATGCAAACTGGAATTTCTTTCCCACTGTATCTGAACAAGTCTTTTGAATACTAAAATGGGAAACCCCTCCAGGCAAAAGCTGAGCCTCAACACAGCATGTACATCTCCCAGTACAGCTGACTCTGACTGACACTAACAGTACATATAGAGCAAAGGAACTCAGATATTATGTGATCTGACATTGAGGTTAAAGGTCAGGTATTGCTTATTTAAACTGAATAACTCATGCATGACAAAAGAAAACATTTTATTAACAAAAAATTTCAATAATAATTAAAAGTGTTAGGTCATTTTTTGTGTTTGTCCTTAACTCTTTTCTGACCAAATTTTTAAGACTTCTTTTTCTAAGGATGTTTAGCATAACATGAGAAGTACAATTAGCATAATAACACTAACTGTGGCCTTTAGCCATTTATGCAATGTAGACAGAAAGAGTAAGCAAAAGTAACTCCTTTCTCTTGGATGGATTAGTAAATGAATGGCAAATGAAATCTCTTGCCAGTCACCAGATGGTGCAATTATCAAAAGTCCTACAAATTTTGTTTAACTGTATGTATGGTTTAATCTTAAGGAAAATGTTCTTTGTTGGTCATGGATATTTCCATCACAAAAGACACTGCATTTTGGAAGGAATTACTCTAATTGGAACAGTTTCCTAAGTGTATATGTTATTGTGAAAACAATAAGAAAATACTTAGCTTGATACCAGAGTTTCTGAGATGCAACCTAAAAAACGGATTGTTTTTTTGAAGAGGGTTTTTGTATCCACAGCTTCGTAATTCATGCATTTTGTTTTCATCTGGTAATGCCATTCATACGTAGTAATATTGCACAGTTTAATACTTCAGCAGGAAGACTTTATTCAATATCTGTAAGTACAAAGAAAGAAAGCTCAGCAAGAATGTAGCATTACTTTACATTTGTCTTTTGTTGCTGAAAATAAAGTTATTACAGTACTTGTATATACACTAATAAATTTAGGAATAAACATTTAATGTTATCAAATGTGGTAAAATATTTGGGAAAAAGCTTAACACAACCACAGACACTGCTGTATTTTTTTAATGTGCAAAAACTACTACACTTGGGACAGAATTTACCTTGAACAATTAGAAAAATACAATCAGAATTTAAAATTCTAATTCAGAATATGTAGCCCTTACAATAATAGGTCCATGTATAATAAAAACAGTGCTGTTTCAGTGCAAAAGTATGTGCTAAAACCTAATTTTCCTATAAGCCTAGTTCAAACAATTCTTTTGCATCCATTGAGTTTGATCACAAGTAATACTTCCATAGTATACACATGTAGAGCAAAAAATAATTTGTCTTATTGTATCAGTCTTGTACATTGATGGGACAAAAAGTACATCCCAAAGTAGACTTATATATGAGATAGTGTTTCCTCATTAGTAAGGGAATACGTACGTAGGTGCGCATGCACACTCAGATATATTTGAAATGCAGATTCTTAGCCACAGAAGTTACAGCTCTTACTGACGTAAACCAGAAAGAATCTATAAATATACAAGGTTAGAACCTCAATTGCGGTAAATAAAATGACTTATGTCCTAGTTTGAAAGGAATGCAGTGTATGCTGCATCTGATTTAACTAATCAAGGATCCACAACTTAGAGCAGTTCCAATATTCTCATCAAAGTAAACAGGTAAGCTCACAAGAGTGGCTAAAATACCTTTGTACTGCCATGGAAAAAAACAAAACAAAACAAAACAAACCAGGAAAAATCTTTGATTTTTCTGGCCTTGAAATCCTTCTATGTTCATTCCTCTTCCTTCTGTGTGAAGGCCAACAGTCAGAGACTGCTCAAACAAATGCATTTCTATGAGTCAGGAAATTTCCAAATTTTTGATTGCAAAAATCAGTGGAGGAAGAGAAACAAAGGAGCTGTGATGCATTTAGGTCACTCGAGGAGCTTGCCATTCTGTATTTGGCCTGCTCTATTTTAAAATTGGTTCACAGTGTTGAAGAGTGCACAGCAGTCAGTTGTGGACAGGAACTAATTTCAAGTCAGGAAATACATTACCCTGTTGTAACAGTGGAAGGATAATAAGTGGAAAAGAAATAAACTGACAGATTTATTGCTTGTCTCATAGTTGATAAATTAAAAATTTTGCTGTACTGTTTTTCTCTTCAGAAATATTTTTCAATGATGTAGTCAGAATTTTAAATGAAATGCACTTGTTATACAGTTGAGGATATAAATTTCTAACTGCACGCTCTTTCCCCAATAAAGAAAAAGCAAAGACAAAATATTTTACTGATACTTACTGATATAGGTATCCAAAATAGTTTTGTGACATGACCTGAAATTGTAGCATTATGAGTTATTTTGGACTGAAAAGTTCAAGCTTAAAGTAAAAATAGCTATAGCCAGAGGGGAAAAAAGGAACTAAAGAGAAAAAATAAATGTACTAGAATTAGGGGGAAAAAAGTCATATCAATTTGATATTTTTTTTCTTTCTCCTTGCAATTTTTACAGTATCCTATGTAGACAGCTGCCTTAAATAAGTATGTGCTTAAATTTCTGAATATGTCACAATTGCATGAGAAGAAAACCCATCCAAAAAACTTTCAGCCTCATCTGAAATCATGAATGCTGATGAAATATAAATGTTGAATTGTGCAGTTAAAAGTAGTGTAGTTTTCCAGTATTAATACTACTTTTTTAGTAATCCTGAAATTCCCTGAGCATATCCATTTCAAGTAAACTGAAGAAACCCAACTGACTGGCTTAAAGTGTCCTATTTTACCACTGTTTTTCTTTAGAACTTTTTGTATACAAATATCACCATTTATTGCCCAACACTATTTTGGTAATACTTTTTGGCACTCAGGCCACTGATTAGCTCTCTTTAGGGTTGTAGAGAGAGCATTTACAGCTGAGACACCATCACATTTTGGCCCTGCAAAGGCTTATGCACCTGATGTCTCCATACACTGCAAGGAAGCCCTGCTGACATCAGCTGAGCTGTTCTCAACATGGTGAGTTACACGTGGTTTCAAATACTTGCAGTCTCAGGAGCAATGAGGACAGGAAATTGTTGGTACCTTAGGTCTCTAAAACCCTAAATGCAACCTAAAATAATCACTTTGTTTTAGAAGTTATCTCTAGGGCACTGGATCCAATTTTGCTTTCAAGACTTGCTTTTAGTTGTCCATTTCATGTAAGGAATATATTCAGTTAAATCCTTCTTGAATTACAAGCGTGGTAAAGTGTTTTCCTCAGCTCATGTTGGGCTACCCTGACCTTCACAGCACAGCAGGATGACACAGTTAAAACCTCCAGAACTTGCACCTGCCTATCCATTTATGCTCAGGTGTGATCTCTTGCAATGTGATTTGGATTGCTTTAATTTCACCTGGCATGTATTGCTAAAGCAAGAGTGAGAGAGTACCTACTTTTTAGATTATGATTGATGGAGTGATGAGTGAAAATCTCCAGAAAAACTGTGAAACATGTGGTCTCTTCTGTGAACTGCTGTCATCCTTTATCCTATGAGAAGGAACTCAGGTCTCCACTTCTGTAAAAAAATTACTTCAGCACAGCAGCTGCTGAGTCTGTGGTCTGTCTATGGTGGATTTGCTGTCCGCTTTTCAAAATGCTGTGTGGAGTGTTGTACTTCAAACCCCTAAAATGTCAGAGTCTGTAGTTTAAAGCTGTCCTTTGAAATATACAAGGTTTGAGGCTGCAAATTATCTGTAAAAGTTAAAAAAAAATCTAGTATCCTCTAGGTCACCAGATTCTGGAGACATGAGTAAAGAGAAAATGTTTAGCAATAGATAAAGGCAGAGCTACTGGTTAAATAGTGGTCATGCTTAGAGGTATATGAAACTTGTAGTTAATGTTTTAATATTACGAGATTGCTTTTCTTCTTCACTGTTTACTTTGCACACAGATGAACTGGTACCAAATTCTGTGATGACTTGATCAAGTGAGCCTGCACACTGAAGATTGTTTTTAAATCTACATTCCCTCTGTTACACATTAGAAGTAATGAGATTTTTTTCAATTAACAGTCTAGTAAGTTTAAGGTTTCAAGCTTCACAAGGACCTCCATTTCTATTCTTCTGGTTTTATTGTTTTTACTGAAAGTTTTTTAAGACTTGTTGCTGCAGTAGCAGTTGGGCAATAATAATTTCATGTAAAAGCTTAGTGTGCTATGTTACTGTGTCATGCAGTTGCACGGTCTAACAAACAATAGCTCTGGTTTTCTAATCCTGAAGTTTCTGAGCACTCTACCTTCTGTTAAATTGTGAGTATCTCAAGGTGTTTCGGTAAACAAGAACCTATAGATGTTACTAACTTTGCACACATAACACAAACTGAACTATCTGGAAGAAAGAATTATTTCATTCTTCCAGATTAACCAAAATACTCAGATTGGAGAACCTCACAAAGTTTGAAGTGAATGTACAAGGTCAGAGACCAAGCAAGTCCATATTGCAGTGCAATAACGAAGAAACGCAGGAAGCTTCTAAAAATCTGCCTGCAGAAGAGAGCAAACTCAATGAAGTCCCAGAGATGCATGTCAAAAGGAAACTTTTCTGCTGTCCACAGGGCGATGATTCAAGAGCTATAGAGAGCTGTGAAGGCAGAATGGAGAAAGGTCAATCTCTTTTTCTTTTTACTCTATCCAGTGAGAGTGAAGACAAAAGGTGGTTTTGTTCTCAGGCATGGATTTGCTTTGATTCGCCCTGAAGACTTAAATTCTGTGTCACGATTTTCCTCATCCAATGCAATATTACTTTGTTACTCTAATGAGATATAGTCTGGAGACTGAAAACTTTGTTATGTGTTTATGTTCTTGCTTCAAAGAAAAATTGAAGTAGCTCCATCTCAAGGTTTTGGGCTCTTGTCACAAAAATCTTCTATACAATGTCTTCGCAAAAAATGCTTGTTTTCCCCAATAGGTACGATTGGTATGAGCAAATATATTAAACTGATAAACACATACCAAAGAGATGACATTGTTGTTAATTGTGGTTCAACATTTATAAAAAGAATTTCTGTAATCGTAGAATTACAGAAGGCCTAAAAAAACCTAGGCAGAAGGATATCTTTGTGTTTATGAATTACAAATAAGAGTTTTGCAATCAAGAATCAGATATTAGGAAACAACAGAAATTGCTGCATTACTGATACAATTACCTTCTATCTGGAGGAAAAATGTAAGAGAACATTAACAATAATGAAAAACAAAAAACTATGTCCTTTGAAAATCTATACTCAAGGCTGGCACCAGTTTGACCAGCTGTAGCTGGTGTTCATGTTTATAGAGTGTTCATGTAAGCCAATATATTCTTGCATGGAAACTGAAGATACTTCTGAATCCTGTCCTTCATGTTTCATCTGGAAGAAAAGGTATCTGGATATGGTGCTCAGGTATGTGAAATAGATTCTTGCTTTTCAGAACTTTCTAGTCTGCAATGAAAGTGTTACCATGATGTTTAATTTTAATTGGATAAATACATTCTCAGATTTACCCAGTTTGTGCTTTGGATAGTAACACTAATGGGAGATACATGTTTTGGTATAGGAGATGTCAACAGAAAAAGAATAGACTAATAATAAGCTGTAGATAGTTTAAGCCATAAGGGACTTTTGAAAGATGCTAGGATTATTAAACTGGAATCTGTACCACAAAAACCTGATCTGAATCCAAAGGGAACTAATTTTATTGACTTTTATAAATGATAGAGCAGACTGGTTTGAACAAATTATTTTTCCACAGCATTTGTTGTTTCTGTTAGTGAAAATGGCAGAAAAAGTAAATAACTTATTTTCACTATTACTTTCAAAATAAAAAAGATTGGATTATTACCTCTGAATCAAAAAAAGAAAAAAAACCAGCCAAAAGCTAGTTGAGGTTCATAAAAATAATGACAAAAGTTCTGCAAATAATAATTAAAAAAGAACTCAATGGAAAGTTTCTTTTCTACAGAGAAATAAAACCAAAAGAAAATAAACCCTAAGGAAGTCTCTGAGGTTGACTTGAAAGACTTCATCACTTTCTTGGTATTTTTTTTCAATAAGATCAAATAACGGCTTCCAAACACATGTCTAAGCGGTCACCATATCAGGTTCCAGAATTATGGAAGACTATAAGCTATACAACTTAGAGCTGGGACAATGTAATTGCTTATAGGTATATGTGTAATTTAGATATTATCTTCAAGCTTTTCAGTATTTTTCACTGGCAAAGCTGTTGCACCCAGGTGTAAGAAGACTCCAGTAGCTCCAGGCATCAATGTTTGTAATATTATGACTATCCAAAAACATCCTCCAAAATGCAGCCATCCTATGTTCTTTTCTTGTCACAAAAGATGCTGAAAAGCACAAAACCTCAACAAATCAGATTTGTTAATCATATCATGTAATTTAGAGAATTTTTGCAGCTTCTGGGAATGCCAACAAATACTTGTCATCCTTGATTATTAATTTAAACATTTCTACACTATTAATCTATTATGTAAACTCAGAGAAGATACACTAAGCTATCACGTTTGTAGAATTTGTTTACAGGCATCCTCTTTACCAGTCTCTGCTTACCTTTTCAGACCATCAAAATGACACAAATCTAGAAAAGACGTTGGGTTTATTTGAGGATTAATTCAAATTTAGTTACTTGTCCCTTACACATTCTCAGAAACACTGAATCAAATTATTATAGCAATACTCCATCATACCATAGGAAATAACACTTATTAGCAGTCCTTATCTGTTCTGCCAAAAAATCTCTTCATTCATAAATGTTTCTGGAGCTGAAGGATCTCTTTTTCTCCCTATCACACTATTACCCTCAGTCTGGGTCATGACTTGCATTTATAAGTTTAGTCTTAGTAATGACATAAGAAGTCAATGTAGATAAGTAGTCCTTATACTTGATCAATATAAGACCTTTTTATGTCTGACTTATCCAAACTGCTACATTTCCATTAATAAGGCAGTATAAAAGGTATCTTAGATTGGAGGCTCAGAAATGGTGATGTCCAACATTAGTCTCCAGATGTCCACAAATAAAGATAATGTTTTTTATAATTCTAAGAAGTCAGTGGGGGTATATATACTTTTTTTTTTTGTGTGGTTCAAGACTGATTAGAATCACATAGAAAAAATACCTGTACTTACTTCAAGCTACCTGAACGAAGAAGAAAATGTAATCTCCCATGCCTAAATGAGAAATTCTAATTTATATTCTACAATAAATTTTCCCACACTTTGTGACCCCACTACAATAATAAGGTCCAAAGAATTTCCATACATGTCTTTTTCTGTTACCACCAAAGCTAAAAGTTATATTATTTCCTAATTCTTGCTTTTTCCATTTCATTCCTGATCCATGGCAAAAATTGAAAACATCTTAAACAAGATAAAGTATAACCAAATGTTGTATATTCTTCTGCAACTAAATGACTAAGAAAACCATCCAGTAGGCAAATTGCTTCCCAGGCATGCTCCAGACATATGCAAAGGCAAAGGCACAAGGTAAAGAGGCAAAGATGAGTACAAGGCATTTGTAACAAATCTTGTAAATTTTGGGGGGGGTTGTGCTTTCCTGAGTCGGTCAAAACATTTTGTATGCTCCTCCATGTCCCTCAAAGTGAAAAAAAAAGGGATATACAACTTTACCACACAACACCTTTATTACAATTTTGTTTGAAGATGAGAGATGTCATAGCATTTGCACTTTAAGCTAGAAAAATCTTTGACTCATTCTTTTCACTTGGCAGGTGTTCAAACTTGCAATCACCTAAAACATAGAAATAATCCATCAACAAAAGGCATCTGAAAGGTTGGAGAGTGCTCTGAGCTATAATCCCAGAAAGGTAAGAGGCCAGATGTTGTCCCCACTGATGTTATCTGAAGCAATGTGTCAGACACCTGAGGCCAGAGGGCACCAAGGCAGATGTCACCCCATACAGCTGGGAGAAACGTGTGGAGGGCACTCTGAAAAGCAGGTGGGAAAGGATGCTATCTAAAGGTGAAGCCCTGCACCTCTTGCAGCTGCTCCAAGCAAAGGGATTTGTGTTGTGCACAGTTGACTTCTTCTGACCTCTACCCATTATGGGGCTGATTATAAAGATCTTTCACATTTAAGCAGAAAAACAAGAGGGGTTTTATTAAGATTGTACACCAAAGACTTTTAACAAATAACTATGTATGCAGATGTAGATACATACATACATATATATTTATAAATAAAGAGAGCTACGCAATAATAAATTATTGAAGGAGTGTGTGTCAAAGGATGTGCAAATAAAGCTAGTTTGGTAAATGAACTATGTCTGTGAACTTCACCAAATGGACATACTTTCCAGCCTGTACTCTGGTACTTTTTCTGCAAGAGACAAAATATGGACTTCAATTAAATGTTGTTAAATTACTATTATTCTTCCTATTATATTTTTATCATTGACAAAGGTGAAGTGCTTTAATTAGCAACTTTAGTTGGTTCATTCAGCTCTGCTTTATAGGTTCAGTCCTGCTTTATAGATTTTCTTCTTAGAGAAAATAAAGAAACTTATAAAAAGAAATGTCTTGGAATTGTCCCTCCCCTGTTTCACGTACTTTATTAAAATAATCAACAGAAACTGGCTATTTATGCT
Organism: Corvus hawaiiensis; assembly: GCF_020740725.1. Lineage (NCBI taxonomy): Eukaryota > Metazoa > Chordata > Aves > Passeriformes > Corvidae > Corvus > Corvus hawaiiensis. Next base: position 28,134,111 of record NC_063255.1, read on the forward strand.
GAAGTTAAAGTATCATACAATTAAAGAAATAGGTGGCATTGTTTCATAGAATATCTTCTCTAAAGAACGTAAAGAAGAATCTAAAGAATGTAAATAATTTTCATGTCTGCCAGTTCCTGAAGAAATACATAACTATTCTAAGCAACAACATAACCTCTGGAAAGCAGAGTCTGAGCATTAGAATACAGTTATTACCCTAAAGAATAAAAAAATTACAGTGAAAGAACATGTCAGAATGATAGTACTGTTCTAAGCAAATTGTTTGTTTTAATGAGGAATTGAAGTGCTTCTTCTTTGAAAAACTTTTGAGATCTGAAGTGTACTGTGTAGGTACAAATTTAGTAAAAGCACAATTTAGCCATTGCATAGCATTAAGCCATAAAAATATTTTTGTGAAAATAATTTGCATTTTCCCATGTGATAATCCTAAACATTTTTGTTTGGGTTTGCGATGACTTTTTTGTTTTCAAAACCTCAACCCCAAAAAATCATGAATAAACAAATACACCAAAAGACTGTTCTTGTTTTGCTAGTGGCATAGCTGCTGTAAGCAAGAAATATTGTGTAGAGAGATCTGCATATAATACATGTGTCCAGTTCTGGGCTCCTCAGTACAAGAGAGACATGGAGCAAGTCCAGACAGGGCTATGATGATGATGATTAGGGGACTGGAGCACCTCACTTATGAGGAAAGCCTGAGGGCACTGACCGTGTTTAGCCTGGAGAAGAGACAGCTGAGAGGCGATCTTATTACTCTACACAAGTAACAGAAGGGAGGATGTCAAGAGGATGGATCAGGCTTTTCTCAGTGGTGCCAAGTGATAAGACAAGAGGCAACGGGCAGAAACTGATGCACAGAAAGTTCCACCTGAGTGTGAGGAAGAACTTCTTTACAGTGTTGGTGACTGAACACTGGAACAGGTTGCCCAGAGAGGCTATGGAGGGTCCCTCACTGGAGATCTCAAGAACCATCTGGACACAATCTTAAGTCATGTTCTCCACAGGAGTCTGCTTGAGCAGAGAGGTTGAACTAAATGACCTCCAGTAGTCTCTTCTGACCTTTATCATTCTTTAATTCTGTGATTTTAAACACTTGATAGTGTGAGCTAGTGTGCTGGTTCTTTGTGCTGGATTATCTCAGTTTTACAGGCACATATAAGTTTTTAGTGTGTGTTACTGCTTGTATATAAGTTGATTTCATATCACTGGAACTCAGAGTTCTGGAAAGCTGCCTCTTGAATTCTGCACACTTAATTCAGTAGCAAAATATAAGAACACTTATATTTTCAGATTTCCTGATTTGTAAAGAGAAACTCCTCAGACAACTTGTTTCAGGAAATAACTCAAATGTAAATGAAGCTGAGATGTTCAATTTCACTCACAAGTGGACTCATAAATCTTTTATGAATGACATATAGCTGTATATTGTACCAAAATTTGATCCCTCTTACTTTCAGTTTCTTATTCAACAAAGCCTTTAGGAACACCTTAAGAAAATAGTATTTTATAATTTTACTTTATACTTGTGAAGTTATATATAAAATACATATTTTATACTGTGATGGGTTGACCCTGGCTATATGTCAGGCACTCACCAATGCCTCTCTCTCACTGCCCTCCCCAGCTGGACAGGGGAGAGAAAATATAACAAAGGTTTCATGAGTTGAGATAAGAACGGGGAAAGATCACTCACCAAATATCACCACAGGGGAAACAGGCTAGAATTAGAGATATTAACTGAATTTATTACTAACAAAATCAGAGCAGGATAATGAGAAGTAAAAACAGACGTTAAAAACAGTTTCCCCCCACCTCTCTCTCCTTCCCAGCTCTACCTCCTCCCCCAGCAGTGCAGGGAGAGAGGGAATGGGGGTTATGGTCAGTTCTTCACATGTTATTTCTGCTGCTGCTTAAGGAGATGACTCCTTTCCCTGCTTCAGCATGGGACCACTCCCACAAGACACAGTTCTCCATGATTTTCTCCAGTGTGAGTCCATTTCATGAGCTACAGTTCTCCACAAACCACTGCAATGTGGATCATTCTTCCACAGAATTCCCAGAATTAAGTAGATGGGAGAGATATTTGAGATAATAGAGTCCAACTTATGGCCAAATAGTCCTTCAAGGACAGGATGCTCCAATGTGGGCCTCCCCCACAGGGTCACAAGTCCTACCAGGAAACCTGCTCCAGCATGAGCTCCTCTCTCCATGGATCTACAGGTCCCTACCAGGAGCCTGTTCCAGCATGAGCCTCCCATGGGGTCACAGCCTCCTCTCAGGCTTCCACCTGCTCTGCTGTGCGGCTCCTGCGTGGGCTGCAGGTGGATCTCTGGATCCCCATGGATCTCCATGGGCTGCATGGATACAGCTGCTTCACCATGGTCTGCACCATGGTCTGCAGGGGAATCTCTTCTCTGGTGCCTGGAGCACCTCATGCTCCTCCTTCTCCACTAACCCTGTGTAGTGGTTTGGTCTAAAAGACTCATTACTGTTTATCTGCTGTGAGATAAGAATTAGGAGAAACGCAAAGCAGGCACCAACCTTGAAAGAATATAAAGAAGTTTATTAACAGACCTACAAGAAGAAAAAAAAAATCATACTTCTCCCACTGACAGGGTAGAAAGACAACCCTTGAGATGTTCAGTCTGTTTACCACTTCCGTAATAACCTTGTTCAGTCCATTTAGGAAGAGGAGTCTCTCTTGCCCATGCTATGAAAACATTATCACAATGAGACAGCTGCCCGGGTTGGTTCTCTGCTCTCATGTGAGTCCTTTCCCACGACTTGCAGCTTTTCCCACAACTGCTTTCGAAGGTCCAATCTTGAGCCACTGGGGTATAAATTTAAGGTTGAGCCATTCAGAAACAAAAGTTCTCTTCATCCATCTCTGGGAGCATTTCATCTCTAAGAATAGAGGCCCTTCTCCTTCCCTGGCAGGAAGCCTCATCGCTTCCACCTCTCCCTGTTCAAATGTCTCATTAAATTACAGCTGCTTCAGCATCTGCCTATCTCAGCACAGGCGCTTTTGCTCACAAGTACAAGTTGAACGCTCCACCCCCCATGCCTTCATGAAATTAGAACGGGTATTCTGATACATCATAGCTTTACAACAGAATTTCAGCTTTAAGCATTTCCTCTTTCTTCTCCCTCAGGTTTTCAGCTCTTCACAGCACTAAAAGGGTTAATCTCACCCGGGCCTTGCAGCTGGAATTTCGCTTATCGCTGTTGGTCACATGATCTTTTGCCGGACAGCAGGGCAGCTGCAGCTGAATCTTGGCCGCACTGGAGAGGGGGAGCCGGGCTGCTCCGGCTGCCCACAGCAGGGTTATGGCGGGGGGGGGGTTCCGCAGGTGGAACAGGGCCCATTGGCTCCAGGATGGCCACGGCCTGGCCCGGCCTGGCCCGAGCAGGGCCTGGGCCGGGCCCACTGGCCCCCACACAGGGCCCACAGGCACCTGTCCCAGCACAGCAAACGAGAGAGGGCTCTGCCCAGGGTGTGTCTATTTTTAAATGTGGATCACAGAGGCCGTCACAACTTTAAGTGGTTCAAAGAATTGTCCATATTCAAACTGGCCAGCTGATAGGTTCTGTCAGGTCACAGAGGAAGCTGTAAGCACCCCTTTGCAAAAACATCACTTCTGGGACTACGCTTGCTAACCCATGACACCCTGGTGTCTGCAACATTGTTCCTCTCACATGTTCTCATCCTGCTTTTTGGTTGTAATTACAACTGCGCAATAACTTTCTTTTTTCTTCTTCTTCTTTAATCTGTTATCACAGTGGCGCTACTGCCATTTCTAATTGGTCCTGCCTTGGCCAGGGACACGTCTGTCTTGGAGTTGCCAGGGACTGGCTCTTGCAGACATTGAAGAAGCTTTCAGCAGCTTCTCACAGAGGCCACTTCTGTTTGCTTTTGACCTCAGCAGTAGAGTTAGGATGGGGGTTATATGTGAAGTTCTGAGAATAAATAAAACTCATGTTAGTTATATCCCTTCATTTCTTCTTTGATTTATGCATCAAATATAGTTTATAGTCAATTTTAACTCATCCTAAGTACCAAGCTCATCAGTGGAGAGTTCAATACCAAACTAGTATAATTCAAAACGTTTAGTGTTTATTTTCCATCCTGACGTAGAAACTCAATGCTCGCAAAGCTTTGGCAACCAGGATGTCAGTGAATGTGACACAGAGAGGCTCATCATATCACAGGCAGCTGCTACAAACATACTAAGCAGTTGATAAGTCTTTTTGAACATTTTCTATAATTCTATGAAGAGCAACTGAGTACCTGAGTGTAGCAGTGTTCCACTGCTTACACTTGGACATCATCTTGCTCAGACTTCTAGGAGCTACAAAGTTTTAGAGCTTAATCTCTCTTGAAGGCACTGAGGACTTAGTATTCTTAGCATTTCTAAGTATAAAAAATGCTCAGTACTAAGTGTAACTCAGGTTCAGAAATATTACAACCAAAGCAGAGACTCGTGACACCTAGAAACTATAAAAGCATATCTTATATATACGCCTATAACTAATATTACTTTGTCTTGAAAATGAACACAAGCCGATTAAAACAGGGTAGCTAAAAGCAGTAAGTATTTTGTAACACCATAACAGTATAGTCAGACACCATGTATAAGCATTTCACATAAACTTTTGTGCAATGGGATCACCAAAGCGGCAAATGAAGATGGTAGTTGCACTTAAAATGCAACCAAGTGAAAAAGTTGCCAGATGAGGGTTAAGATATGCAGAGGGCACTGCAAACATATGGAACATCCTGATGAATGCACCAGAACGGTGACTGGCAAGACCAAAGATAAGAAAATAAGTATTAGCCAAGGACAGAATCTTTCTAGGGGAGGCAATTGTATAAGCCCATCAGATCTCAGTGGAGGAAGATAGAGAAAGTGAGGACAGATATGCTCTGGCTCTGACTTGATTCAACAGCTCTTACTGTATAAGACAGTATAAACTGCTTTGTGAATGAATTAGTTTTAAAGTTTAGAACTGGACAGATTTCTAAGTCTCCTAAACACTCCCATCACATTATGCTCTGATCCTCTGATATGTTATGAACAAACATATCAATATTAATATTTATCTACACATATACACATAAATTATATTTATACACTCATTCAGTAGCAACATTAGCACAATGGTGAATATTTCTGTGTTTCTACGAATGAGTAACATAATCCATGTATTGAACTCTCTATTGATATGTCAGTCTTTATAATACAGAGCTAAAATATCTTGAGTGGCATAATTGAGATTGCAGAAATAATTTATTAAACATACCCATAATTACTTTTTTCTAAAAGTTTATCGAAAGATGAATTGTTATGACAGTCATCAGTCACAGGGTGCCAAAATATTAGACTATCAGCCTTAAAAATAGTTTCAAATAGCAAATACTGCAGTTTCTCAAGAATTTCACAAGAGAATAAAAGTGAATTTTCTATTCGAGCTCTTTTCCCAAGATTCATTTATTAAAAAAAAAAAAAAAATCCCATAGAAGGCAAAATCTGGCCTCTTTGAAATAAGGGATTAAATTTTCATCAGCTTTTATACTCTGTCTTCTAATCAAAAAAAGATACGTGGAACCAAAAGATAATACATCTAGTGGAGAATAAAAATAAGTTTTATTCTTGGAAATATGAATAATGTTTTATTGGAGAATGTTTTAATGGGAAACAGGTTGGAGAAATATCAAGCTTTAAAACATTATTTATATCCTCCAAGAGAAAAAAATTTAAATTTTAAGTGTCATAGAATGCTAATTATTTCTTTTCATTTGACTTCACATGTGTCAAACTATGAAAAATTCAAAGAAGTGAAATATTTCTCCCCCCTTCACTTTTACATTTTGACTTCCTCCAATTTCAGTACAAAATGCTATTCTATTATTTTTTGCCAGCTGGTAGGAAAATTAAAATATTTAAAGATAGTCATACAGAGAAAATGATATTATTAAAAAAAAATTTAAACTAGAAGGCAAAACTTCAAGGATCAATGCCTGAAGTTTTACATTCAGCTGAATTGAACAAAAAGAAAGCAGTGTTTTAGTATTGAGAATGGCTAATTGTTGTAGTGCTAGGTTTGGTTCAGTAAGCTGCAGCTTTCCCTGAGAGCTCAGTGGAGCTGCTTAGGGCAGTGCGACCACTTTCACCCTCCCATAGTCCTTTTTGGACAGCTCCGCTCTCGTGGTCTGGTAGCTATCAGCTCTACAGCCCAGTGATGGCAAAGGAGGTGAGAAGGGTTCCTCCATGACGGTTTCAGAGGACTTTTAGTAGTTACATCTTGTCCCGGAGACCCCCAGAGGCAGAGAGACCTCCTGATCCTGGCGCAGGGGGATTTTCTCAGGGGCTCAGGGGAGGTACATGGGCGGAGTTGGGGTACAGGAACCAACAGGGAGAACCTGAGGGAGTGGCCAGGGCTAGGGGCAAGGGGAAGCGGAGAGGAACAATATGGGATAGGAAAAGCAATAGGTAACAGATCACCACATCTCCCCCTTTCATATTAAATTGGAAAGGGAAGGGCATAATTTTGTACAACAAAAAAAAAGGTAAAACAGTGCAAAATAGTTAAATTTAAAATGATGAGGCAGCTGGTTGTTGTTGGCTTTGGAGATTGCTGCTGGTTGAGCTCTCACACAGCAGCTGCTTTTGAAGCTTATTACGTTCTTTCTTCTGCTGGGGCTGCTGCGATGACATCTTTTTGGTTGCTACTCGCTCGCTTTCAATCTAGGTGGCGTGGCGAACGGGGAAGGGGGTGCTGCACCACTGTTTCTACGCTGAGCCACAGCTCCACACAGATAACTTTGGGGCAGGTCGGGTCACATGGTCCCCAGGCTGGGCTCGCCCTACAGGTCTGGTCCGGGGGGCTGCTGGGGGCACTCGCGCTGCTGTGGAGTAGGGACTCGGCACAAAGGCACTCTGTATCTCAGGGTGGGGAAGGGGACTGACACAACAACACTGAGCAACACAGGGAGCGAGGGTAAGGAGGGGCCAAGGATTTTTTTGCACATGGGAAGATATGGAGTACAAGAAGGCAACATGGTAGAGCCAAACATGAGGTAGCTGCCATCTTGGCAGCTACATAGAGCCAACATGGCAGGAGTTCGTGGGGGTCGGGATAAGGGTTTAGGGGGAGCTCCCAGGCCGGGGTGATCAGCCCTAGCTCAGTGAGGGGACAGCGGAGATATGGAAGGCTCAGAACATTTTCTGATCTCTCCTGATAGTGAGAGGGAGAGGACTGGGATTTTCTGTTTCCAGATGCCAGAGTGAAACAAAACAAAGGTTAGTTCTTTTTATCTCTCACACGCAAGGACCTCCCATGCACTGTTAATCTTAAAAATCTCCCCAACTGGGGGCACTGAACTTGTATCTTCTCTTGTTAGAGATGGGCTTTTTCTTGCCAAGGAATTCACATGAGGCGCAACCTCCTTCACCTCGACAAGAACCCACCCCCAAACCTCCACCCAAACTGAGTCAAAATGATTAAACTAAAAAAAAACAACCCCCTGAACCAGGCCATTCTGTCTCCCTTTTGAGGCTTACCAGCACAAAGAATCTCCCACTCTCGTACCAGGCCAGGCAGGCTCCCCTTCAGGGCTTTCCAGAATGGAGAATCAACTTAAGGCACTCAGTGTGGTCCGTCACTGTCCAGCCAACCTCTTTTTAAAACTGCTACTTTCTCAAGAGGCTACCAGCTGTCCCTTCGGTTGTCTTGCTGAAACGCGACCTTTGCGTCAGGGAAATGGCTTCCCAAAGGCGACTACGCTCTCCAGGGCACCTCTTCTCAGATGTTGCACATTGGGACACCATTTGTTGTAGTGCTAGGTTTGGTTCAGCAAGCTGCAGCTTTCCCTGAGAGCTCAGTGGAGCTGCTTAGGACACTGCAACTATTTTGCCCTCCTGTAGTCCTTTTTGGACAGCTCCGCTCTCTTGCTCCGGTAGCTATCAGCTCTATAACCCAGTGACGGCAAAGGAGGCGAGAAGGGTCCCTCCATGACGGTTTCAGAGGACCTTTAATAGTTACATCTCGTCCCGGCAACCCCCAGAGGCAGAGAGACCTCGTGATCCTGGCGCAGGGGGATTTTCTCAGGGGCTCAGGGGAGGTACATGGGCGGAGTTGGGGTACAGGAACCAGTAGGGAGAACCTGAGGGAATGGCCAGGGCTAGGGGCAAGGGAAACCTGGGGGGAGACCAATATGGGATCAGAAAAGCAATAGGTAAACAGATCACCACAGCTAATAATTGAGACAATACACCATGAAAAATAGTGGGCTTTTTTATTATAGAACTCTTCAAATCAAATTCATTTCTGCACATGACTTAAAAATATCCACACACAACTTTATGCAAGCAGTGCAGAGGATCCAACTGCATGATCTAACATTGCATGTGATTCAACACTTTAGGTATCTTCAGAGATTTAAAGTCCATGCAGGCCTGGGGCTTTATTTCCTGAAGAGGAGTGAGTTTGTGCACAGCTTTGCTTTACGTAATCTTATTCTTTCCACTGTGTGGTTTTGTTGTTATCAGTGGATGTCAAGAAGCAGCATTTTGGCTCTACCAGCCATCTGCAATTCTGTGAAGTGACCAGTAAGATGTGAATTGAAACTTAAAGTCAGGCACTTACCTTTGGTTGCTAGAGCTTGGCCAAAGCATTTCCCTTTGGAAATCACTTCTTGTAAATAAAGGATCTCAGTGGAGCAGTGTGCTGATGGGAAAATGCCACCCAGGGCTCTAGAGTCTGCCTCCCTGTTTATCCGAGACCTGCGAGAGAGGCATGCTGCCCCAAGAGCCAGGTGTATGTTCTGCTCACTTAAAAACTTGCAGCTCTGACATTTCCTTGCCTGTCAGCAGCCTCTTCCGAAGAAAGCACAAAATGGGAGGTTTCCCTACACTGCAGCTTTCTGGAACAACTTCCTTCCCAGAAAATCTCTCAATAGACAGCACAGTTATCAAATGCATTTTAAGGGTTACTCAAACGTGACCTGGTCATATAATGGAAATTTTCTTGTTACAGGGGCATCCAATATTTATATCTTTTATTATCTTAAATATTTTAATCTTTCCTTTCTCCTAAAAAGGAAAAAAAAAGATTAAAAAATTTAAAAATCTGTAGAAATCTTTCCAGGAAATTTGCATCTTATCTTCTACCCCTAAGTAACTTCTTATTCTGAGGAAAAGTACACTGGAGAAAAATCATATATAACTACAGAAGAGTTATAGATAACATGCTGCTCATGAAAAAAAGCAGTTCATATGAATGATAAATCTTAGTAAAAAAAGAAATAACAAGAAGCAATGAGTGGAATTATCTGAAAGATTTTTTTTTCCAGTTAGTCTTTTAAACACTGAATGTTGCTTGAAAACTGCCTGTAAAAGCAAAATAGGATTGCAATTGTGACTTCTTCTACCAAGTATTTGTAAACAGAGATTTCATAGAATAGGATCCACTCTGACATCTATTTCTTAGTACTTAAACGTCTAAAAGGATAATACTAGGTTATGGTACATTTTGGGGACTGTGAGAATTCAGACAGTTCTATTAAGAGCCGACAGATGGCATGAGGTTTTGATTTTGCTTGCAAATGGATATCCACCATTATAAAGTTTCCAGACAAGAGACATAAATACACTTGTAATATATTATTTTGTTCAAATTAATTAACATAGAAATAGTTGTTGTCAAATAGGAAGTCAAAAGAGAAATAGGAACATAAAATTTCCTCTTTTAATATTTTTTAATAGTTGTAAAAAATAAACACTTTTAGAAGTAAGAATGGGCTTGAATACTCAGACAATATTTCATAAATAGCGTGTGAATTATTTTATGAACATATTGAATATAAACTTCTCTCCCCACAGAAAAAAAAAATCCCTAAACCAATAAAAACTACTGGAGAAACATAAAAAGAAGCTTTTGAGAGAGAACTTGGCTTCCGGATAATCTCTTTGATGCTATCATTTTCATTTCAGTGCTGATGTTGATACAGTTTTAAAGAGTTGCAAATACCTATTTCTCCAGCTGTCACCTGGAGAGAACCCAGAATAATTTAAGATATGCTTAAGTAAAGTTTAATTCAATATTTAAAATATTTCCACATTATCTTCCCATAACCTTATTGAAAACATAAAGGGAATTTTCAAACCTTCTGATATTTTCATTAAGGTTGATTTACTTATTTCCATAATGACAGTTTATTTTAATCATCTCAAAACTGGTTATGAAGGAAGGTAGGTGTGTGTATAAATCAAAATTCCCAGTAAGACAGTATAGGGCAGAAAATTCTTAGCATACTTAGCAGAATTAGCAGTAACACCAGCTAAAAAAGTAGTATGTGTCCTTCCATAAAATGACTCTGCTTTTGTCCTTGAAGAGGAAATCATGTAGACAACTTCTAAGAATTGCATCAAGTCAGGAAAGGGGAAGATAGGTTTGGTTTTATTTCCTGGAATGCCATGCTGCCATGTTGATAAGGGTGCTGTTGATGCCATATTGCAGTGACTATTAAGCAACTTCTAAATAAAAGGACAAAAAAACCAACAATTCCCCACTTTTTTTTTTTTTAATGATGTATATTTTTTATTTTGCATGGCCTTTATAAGATATATGCATATTTGGTTTTTTTATCCTTTCGGGAGGAAAATTGGCAGAATCTCTTCTGCTAAAATCTTAATATTTTGAAAAAACATATTCTATTATCTTTTTTTGTTTTTAGAAAAACATAAAAAACTAAAACTTTTTATCAGAACCTAGGGGTTGCACTGAAAAATATTCCGGTTCTGGTTTTAATACAAATCCATGAGACTTGATTGGATGTAACAGATTTCTTTCAGACTTGACAGTTTTGATGAAGAGTAATTGCTTCTGCTACTGATTTTTCCAGTGGAAACATCTCTGCAGTTCCCAGATGCAACTTTACATCAAAGTTTCCTTGATCAACAGGACTGTAATAGCGAACGTTGGGACAATACTGACAAGAAGACTGAGACTGTCATTTTCCAAACTGAAAGTATGAAATTATTAACTCCAGTTGATATGGGAAATCATACCATCCTGTTATTTGTCTGATTTTTAGTGCTAGTCAGAATGCAAGCATTTTCTGTCCGATCTGCTTATCTTTTCATATAATAACATTCTGATGTAAAAAACCAACAAAACAATCAAAACCAACTTATCTCTCCCCCTCAACCAAGACCAAAAATTAAAATTAAGGAAGTGTTTTACAAAATCCGGGTTACAGGCAGTAATATCTCATAATGAGAGACTAATTTTATTTCTCTCTTAATAGGTAGTTTACAATTTCTCAGCTAGAACTGTGGTGAAGCATATGTGCTGCAAACCTGGCAATGCTGCAATCCATGCTTGCAATATACTCTAAAAGAAGGCATTCTGGCATTGCCACATAATGATGAAATCTGATTGTTTGACCACATTTAAATACCGTAACAGCTCTACTAAAAGTGGATTCCTTGTTATAACACTATCAAGGTGTTAATGCAAACTGTCATGGAACTGTATAATCAGTTATGATGTTAACAACATAAGGAGCAACCAGTCTGTCTTCTGTTTATTCCTTCCAGAGTATCTACACAGACAGCTCGGAAAGAGAAAAGCTTGCTCTGGCAATCTGTGGCATTGTAACAGCCCAACTTGACATTCAGAGTATGAGGAGGGGAGAATGTGGGATCAGAGCACATGCACACACAGAACTGGAGCAAGATATTCATTAAGATGAGAACTGTGACAAAATATTTGCCAGCTGGGAAATCAAGGCAACTTTTATTTCATATAAAAGAAGAGACAGGAGAGGAGAAGGGGCAGACAATCCTCTTAACATTTTGTTCAAATGATGCTTCCCCATTATGGGGCCTTATCCTATACATCAGACTTATAATGGAGCATCAGACTGTTAATGACTGCAAAAATGTAATATCAAAACAAGGGCATAAGGTCTTCTGGGCCAGCAGAGTTTTGTGGTGATGTATGCAGAAGGACATCAGTCTTGCAAGCTTCTTTTACTAAACACCCGTGAACATGGCAGTTTTAGATGTCTCATAAAGGAGACCAAACAGTTATCACTAACTTCATGTTGTTCAGGATTTCATTGTTTTTTGTGATTTTAAAAATGTGACTGTAGCTCTGAAATGCCTCTAGTGATTAATAGTACCTATAGTTTCTTACTGAAGACAGACACATTGTTAACATATACAGTAGATACATTTATGTTGAAAAGATTGAACAATGCAGAAAAAAATATTTTTATGTACTCTTAATATATCTTCTTAGGGTGATGTGTTGTTTCATTTTTCTAAAGTAGAATTTAGCCATTTTTTTCAAGGACTTTTTCACTTGGGCATAATGTACAGAACTATTATTAATTCAAAGCATAACATGAAGTACACATAATTGGCAGCTATGAAATACAACTCTCCTTCAGTAACTTTTGCATGAATTGTTCAACTTGTTAACTGGTCTTTCAACATTACCAGAGAACCACAGGGTTGTGTAATTTCATGTGTAAGGGACTGCTAAACATTTCTACTCAAAGCAAATATAATTAGACCAGATTGCTCAGTGCTGTGTCCACCTCAAACCACAGAGACACTACAGTTTCTCTAGCGATCCACTTCTGTACTTGACCACTCTTCTGCTGAAAAAAAAGTGAAACAAATCCAAACTCTATCTCCTCACCATTTCTTAAGTCCCAATTTATGCATATTGACACTTGTTCTATTGCTCTTTATCACCAAAACCAATTTGGTTTCATTTCCTCTGTACCCTATCCCTGTATCCACGTCTACCACTGTACACAGCACAAGTAGTGAAGTCTCCCCTGCCCCTCATCTTCCCCAGGTTGAACCAGTCCAGTGCCCTCCATGTCCCCCTGCATGTCCTTTACACTGCCATGGGAACCCTCCACTGGACTCACTCTTGCATGTCAGGGTCTATCCTGTGTCAGAAGCTCAAGCCTGGACTATGAGGACAGTCTTACCAATGCCTAACAATGGGTCAGGATCCTTCCCCTTGGTGGTGCAGCCCCAAGTGCAGAGGCTGTTTAACTACCTGGGTTCACTGCTGTGTCCTGATAACATGCTGGTCCCAGGTTCCTCAGGTCTTTTCTGGAGAGCTACTCTGAATCATCAGCCTCACCTTGTCCTGTTCCAGGGGTGAGCTCTCTTCAGTGCCTTTGTCTCTAAGGCAGTTTTTTTCCTCTAAGGGCAGTTTCCAAGCAAGTATTTGTGCAGGTCAAAAGACTGCCCTTCTCAAAATCAGGGTGGCTGCCTTTGTGAAATTCTACTGTTTGTCTTGGTCACTTCTCTCAGGTTATAATGCTCTAGACTTACAGTCACCACAGTCAAGGCTGCCTTCAACCTTCATGCATTCAGCTGCCTTTCTTGTGAGTACCAGCTTCAACAAAACATCTTCCCTGGCAGATCTGTCAGTCATCTGGGTCAAGAATTTGCCCTCGAGTTGCTTGCATTTGTCTGCCCCTGCATCACCAGTGCAGTTCTGTCCCCTAACCCTTACCCACAGGCTTACCTTTCCCAGGTGGGAAGTTCCATGTTTCTGAGCTACCCCTTTGCATAGATCACCCTTTCTCTGTCCTTGACAACCCTGCTATTCCTGCAGCACCAGTACCTCTGCACTGTTATCTTTGCAGGTGTGAGTGCTACCATCGTGTCACTCTCATCCCTCTGAAGTCACAGCTCACTTGCTCTGTACGCACTGCTGATGCCTTCCTCTCATCCCCAGAGTCCCCTCTACTCATGTGTAAACATTTGAGAAGGGTCCCAGGTTGTGCAGCCTTTGCGGGTGATGCATGACAGCCCCTCTGATCACGCTGTCTCCTGGACACATTAACACCCGTGTGTCCTCGCTTCTTGTCTGTGCAAACTCCCCTCTCACATTTCCATCCCTCTTGACAAGACCAGTAACTCTGATTGCAAATACATCCTTGCACAACTTTTTCAGACATACCCCATCCTTTTTCAGTAGCCATTTCAATGAGAAAAACTTTGCATATAAGTAAGATGGGAGACATAAATCACAATGCTGGTGGCCTTTTAAGCCATCATCTCTGGCCTAACAGAATGTTTGTGCTTCCACATACATATTTTTACCAAAAATGAATCCTTCCTGCAAATAACCAAATGCCTTAAGTGTTGAGGATAAAACCTACTTATGCCTGGATTATTTTCAGAGCCTAAAATCCATTTATAAATCTAATCCATGACATCCAGAGTTCCCTTTTCTGTAATCTTTCAGTTGGAAAACTGGCAGTAAGAGGACCTCCATTTCTCATGAAGCATTGCATTATTTCGTTCTCTGATAAAATCACAATGGGAGAAGGATAATGAAAGCAAACCTAAGTTTTAATTTTGGAACCCATTTCAAATGCACTACTTCTAATAACTACCATACTAAATTTAATCACTAGTAAATAAATTGTTTTAAAATAAAACTATATTGCTGCCTTTTTAGAATCCTGAATGTTCCTCACAAGTGATTACCTAAGATGCAGAGAACAACAGTATATTTTTTAGATCCCAGGTTAAACTTGATGGGCTGCTGACTGGAAAGGTTAGTCATTGATCAGTACTATGAGTACATTTCCTAGATGTCATTGAGGAAAAAAACCACAGGGACCTGCATGTGCTAAGCTAATTGTTAGGGAAAATTTTCTGACAGTAGCTGCACTTTAAAATATATTACCATCACTAATAAGAAAAACACACATTCCATTTTTCCTAACGATACAAAATTTGCATCTAAAGAGCTTCAGTAGTTTTCTTAGATGCTCAGAATTTCTGAGTGAGACAAAATATCTGCCTCTGTTACATGAAGGTTAAAAAAAACAACCATTGCTAGCTTGTACGGAGTGGAAAGCCTCTGGCATATTTAACATGAGGTTGTTGTTGACATGTCATGTCTGTAGGAATACAAAAGCTCAGCTCAATGAACCACTGTAAAATCTTACCTTTGAGATTGTTATATTGAGTTACATAAAATAAAAAAGAAATGCGGGGGGTTTTTTAATAACACAGTCAAGTTATATTTCAGTAACTCTTAAGATATAACTGAAATAAGAACAAATGAGTTTAGTTGTGGTTTAACCCTAGCCAACAATTAAGCACCCCACTGTCTCAGTCTCTCCCAGTGACATGGGGGAGAGAAATGGAAAAGTGACAAAACTCATGGGTTGAGATAAGGACAGTTTAACAGGTAAAACAAAACCTACTTACTCAAGCAAACCAAAACATGGGCAGGCATCAGGTATTCAGCCATCCCCAGGAAAGCAGGACACAGATTTGGGCAGACAAGCACCATCTGTCTGTCCATCCCTTCCTTCTTCCCTACCAGCTTTCTATGCTGAGTATGATGCCACACAGTGTGTGAAATCTCTTGGATTAGTTGGGGTCAGCTGTCCCAGCTGTATCCCCTCCCAGCTCCTTGTGCACCCTCAGCCTCCTCGCTGGTGGGGTGCATAAGGAGCAGCAAAGGCCTTGGCTCTGTGTAAGCCCTGCTCAGCAGTAATAAAAACATCCCTGTGTCATCAACCCTGTTTCCAGCACAAATTCAAAACACAGACCCATAATAACTACTATTAACTCAAGAGAAATTAACTCAGGAGAAATTAACTCAAAACTAGTACAGCTATGCAAGATAACAAAAGGGAAAGATGCTTCTTGTGATAAGACTGGATTTTAAGATTACACACATTTTGGCTTCAGTAAATCTAGGGCAAAAAACTATGATTTATCAGAGATTTGTTTGCATTCTTGTGGCCCCTTCGGGCCAATATAAAACCAGTATGAAAATTATGATGGAAATGCAGTTGAAAACTTCAGAATGTGGTTAAAGTATACCTTGGAACCAATTTTTTATCTCAAGATAGACTTGCATTTTTTCTCATCTTGTTGCACACATCTGATTTTTACTGGAAAGAAATGTCTAAATTACATGCCAGATCCTTCAGCAGCAGCAAATATTTCAAGCTATTATTTGTTCTCCTGTTCTGGATTAACAATCTAGATGAAGTACAAGTCAGAGACAAGTTTGGTAATTTCTGAGTTTAAAAAAAAACTAAATGAGCATTTCATAACAACTGAAGATCTGGAGAAAAGAGCCTCACAGAACTTTTAGTTAAGAGTGAAATTTTTTGTTTGTACACTGATTCAGAGTACGCAACACTGGCAGAGAAACAACTGTTTTCAGCCAATAAATGTGTTTGTTTACTTACTTCATGAGTATCCTAGAATGGAAACAAAGATTGGTTTTGCCTTATCTAGCTCAAAGATCAGCAATATAATTTCCTTTGGTAAATTCCTACCTGGAAAACAATGAAGAAGAACAGTGGCCAGCAATCCAGGACTATTTAATTAAGGAAGACAAACCAAAGACCTTTTAAGAAAGCAAACTGAATGGATTACTGAGGATATTTAGAACTCTTAATAAATAATGATTAACATTTTTTTCCAACCCAAAATCTATTACAGCTGGTGACGGGTCTGTGGCTCCGACCCAGGAAGAGGTGACCGGTCCGGAGAGATGGTCCCAAAAGGAATCGCCTTCCCGAGGCCCGGTGTCTTCCCTCAGCTGCTGGCCAGGAGGGCCCTTGCAGAGGCTGTGAGCTCTTTAGTGATATCAGCTCGTGATTCCAGCTCAGCTCTGCAGGGCAGCCTCCAGGCCAAGCCAGACCGGAGAGAGAGACGAGAGGCCTGTGTGGCTGGTTCCGCACAGAGGTAGCTTTATTGTGGGTCCCCTCCGGCGAAGGGAAGCCAGGGACGAGAACTCACTCTGAGAGCCACAGGGGCCAGAGGGCTTGCTTTTATAGGGATACAGGGGATGGGTGAAGACCAATGGGTTACAGAGGATCTGGGATGGGTGAGGACCAATGGGTTACAAAGGATCTGCATAGGGTCTCCTAAGGGATTGTGGGTCTGTCTTTTCTCACCGTGACTAAAGAAGTGGTTCCCTTTCCAGGGCGTCCTGCTGGGCAATTGTGAAATCTCTTATCCCAGCAGAGATCCTTCCAGGGCAGGGGCTGGGCATACCCCACAAAAATCTTATTAAGAAATCTTTTGAAAAGAAAGAACACATAGCTAAATTCTGTATAAATAGATGTATTTAATTTAATTTTCTTATAAAATAATTTGTGGGTAGGAAAATCTATTGACTGAACAAGATTGCTTAAACTTGAGCTTTATTTCATCTCAAGTGAGAATTTTTCAATGAAAACAAACCTTCTTCTCCCTAGTCTTCTGACAGTTTGTATGTGACAAACCCATTAACAGAGTTTATGGCTTCCCAAATATTGCTCCTGGTTTTTTTTTATCAAGACCATATGTAGGTCTTGCAAACTCTCCCTAGAAGGATGAAATTGCTCTCTGCATCTGCCTACAGATCTCATGTCTTTGAAAACTCTTAGAAATGCAAAACCCCCTCTATCTAGTCAGAGGGGACAGAGAAATATGGTGCCCTTGACAAATGCAGTTCTTAAATGAACAAAACAAATTATGTTGCTGACAAGAGCATATTGATCAATTACTACCTAATAATGATAACTAACATCATGGAGAACATAAATACACCTATAAAATTATTCTAATAATACTAAAGAAGAAGAAAATAATTTTTCATAGTAACTGCTTGTGTGTAACATTTTAAACACCTATCTCTGGAGATTTTTAATAAACCTGTGAAAGGTAAGAGATTTGTGTTTGTCTTCTCATAGTCAAAAATATAAAATAAGTATTTTTTTAAAAAATTATTATTAATTAATTTTTAAACTATGTAGCTTAATGTATTAAAATCTATTTTATCTCAATTTATTACTCGTGTCCATTAATCCTGTAATCACCAACATACTCTTAGAGAAGTCTCATTGAAATACTACTTGATTTAAATCCTCTTTTTTTTACAAGAACGTTACAATAATACAACATGTGTGAATTTGTATTTACAAGATAAGCTCATCTTACAAGTAACAGTTATGCTAAGTTTTGAGCTTTTTTGTTTGGAATTACTTACATTGGCCTACAGCTATATTGCATATATATATATTACTTTAATAACTGTACAAGTCCTAGAAGGAAGAACTATGGTTCCTAATCACATAACAGAATAGAGAAAACCCTTTATTCATAACAGAACTGAATTTGTGTCACAAAAATAAAGATTTCCCTACTCCTCAAACTTACTACACTATTAGGCCCATGATGTGATTCTTGGGTTTGCCCTACTCAGGACCAGGAATTAGACTTGACAATTCTTGCAGGTCCCTTCCAACCCAGGATATTCTACAATTCTATCCCTCTTTCTGCTTTATCTCTCTGTCCTCAAATGATTATGGAAAAGTTTGATAAGTGTGGTTAATACTGTGACAACTAGTACACTGTTTTGTGTACACTCCTTTAGCCAGTTTTGTGTTTCTGTTGGTTTTATTTTTTTTTGTTTTGTTTTGAATTGTTTTCATTCTACATTACCGCATGTATGTGAACTGGCAAATACACTGTAAATTACCACTTTTTCAAGAATTTCAGCAATATATACAATGAAATTGAAACTTGTAAAGCTTGAAAACTCTGCAAATCTGCAAATACTAAAAGTGGTCTTTTCCCAGTTGTTTTAAAGACAATACCTGTTGGGCCAATCACAGTTGAGGCACATGACATTTGTGTCAGTGTGTCTGTGTCTAGAGAATGCACACATGAAATAGGTTTCTAATAACGTTAAAACTTTCTGAAGAAACATTTTGTATTAACTGGAATAGTGTTTGTAGCTTTCTGAATGCCCTGCTTTGGCTTTAATCATGCTTCTGAAATACGTGTTGTACTTTTTCAATTTAGAGTTTCTCTCTGAAACATATTTACCCAATGTGACCTCAAAAAAGAGACAGAGACCAGTTTCAAGCAGCATCGATGCTGCTATGACAGAAAAATCTACTTGCAAAGTGTGGAAATACAGTGAAATTACAGTCAATATATACAAAAAATCAATATATATATTTTTTTTTTTTCCATAATGAAAGTAAATTTCTATTTTATAAATCTCAAACAAGAAAGGCTAGCTTCCTACATCATCATAAGAAGAGGATATATATACATACATACATACATATATGTATATATATATGATCCAGTCTATTAAATCTGAAAGGAGTAATAGTATCAATGTAGATGACATAGAAATTGATAATATTTTACTAAACTATATAAGAACTTTTACACATTAATGACTAAGATTTCCATGGAGGAGACCGATTTATTTTCAGTGAGGCAAAATTCCTCATACCTGACCAAAGGCAAAGGTACAGAATCTACAAAAAAGTAAAATATGCAGCCATTAAGTACTTTAAAGCACAGGCAGTGTTCCAGGATATGACAGGCTGCTGAGAAATAGTTATAAAACCTTGTATCATTTTGCCTAATTATGTATTTGATTAATTTTAGAATCTTATAGATGTTAATTAAATAAACTAGGAGATTTCCATGTGCCACAAACTGTGTCCAGGATGACTCAAAAGCTGACACAGTTTTCTCAGGGGTCACATGCATTATGAACAATTTTACAGCATTTGTGCACCACTGAAGTCTTAACATCAGGTATTGTCTTCTGGTTTTGCCCTTTTGTAAAATATTAAATATACAGGTTGCATGCTGAAACAAGCCCCAGTTTGGTATACATAATTCTTTATCCAAATTTCTCTCCTAAGTTTCAACAGATGTATCATCCTCCTTGCATCTTCCAGGCTCTTTATTCCACTCTTGAAGCTTTTGCCTACACAAACACATGCCATTTTTCCAGTAGAGCAGAAGACTGTGCAAAAATAAGTATTTTCAAACCAGTCAAGATGCCTAAAAGTCAAAGACATCTGAAATTGTTCCAGAACATTATTTGGCTTAGTTTGTAACACATTCTGAAGTTAAAATTTATGTGAATGTGTAAGTTGTGTGCTGTAGCAAAAGTCCATGTCAGAACAGCTTGTGTGCCTGCTCAAAGACTCTCATCCTGCCTAGATATAGAGAGTTTACGACTACACAACACATGAAAAAACCCCAGCCCGCAAATCCAGAAGATATTTTATAGTTCCAGGCTGCTTTACAGACTGCACAGATGTGAGCTGTATGTCCAGATCCAGACAAATAAATGAACACATACTAATCATGTTTGCATTAGGAATAGCAGTGAGAAATATGAAGTGATATTTCATTTCATTTCATCTGAAGCATATGAAAAAGAAATGCTTCAGATAGTTTTGTGTAAGTGACCGGGGCACAGACCCAGACTGGTAGGAAATCTGAATCGTTTATTCAAAAGAAATGAGCTGGTTTTACACACTTTTTCAAGGCATAGTATTGCCTTACATGGTAATCCTCACTACGTGACCTATCCCGTGTTGCCACATCAGCAACACACTTTCCAAATGTCCTTCTGTGAGGTGATCACTCTCTGTTCACCCGTCTGTCAGCTCCTGGCAGGCTCCTCTCTGTAGGGTCTGCCCTGTGATACCTCCTGCCCCCAGGGTCTGGTGGAGACAAGCCTCTGTATGCTACCATGTGCTCCTTTGTGCTGCCATGTGCTTCTGCAGCCATGTCCCACAGCCTGTAGTTAAAGTCTATCTTATCTCTCCCCACAGTTTCATCTATGCTCCTACAACAAATACAATTGCTTTCAGACTGAGACTGCAAATTCATTGCTTTTTGGTACTTTCTTTTGTACTACTTTATATCAGGTCATTTTATTTGATACCCAGTCCAACACTAGGATTTGAATATATCTTTCAGTGGGAACTAGCTTCATATGGATTTCATCCCCTCCCTCCCTGAGCTACTATGTCTTTCATTACTTTTATTTTTGTAATATACTAGCACATGATAGGGTACTTACTTTCTTCTTGTTTTTATTTCTTTCCACAGCTTCACAGACTGAGGTGTTTTAGAGAATTCTGTGTAAAGGGTAGAAAAATTTATTTACCTGGTGTTACTGTTGCTCCTGAGGATATGTTGGGATGAACTCATCACCACAAGATGATAGCAAAGATGTCTGGGGATACAGCAAAACTTCTTCAATTAAAATTTCCCACTGGCGAATGGGAGAATGGAAGTGAAATGCCAAAAAATCTATTCTGTGCACAGACATCTGTCTCAATAATGGACAAAGACAGAAAAAAAGTAATGATTTAGGCAAGTAATGATGCATTTCTATTAAATGCTTTCCCATAGAGAAAGAACAGCCAAAGGAGTTTAAAATTTACCTTTCCTATCAGAGACTCTCTAAGTTTCTGTAGCCTCTGTTGTGGGCCTCTTTTTGCAGCAAAAGAAGCCAACACTGCCTGAGAAGGTTGACTTCTGTAACTGGGGGTAGGACTGAAATCATTCATGCAAAAAGTCCCAGCTGCTTGCTATTTGAAGAAGCATGTGTTATACTAGAAAAAAAAAATCTGTCATAATAGTAAGATGTATAGAGGATTATATTTTTACTTCTTCTCATGTATCTGAAGTATGTGGACGAATGTGAAAGATGTGTTCTCTTCATAATCCCCTGTTTTTATCTTCCCTTTAACTAGTCCAAGCTTATAGAATGAATTCAGAATGTAAAACTCAGAATTCAGAATGTCTCTTGCAGGTCACTGACTCCAAATTCAGAACTGGGGAAGCTTCTGAAAAACAGTTAATAAAAAAATCACTCTAATCTGTCAGTTAAAGAATTACTATGAAGAGGTCTAGGAAACATCTAGTTACTCGGAGCAGCTGAAGATTTGTGCCATATGGGTAACTTGTTTCAGAATTTCTCTCCCTGGTTTTATAATCCATGTATCTTTAGGGACCTTCTCTGAATCTTAGAAAAGTAAGCATGGATGGATTTGAAGATAATCTTTTTACTAATAAACCTTTTTAATGAACATAGCCATTAAGGAAGAAAGTGAGTTCAGGAAGAAATTATAGATTATGAATCAAATTAATTAGCATGATGAAACCATAATCCTTTAATCACTAACACTCTTCTGAGTTTTATTACTTATTAGAACATACAGACTGATTTAAAACCTGATATGAAATAAAAAAAAAAAAAAACCCTTCCTGCCCTCTAGCACGTCAACATTTCTACCCAATTTAGTGTCATCTGTGAACCTACTGAGGATGCACTTGATCCAGTTGTACACATCACCAATAAATAAATATATGGAACAGGACCAGTCCCAACACTGATCCCTGGGGGACACCACTAGTGGCCAGACCCCAGCTGGATGCAGCACCATTCACCTTCACTCTCTAGGTCTGGCTGTGCAGCCAGTTCTTAACCCAGCAAAAATGCACCCATACAGGCCATGACCTGAGAGCTTCTCCAGGAAAGTTCCATGAGAGGCAGTCTTTGATGAAGTCCAGGTAGACTACACCCAGAACTCTTCCTCCAACCACTAGACAGGTCACCTGGTCATAAAAGGAGACCATGTTGGGAAGGAAGGACCTGTTTTTCTCAAATGCATGCTGGCTGGACTTGATTCCCTTGTTGTCTTGTACATGCTGTGTGATCGCACTCAAGATGAAATGTTCCATAACCTTTCCAAGGACCAAGGTCAGTCTGACAAGCCTGTAGTTCCCAGGATCCCCCTTCTGACCCTTCTTGTGGATAGATGTTAGGCTGGCCAACCTCCAGTCATCCCAGACCTCCCTGGTTGTCCAGGACTGATGATAAATGATGGAGAGTGGCTTTTTGAGCTCTTCCACCAGCTCTCTCAGTGCCCTTGAGTGAATCCCATCTAGTCCCAGAACAAGTGTGCGTCAAGTGTGCTGTAAGTCGCACAGGAGGTCACTAATTATTTCTTCCGGGATTACAGGAAGTCTATGCTGCTGCCTCTCCTCGTGTACCAGCTCAGAGTCTGGCTGCCCTAAGGATAACTGGTTAAAGACTGAGACAAAGAAGGCATTAAGTACCTCAGCCTTCTCCTCATCCTTGTTGACAATATTCCCCTCCATGTCCAATAAAGGATGGAGGTTTTTCTTTGGACTCCCTTTTGTTGTTAATGTTTATAAAAACACTATCTAAAAAAAATTATTTCATAGCAGTGGCCAGATTGATTTTTAGCTGAGCTTTTGCATTTCTAATTTTCTCTCTTCATGACCGAATGACATCCTTGTACTCTCCCCAAGTTGCTTTCCCTTCTTCCAAGGATTGTAAACTCTAAGTGAAAACTGCCTGTTCAGCCAGACTGGTCTTCTGTGATTTGCCTTTTGGTACATAGGGACAGCCTGCTCCTGCACCTTTAAGATTTCCTTCTTAGCTGTCCTGAACCTCTTTGTTATTAAGGACTGTTTCCCAGGAGATTGTTTGAACCAGTCTCTTGAATATGCCAAAGTCCATCATCTGGAAATCCTGGGATAAAGTTTGGCTGATCCCCTTCCTTATTTCACCAACGATTGAAAACTCTTATAATTTCACTGTCACTATGCCCAAGATGTCCTCTGACCACCACATCTGCCACCAGCCCTTCTCTGTTTGTAAACAGCAGATCTACCAGGACACCAGTGCAAGACAGCTCACCTACCTGCCGTGTCAGGAGGTTCTCTTCCACACGCTCCAGGAACCTCCTAGAGTGTCTCTTCTCTGCATTTTTGAGTTTCCAGCAAACATCCTGCAAGGTAATGCTGTGGCGGTGTTGGTGAGGAGTTTGCTGCTTTATTCCGAAAGCACCTCTGGCAAGGGATCACTCTGGTGGTGCCATGTAGCATGCTAGCAGGCTAACTTCCTCACCCATGCAGCTGGAGGCATGGAAACACACACACACTTAAGCTGGATAGCTCAGTGTTACCAGAGATAAAGAGTCAGGAGGGGTCTCCATATGGCATTCCATGGGCGAAGATTTATTGCAGCTGCGCCGTGAATGGAGTTCAGTGACCAAAGAGCAGAAACAATGCAGGGTCCAGGGTTTTGTATGGGAGCAGGGCAAGCATCAGGGACCAATGGTCTGAGGGCACGGGGGAGGTACAAAGGTGGGACTAGGGAATGGGAGACAATGGGGAGAAGGGAAGGATGGAGTGGGCAACGAGCCAACCAGACAGACCTAATCTGCATAGCACCACAAAGCCTGATGGGAAAGGCTTTTCCTTTCTCACCCGAATTCTGGGGGTGTTCCTAGACTTTGGAGTTGGCCCATCAAGGGGCTTTTTCTAAGTTGGAGCCCTTTGGCTTTTCGGCCATCAGAGCCACTGACTCAACCGTTGGTTCAGCCACCTCAAGAGCAGGGTAAAGCCTCTCATAATAATATAGCAACAGTAAAATATCAGCCAATGTCTTTGTCATAGGTTAGCAAGCATAGTCCCGGAAGGGACGTCCTTGCTAAGGGGTGCTTACAGTTTCCTCTGGGAACTGATAGAACCAACCTATCAGCTGGCCAGTTTGAATATGGACAATTCTCTAAGCCACTTAAAGTTGTGATCACCTCTGTTATCCACATTTAAGAATAGGCAAACTCCCCCTCCAAGCTCTCTCATTTCCGGTGCTGGCACAGGTGGCTGCGGGCCCCGTGTGGGGGCCAGCGAGCCTGGCCAGGCCCTGCTTGGGCCAGGCCGGGCCGGGCCACGGCCATCCTGAAGCCATGGACCTGTTCCAGCCGTGGAACCCCCCCACTGCCTTGCTGTGGGCAGCCGGAGCGGCTCGGCTCTCCCCCCTCTCCACTGCGATAAGAAACATTCAACATTCCAGCTGCAAAGCTGCAAGGCTGAGGTGAGAGTAACCCTTTATTGCTGTGAAGAGCTGAAACCCTGAGGGAAGAGAGAGAGGAGATGCTTAAAGCTGAAATTCTGTTGTGAAGCTATGATATATCAGAGTATCCCGTTGTAATTTCATGAAGATATGGGGGGTGGAGTGTTCAACTCGTAAGCAAAAGCACCTGCGTTGAGATAGGCAGATGCTGACGCAGCTGTAATTTGATGAGAAGTTTGGACAGGGAGAGATGAACCAGATGAAGACTTTTGCTCCAAATGGGAAAGGAGAAAACCTCAGTTCCTAGAGATGCTCCCAGAGATAGTCCTAACGATGAAGATGATGAAGACCCTTTGCTCCCAGGGAAGGAGAAGGGCCTCTGTTTTTGTTTCTGAATGGCTCAACCTTAAAATTGTACCCCAAAAAACTTCAAGAGTGGACCCTCGAAAGCAGTTGCGGGAAAAGCTGCAAGTCGGGGGAAAGGACTCACACGCAGGCAGAGAGACTCCTCTTCCTAAATGGACTGAACAATATTTGGAAGTGGGCGGCTGTCTCGTTGTGATAATGTTTTCATAGCATGAGCAAGAAGAGACTTCTCTTTCTAAATGGACTGAACAAGGTTATTATGGAAGTGGTAAACAGACTGAACATCTTAAGGGTTGTCTTTGAACATTGTCAGTGGGAGAAGGGAGGAAGGTGGGGGGAGGAGGAGAGTTCTGAAGGTGGTATAATTTTTTTTTCTTCTTTTAGGTCTGTTAATAAACTTCTTTATATTCTTTCAAGTTTGGTGCCTGTTTTGCATTTCTCCTAATTCTTATCTCACAGCAGATAAACAGTAATGAGTATTTTGGACCAAACCACTACACTAAATTGGTGTTTCCGCCCGGTTACAAACCGAACCCGCGACAGTCTTATAGAGAGGTTGCGTTTTTATACTGGCTGGGTGGCGTGTAGCAGACTCCCTGTGGGATGTCTGCCTTGTTGGCCTTTCCCTGATCTTTACCCACAGGCACCCAACCTTATCATCACTGCTCTTGAGCTCTGTACAGTTGAAAGCCTCCCTAACTGTCGTGTTCCACTGTGGGGAACTGTGAGGAGTTCTTTTAAAAATGGATGGTTGGGAACAGAATGAAGCCAAACGAGGCAAACATTGTATCTGAGAACCGTTCATTGATAACAAAAGGAGGAGGAAAAGGAGTTGCCCGAGCGAAAGATGGCTAGAGGAGGCAGAAAAGAAAGGAAAATGGAAAAGGACTGGGGGAGAGGAGAGAGAAGGGACAGAGAGAAAAAGAGGGCGTTACGACCAGCGAGTCAGGGCAGTGCTGTCGGTGTCCAGGCAGTGCGGGGTGTGCTCGCTGCCTGCCTGCGGCCAGGCTGGCTCTGACCGAGCCTGCGCAGCTCCCAGAGGGGTGCGGCTCCACGGGCGTGGCTTCCGCGGCGACGGCACGGGACACGCGGTGAGTGGGCGCTCGGACAGGAGGACCAGGACCTGGACAGGGTCGTGGCGACCGGCTGGATCAGGGCAGCAGGTTGAATGCAGGCAGTCCAGGCAAGGACGTGGGGCAAGGAGGCAGCAAGGCGGTGGTCAGGGGCACCTGAAGGCAGGACAGGTGCGAGAGCGAGCCGGAGAGGGCAGGAGAGCCAGAAAGCAGGCCAGGGCAAAGGAGAGAGCATCAGGCCAGGGCAAAGGAGAGAGCAGCAGGCCAGGGCAAAGGAGAGAGCAGCAGGCCAGCAACTGAACAGCAACGAGCCCCCACCCAGCGAGCAGCAACACAGTCGGTTTTTATACCCCCGGCCCCTCCCAAAGTCTGCTCGAGGACGGGGAACCATTGGCCCAGTCCAACCTTTCTTTGCCGTCCATTGGTGGAGACCTCTTTGCAACCTGATCGGAGAAGCCCCTCCACAGTGTCTCCTACTGCCTGCCTCATGGGAGGTGTTGCCAGGCGAAGTCACCCCAGAGACAAGGCTTCTTCTAGCTGCCTCCTGCACCTGGCACATGTGCGCCACTCCTCCACATGCCTCTGACAGACATTGTTGAGGCGTAACAAAACTGAATTGGCTCCTCACACACACCCCACCGCCTCTGCTCCCCCGCCCGTTCCTTCTGAAGAGCTTATAGCCATCATGGGAACACTTCAATCATGGGAGTTATCCTATCACATTTCCGTAATGGCAAATACATCATTTCTTTCCTGCTGCACAGCAGTTTCCAGCTCCTCCTGTTTGTTATCCATACTGTGTGCATTGGTGTAGGTGTGCTTCTGCTGGGTTGTCCATTGACACCCACAGCTCTGGCTTGCCACCCCCAGGCTCATCTCTAGTGAGCCTGGCTTTATCCTCTTCCCCCTTCTAACCCAGTTTAAAGCCCTCTCAATCAGGTCTGCCTACTCACGGGCTGGAATCCTTTCCCCCCTTTTAGACAGGCAAACCTCATCTGTCTCCGGCAGACCTGGTACCATATAAATCATCTCATAATTGAAAAAGCCAGGATTTCAGTTATGGTACCAGTCTTTAAACCATGAAGATCAGGTGGATTCTCCTGTTTCTTTTAGCATTCATCCCTGCTACCAAAGGAATTGAGAAAAAACCACCATCTGTGCTCCTGTCCCTTCAACCAGTCCTCCTAGTGTCCTGAGTCCTTTTTGCTTGCCCTGGAATTTCTCTCCTCAAGCTCATCTCTGCTGATCTGCGTGGACAATAATCAGATGGTTGAATCAGCCAGAAAATCTTGTACTGTTTCTCACAGTTGCTCTGGCAAGGCCCTCATCATATGAGCCTTGTTCATTAGAGCTGCTGGATCCTGCCAGGTCTCTCCTGGGCTTCCCTGATTGTAGAAACTCCCTGCCTAACTCCTTCAGGTGTTTCACCCCAGAATTTACTATGGTTGTCACTGATATTACTGCTGTCACTATGTACCTCACTAACCGACTCATCCTAAAAACCAGGATTCTTCAGAAGAGTGATATCTCATTCTCTGCAAGTTACTTATATAATTCTTCAGCAAACGTTGGCTCTCACATTTAGATTAAACATTTTCTATGAAGTTCTCATCAGCTACCTATTTGTAGACTGGGCTGGCCTATCAACCTTTACGGCAAGGTTTCAGAAAGCAAGCAGAATACTGGATGCACACCTTGAGACATGTCCAGAACATCTGATTTCTAAGCTGCTCTTTTGCTATTTATAGTACTGTAAATAAAATATAGGGAAATAAAATTTAACACCCACAAATACATGGATGCATTAATATGACACTGAGTGCTAGGCAATATTTTTTTTATTCAGCAGTGCTTATTAGCTAATCATCCAAATAATCACCTGTTGTTCCTGCATTTGGAATACCAACTAAACAAATCTCTGTCTCTCTACAGCAGGGACAGAGACACATGGCAGTCAAACATCAAGCATCTTACTTTATGTTATAGTTTTTCTAGCTTTCAAGTGATTTTGTAACTTTTAATTAGAGTCACCTTAATTTTCCATGTGCTTTTCAAGCAGTGGATGCCAGAGGTGAGTACTCTTTAAACTGCTAGACTGTTGCAGTGGGGATAATGCAACACGCATATACCAAACCAGGAGTCCCGTGGAAAGGAAATATATATGGACAGACAGATTCCTGATAGCTGTTTCAGAGATGTTTATTTCTCCAGCCGCATGGCCGGAGCTCTGCCCAGGAACTGTTCCAGTCACGGGACCAAGGGTCCTTCTGCCCGCGCAGGGAACACAAACCAACCAGTGGGAACAAGGCTGAGCAGGGGCAGGGAAGCCCCGTGCCTGTGCCCTCAGGGCCCCTCTCCCAGGGCTACATGGCAGGGGAGGGACCCCAACACTAGACAGCTACAGTTTCCTCCATGCTTCCAGCATCTCTAATCAGACTCGCAAAGGACCTCATGTTCCTCTTTTGTGTCTCAACACCAGCTGGCAACTAAGTACGACATAGTCACTACTCTTCCCCCACCTCTGGTAGGGAAGGAGCATAAAGGAAAAAAAATGGTAAAACTCATGGGTTTAGCTAGGAGCAGTTTATTAATTGAAAGAAGTTAAAGACAATAATAATAATAGTAAAAAGAATAGCAATAGTAATACTACCACTACTACTATAGCTACTACTACTACTACTAGTAATAGTAATAATGGAGAGTGAGAAAGAGATCAAGCCGAAAAAAACCAAGTGATGCACAATACAGTTGTTCATGCCCCTGTTGATTGGTGCCCAGCCCATCCCCTAGAAGTGATCCACTGTTGCAGTGGGGATACTGCAACACGCATATACCAAACCAGGAGTCCTGTGGAAAGGAAATATATATGGACAGACAGATTCTTGCTAGATGTTTCAGAGATGTTTATTTCTCCAGCCGCATGGCCGGAGCTCTGCCGAGGAACTGTTCCAGTCACGGGACCAAGGGTCCTTCTGCCCGCGCAGGGAACACAAACCAACCAATGGGAACGAGGCTGAGCAGGGACAGGGAAACCCCGTGTCTGTGCCCTCAGGGCCCCTCTGCCAGGGCTACATGGCAGGGGAGGGACTCCAACAATCCACCTGTCCTGGCCAACTCCCCCCAGTTTATTACTGTGTGTGATGTTCCACACCACAGTGTGGAGCATCCCTTTGACCAGCTCATACCAGCTGTCTCAGCTGTGCGCCTTAGCAGATTCTTTTGCACCTACTCACCGGCAGAGCATGAGACATTGAACAGCACTGCACAGCAGCTGCAAAAACGTCAGTGTCTTACCATTATTTTCATGTTAAACCCAAACCACAGAACTGTGCCTGCTACTGAGAGGAAAATTAACTCTGTCCTAGATGAAACCAGGATATCTTCTCTATTGCTGTTTTACTATATAGACTGCAGTATGTGAGAAAAATATTTATTATTCTGTCACGTTTTGCATCACTGTAAATATTTTTAGACTCACATTTACTCCTAGACCACTGATAAGAAAACTACAATAAACCAAGATTAAGCACTGATCCCTACAGTAATTACATTATACTGAAGTATGCATTTTACATCTTCTGCTGTAATACATTTACACTATAAAATATTGGTATTTATAAACATAATATTCTACTCTAATAAATTATTTTATAAAAACCTAAGCATATTACTTTGTCCATTCTTAAATCCATCAGTAAAATTGACTATATACTTTCATCACATTCTTGGGCAATAGTATATCTATGACTACCTTCAATCTCCTTTTAAATAACTGGTTTTTTTTACTTGTCTTTCCTGGTTGTTAACCTTTGTGCAGTTTAGAAAAGACAGCAAAGAAGAGCTAAATCTCATAGAAATCTGTGCATGGATCTAAGTATTAGAATCATTCATAAATTATATAGAAAAGAGGGCAAGAATATAAAGGTACGGATTTTACTGAATTCATCATACTATTCGGATAAATGAAGATTGAGATTTGCTGTGAAGAATAAAGGAAGAATTTTGGAAAATCATCGCAGTTCAGTAAAACACAGATGAAATGCAATGTGAATTAATTTAAACTGATTCACATAGTTATGTCTTAAGTATCGCATTTGCAAATTACAAAATGCATTTGGGAAAAGAATAGAAGTAAACTAGAAAGAAGTATGGAAGACCATCCAGGCAAGGAAATATTTAAATAGACTAAATCTCTTCTGCCTTGAAAAAATGATCAGAGAATAATATATTGCTCTACAAAACAGAGCAAAGCATTCAGAAAATAATCAGAAAAGGATTTCCATGTGAGAACTAGACATGTATCTTGTAAAGTCTGGAGGTGAAATATCTGAAAAAAAAATTAGGAATACGTCCTTGCAATATTTTAATCTGTGGAACTCATTCTCATAAAGTTTGGGACACTGGAGCAAAAGTCTCTACAGGAAGTGACTTTGCTTAGAAAACCCTTGTCATTACAGCTTGGAGGGCACTGTGAGGAAGTATTAGATACATTTTCTTGATCTTACACTTTTCATCATGTACATTTATAGACAGAGGATATTAGGTTTCCTGACCTTGAATACCTGTTCTTACATACTTAGTATGGAAATAACCTGCTCCATACCCTCACTATAATCTGTCTTTAAGTAGCAATGAAGTAAGAGAAATCCTATTATTAGGGAAGTTTGTGGGGTTTTCTGTTTATTGTAACTATTCCCTGTGGCTGTCACTCAAGTTATGAATGTAACCATTGCCACTGTCCCTGGTCAAGGGAATCAGTGAACACTGACTAGACAGAGAATGATTGTGCTAAAATTATTTATAATATTTAACAGTTCAAATATTACTTTTTTGTATTTCTGACTTCTAAGTGATTATCTGTGGAAGTGTTTAGTAAGATACATAAGAATTTTGGACTCGTATTCATCTTACACAGCTGCATTTTCTTATACTCAGGAGGTTATTTTAACTTCGCATTGTTGAAAATGAAGTTATAAATCTTCTTGAAATAAAGTTTTGTAC
Source organism: Corvus hawaiiensis (assembly GCF_020740725.1). Lineage (NCBI taxonomy): Eukaryota > Metazoa > Chordata > Aves > Passeriformes > Corvidae > Corvus > Corvus hawaiiensis. Next base: position 28,165,277 of record NC_063255.1, read on the forward strand.
ATATCAGTTTCCTCTACAAAAAACCCCTAGGATTCACTGAGGCCAGTACAGTTTAAATTGTTCCAGAATTTTATTTGGTGGCTAAATTTTTAATTAGAACATCACTGGGAAAAATATCAAACCTGTTTTTACACCTTTTCCTTTTATGTATGTTCTTTTCTATTACTAGAAACAGCACTTAAAGAAAGTTTATGTCACGCTGATTTTACGCTCATCAGTAATTTCAAGACATTTATCTAAAAAAAATACCCACCAACCTCTCAAGAATTAATGTGAAAAAAGCTACTGTATTGATCAGACGTATAACTTTACCAAAAACAAAATCATAATTTTTCCCAATTTTTTGTCAAGAGACTGATTTGCTATTTACACCTACTAATGATGTAGCATTTCTCTTAATCTTAAATATACTTTAAACTGCATTGTGTGTTCTGAGTCAATATAGAAATCACATGTTTCTGGAGAAAAAGGTATGCAGATGTCTCTTTATAAGCAATCGTCAGGGCAGAATGATGAAGGGAGGATTCACCTGTTTCTTCATTCTGTGTAAAGCAAAAGCATGTTTTTCCACCTACTCTTTGAAGTGCTCACTGTGCAATCTGCAAAACCTGAGGAAATCAATCTGGCCTCCTACAGCACTCAAGTTCCCCTTTTTTCATGGTGCTGTTTGAATCATCCAGTGTATGCATCCACCAAAAAAGTGGATTTATCACTTGTCCTCAGGAAGATTCAATGAATGGAGAGAAAACAGAGGATGGCTCTATACAGCAGATTTTTGTTCTCCTGATATTTCATTTAGGCTTTCAAGCATATGGTGTTCCTAACAGTAACACAACAAAGTGAAAACCGAGGACAGTGTTCTTCACAGACACAGAAACAGATCTGTCTATTCTCAAGATATGACTGAGATGGCTGTCATTGCTTTTGATTCTCAAGTAATGCTGAAAACAATGATATTATTAAGGTTTACTTAATTACTTAATTAAAGTAACATATTTCAGAAATAGCATCATTCAAGTTGAATAATTTCCTGATTAACTCTAGCAATTAATTCTAAGAAGAGGAAAAAATATGCAGTTCAACCATTTATTTCACATATCACGGACAGAAGGGAAAAAAGTCATCATTAATAACTCAATACATGAGTAGCCAGGATCTAGACTTCAAAACAAACTGCCTTTAGATGAAGATGGTTAGGTTACAAAATGTAGTCTGAGCCTTTTTCACTTAGAGCCATGATGTTTTTAATAACTCATGTCTTTCACAATGTTAAACTATTTGATTTTCTTGAAATAAATGACTATTAATGTAATATGTAGGTGAAGTAATGGAAGCTAACAGACTTTTTTTTTTCCACAACAGAGTCTATTTTTGATTTCCAGACTTTTAGTTTCCCACTATCTTCTTCACTAAATTTCTGAGGAAAGCAGATTTTCTTTAATCCTATTGACAAGTGTCTGAGTTCTCCTAGGATATTTTGTCAGCCATCCAAATTTAATTTGTATCTAAGATAACCCAGCTAGTTGGAAACTACTTTTTTTTCAGTTTCCTATAAATAACAAAGGAAGGATATTACATTTAAATTTTTATAAGGACATTAAATACGGGCTCACTAAGATTGCTGTGGGAAAGAGAAAAAATCCCTTTGGTATGGGTTCAAAGGAGTCTTTTGCAAGTTTAATGGACAAAAAAATTCATTTTAAAGGTACATCTGTTTAACTGATTTTTCAAAAACATTCCATTATGCCAGCATTTTCTTTCACAGTGTTATGTGGTTTAGGTCATACACCACAATGAAACACCCATGGAAAACGGGAGATCATAAATGCAGATGCCTGTAAAAAAATGTGTGCCCATACAAAAAGTGCACATCTTATGAAGTTACTTTATAAAATAACTAACTGATCACACCAATACACAGCATTGCCAAGGCTCTTTAGGGTGGCAGAGGAGGTGTTCAAAATGACAAAGAAGCCCAATATGCAAGATATGCCTGTATAGAAACACATCACACTGAAATGCCCAACAGTTCAACTGTCTGAAAGAGTCCTTTGGTTGTGCTTTTTATGTACTGGCTATGCATAAGTATCCAAACCCATTTAAAAAATTATTTTCTACTATTTATTCGTAAACATCAAATCTCCATTTACTCCAGGCTATGGAATAAGGCTGTGGTCATTCTTTTCTGTAAATGCACAAACAATTTCAGCTTTGAAAGTCTTTCATTTACTAATACTTAACCTCCTAGTTATCAGTATAATATAGTAAAATAATATCATAAAAGATAATATAATAAAACAGTAACCTAAATTACTCCTCAGTAACCACTCTTTTTCAGGAAACATTCTTGTCACTTTCTACCATAGTTCTAGCACCCCTCATCTGATTTTATTGTCTCCTTTTATGTACAAGTATTTAAAAATGTATGGCAGGGGTGGGTTGTCATTTAAATTTTCAGTAATACTCATCTTCACATGTCAACAGCAATTAACAACAGTGGATGGTATCTCAACATTTACAATTACACATATCAAACTTGTTTCAAACACAGTTTTATTCATCATATCTTTTTTATCCCACCTCCATGTGCCATTCTTGCCTTATTCCTTTAAGAAACCACAGAAGTTGTAGCTAAAATAATTTCTTTCACTCCTGTTCCCACGCATGTACTTGTCAGTACTGACATTAAAACACCTGTTTGTCCTTATCTTCATCCTCACCTTCATCACTTCTCACAATCTGGTCCTTCTCAGTTCTTAATCCCTTTATTCGAATGCTGGTCAATTATTATTCCTTCATCTTCACAGGGGACTCCAGGTCAGTAAGTTCACTGTTAAAAAAAAAACAAAAAACAAAAAAACCAAAAAGAAACCCAACAACAAAAAACCCAAACCAAACTAACAACCAAACAAAAAAACACCAAAAAAACCAACCCAGAGAATATTTAACAGTATTGTTTTTAAACATCCAAAAGCAGGCCAAGATCACCAGCTGAAAACAATTTCTAATGTACAATTCTTTTCAAAATATCATAATTAATACAGGATTTGTTTCAAAGAATCAGGAAGTAACTTGGAAATCTGAAAGGTTTGGAAGTACCTATGGCTTCTTATGTAAGAAGATCATCGTCATGACAACATAAAACCATAAACAAGCACTACACCTAGAGATATCTATTGAAGTGGATTCAGAGAACATAGATGAAAACATAAAGTGAGCAATCAGTGAGTACAAGACTGGGCAAACTGTTGCAACTTCATAGCTGATCCTGCTTTGGGCAGGAGGAGGGACTGGGTGGTGTCCAAAGGTCTTGAATTGTTCTGGGGTCTTGCCATTCTACAAACCTGTCCATGCTCAAAGTGTCTCATCCAAAAAATAACTAAAATACTAAACCAGTTATGGTCGCAGATTTCAAGGTTCTGCCAAAATACTGAACTCTTTCACTTTTTAAAAAATACTACAAAGAAGTTTAAATATAAGAGCTAGTTTATAAAATTTAATAATCTTACCTCTTTCCATTTTAAAAATTATACCTTTTGAGACTGAAGGAGAAGGTATACTTATATATAAGCCTGCAGAAATCATGACCTTAAGGAAAAACTGAAACATCTTTCTTTCTTTCAAACTTTTCAAGTATTTAGTATCATGAAGGATGAAGTGACAAATTTTTATATTTGTACTTAAAAACTAAGCCCTTGTTGAAGACTTCTCATTTTTTTCAAAGAGATGCACAGCTATGATGTGGGCTTGGATTTCCTACTAAAAGGCAGGAAGCTTGGATCAGCATTCTGCTAAATTCGGGTATTCCCCAAGATCCTGCAGAAGGAGATAATCTTCAGAAATGATGTGGTTACTAACTACATTCTTTAATCTATTCTATTTCTCCAGCTCTGAAATCATGCTTAACAGGCTCTCTTGCCAACATATGTATAATAGGAGTCCTGGGAAAAAATTCAGACAAATGCTAACAGACTGGTAGGTCTCAAAGGAAGTGTTTTTGCCACACCATCATTACAAGGAAACATATTGCATAGGCAGATTTTCTTGGCCTCAAGATGGAAAATCTAGTGTCCTCATTCCCCAGACACTGAGGAATGCTTTTATGTCTTGATAGAAATACAGATGATATAATATCTAAATAATATTAGCTGAATATAAGTTCTGTATAAAGATGCATAAATGTACATATACAATATACAATAAATATAATGTGCAAACATAAACTCATCAAATTCTGTTAGAATGAGGAAGATTTCTCATTTACAGAAAAGACTGCCATTTGTCTCACTGATGTTGATGACTATATGTTAAATGATTGTATGGATTATATGATTTTATGTTATATGATACAGACACATAAGGCAGAGTAAAAATTAAAGATCTGAGAAAGGAAAAGATTCAACTAGAATTTCAGATAATTCATAAAAACAAGGATACACATCTTAAAAATATTACAATATTTCAGAAAAACTGCTCAGAGGAGAAAATATGAGCTCTAAGATTCAGTATGGCTTGTTAGGGGACCTGGTGCTGCAGGCAGTGAGAACACTTTAAGCTCTGAAGCATAATTTTGCTTAAATATTATCACTTGTAGAGTATTTCTTTTCCATTTTTACTCAAAACATAAAACAGGCTTTGAATTTCTGTTCCATTTGCAATTAAAATACTTTTTAAAAATCCAAAGGGCTCTAAGAAGAAATAAATATTTCAGTCAGATATTAAAAAAAAGTCACCATCGAAGGTTCTTGTTGGCAGACCAAGTATTTATGCTCAGCAAGATCTCTTGATTTTACCACTGATGCTATGTAATGTGATTTTGTTTGGCAGTTGTCATGGACCCCCAAATTTTAATAGTAATTTTCCCTCTTTTTTGTAATGCCTTAACTATAGAATCTTTGTCTAATTTTATGGAACATCTTACAGTGATTTTTATTCCACCTTTCTGTTTGCAAAAAGTTTTTTGATGTATTTTTAGGTATTAGAAAAATGTTGCTGTCTGAAACAAAATTACATTTCCACATATTTAAAAGATTCTCTTGCTTCTAAGAACTATTGCAAAGGTAAAATACTAGATTAGGTCATCCATCTATAAAAGGAAGTTGATGGGTTCTGTGGGTTATTAAAGACCAAAATAAAATTCAAAGATGTCTAAAATGGCAGCAGGTGTTTACGTAGCAAACATTAAAGTTGTAAATAATCTCTTTTCACAAATAAGCTTAAAACTACCTGAGAGGACATGTCAAGGGGAAACGTTAACACTGTATTTTTGAAATCATCCTCATCAAAGGAAGATATACTTGGTTTACCATAAGGTGGTAAATTAAATCTTTTTAGACACATAAAATATAATTCACTCTCTACAGCCTTAGGTTACAGACACCTCAAATACAAAGGATGAATAAACCACTTGCATAGATTATCAAAAAAACTTGTTTTGAAATGGAAAACAAAATTACTGTAAACAAAGCAACTCTATATACAGACAATGTTCCAAGGCAAAGATAATACACACCAGTCAAACTGAAACCAGAAAATAAAAAGCAAACAGATGAGGAAAGAGAGATAAAAAGTGTGTGAAAAATGAGAATGAAGGGAAGAGGGATAAAAGAAGATCTTTGATATGTCTCATAGAAAACATGTAGAGCTGTGAGATCAAAATCAGCAGTTTGATGCTGTAAATCAAGAAAAAACTGTTTGAATCATCATATGAGTTAAGTGAACAGAGAAGGAGGAAAAGAGCATCTTAAGGCCAACATTATGAACAAATATTTTAAGGCAGAGGAAAGAACTGTGGAAGAAACAAGTTTAGAGTAATTTAGTCAAATCAGGACATGAGAAATCATTACAGGGCTGGGTAGCAAGATGGAAAAAATGCTGATATGTTTAAATGCAAAGTTTTAAATTGTGGAGTCCTATAAAGTAGAAGTATTAAAAATTGTATGTACTTTAAAAATTAGGAGGAAATATCTTGCTTAGTTTTGTTCAGAGGGCAGAGGGAGGAAACTAATCAGAAACAGCACTGCAAAGGTAGCTGCTATCAGACACATAGGAGGAATGGCACATTCACCAAATGCAGAATGTCCTATTCTGAGCTGACTACACCTTCCTCTAGAAAACAATTCAAGTGCACAGGACAATTATTTTCTTTCAGCGCTCTAGTAACAGTGGAATATATCTCATCAGACCAAATTGATTATTAATGAGATTTTGAAGTAATGTTAACTTTTCTTCGGCATAAAATCATGCTTTTCTGAGGAAAAATATATGAGTTTCTTTGAACATCTAATTATATAAAATCTGTGTATATTTTGAGTGAGTGGCCTCATATTTAATAAATTCCTTGCCTATTTCAGGGATTATGGCCCAGTCGATTTGGGACTTCTGCAAAAATGCAAAAACTCAGTAGCAAGTAATAGCAAGAAAATTTAAAAGGTGACAAAATTCATTTTAATGTGAACTTGGCTGTGTGAGAGGCCAAGTAAATGAAGAGCTTGTAGATAGAAAGACAACTGAAAGGGGAGGGTTCTTTTTTTTATTATTAATTGATAAACAAAATCATTTAAGTCAGCAAAACAACTCTGCATGCAATTGCAAGTTGTCTATTAATTATGCAACAAATGGATACACTGGTCTTTCAAATCTTACTTTCTAAAGTTCGTTGGATCTCTAATTCTGTTGAACTTCTAAAGTCTTGGGATTTCACTTCGCTTTCCCTTTCCCCTTCCCTGATAAACCACTATAGGAGTGGAAACCAGAAATCATTTAGAGAACTATTCAAAATTCATGTGAATTAAGTAAATCTGATCTATCTTTATTCCAGGGATCCTGTCTCCTTGCCCTTCTTGAAGACTGTAGGGATATCAAGTTCTTCCAGTCTTCAAGAACTTTCCCCAGCAACTACAACTTCTCAAAACTAATTGAGAGTGACCTTGAAATGACATTAGCTGGCACTCATGGGTGCAATCTACCAGTTCCCATGGATCTGGTTTTGTCCCTTCAAGCAAATGTTACCAGTTTGATCCTCCTTCACCAAAGACAAGTCTTTTTCACTCCAGATTTCCCCTCTGGTCTCAGGCATCGGGCATTCCTGAGGAATGGCCTTACCAGGACAGACCAATCAAGGACTCTTGTGTCCTTTTCCAGTGGTGCCCCTGAACTATGCAGCAGCAGATCCATGTTTTCCGTCACTTTGCAAAGTTGTTGGTATACTTAAATAAGCCTTTCTTGTTGCCCTTCATATCCAGACTCTGCACCTAGTTTGTGCACCCATATTTAAGCTTTCCTTTTTCACAACACTATTTACCTTTCAGATTTTTTGTATGTTGTGAACCACTTTTAGAGGTAGAGTAACAACTAAGTCTCTTTTCATCATAACAGTGAATGTTAGGTCTTACATTTCAAAGATATGCTCTAGGCAGTCCTGGAACAACATCTCAGACTCGAAAAAGTAAGGAAACATGCATTTTTAAAATTATAACAGTAACTTTGCTTTATTTTTTTGTACTTATAAAAAAAAAAAAAATACATGGGTGTTCCTCTTCCTTGCTTGCTCTTTATACCAGTTTATATACCTCTGAGCTAATTCACAGTGCAGGTCATTACCTTGATGTAGTTGAGACAATGAAGTTGCATTTTTCTCTCAATGGTTATTTCAACAGATTATTTCTTACATCTTTATAATCCATTTTCTAAATCAGGTGAGAAATAAGTTTCATAGTCATCTGAAACTCAAAAAAATTTAAAAACAGATTGTAAAGTTATAATTTAAAGGGGTTTTCATCTATTTTTTCACCAGATTTTTCAAAGAACCACAGTTCCATCAGTAGAGATGAAGGAGATAGTCTTCAATATTCAGAAAGGATTTTCTGTGTTCTGTCCTGTCAAAATTGTGAGTTCTGAGTAAGAAGAACCCTTTGCTGTTAAATCCAAGGAAAAATGGTGTAAAAGTCATGGACCGAATATTTCAGTAATGCTTTGAGTTTCTGAGTTTCCCACTGGAAGCATACTTGAGCATCAATCCTTAATGGAATACACTGTGGTACACGTTTTTCTCTACAACGTTCTCTAGAGCCATTTTTTAATCTTTTGTCATTTGACCTGTTAGGAAGGTTGTATGTTGTGCAATCTGCTAAATAGAACCCTGTCATATAAATGCTCTTTTTAAAGATATAATGTCATTTTATCAGAACCTAGACTTTAGCTGTTTGTTTTTTAAAACTGGAATTGAGAACTCCTTAAATCCATGTGCAGAGTTTGAAGTAAAAGTAAATGCATTTTGAAAACTGCAGGATTTATCTTCATGTTCCCAGAGAAAACATAGAAAAAGAAGTCAAAGAAATAAATGCCTTATGGAGTGGGAAACTTTAGGTGTGGAAAAAAAGAGGAGCACAAATCTGCTAAAAAAATATAACTTGTATCCAAACAAATTTGAAGCATACATTTTAAGTAACGTGAAATATTTCAGAGTCTGAAATTTCAAGGTATTCTTCAAGCTATTCTATGGAATGAAGAATGAGAGTTCACCCTCCAGAATAAAATCTCCAGTTAAAAGCCTTGCATTAAATCTAAACAAACCTCTTCTATTTGTATTCTTAAAAGAACCTTAACATTTAACTCTGATATATATTACATATTTGTTTACACTAAATAAAATCAAATTTTGTTAACAAAATTCTTAATTTCACTATCTCTTCAGGACTGTATTTTTTACAAGGTCACAGTAGGATGGTTGTAGGTAGCATACTTAAGGAGAAATTATATACAGAATACAAGCTCTTGCATAAGTAAACAGTAAATAAAGAATCTAGTCTGAAGAAGAACTAGTAAACTAGTAGTTTATGCAATTCAAATTGAGTCATCCTAACCAACAGGTCTTCTAAGGTCTTAGATCTGTCTCATATGTGTGCAGGATCCTATTAAATGGGCATAAAGAGAATAGCAAATTATTAACGCATTAAGGAATTTTTCTCCTTTCTGACAATAACCCCTCCACTCCCAAATATTTGTTATAGGAACAGTAAAACCAAAGTCTTTGATCTGCCTGTCCTTACTGTTCCAATCTTCTCCTGGTCTTTGCCCTCTATTATATTTTGCTGCATTTGACAGTCATGCATATAAGCAGCAGAAATTGATTGTTCTTTCAAAACAGGTTCAGGGATGACAATCTTACATTTTAAAATTTTCATTTATAATTTTCTGCTTTCAATATTAATTGTTCCTGATGTTGCATTTGTTGTTTTTTGGGGGTTTTTTTTCTTTTCTCAGAAAATAAATCAAAGTAGCATAATGAGATTATGTTAAAGAGATTGATTGGAAAAAGTCATCTTTCCTTATGCTTCTTAGTGTATCATCAAAACTGATTCACCACTGTATGAAGATTTATTCAAGAATGACATTCCTAAATGAGATGTTCAGTAGAGCTAGATTTTCATGATTGAAATTATGTGAGGTAAATTAGTGCCAAGGCAGGTCAATGATCTCATAATTGGCTCAAATTAACACTACCACTAGCTGTGAAATTCTTTATTGGCAACTGAGTGACACTCATGAGAGTGCAAAATTCTCCTTTATACTTGAAAACATCAAAGCAAAAGGAAATATTATCATTTAGACTTTAACAAGATGCAAGCTGAGACATATACCATAAATAAGGGATAATATAATAGCAGTCACCACAGGGGTGTATGGATTATGTAAACCAAGAGTACTTTTACAGAAACATGATAAATTCATTAAAATGTTATTCCTGTTTCAACAAGAAATGGACTGTAAATATTAACTTGGAAGTTCACTCTAATTTTGGTGTTCCTGGAGTTTTCTAGATAGCAAAAGCACATGTACTCAGGATGACATTCTCTAAAACCATTTGTGTACTGTTGTCTAGTTCTATATAAGCAGTTTATTTCTAGCTCAGAAATGTTTGAAATTTTGCACAGATATTAACTGTATCTCACAATAAGCACAGAGATACTGAAGTACATATCACATAAACCCTCAACACTAAAGCAAAGGAGAAAACGCAGGAATATCAGTTTCCAAAAATTCCGACTTCTTAGAAAAATGTCCCACTGCTATTGGAAGTCAATAGCTAAGGAGTGAGAAAAGAGAAACAATTCCTATTAGTAGTTCAGTAACATTTTCAGTGTTATTATTCGTATTATTTCATATTCCAGATCTCTGAACTGTTAAGATTTAGCAGCATATTTGAAACATTTCCACATTACTTTTTTCTGCTTGAAATACCATGTTTCCATTTTTGATGTTTGCTTTTATAGAACATTCCTTACTCCTTGGATGAAGCCCAGAAAGATTCCATTCTTTCAATCTTAATTGTTTACTTATATGTAAGCTTTTATTGAGTGAGCATAATGTTAATGGCCTTACTGGTACACTAGTGCGTAACACATTCTTTCATAACTTTCATATTCTAGCCAAATGGAGAAAATCTTCCACTATATAAATTAACTTTATGCATCAAAATATATCAAGTGTTCATTTCCAGGATGTGCTGGCCAGTTTTTGTTTACACGTTTTACAAAGTTCTTTAAAAATATTTGTATTTTAAGTAAGAAATTAGCTTTTTTCACTGACAGAGTAGCTAAATATGAAGAAGAATGGGGAGGACAGAGGGGAAGGAAGTAAAAGAAGGGAAGAAAGAGATTTTGTTGTTTTCCAAGTATGAAATTCTCTTACTGAGATGAAGTTATGTTTAGTATGGTTCTGAGGTAAAATTCAGGTTGTACAAACAAGGACATCAGATGAAAAAGAGAAAGTTTAATGAGGAATAACTGCATAATTCCTAATTATTGCTCAGGATGGAGACATTAATCACTGTGCCTTTAACATATGATTGTTTTTAAATTCTCAACAAAGCATACCAATAGAGCCATAGATTCACTCTTCTTTAACATATATTGTACTTTATTTAGAAACAAAAAAAACCAAACCAAGGCTAATTTTACATTTGTAAGCAATAAGGCAGGCTTCAGGCTTCAGAAGTGGTCTTCTGTACTGAATGTCCAAGAGCAGTTGGAGTGAATAAGATGAACTCTTCCAGTGTAATTAAACTCCTCCAGTGTCTACACACCAGCATCACTCCATGACATGGCCGACACAAGAGTAGCTGGGATGACCAAGAGGCTTATTTAAAAAAACGCTCCTGATCCAGCCTGATTTTTAAGCTAATGTTCAGATTACACAAAGGATGTTGCCAATTTTCAGATGGGTGCTTCAGGAGAATAGTGATTGCACCTGCATTTTTATAAACTTAAGATACAAATTATTTTGTCTTTGCCTGGAGTACTCAGTGTCAGGTCTTAAACGCCACATTAAAGAGTCACATAAAGTAGGTCTGGAATGCTGGTAAATTACATTATCAGATGCTACATCCACAGGTAAAGGGAATATGATCTTCCAGAATGTATATCCAGGACATAACTGTAGACTTTGCTGTCAACTGTCATTAAATATTTCATCCATTCCCAGTGGTTTCTGGCACAATGCAAAAAAGATTACTCACATCAGATGCTGAAAACCAAGTGACTCTGACTGGATTAAAGTTAAACAGTCACAAGCCACATTATTTGTTCTTGGAAGGCATTTTATGCAGAGAAATAAAGGCAAAAATAGCTAATTATATAACTATAGGAAAACCACTGTTTGTTTATCCAAATGTTACTTCTTCATGAAAAAGTGTCTTATTTAATATAGCTATTAACTTTGATTTAATTTCAACTCCAAGTTTGAAGTTGTCGAGCCTTTATTTCTGCTCCAGGCCCCATTTATCTGCTTTTTCGCCAGAAAGCTTAAATCTTCCAATTTGAGGATATTATGGAAGATGAAAATCTTCAATGACCAAGGTACATGCAGAACTATTACATTCCATCTTCTATTCTACTACCTGCAATCTTCTATGATAGCTGGTTAATTTCTTTGGAATAGGGATCACCAACAATAGTTTGGGGCAGAGAAAACATTGACTTTATTTGTAACAAGGTTTAAAAATCTATATTAAATATTCACTCAGAGAAAAGCATTTTGAAGTATTTTGTAATGAATGATAAGGCCCATGACAAAAGAAAGCTGTGATATTTCTCTTTTGGCTGGTCTGTGAGAAATTTATTGTATTCTTTAAGGTAGAGTGAAAGGTACAGTGAAATGCATGGTAAAAGTCTTCATTATTTAACTATAATGGGGTTTTTTTAATAGAAAAAAACATGATCATGGGTATTTTTCTCCTTATTTTTCTCACTAGATGCAGTTTCTTTCCTCACCATCTCACCACCACTCTTTGATATTTAAAATTATCTATTAGCTTTCTGTTTAAACAAATAGATGGTAAATCTAAGATTCTGAATGGTACTTGCTGCTTTTGTTGAGCACAATGTATGCAAATCTGCACAGTTTGTCTTCTCAAACACTATTCTGTAACTGTAGTGACATTGCAATCACACCTCAATCTTAATTCATTAAAATTATCACATATTTTTATTAAAATTTGAAATGAGTACTGCCAAGAAATCCAATTTAGAATGTAAAGGGCTTTTTATATTAAAATAAAAATGAGATTATGTTGCTGAAAAAGTAGTGATTCCATTTATCCATTGTAAAAGTCTGTTCCTAAACTTCATAAGGACCTCATAATGATGTGTATGCCAGGCTTATGTGGACACACACTAAGTTTTGTGATGGCAGATGTATGTAGGGCTTGTTGATTGAAGTGCTTGAGCACTGATGTTTTAAGAGTTCATGACAATGATTCACACAGCTTCACCATCTAAAATAAAGGAGCCACAGCTCAGTGAAAGAGTGTCAATAATTACAATAAATATTTCTCTAAGTAATTGCAATTTTTAATCTAAAATGTCACTAGCAACCCAAGTAGTATGTGACATCCAAAAAATTTCTGTATATTAGCACAAATTAAACAATAGTACATAAATAGTTGACCAATTGAAATACTGTGTAATTAAGTATAAGGGTAAATGAAGAAAGAGGAGGATTTTACAATTAACTTACAACCACAGCCTCTTCTGGAAACTGTGAGTAGTCATACAACAAGGTAAATCTGAGAAACATGATAAAGCATGTCAATACCCAGTCTGAAACCTATGTATCTGTTCCACTTTTGAATCACATATATTTGTTTAAAGCAAGCCTCATCGCACATGGTCCCTTAACACCTAACTTTGTCAAGTAACAATGATTTAGTGTTTCTAATGACATGGGTTCATTAAAAGACACATTTGAAACAAGCAGCTATTTACAGCCTGTATTGTTTCAATTCCCATGGAGGAAAAAAAGTTTAATTTCCTCTCACTCTCCTTCCCAACTGATGCCCATTCACACTGCATTTACCAAGGCATCACTTTCAATTACCACAAGTGGATACAGAAAGAAATTGGCACTCACCATACATTTCCCAATAACTTTGTACTGTCCAATTCACACCTATAAAGGTTTCTTTCATATCTGCCAAGAAATACAGGTCATGTTCAGACAGATGAAAATAAACATTTTGTTTACTTCCCACAGTCAGAGATGGAATTGATTTCTATGTTCCTTTACAAAGTCTTGAGGATTAAAGGAAAGATAAGGCTGGCCCTGCTAAATGGATGACTAAGCATACCTCAAATGTGTGGTTTACAGTTTTCACAGTTCTTGATAAATATTTATTGTTTAAAGTTGTTTTCTTATACATTTTTAATAACAAATATCACCATGCTACTGTGGTGGCCTGTTGACCCCCTGATTCTGTATGTTCCCCCTGTTCTCTCCCTGGCCTTGGCCACTCCCTCAGTTTCTCCGTATTTGCTCCTGTACCCCAACACCACCCAGGGACCGCCCTTGGGCCCCTGACAAAACCACCCCGCACTCAGACCACGCTGTCTCTCTGCCTCTGAACATTGCGGGGATGAGATGTGATTAAAGCCATCTCAAACCCTCATGAGAGACCCTTCTCTACCTTCTTTACCACCACTGCGTTGTAACGCTGCCAGCTGCCGGAGCCAGATCGCAGGGCTGTCCGAATTGGACTCGGGGATGCGATTAATCGCATGGCCCTAGGAAACCCTCGCTGAGCTTTCAGGCCACAGCAGCCTGCTAGGCAGAGTCCAGAGGTTACAACAAATGGTGCACCAACGTCAGGCAATATGTGCCCTGGAGAGCCTAGTCGCCTTTGGGAAGCCATTTCCCTGACTGAAAGGACAGCCAGTAGCCTCCTGAGAAGAGTGGTGCTTTTGATAGAGGTCAGCTGGCAGTGATGGACTAAATCAAGTGCTTTTAGTTGATGCTCTGTTCTGGAAAGCCCTCAAGAGGAGCCTGGTGGGCCTGGTAAAAAGAGTGGGAGACTCCTTGTTGCTAATAAGCCTCAGAAGGGAGCTGGGAAAGGCCTGGTTCGGGGGGTCGTTTTTCTTCTTAGTTTAATCCTTTTGCCTCGGTTTGGGTGGAGGGTTGGGGGTGGGTTCTTGTCTAGGTGAAGGAGGTCGCGCCTCATGGAAACCTTGGAAAAAAATATAACCCCATCCCTAACAAGAGAAGATACAAGTTTAGTGCCCCCAGTTTTGGAACTTTATTTTAGCAGTGCATGGGGGGTCCTTGCGTGCAAGAGAACTAACCTTTGTTTTGTTTCACTCAGTCATCTGGAAACAGAAAACTCCGCTTCTCTCCCTCTGACCCTCAGGAGAGTTCGGAAAATGTTCCGACCCTTACGTGTCTCCCCTGTCCCCTTACCGCGCGAGGGCTGATCACCCCGGCTCGGGAGCTCCCCTAAACCCCTATCCCAACCCCAAAACCCAAGATGGCCGTGGCCGCGTGGTTCGGCCCCGCCAGGTTGCCTTCTTCTTGTATCTTCCCGCGTGCGTGAAAACCTTTGGCTCGTCCCTAACCCTGCCCCCTGCGTCGGCCGCTGTGCTGTGTCGGTTCCCTTCCCCCGTGCTGAATCGCGGAGTGCCTTTGTGCGAGTCCCTGTCCATGCGTCCATGCCTGTGTCTCTAGCAGCTCCTCCCCGCCCCGTCCTCGCATGGTCCATTCCAGCCGCGCGCCCCCCTCCCCCGTGCCCTGCGGACTGCTGCGGTGGCTTCTCCCTTCCTGGCATGCCCCCATTCACTGGCGAGCCCGTCCCGTCCCTGTCTCAGCCACCCCCCCTCGCCCTGCCGGGGCAGCGCGGCACGCTGCGGCACGCTGCGGTCCTGCCCCGATCCTTCCCTGCCAGCCAGCTTGGACTGTGGAGCGACAGCAGCACCCAAGCGAAAAAAAAGAAAGGCAAAAAGTGGTGAGGCTCCCTGGCCCTGGGACTGCGGGGGGGCTTGCCCAGCCCCGGGCAGTGTCGGCAGTGGGAGCGGTGCCTGTGCCTGGGGGGAGCCCCAGCCCCAGATTGGACCCGCAGAGTGGACCCGGCCCGGGGATCGTGACCCAGTCTGACCCAATTGGCAGCTACGGACAATGCAAAAAGAGCAGCGCAGCACCCCCTTTCCCTGTTCGCCGTGCCACCTTGACGAGAAGTGTAGAAAGCAGAAACCGAAAGATGCTATCCTAGCAGCCTCAGCAGAAGCCATGAAAGCCACTGCTGTGTGAAAACTCAGCCAGCACCAAAGACAACAACCAGCTGTATTATCATTTTTAATTCAATTATTTTGCATTATTAAAATGAAGCCCTTCCCTTTTCATTTTAAAATTGAAAAGGGTGAGATGTGGTGGCCTGTTAACCCCCTGATTCTGTATCTTTCCCCTGTTCCCTCCCTAGCTCTGGCCACTCCCTCGGTTTCTCCGTATTTGCTCCTGTACCCCAACCCCACCCAGGGACCGCCCCTGGGCCCCTGACAAAACCACCCCGCACTCAGACCACGCTGTCTCTCTACCTCTGAACATCGCAGGGATGAGATGTGATTAAAGCCATCTCAAACCCTCATGAGAGACCCTTCTCTACCTTCTTTACCACCACTGCGTTGTAACGCTGCTGGCTGCCAGAGCCAGATCGCAGGGCCGTCCGAAATGGACTCCGGGATGCGACTGATCACACGGCCCTAGGAAACCCTCGCTGAGCTTTCAGGCCACAGCAGCCTGCTAGGCAGAGTCCAGCAGTTACAACATGCTACTACATTGCTTTGTGTATGAAGGATGTTGCTGATCAAGCTTCTGATGGTTTTGTCTAAGTAATAGAGCAAAACAAATAGATTGCATTTTAATTGAAATAACATTTTCAGTAATTTTCATCTTCTAGTGATTTCATGATGATTTATTCCAGATGGAATTGTTCAACGGTTTTCTTTTGGCAGTCTAATTGGAACAGGCTTTCCTTTCAAATATTTGTAGATAGGAAACCTCCTTGAACAAGCTGTTTCATGCAACTCAATAACGTGTGAGTAGCTGGAAACTAAAAATTCGAAATGAAAACAAATATTCACTAATTTTTCATAGAACAGAAGAACAAGTATGTGTAAGTAAAAAAGAAAAGTGGAAAACTCCACTGATTAATTTCACTAACTGATTTCATAGGTCTGGCAATTTCTTTGTCATGGCCTGTGAAGTTAAATATCTGTATAGATGGAAAGAGAGAAGAAAACAAGACATTTGTGCCAGTGCTTCTTCTACCTAGTAGCAAGCTTGGCAGTGCAACAGTTTGGTATGATGCTTGACAGTGCCAATTAATGAGAAAAATACGACAGACAGACCTCACTGAACCCTGAATTTCAGTTGAAGTGGCTACAGATTAACTCAACAATTGTTCTATCGTGAATCATAAGTATTGCATGTCAAGTTGTGTTAAATATTCTTCCATATTTATCCCCTGATATTTACATTTCTTCTCAAGTACTAAATGCTTAGTCTGGAAAATGAATGAGTTGTGTTAATGAAAAACATAGGCTCTCTTTGCCTGAAGATAAGTGTGCTGGTTTTGACTGGCATCTGTTAAAAAGTAGTCAGAGTAGACCAAACATCATTTTTAGCTGACAACATATTAGGCATCAGATCATTTTCTGTAGTGAAATCACTGGTCTTCTCGGAGTAGTTGAAGATGCACTGTAGGTTCTGCTGTCAGAATGCCCACAGATGTCTGAAATGGGTAGGTTTATCTGGAGACACGGCATATGGGTGGGACAGGATTCCTCCTTGATCACACAACCACTACTTTTACAGCAAAAGTAAACACATGGCTGTGCACCAAGTATTTTGGATAGTGGTTTTATATATCCAGTGAGTTAAAAGAGGTGTTGAGAGAGATATTCATGCTTTCAACCTTATTAACTGGATGTTGCATGGCACCGCTTCCACAGGGTTTACTTAGAGTGAAGAATGCTGTAGAATTTAAAAAACCCATGCCATGACAAACTCCTACCTCACTTTTGTTAGTCCACTTTTACAATACCAGTGGTTTGAGTGCTCTGTTTTTGGACATTGTGGAAGTAGGGTATAAAAAATACCCTTACTAGTTTATCTTATTTGTTTTTGACTACTCCTGATAAAAATTTCTTGTACTCCTGGTCATCAGAAGTCAAAAGAAGAATTAGGAGACAGTCTGTGAAACTATCAGTTAGAGAAAACACCGAGGAGTATGTTTTGCCATGCTGTATAAATACACTCCAAAACTATTTGTCATACAATGTCATGGAAACCAAACGTATATAAGGGTTTCAGAAAACAGATTAGGCAAGTTCATGGAGGATACAATAATTAGGCAAAACAGTCTGGAGAGAGTTAGAAAGAGTGAGTCAGTAGACCTTATGTCTCCAAAAATTGGTAGGGAATGGCAAAGGCAAAATCACTCTATATGTCCGCCAACTTTTATAATTTTTCTCTAAATATTCACTGTGATCTACTAGAGGAAATAGAGCATTTGATCTCATTCAGTATGACTTATATTTACACTCCTAAACTTTTTCACAGGAGCAATCTTAGTGCATCACAACTGACTGATGATCCCCTTCTGCAAACACTCCTGACAAAAAAAACCCTTTCTTCTTAACCTTTCCAGGCATCTTTCTACAGAAGTGCTTTTTGCTTTCTGTTTCTGCCTGAACTGTAAAACCAAACAGAAAACCTGTTATCTCTATAGGGATGATTACACTGATTTTTGTCACTGAGATAAACAACAGATTATAGCAACAAAATTACACTAAAAACCTGGATCATTACACCTTACATTTATATAGTGTTGATGAGTATAATTTTCTTTTTACAGTGCTATCAGACAGAAAGGTTAATGTTCAGAGCATCAGTTAAGATCAAAAGGATAATCTTACTGATGCTGACCATGAAAACCAGTAGAACTGTTCAAAAGTTCAAGTCATACACATATGCATGATGACAATTTAGCAGGTAATAGAACATATTGGAAAGCAGAGATATCAGTTGTGCAATTAAAGTGAAGTCAGAAATCAGAGATTATTTCCTTTATGAATACTTAATGAGTAAATACAATTTGTCAAAGTTTCTTTAGAGTTTATCTGCAAATTATTGCCTAAATGCACCATATATTTTTACCCTGTTTTATTTTATCTGAGGCAGAAATTGCTCTTTTTGTTCTAGGATGTTCAAGCAAACTCTTACTGTGTAAGTTTCCATATTCTAAATAGTTTGCCTTATCTTAAGAACAAGCCTGTTCACATAAAATTTCATGACTTGCAGAAGGAAAAAAGAATGTAAGTCAGGCAAATATTTAACAATTTTGTTTCTGTTGTAACCCTGGATTTAAAGAGATGTATCCGCTAATATTTGATGCATGAGGTATAGACCCTTGTACTAGTTTTCTCATTTGGCTTTGCAAAGCCAGGTATTTCAGGGATTTGCAAGCACATTGCTCAAAAAAGCCCAAAGCCCAAAGAGTTGTGGACATTCTTCTGTTATCATACTCTTTTCATGCACAGAAGAGATGTTTATCTGCTTTGGAAAATAGCAGCTTTTGCTGAAAATTCTTCCTCTCAAAAGATGTAGTTGACTGGTTCCTATATGAACAAAGTGTTGATGTTCTCCAAGATAAGCAGCAGTAAAAAGGAAAAAAGGTGGTGGGGGTGGTCAAAGCTCTAACTCTTCTGCATGGAGCCTCTTTTGAGAATCAGAGATAAATGAAAAGTAGGTGATTTAGGAAGTAAATATCTGTGTCAGGCTTCAGTTAGTTTCTTTTCAATTTGTTTCATTTTCATATAAAGACCTACTAGAAACAGACATGGAGGGTGTAGAACAGCATCAACAGTCAAACCACATATGTTAGAAAGGGAAGCAAGAGACCTTTAAAACGTGAAATATTTTAAAGATGTTTTAACAAACTCCTCAAAACCATAAATAAAATCAAAAATTGCTTAACTGAATTTTCACTTTTCTTGAAATATGAACACATGCATGTACAAAATATGTAAGAATTACTTTTTTTTGCAAGTTGCATTTATAATACTCTCAGATTAATTACTTTTCATGGGAGTAGGAATGAATCAAAAGGCTCCAGAGAGGTCACACCTGCTGGGTTTTTTTTGAATGTTCTTATGAATGTACCTTTAACTTCTGCGTGGTGGGAGAAAACAAATTTAGATACTATATTATGTGGTGTTCTTGAACTTTGCCCCTTCTAGGCACATTTTTAACAAATAAAAGAGACTGAAATGAACTCATGATTTTGTAAATCCATTAATCCATCATGAGGTACTGCCATCCTTTCCCTCACAGTTGCTCCTTCACGCTCCAAGATACAATATTTTTCAGCTTCATTAAGTATTTAAGCGGCTGAGTAATAGAACAACAAAATCATTGAGTTCTACTGTTGACCCAGCACAGCCAAGTCTGCCATGAAACCATGTTCCTAAGTGCCACATCTATATGTTCTAAATACCCCCAGGCATGATGACTCATGAGTGAGACAAAGTGAGTCAGGGAAATTAAGTCAAGTCAAAGTAAGCTGAGTGTTAAATCATGTTTGCTCTGCATGGCTTTTATTATTGCCCTGAGACTAACACTTCTTTTAACAGAACGCAGAATATCCTAGAAATACTCAATTGAAGGAAATGAGTGGGAAACTAGGGAAGAGTAATATTAGGTGAAAGTTTTCACAGCTTTTAGCCTGGGATCCCAAGGAGATGAATCAATTTGGTCTGCCTTGACAATAGAGTAATCACTGAGTGCTAAAAATGCTAGGTTGGTGGAAAAAAGTGCAATACACACAACATTCTCAAGATTTGTTTACTTGAGTGGTTCTTCTTTCATAGTGATTTGACACAGAATCTGAAGTAAGTCTGTCATGTGCAATTAAGATTTCTGCAATAACATTTGTTTTGCAAGTGTTTTAAGGATACCAGTGAAAAATACAGTCTCAAGCTGAGAGTACATTTCTTGCTGCCTAAGAAAAGAATGAAATAGAGTATATGCTACCTGAACACAGTATTTCACCTTTTGTAAGCATCAGTAGCTTGAGAGTCCAACTTTGGAGCTCTCCTTTAGGGAATTGTCTTCAGACTTACTCAGTCCCAAGTTAGAGACTGTCTGCAATACAACTAGGTACACAGGTTCCTCTCCACAGTATTTGACTCCACAACTGTGTTTATAAACCAGCTATGAAGACAATGGAGGTAAAATGTTCTTGCTAGTTCCAGACACAACAGGAAGCAATACCAAAACACTGCATCTCAGGAAGCTCAGGTTGAATGTTAGAAAAGATCATTCCGTGTGTGTGCTGCCATTCAGCGAGACCTGGAGAGGCTGAAGAGCTGTACAGGGAGGAACGTAATTAAGTTCAACACAGGTAAATGCAGGATGCTGCACCTGGGGAAGAGTAACCCCATGCTTCACGCCTTTGGGAAGCGGGGTGTGTCTGTCCAGGGGGTGTGTGTGTGTGTCTGGAGGATTTTTACATGACAGTTGTTCAAGGGAGTAAATTGCCTTTAAGAGGGATAAGTAAGAGCCTTATCCCACCTTGAGGGTTCTTCTTCTTCTGAACCTTTTGCTTTACCTGGCTCAAACTCCAAGTTGTTGCTTAACAAAGGTTGGTTTATCATGGTCATCTTCCAGTGGTGGGTGCACGCACCCTCTGCACATGAACTGTTCTTATGCAGATCAGAGGCTTCACCATCACACACCCAAAACCTCTCCTCCTCCCCCGCTTTGGTTGAGGGCTGGAAACCTGGCCTCAGCTGTCACATATGGCCGATTGTCATTAACCATTACCATTTCAGTCTCTCTCACCAACCTGCTGGAAAGCAGTTCTACAGAGAAGGACCTCGGGATCCTGGTTGACAATGAGCAGTCCATGAGCCAGCAGTGTGTCCTTGAGGCCAAGAAGACAAATTGTGTCCTGGGATGCATTAAGAAGAAGGAGAACAGGAGGTCAAGGGAGGTGATCCTGCCCTTCTACTCAGGCCTGGTGACACTGTCTGTGGAGCACTGTGTCCAGGTCTGGGCTCCTCAGTACATGAAAGACAAGGAAGTTCTGAAGAGGGATCCATGGATGACTATGACGAGGAAAAGAAAACTGGAGCATTTCTCCTATGAGATAAGGCTGAATGAGCTGGGCCTGCTTAGCCTGAAGAAGAGAGGAATGAGAGGAACTCTTATAAATATAAGATTTTATATAAAAATACAAAAATAACTAAAGGACAATTTGTAATTAAATAAATAAAAATAACTTAAGGATAGGTGTCAAGGGGATAGAGTCAGATTCTTTTTATTGTTGCTCAGCAACAAGGGGCAATGAGCACAACTGAAAGATGGGAAGTTCCACCTCACCATGAGGAAAAAATTCTTCACAGAAGCAAGCCCTGGAAAAGCTGATGATTGAGGTTATGGAGTTTTCTTCTCTGGAGATATTCAAAACCCACCTAGATGTGATCCTGTGCAACCTGCTCTATGTGAGCCCACTTTATCAAGGGAGTTGGACTAGGTAATCTCCAGAAGTTTCCCCCAACCCCAGCCATTCTGTGATTATGAATGTATTGCATTACAGTGCAATGAGGTTGCCAAAGAGGTTCTGATCCCCTTGAAAAGTTTTTAGGTATTTGTTGTATGAATTCATGACTGACTTAGAACAATAGCAGCTTGGATTGGTGAGCTGGGATAAATGACCTTCAGGGTCATTTTCAACCAATATTATATGATTCATTTGCTCTGCGTGTATGTTAATTTTTTCCCAGGAATTCTGCATGGTATGTATTAACCTTTTGCAGACAGCTGGTTTGAAAATTCAATGACTAAAAACCCCACATTTTCAGAAAGTGATACTAAATGATCAATTTCCTGAAAATAAGTCATGAAATTAGTTTGTTTTTTTTTTTAATTATAAATACATTAATATAACATCAGTATTAAGGATTTTAATATAAAGGGTACTACATCAAAGACCAGAAACTTTAGCTCTGTTTAGAATAGCAAAAAGACAAAAATCACTCTCATATCTTCAGAACATAAACTACAACAGAATCACTACAAAAAAGGTTAAAATAAACTCATTATTTTAACATTCTAAAGGACAGGCCACATCATCTAGTTGTCTAGGTTGTTTTGGTTTTGTTTTTTATTTTCCTTTAACATATAATCATAATGTAGACTAGAATTTATACATAATTCCTGAATTGTCTAGTATTTCCCTTCTGATCTCCATGCTAAAAATATTGTTTACATTTCTTCCATTCTTTAAAACTTTGCACAGTCTCCATATAAAAGAGTTTGACTGTTATGGAGATAACTTATACATGAGAAAAGAAATGCACTGCACAGATATTTCAGTCTGAAGCTTAATTACATAGCTACACTTTACTGTGTTTGGGGTTTTTGTTGCTCTCCCTTGCTGCTCCCTGGACCTTTCTGACAGAAACTTCAGTTTGCTCTACGGGTGCCTTTAGCTAACTCTCAGCATAATGATTTTAACATAAGTCATTTCAAAATAAAACTTCAGTTCTTTCACCATTCAAAAGTAATCTCAGTAGAAATATACAGTGAACTATCTTAAATAAAAAAGAACAGTATGATTTGAACTTTTCAGAAAGATGTTTGTGTTTTCTGTGCATATATAAGCCCTCTCTAGCAGCCCCTGAAAGAATGAAACAGAAAATATGAATTCTCTACATTTCCTGAAAAAAAATTAGTAACAAGGTTTGAAAAAGGAAACTACAGATGGTATTTAAAAAGGGAAGAGAGAAATACAGTTACCACCAGGTGAAAAGGCTCAGTTCTCAGAGGAAAGGGGGGGGGGGGGAGGAATGTTTACCTAAATTTGCTAAAGAATAAAGTAGCTACTCAATGAAGGGAAAAGTTCAGACTGAAAGATGCCATTTTTTGTGGTTGCAAACTTTGAGTCACCTGAATATGAACCTACAGTGACCTTTATCACATAAATAAATGTCCCAATAATGTTCTAAAGTTTCAATAGAATTAAAGATAGCAACTAGGGAAGTAGCTGACAAGATTTCTTTAAAGTCACTCTGAAGAATATACTTCTATTTTCAATATAATTTTACAGTGATAGCAAAATAAAATCTTAGTGAGTAATATATTTGAAAAAGTTTCTTGATTTAAACAGACTTTAGAATTTGGATGATTATAAATTTTCTTAAATAATTTTTTTAAATTTTAATTTATTTTATAAAGAGATATGAATAGGAAGTGTTTGAAAACAAATCCCCAGCCTCCTTATTCACTCAGAAGGGTTTGTGTGAGTCCTGTATTTTTAATCGTTGTAAAGTTTTTGTTTGATCTTCTAAATATTATCACCAGAGTATGGAAAGCATTTTTTGTTACTCTTCAGAATTTGCTAAATATGCACGTAAAAATAGCATGAGATAAACACAGAAGGAAAATTACAAAGCCATATGAATGTGAAGGAACACAATGTACATCTCTAACAAAGGCTTTAAAGGATCATAATTATCCCTTAACATGTGGTCAGTTACCCCCATAGGTATTATTAAGTTGATTGGAATATATTAGAATAGGGTCCTTACTTACTATAGCTTACTACCAATTATAAGTTTTATAGTTAGAATTATTCCCAGTTAACAGTATTTGCACATAATTATTTGACCAGTACCTGATCAAAAGCCCAGTGCAGCTTACTCAGATGTAGGGGGACTTTTACATAGACCCACTGTTAAATTCAACATTTTTGTCATGTTAGTGTTTTGTCTTTGAAATCTAATTTTACACCATCAAATGGATTTACAGGGGGAAAAGGCAAAATACCACTGTAATTTCCAGTAGAAGCAAGTAGGTTGGATGAAAATTATCTAAGGAAATAATTTCTGCAAAGAAGTTCTGAAAGGCATCTGGGAATAACAGTGCACATAGACACTTGACACTTTTGTCTGATCTTCATAGTTGGAAAATACATAAAGTTTGCTTCTCATTTATACTTTCTAATTTCTACTTCTAATGTAGAAACCAGATCCTAAACAGGCACTCCTTCACAAAACACACCGCAGTTCAAGTTCATCTTTTATATGGGACAGTATGTCAACATGTGGACTGCAGACTTGCTTTCCAAATGCTATAAATAATTATGAGCTCACATCTGAGTATCCACTGAGTAATTTTGTCAATAAGTGTAATACAAAGAAAAGAGTGAGTTCACTGAACAGAGAACCTCTACTTGTGTTCCAAGGATAAGTTAATCTCTCTGTACTTGGCTCCGGAATTGCCTGATTAAAGCATAGCAGCATCAGTAGAGCAAGAAGGGGAAAGCAAAAGGAAAACCGTGAAAATACGTAATTTTTTTAGTCAATTACATTTTAATATAATTACAATCAACTGAAAAATTTAGCTTATCCTGTCAAAAAATATCAAAGAAAGTATCAGATGTTAGACACAAAGAGAACTGTTTTAGGCTATAACACAGACTGATGGAACACATTATTTTTAAAAATTTCACATGACTGCATCTCACAGAATAATTTTATCAAGGTAAGTTTTCTAAAAATGATTAACTAGAGGAAAATGTACTTCTTCCCTGCCAATCTGTTTTTTCCATTCTAAAGAGTATCTTTTCACACTGAGTCTGCACTGTGCATTCTCTCCTGCTACATCTTGCTGAAACACTGACCACTATTCATACTTTTCATCAGAAATTGTTAATAATGTTAGTACAATGCAAGTACCCATAAAGTTAAAAATGCCATTCAGTAATGTCCTCAGCATTACACATTGTATTATGCAGTCATGAACTACTGTATTAATGTGTTTTAAACTATGACAATATTAATCTAGAGAGAAATGTTAACGTTTCACATGAAGGATGGTACACTGACTTTTAAAAATATGAACTGTGATATCTGTTATCAGTTCAGCTGTAAATTGGTTCACTTGCAGACCAATATCTCCCGTATCTGTAGGCCTTTTCAAAATGTATTGTAGAAATTTGATAGTGATTTTATATTACAAAAACCTCCTTAAGAGGAATTTCCTTTCAAGGGCCATCATTTCTCCTTCACAGTTCTCTGACTTCCTGTTCTGACTTCATATTAGCTAGCACTAGGGAAACGTTTCAAATAACTTCAATTGAAAATATTCATAAAAGTTTTGAAAAATAGGAAAATAAATTATTAAGTCACTTACAAGCAGCTATCTGGAAAATAAGTAAGAAGAAGTTTAAGTGAGTGGAACATACCACTGTAATTAAAAAAATGCACCCCTCACCCTCTCATTTTTTAACATACACAAGGCACAGACATATGCACAAAAACATGGTGTGCTGGAAAATGTGAAAGAGACATTTTGAGGCTCTTTATTTGCCATATCTCTGTTTGACGTTCCCTTTGAAATCACCTCAAAACTCTTTTGGGATGATTTAAAATGTGTAGTATGTACTAAAATGTGTTAAAACTATATTCACTTCACAGTGTCCTGATTCTGAAATAAGTAAATGGTTTTTGTTTGAATAAGAAACTTTGAAAAAAGCCCTAATCTTTCATATCATAAGTTAACTACACCCCTCAGCAATGTGCTATTCGGTGAGTTTCCTAATATATTTACACACAGTTGTCTCAAGGTAATTGAAACTAATTTTTTTAGCATATTTAGAGTCCCTTTATTCTTCCCTTAGAACTATGTGTTCCAAATACTGATTGTAACAGGACATGACTCATGATATCAAGAAATACTAAAGAAAAGTTTATCTTTGTTTTCCTTACTTTTTCCAGCAAGATACAAAGCCCTATATTCAAGTCCAATTTATATCTTCCTGAAAAAAAATAATTTCAGCACAATACCTGGTGACTAGAAAAGTCTTTTCTGCAACAGGTCAAATGTAATTCCATCTGAACATGTGAGATTTAAAATACAGATGCTCCAAAGAGCTTGCACTGTAAAGACCTATAGAAATAATGGAGGAAGAATATTTTCTCATGTTAATGGTTGATTTTTTTCCTACAGTGCCTGTCACTCTCCTGCTAAAGATTCCAATACTGATGTGATAAAAAGAATTCAACTTAATTCCATTAAGTACAGAATACAGATATGTTACAAGTTTTCAGAAAACACATATATGTTTTCATGCAAAAATTTTTAGCTACAAGAGAGCACCAAGCTTTCTGTGCAATCCTAGTGAACAAGTGTGTAGATGTTAGGAGAGATATTTTAACTACAGACTATTAGTCTGTCTGACTACAGAACTTTAGTCATCCATTCCTACATCAAGTTCATTGACATGTATGCTACCAAATTCTGATCTAATGCATTAATTTGTGTTTTAAAACTTCAGATGAAAAAAAAATTAGTTTTCCACATGGATAGGTACTTCAGATTAGTTCATCTGAACTATGATAAGCATTCATTCTTTGATCAGTATACAAAAGCAGGGCAAGAACACTTTTACCAACCTGCTGAAACCTTCAAACTGGTTTCTCAGGAGACAGAAGCCAAATACAGAGGAAAAATGGAGGCCCTAAGGACATTGAGGAAGCCTTCAGACTGAGAAAGCTCTTGTACTTTTTTGTGAAAGTGGTATCATGGTGTGGTGACGGAGTTCACCTCAAGTGGTTGTGCATGAGCTCACGTAACGTAGAAAGCACCTTGGAAGAATGAGTTTGTTGACACATTTGCACAGGTACAGTCTCATTGAAACTGCAGAGATTCAGTGGTATTGTCCATGTGACTGAAATTCTGCCAGTGGTGCATGAAGGCTTTTTAGAAGAGAAAGACCAGGAAAGAAAGGAGAGACTTAAGTTCATGGAGCTTTGTCTTAAAAGGTGTGGCAAGCCAGTCAAGAGCTTATGGAGAAAAGTCAAAAGACAGGTATCTGTTACAGATTAATTGATGCCAAAGGGAAAGAAATTAAGCATTCTCTAGTTAGATGAAAGAAAGCCCATAGTCTCATGTCCTCCCTGGTAGTTACGGGAATTTTGACCTCTTGAAATGTCCTCGAAGGGCATAGGGATAGCTGCAAGCTCTCCAGAAGTGTGTGGATGTGTTGAAGAAAATTTCTTGACATATGTGATCAAAGAGCCGGCTGGCTTGCTCCTTCACAGAAAAGGAAGAAGTGGTTGAAGATGTGAATATCTAGGGTGGTCTTGGCAGTAGTGACCATGAGACAACAGTTTAAGATCCCAGAGGAAATAAGCAAAGCAGAGTAAAATCCCTGTTGAGAATGCCAGAACAGATTTCTTCTTGCTGAGCAATATAGTTTGCAGTTTCTCATGGAACAAGGGCCTGGATGACAAAAAGGCACAGGATAGCTGGTCATCTTCACAGAGATGCTCCTCCAAACCACATATATGGAAAGATGAGCATTCATGGCAGGTAATTGTCATGGATGAACTGTATTTCAAGAAGATTTACAAAGAGGTGAAAACAAAGAGCTGACTCAGGGGAACACACATTATTTGTGTTTTCAAGGCTGGAATTAGGAAATCCAAAGCACAGCTGGAGCTGAAACTAGTGAGGGATGTGAAGGGCAAAGACAAGGACGTATATAAGAACCCTAGTTACAAAAGAAGGTCAGTGGAAGTAAGTGGAAAACAAAGTAAGTGGAAAACACTGTTTAGTGAGACAGGAAACTGTGACCAGGCTGGAAAATTCTAAAATAATTTGTGGTTTTACTCCAGTTTCTTTTGTAGAACACTGCCCTCAGGATGCCCAGGTTCCTGCAGCCAATGGTAATGTCACAGAAGAGACGAGCACAGCCCAGCCTGTAGTAGATTTGGGACTATTTAAATACCAGCAAGAATTAAGCTTGCACCCCACCTGCCAGTTTTCCCCACTTGCTCGCTGTCTCCAGCAGCCTTACTTAGTCACAGTGTTGCCTTTTGAGCTCTAAAATCAAGAGCAAACAAGGCTAGGTGATAAAATGCGGTTACCGTTTAATGAAGGGTCCCTCCAGGTGCACAACACGCCGACGTGCATGCCAAAAATGTGCCAAAGATGCACATGTGACACAGGGTATGTACAGTTTTAAAAGCTTAGCAAATTAGCATCATTGACAAGAATCCCCAGTTAGAAACACAATGAAGTAATTCCCTGTGCCGATTTGGACAAATTTGGAGGAAAAATATCCTCTGATAGAAGGCAGGTTACAACCATCCCTCCCCCACCAGGTTCGGGAAAAAAGAAATTTTCCTTGAAGGAAAGTGAAAGAGATTAAAAACTATTTATTTAACAAACACACAGGAAAAGGATAATGATGCTAAATAATAAAATCTCTCACTGTGGAGAGAAACCTGGGAAAATTTCAGACTCCTTCCTTACTCTCTCTCCCCCTCCTTGGAGCTGGGTTGTGGTGGGCCCACCTCCAGGGCTGTGATGAAAAATTCTCCCGATGTGTTCTGATGTTGAAACAGTCCAAAAAAGAAAAAGGGAAAAAACCAAAGTCCAATGAAAAACAAAGTTCAACTCTCCGTCTCTCTCTGGAGAAAAAGGGCCAAAAGCTGGCTGAAAAGCAAGCAGGGTGCTTCCTCCTCTTTTGCTGCTGTTAGAAGCAGAGGAATGTGTATCTGTGTCCTTGAGCAACCGCTTCGAGATGTTTGCTTGGTTTTTTTCCTCTCCCCCCTCTCAGGCTCAGTTTAAAGGCACAGAAAGGTACAAAGTTAATTTCTGGGCATAGAGCAGCAATAAGGGATACACATCATAAAGTCACCTCAAGACATTCCCCCTCTTGGCTCAACCTCGTCCGAAGCCTCCCTCCTTGCTAGTTGTTTATGTCTTATACATCGGGAAAATGTCTTGGGAAGGTGTCTTGTCCTTGATTCCCATAAGAAGCAAGATTATACCAGGCCTTCAGGAATTTTGTTTGTCTAATAGGAAAAGCAGTTGTGGCAGGATGTTCACCTCTCCCACAAAAGAGCTTATCTGTTCTATCAGCTGGTGCGATAACTCAGGGCATCTACACCCTCACATGAATCTGCTAATTGGTGAGATAACCCAAGCTGGACATCTGTTGGGTAGTGAGTTATCTCTGGCACCGTGGAGGTGGAATTCCCAGCTGACAATAAACATTCTGCCTTGAGAGCAAATTGAAGAAAGATAAGCCTTGAATTTCTGACAGACACTTCACTTTACAAACTATAAAAGCTGCAGAAAATTTTCACAAGCAGAAGTCTTCTGCACATTCCCTGGAAAACTTGTAGGACTTTTCCCTGAAGCTGGGATGCCTACTTTGTGGTTACTCTTCCAGAGGTTGAGTGAAAGGACTCTGTGTGTACCCCATCACCAATTCGGTGGTAAGTTACATTGGCTCCTAATCTGTGCAATTTCTTTGCTAGCTATAATACACATACCTTTACGCTGTGCACTGTTTTATGCAGATCTACTAATAGTTCTTTAACTTGTGTAGTAAGTAAGGTCTTTTGTCTGTTAATGTTCTGTCTATTCAATAAATAACTCCTTTTATAATAGACCTGATTTGCCATTTTTAAGAACTTGCAAGCCAGAGCAGTTTAGGAGTAAGTCACCTGAATTTAAGCTGCTGCCAAAAATCTGAACCTAAGGCAGGGCTTTGTTGTAACCGCAAGATTTTGCTTAGCAGGCTGTAGCTCCCTGAGAGCTCAGAGGGGGTTACCTAGGGCAATGCGACCCAGTCACATCCTGCAGTCCATATCGGACAGCCCTGCGATCTTGCTCTGGTCAGCTATCAGCGTTACAACCAGTGATGACAGAGGAGGCGAGAAGGGTCTCTCATGAGGGTTGAGATGGCTTTAATCACATCTCATCCCCACGATCTCCAGAGGCAGAGAGACACTTCCTGGTCTGGGTGCGGGGGATTTTTGTCAGGGATCCAGGGGCAGTCCCTGGGTGGGGTTAGGGTACAGGAACCAATAGAGAGAGCCTGAGGGAGTGGCCAAGGCTAAGGGCAGGGAGGAGCAGGAAGAGGAACGTGGCATCACGGAAGCAGTGGGTTAACAGGCTAACACTTGGTAGGGTTTGTCTAATGCTTGCTCAATCCATAACAGGACTGCAGTTAGGAAGCTATATAACTATACAACACGAGTCTACAGAGCTACAAATATATATTAATAATATATAAAAGCGAAAATCATTTTTGCATCAACAAGACCCTTAGTGCCCATCTCCTCAGAAATCATTGCTAGCACAAGGAGGCTTGGCAGAAAGACATGGGGGCTTGTGCTGTACAGCTGCCCACAGGCA